>NW_026991723.1:58739816-59364816 GCF_029215605.1 Mirounga angustirostris | reverse complement strand
TTGCGTGTTTTAATTCTCAGAGTCCTCCTGCCCAGTGAGGTTCATTTTGGTGGGGATGGCTGGAGCCTGAAGGAGCTTGACCTGGGGCCCGGGACGGAGGTCGGGGGAGAGGCCAGGCTCCATGTCCTGGGTGACCTGGCCAAGGTGGCAAGCACTGGCCCGTCCAACTTTAAAACTCGAACTGATGGCACACTGGGTTACACATGTGCTTCCTTTTTTTTTTTTCCCCCAGAAGGCTCTGTCTGCCTCCTCCTCATTCTCTCCTTCTCTCCTTCCTCCATTCCCAAGCCCAAGAAGCCAGGGAGGCAGGGCAAGGGTAACAACTCCGCTTTGCAGATTTGGAAAGCGAGGCTCAGCCAGGTGCAGTCATTTGTTTGTAGCACAGAGGAGCAAGTCAGTGGAATATCCTGTGAAGTCTGATTCCTGTGTGTGCTCCCCTACCTGTCCCTGACCACAAAGGTCAATAAACATAGATGGGATGAAATCTCTCTCTCTGTCTCTCACGCATGCGTGCATGCACACACATACACACAGCAAATTTTGAAACGCAGAAATGCCGGGCATCTCTGGGCAGAAACCTGGCTTGTCCTCTCAGTGGCTGCCCCTCTCTGGCCCCGGTCCACTCGCTGCACCTGCTCCCCCGAGGAGGATTCAGCCCCCTCTTCGGAGCAGATGAGGATGCCTGCATCTTTAGGCATGTTCACCAAGGAAAGCGTTCTGTTCACTTCATTAGAAACATTTGGGCTCAGACTAACTGGAAGAAAAGAAAAAAATGGAGGATCGGTTTCTTGAGCTTGAGGGGTGTTCTGAGAGGGGGAAGAGGCAGGAAGTGAATAGAGAAAACAAGAAAAGGAAATTTGGATCAGGGACCATGGTGGTTCTGGGGCCCAGGCCTGGCTGTGCATGGCTCTCTGGGCAAGGCCTGGCCCGGGAGCCTCTTCACTAACCTGCAGGATAGGCAATTCGTGATCTTCGACCATTTTTCAATCTTAAAATTTTTGCCAAGAAGACTTTTGTTCAGATAAAACCTTCATGAGAAGCTCTTTATATAAACCAGTTAGAAACAAGGTTCACTGATTAAGGGAGTGGGAGTCCCAGAGGCCCTGAAGGCCCCCCAAGAGGACCAGCGGAACCCAGCTGGAACCCCCTGCACTGGTCGACCCCTAGCATCCTCTGGGCCCTGGTGCTTCCCACTTCCCAAGTGGCTTAGAGCCAGTGTGAAGTCAGCTCACAGAACAAGTGCGCCCTTTGCTCGAGTTGGCTCTCAGTTCCCACCTCTGGGACCCCGACTGTCTCATATTGCACCCCAGCCGCCTGCCCACTTCACCCCAACCTCTCTGCCTGCACCTGAGGACTTTCCGACCCAGTCTCAAGCACCCGGCTCCCCGAGGCTTGCCCACGGGTGTGAGGGGACCCACCGGTACTGCCCACCTCCCATAACTCAGCCTGAGCCCCAATCCCGACCCCCCTGCAGGAACCCTACCCACGGAGGCACAGTTCCAGCACCTTCTCCAGCGAGCCTGCAGTCCAGCTGCTGGAATTGAATCTCAGGTCTGCTCTTTGCTATGTGTGGGATCTTGGGCAGGACTCTGAGCCTCTCTGAGCCGCAGTTTCCCCAGCTGTGGGCACTGAGATGGTAAATAACCAGCAAATTGAACCCAAGCCTGACTGACTCATGCACTTGCCCCCAAATAATGCGGCCGGCTCAGTAGTGCTCCCTCCGCACGTTACACGAAGCACTCTCACTTCTGTGATCCCCTTTGGGACTCCGTAGCCCATGGAGGAGGCAGGGCAGGGCAGGGCTGATTCCAGAACTGGCAATGGCTGGCAAGCAAGAGCCCGAGCTACCCTGGGCCTCTCAGAAGCCCTGGCCCTTGATTCAGCCTCTCTGGGAGGGGAGCGCCAGGGAGGGAGGGGCTGGTGCCTCTGCGGCCTGCCACGCCAGCAGTGCGGTGTAATGCGTGTTCTCTGCAGCACATTAATTTGCCATGCATCCTGCGAGGTGCCTCTGTGGGGTGGGCTTGGTTCTCTCTGACAAGCAGTGCACCTGCCCAGCCTGCCTCTAATGTGTGGCCTTGCTGTTTGGTTTGGGGAAACAATTGGAGGGGCGGGAGGCTTATCTGGTTGGGGCTTTCTCAGTTCCAGGCCTGGATTCCTGTGATGTCCACTCTCCTGTTACCCTCTGGACCAGAAGTGGACCGGCTGAGGCACAGGTTCAGGATTTGCGATGGGCCTCAGTCCCTTTACAAGAGATCAGAAGCCCATCTGAGGCTTTTCGGGCTTAAACATTTGCCTATTGACTATTAGACTAAACAGCCTGTCAGCCAGGTATGAAAGTAGGGTGGAGACCCTGGTCATATGCATTCCTCACATCTCTGGCATTGTTTGGTCTCCCAGGTGGCTGGCCTGGGACTGGGACTCGGGTTCCCAGATGAAAATGTTCAGAGAAGGGAGAGGACCTGCCTGAAGGCACCGTGAGGAAGTGGAGGGCTTTCTGACTCAGTGCCAGCCTGGCTGTGCCTATCTTCACATACGACCCTCCAGCCCTCACCTGACCCCCTAGGCTGAAAGGTCTAGTAGGTCCCTCCCACCATGTTTTTCCTCATTTCAAACCCATCCTCGACGAGGAACTTGGTGGTGGCTGCCAGGGGATTCTAATCCTGCCCCACTGCCTCCGCCTGGCCCCATTCCCACCCGTGCAGCCTTGGGCATGTTACTTCCCCTCTCTAAGCCTCTGCTGCTTCTTCTGAATACTGGAGGTAGTGATAGGCATGTCAGACATGTGGGAGCACTTTCACGGCCTGACTCTTTTAGTCCTTTCAAGCAGTCTCGGGAGGTGGTGTTATCATTAGCCCCATTTTATAGATGAGGAAATGGAGGTGTATCTTGCTCAAAGTTACAGAGCAATCAGTGAATAGCAGAGCAGGATTTGGATCCTGGCGGCATGCTCCTGGAGTCTGTGCCCTTAACCGCTACGCCCGGCCTCTCAACACCGCCACCACCACTAATAGTAATGATCTCTCCCTTACAGGATTGTCTTGATTAAAGGAGATCATGTGCACAAAGCCCTTGGAAGAGCGTCTGGCAGATAGAGCTCCACTGAGCTAGCTTCTGCTGTCTGTCCGTCGCAGGTGTGCTCATGATTCCGCGGGCATGCGCGGTGGTGGGTGGGTGAGAGGTTCTGAGGCTTTCCACCTTCATGTGAAGTCCTGTTGCCTTCTTCACTCGGCCTCTTTCACATTTCGGTCTTCGGTGTTTTACAAGGGCGCGGGAGCGGGCAGGAGCGGGGCACAAAGGACGATGGCGGCAGGAAGGTGCAGTGTGTGCGTGGCGTGGGGAGTGGGCAGTGGGGGGACTCGAGGCCAGGCACCGGGCTCCCCGGGTGAGCACTGTCACCCCACTGGAGGGGAACTGTTGGGGCGCTCTTCCCCTTCCTTCAACATGCGAGGAAAGGGAGCCTGGGGCATCTGCCCAAGGTCACACAGCTGGAGCGAGACAGCACTCGGGACCCGGTGCTCCTGGCTGATGGCGTGCCCGTTGCTGTGTCAGCAGAGTGGGGAGCCACTGTGCGTGTGACAGCAGCCTGATGGGAGCGGAGTGCGCTTCGGAGACTGGTCTGGTTGCACGCTCAGGGAGCTCTGGAACGATGATGGCATTATTGAGTGCCCACTCTGTGCCAGGCCCTGTGCCAGGGGCTTGACGTACATTTGTTAACTTGATCCACTCAGCAACTCTATGAGGCAGATCTTTGTTTATAGATGAGAAAACTGAGACACAGAGAGGCTAAGCAACTCTCAAGACCACACAGCCAGTAAGTGTGGAGCCAGGGTCTGGATCGATATGCCCGCCTGTGCCCTTGTCCCTAACCACCATTCCACACTGCCCCCCTTTACAGAGATGTAATGTTCCCCCTGTCCAGAAGGCCACCTCAGGGGAACTCAGTGCTTTCTGTGTATTCCATTAGTTCATTCCATTTTCCATTTAGCAATCATCTTGGGGTTTTTTTGTTTTGTTCTGTTTTCTGTTTTAGAGAGAGAGAGAACATATGACTGGGGGTGGGAAGGGGCAGAGAGAGGGAGAGAGAGCATCTTAAGCAGTCTCCATGCCCAGCACAAAGCCCAACGTGGGACTCGATCTCACAACCCTGAGATCAGCTGAAATCAAGAGTCGGATGCTCAACCGACTGAGCCACCCAGGTGCCCTGCAATCATCTTAGTTTATGTAGAATCCAACTCTCAGCAAGACAGACTTTCCCAGCCATTAGAATTGGGAAGTGTGTTCTGCATTAGCAACCTGGGGGTGGGAAAATGTGATGACATTGCTCTTAGCCCTGAATCGGCAGTGTGTGTGTGGCGGGAGAGGACTGGGACACCTCCAAGTTTTAGTCCAGCCATGGGACTCCATGATTCTGAAATGTTAGGAGGCCAAAGTACATTTTCAATATTCTCCGGCAAGCGTGGGTGGGCGCACACCGTAACCAGGAATGGATGCACGGTGGGTCTCCATCAGCAAGCTAATCTCCTGGCGGTGTTTTCTGTTAGCCCGCACTCTACAAGGGTTCTCCAGGGACCCATCCTGGACTGAAATGGACAATTGGGCTTTTCTCCATCTGCTCCATCTGATTATATAGGTCCCAAGCCAACTTTCAAAACACTTGTTTGTCATATCAGTTTCTCAGATAAGGGATGCACATAATCATTCTAGAGGGACATAAGCTCACCCTCCCCCAGTGACAGCACCCAGCTTCATCTCTGTGCACCAGCTACCCTGCTGAACCTCGCCTGATGCGGCGGCAAAGCCCCTGGAGCTCTGTAAGCAGGCAGCTTGCCCTTCTACCAAGCACCCCAGACTGCTGAGGTTTGGACTTTATGTCTGATTATATTGTCTTCCTGTCTCTATCCTTGCTGCTCACCTGTCACCTGTCACTTCTCCTAATGTCAGTTTGCCTGGCTCTAAAATTCTCTCTCCCCCTTTTTATTCTGCTGTTTTCAATCTGCTGGGGGCTGGGCAACCAAGCCACTGAGCTCTTTGGAACTGTGTGCCAATGAGGATTGGACCTTCTAGAGCTGGTACCCAGAGGGACTCTAGGGACAGGCTATGTGCCCACCTTTTGGCTACTCATAGCCAGATGGTCAGGGCTGAGATTGTTTGATGGCACGTTTCAGCATGGCAGGATATCATGGTGTTTCCTGTCTATGTGAGGGCTGGATGCTGGCTTGGGGGTAGCCTGGTGGGACTCTGAGCTGTGACTATGTGACTTGGCCAAGGTGCTCCTGCCATCATCATGCTGTCCTCAAAAGGAAGAAGTTCCCTCTGATACAGCTCTAGCCTGAGACCTGCTGAGGTGGGAGCAGAGGTTGGGGAGGAATTGTGCTCTTTGTGCATCTTGGATTCATTATTATCTCTCCCTGGAGACCGTGAGTGGGCCCCTGGGGCGCAGACAGTGTCTGGTTCTTAAGAAAAAGTTAATTTTAAATCAAAAAGTTAATTCCGAATAAAAAAGTAATACATGCGTACAGTTAAATATTCAAACCATACAGAAAAATATAAAATGAAAACTCTCTCTCCCCCAACCTCAGTCCTCTCATCCATAGCCCCTCACCCCAAAGTTAAGTGCCTTGTGTATACTTTAACGTTTTAATGCATCTATCAGCATATAGCTTTTGCTTTTTACTAGCACAAATGGAATCATGCTGTACACAGTGTTCTTCTGTACTTTGTTTTATTCACACAATAATGTGTCTTGGAGCTCTTTCCTCAATGCACACATTCACATCTGCCTCATTTTTGAAAACTCTGTAACTTCCTCCATAGTGAAGCATCATAATTTATTTAACCCAGCCAGTATGATAGACATCTGTATTGTGCCCCCCACCCCAACCCCAGTCTCTCTTCCTTCCACTAAATGTAAATCTTGGTATACTTTTCTGTGTATTTCCATCAGTAAAGTTCTAGAAGTAGACCTGCCGGTCAAAGGAGAGGTGTGTTTTGTATTCTGTAATTCGCCTTTTGAAGGAGAATAATGTGGAGAGGGGGGTGGGACAGGTACAGGACTCTAGCATCAGGCAGCCTCAGTTTGCATCCAGCTCCGCCTCTTTCTGGCTAGATATCGTACCTGCACAGTGGGGATTTTAAAGGTTTAGATCTCCCAGGGCGGCTCTGTAGCTTAGATGAGATATTACATACAAAGCACTTAGAGTGGTGCCTGGCGCATGGCAAGAGCAGAATTAATCGTAACTGTTATTGTTGTGGATATTCTTTTACTATTATTATGCTCTCCGGGGTCCTCTGGAGCATTCGGGAACGTGCTTCGAAGTTAGTAGGTGTCAGATAATGCATGTATGAATGAGTGAACACATGAATGAATGAAGACATGAGCTAGCCCGCAGGTGCCCTCTCCATCCTCCTGCTGTAACTCTTGGCTTCCATGAATCCCTTGAGCAGTGCCTATCCTGGCAGGGAGGCCAGGAGCCAGGAGCATGGCAGAGCTGTTTTGCAGCCGCTCATTAGAACCCTGCCTTGGTAGGTTTATTACGTTGGATCAACAGTTGCTAGTTCAAGGCAGATCGTGTCATAAATGTACATGGAAATATTGACTGAGCCCCCGTGTCTGCTCTAAAATGCCAGGCAGATAAAATTCAAGCACTCTCTCAAACCTGAAACACAGTGTTGGGAGTCTGGAAGCTCCCAGAGATTCCAGGGAGGTAGATGAGGTTGGTTCAAATGAAGGCATGGGGGCATTGAGATTTGCAAAGTAAGCAAGCACGCTGGTTAGTGATTTCTCAGCGTTGTCTTCCCTGCTCTACAAAGCCAGATTCGATCTTCAGCCAGGGCGAATAGAGGAAGGCCAGTCAGAATTAGTGAAAAGGGGGGATTAAGTAATTTTGGGAAAAGAAATTTAGGTTATTACCTCTAAGTAAGTAACATCGCCTAAACCAGTGGCTAATGAGCCTGTTCCTAGGAGCTGGCCGGGCGGCTCTACGGACTGGACGCGGCTCATCTGCAATTAGCGTGTCCATTGTATGCAGGCGGGTTGGGCTGTTGCAGCTCGGTCAGCCTTTCCCCTCCAGGTGACACACTCCCCCTCTGCACCACCCGGCTCAGCGCACCCTGTAAGCATGGCAGGTCTGAACAAAGGGAGACTTCAGAGCAGCCCTCTTCAAACTGTCCCGTATTTCCGACGCCAGCTGGAGCAAACGGGCCTGGTGGTGGGCGCGCTGCGTGTACACATAGGGCGGCTCTGCGGAGCAGGATTAATCCCCTCGCCGGACCCCATGTCCTGGGCGCTGGGCTGATTTTCTCCCCCTCCCCTTAGGTGGCAGTAGTCCACTCTCATCTGCTTTGACGTTGGTTGAAAAACTTCAGCTTAAAAAAAAAAAAAAAGAAAAAGAAAAAGAAAAACTTCAGCTCATGTCGCTCAGGCATGGCGGACTTTTTCCTATAACAAGTGTCAAAGTGTAATTTTTAAAAAGTTAAGATAGCTCATGTACAAATATAGAAGGAACATGTGAAGATTTTATTCCACTCATAAACTAACAAGGGAACCTATAAAAAGGTAAAAGTGGTTCCAACAGCATTTGAGGATCAGGGGTTTATATCATCTGTTGGGGCAGCATTTAAAAAAAAATGCTGGAATAAACTTGCTAGATTAGATACAAAATTGGTTAATGTCCTACGGGACAAAAAAACCCCCAAACCTTTGGGTTTATCTTTTCTAACTGATAGAAATCTACACATTAACACGTACCTTCCCTGTGTCTGAGCTCTATTCAAATAGTAAAGAATCAGGGCGCCTGGGTGGCTCAGTCGTTAAGCGTCTGCCTCAGGCTTGGGACATGATCCCAGGGTCCTGGGATCGAGCCCCGCATCGGGCTCCCTGCTCGCCGGGAAGCCTGCTTCTCCCTCTCTCACTCCCCCTGCTTATGTTCCCTCTCTCGCTGTCTCTCTCTGTCAAATAAATAAATAAAATCTTAAAAAAAACCCCAAAAAACAACAAAAAAAACAAATAGTAAAGAATCATCAAACGGGTATATTCTCTTCCAGATATGATCCTTGGGTGTACCTGTTAAAAAGTGCCCTGTGGGGGCACCTGGGTGGCTCAGTCGTTAGGCATCTGCCTTCAGCTCGGGTTGTGGTCCCGGGGTCCTGGGACTGAGCCCCATGTTGGGCTCTCTGCTGAGTGGGAAGCCTGCTTCTCCCTCTCCCACTCCCCCTGCTTGTGTTCTCTCTCTTGCTATCTCTGTCAAAATAAATAAAATCTTAAAAAAAAAAAGTGCCCTGTGACATTGAAAGGCTATGCTTCCCACCTCTACGACCTTTTTTTAAAAAAGGTTTTAAATAATGTTTAAAGGGTGTTTCTTAACACACAAAAAGGTTTCTCATGGTTCTGTGACAGAAGAAGGGTATTCTGGGAAAATGCTGGAGAAGAAGTGTCTGTAAGTTTTGGTTTAATGATTGAACCGAGAGAGAATCAGAAGCCTCGGCTTTGAGCCCTCACGGAGTTCCTAGATGATGCTGAGTTGTCTTTCACGGGGGGGCTAAGTGGTTCCATGGCTGGGCCTGGGCTGCTGGAAGTGGAGCCTTGCAGGGCCGTCCGGAGTGGCAGGGCTGAGGCACAGGGCCTGGGAGGAGGTGGCCAGGAAACAGGGGAAAGGGAAGAACCGTCTAACCTGGGCAGGTCAGGGCCACGGAGGAGGGGGCACTGAGGGGATGGAGAGTCAGGAGGGGCTTGGGGCCTGACTGGGCATGAGGGAGGAGGGGTAACTTTGAGGCCGGCATGGCGGGAAGGCCGGGCTGTCACCAGAGAAACAAGGAAGATGGCAGGGGGTTCAGGCAGCCCTGGTGACTCAGGCCCCAGTTTCCCAGAAATCACCTTTTGTTGTGCTTCTACTCTATGCTCTGGTCTGTTCCGCCCTGTGGGGTGGTTTCCTCTTCGGCAGTTACCTGGATGCCCAGGTAGGGCTGATGCCCTGTAAAAGCCTGGCAGCTGGTGAATCTGGTGGGGGTGGTGACGGTAGGGTGCTTCAGACAGGACCCGAGGGCCAGAGGCTGGGTAATGGGAAAATTGGCAGCATGAGGGCTAACCATGACCCTTGGACAGGTTTTCTTTGGCCCCTGGTGTGTATTTTTTAAAAACTGGATGAATGTCAACATCCACATAGGCAGGAGATCTCCAAATGAAGTGAAACCAGAGTTCCAGCTTCTTTTCAAAATTAGCCAGAGCCCTGAGAGGAGGCAGAACTTACCTGAGGTCACACAGCAAGTCACCATTGCCCCCACTTGGGGTGTGCAGGTTTCCTGGGCATTAAGAGCCCCCAGTTGATGGCCTGGCCAGTTTGGGACTTCGCCTTTCACAGCCAGCTCCACCATATCCTTCATAGCTTGGGTCTTGTGTGTGGAGATCCCTCTCCTCAGGGCAGAAACTCTGGCCCAGGGCTGTCAAGGCGGGCAGACACACTCTGGCCATCGAGCCATAGCCAGCATCCTGCCCCCACTTCCCGTCTTGTTCCCAATAATTCATGCTTCTCAGTGGCTTTCTTTCTCTCACACAGTCAGGTAGATAGAGGGGGAGTTTGGTGGGTGCCTTGTGGTATTCAAAGTGAAGGGTTTTCACACTGTCAGGGTAATGAATTCTGTAAGGGTTTGAAGCAAGGGGCTGGGAGGATCTCTGTGTCATGTGTCTGGGAGTGACAACCCCAAGTGGTTAATTACTGCCACACAATGAGAACCGAGCTGGTAGCAAAATGAGGTAAGTTCATTATGAGTTAAATTTGAAGTTAATTGGATTCACATTTCCCCCCATTAGTGTACATAGAGCCTACCTAGAAATGGGCTGAATAAAAAATAAAAAGTTGCATCCAAGCAAAAAAAAAAAAAAAAGGATAAATCAGGCCTGGTTATCTCATGGAGCTCATGATGAAAGGCTTTCCAAGATGTTGGTGAGCCTGGACCAAAGTTTCTTTCAGATGGTAAAACCTGTGACATTTGATTCTTTTCATCTTGGCAGACATTTTCTGAGCACCTGTTATGTGCTGAACCAGTACAGGGGAGGGAGGGACTCGAGTAGCTCTTGCTACCTGGGGACCTCCAGGCCAGAGGCAGAAAGAGGCCAAGTGCCCCGTATGTTGGGGAAATGAGAGGGCATCTGGTGCCAGAATGCCTGGGTGTGGGTATGGCTCCATTTCTTACTAGCAGTGGGACCTTGGGCAGGTACCTCATCTCTCTGTGTTTTAACTTCCACATCTGTAAAATGGGGATCATAATAGAATTTTTTTACCAAGTTTTTGAGGATTAAAGGAGTCAATATCTGTAAAACACCGAGAACAGTGTTTGGAACACTGCCTTGTGTTCCACCAGCGCCTGGGTGATGTAAGTGCTACAAAAATGTTAGCTGGAACAGCTGTGGGACCTTGGGGGGCACATCAACTGCTTGGAGCCTTCATTTCCTCATCTACAAAGTGGGGATAAGAACAGTACCCACCTTCTGGGGCTGTTGTGAATGTTGACTGAAATGAGGCACAGGAAGTGCCCAGCGCCAGACTCATAGGAACCTCTCGGGGAGCTGTTGCTCTGTTGGTTGACCAGTCACCAGAGTGGCCCAGATTCAAGGCAAAGGGCCACAGACCCCATTGCCCCCTGAGAAGGGTAGCAGAGAGTTTGCAGACATGGCAAGCATCATTGTTTCACTCCCAACAGATACCCTCTTTTCCTAATGGTAAAAGGAAGCGTGAGATTCGAATGATTGTATTACTTGCCAGAGGTCACACAGCTAGTAAGTGGTGGTGCCAAGATCTGAACCTTGGGAGGCCCACGTGACTCCCAAGTCCACCTCTCCTCCTTGCCCGCCTCCCTCTGCCGCCAGTCTCAGGAGTCCAGATTTGGCTCTGGAGGCAGCTGGGGGCAGAACAGGTACCGGGGGCTTCAGGCCCCCTCAAGCCCGACACACCCTCGGTGCTGGCTTGAGCCTCTCCTCCCTGGGGCTGGATCTGCCTTCTGGAGGTCACGTCCTCCACAGAGTCAGCCAGGGCTTGCCTCGCCCCACCCTCTCCCCAGAGGCATCCGGAGAGCTCACACCTTCCCTGCACTTCTTTGTATTTTGAGCATTCCAAAGTCAGGCACCTCCAGGATCCGTACTCTGCATTGGTCCCTTCCCTACCATTGTCTCCCTCCAAGGCTTTTTCCACTGGTCATTTAGAACCTAGACTTGAACTTCCCTAAGGGCTCTGGCCTGGAATTGTGTATGGCTCTGTGAGCTACTGCAGGGACTTGGGGAGGCCAGGAGGGTTCAGCTCCTGGGCTTCATTTGTGCCAGAGTGATGCCCACCAGCTCCTCATTCTTTTGTACAGCTGCACAGAACCCCACTGTGTGTACATGCCACAGTTTATTCACCTGTTTCTCTGCGTTTGCACATTTAGATATGGTTTCTAGGATTTTGCAGTTACAGATGATGTTGCAATAATTAACCTGTGTATATGCATTTTGTGTATTGCTGAAAGTATATGTATGTTCAAGGTAAATCCCTAGAAGTAGAATTGCTTGTTGAAAGGGTAGATGCACGTATAGTTTTGTTAGATACACAGCCTCCATATGGAGTTGTACCATTTTGCATTTAATTTGCATTTCTAGTATTATGTGTGAACTTGCACATCTCTTCAGTTTATCTCCCGCCTCCCTATATATTCTGGTGAGTTTTCTGTTCATGAACTTTGCCCATTTTTCTATGGGACTTTTGGTCTTTTCCCTTTCCTTCTTACAAGTTCTTGATACATAGGGATAGTAGCTATTGATTCCACTTTTTGGCTATTATGAATAATAGGGTGTTGAGCATTTGTGTATACATTTTTGTGTGGACACAGGTTTTCATATTTCTTGGGTGTATACGTAGGAGTGGAATTGCTGGGTCACATGGTGACTCTACATTGAACTTTCTGAGGTATTGCCAGGCTTTTCCAAATGGTTGCACAATTTTACATTCTCACCAGCAGTGTGTAAGGGTTCCAACTTTCCACATCTTTGGCCACTGCTTGTCATAACCTTTTCTGATTATTGCCATCCTAGTGGGTGTGATGTGGTGTCTCATGGTGGTTTTGCTCTGCATTTACTTGATAGCTAATGGTGTTGGATGTCTTTTCATGGACTTCTTGGCCATTTGTGCATCTTTTTTATTCAGATGCTTTGCCCATTTTTAAATTGGGTTATTTTTCTTTTTATTATTGAGCTGTAAGAGTGCTTTATATATTCTAGATACAAGTCATTTATCAGATATATGACTTGCAAATATTTGTTCCCATTTTCTGGGTCATCTTTGTACCTTCTTGATGTCCTTTGAAGCACAGAAGTTTTTAATTTTTATAAAGTTCAATTAATCTGATTTTTCTATTGTTGTTTGTGTCATATCTAAGAAAGTACTGCTTAATCCGAGGTCATGAAAATTTATGCCTCTGTTTTCTTCTGTGAGTTTTATAGTTTTACTATACACTTAGGTCTTTGACCCACTTTGAGCTAATTTTTGTAGGTGGTAATGTGCATCTCTCTGGTTTTGAGTCATGGTTAGAAAGCCTCTCTCTGCAAATGAGAGAGGAATTCACCTGTGTTTTCTTCTGGTATTTGCATAGTTTATTTTTTACATTTAGATCTCAGATTCATTTGGAGTTTATTCTGGTATATAGTATGAAGAATCCGTCTATTTTATCTTTTTTAAAAATGGCTGTCCGGTCGTCCTAACACCATTATAATAAAAAGTCCATATTTGCTCAAGTGATTGGAGAGCCTACCTTTGTCATGTGTTAGATTTCCATATGTAGTTGGGTCTATTTTTAGACTTTCAATTCTGTCCCATTGGTTTTCTGTCTATTCATGTGCTGGTATCACACTTGTAATTGTGAAGACTTTGTAGAATGTTTTAACACCTGGGAGGGCTTGTCTCCTTGAGGGGAACATTTTGAGTAACCCTTCAAGAATAGCATTTAACTAGAAGTCATGTGTCATGAGTTGAAGTCCCTGTTCTACTACTTACTCTACAACCTTAGGGCAGTCAAAGCTCATCTCTGAGCCTCGGTTTCCTCATTCATATAACAGGGCTAGGTTCCTTCCTTTCACAGTTGAAAAGAATGAGTTCTTTTGAACTAAGTCTATCTCTTCTGGGGAGCAGTCTTTGTCTTGACTAAAGTTCTGTCCATACAGAATGTCCATACATTGCTAATAGTGAATAAGGCCAAGTCTTGATTATTCTCTCTGGAAAGAGGGAGCAACACATGAATTGTCCAGGATGTACTTATGTGCCATTAATAGGAAGAATTATGCTAAGATCCTAAATCACTTATTTGCAAACACATTATATGCCATCAATAACATTCAGTGCCATTGCAAATGATATAAACCATTTCTTCCTTGGCAAAAAAAATGATATAAATACGTGTTTTGAAGTCATTAAATTCAGAAGCATTCATTCTGGTATCCCGTTGAGTCTAGAGGCCTGAGTTAGAGCTAAAAGGAGCAGTAACATCTTAGCTGTCTTGTGTTGGCCAGTTGTTAAAACCCCCAGCACTGGAGACGTGCCTGAAATGTGTTGGGGCGGGGACTGAGAAGGGGAAAGTGCCCATACACTCCAGAGTCACAGCATCCCCAGCTCAGTGCCAGGAGAGTCCTTTTAGGCATCAAAGCAAATGTGGGGTTTAAATTTACTCTGTGGGTTCCCACCAGATGGTGTCCATCCTCCACTTAGATTTGGACAGGTGTCCTTAGAAAGTCCCAGGCAGAGTATTCTCAAGCAGAGAATAATGATGAAAACAAGAACTGTTAACATTTATGAAGTTTAGTATCGATCAGCTATTGCCACAGTATCGCTGCTTAGCAAACCACCCCAAAGTTCAGGGCTTAAAACAACAATCATTTCTTCTTGTTCATGTACCTGGGGGTTGGCCGGGGGTTGGCTAATCAAAGCCAGGCTTGGCTCCATTTGTAGGCTGGGTCCGTCTCTGCTCCACATGTGTCCTTCCTCTTGGTAGCAGGCTAGCCAGAGCCCGTGCTCAGGGTGATGGTGCACATGCCCGAGGAGCTCAGCCCGCCACACCAGCATACCGTAAGCTGCTGCTCGCTGAGTGTCTGCTAACCTCCCATTGGCCAAAGCAAGGCACGTGGCTGAGCCCAAACCGAAGGGGCGAAGAAGCCCACTGCACCTCTAGGAGGCAGAGGTTTCTTTTTACTTTTTCATAAAACGAAATTTACCTGGTCTAAGGAAGTTTAACATGTTTTCTTCCCAAACGACATTTTTGGTGTTGGATTACCATTTCTTTTCCAAGATGACGGTTACCGCCGTGGGGTTAAAGGGTTGGGGCCCGCAATCCAGTCTTCGGCAGGTGCTCGCTGTGGGCTGACACGGTGCCGCGCCATCCCCTCACGGTGCCCGTGGAAGACGCATGTTCCTCTTACCAGTGCAGGGTGGCACAGGGTGGTGGCGGTGCAGACTGGCCAGCCACCCTGGCTGGGGTTCAAACCTGGCTTCCTTACTTACTAGCTGTGTGACTGGCAAGACACTTAAACTTTCTGTGCCTTGGTTTCCCCCTCAGTAAAATAGGGATCATAGGTAGCTCTCGAATAGGGTTATTATGGGAATAAATGAGTTTGGGTGTATCTGGCTCTCTGTTAGCCACTGTTTGCTCTAAATAAGGGTTGGCTACTATTATCCTCAGCTTATAGATGAGGACACGGAGGATCAGAATGGTTAAGAAATGCTCTCAAGGCCACACAACTAGTAAGTGGTAAAGCAAGGATCCAAGCCTGGGCAGACTGAATACTCTTTTTTTTTTTTTTTTTTTAGATTTTATTTATTTATTTGAGAAAGAGAGAGAGACATGAGTTGGAGGGGGGGGTGTTGTGGCAGAGGGAGAGGGAGAAACAGACTCCTTGCTAAGCAGGGAACCTGACTAGGGGCTCGATCCCAGGACCGAGAGATCACGACTTGAGCTGAAGTCAGATGCTTAACCAACTGAGCCACCCAGGTATCCCCAGCCTGGATACTCTTAATTGCTGTGTTCTGCTACCTTCCTTTCTATATTGAGCCTCCCTGTGACTTCTCCACAAGATCTCATAAAGTTTATTGGGACTTTTGTAAGTTGTGAGGATTAAATGGAATAATGTTTCTGAACAGCCCACCCCAATTCCTGGCACAGAGTAGGGAGGGTTCTGGAGGCTGGAGATGTCACAGATACAGTCTGTCTTTCCCTTTGTTGCCCACCACAAGTGATAACTCAGACTTTCTGCTTTTGTGGCCAGTCCAAGGAAGGTAAATGTAGCCACAGGCCTTTGATTGTAGGGACATTTGCTGGATGAAATTGGAGCCATGGATAATGCAAAGGAATCCCCCAGCAACAGGGAACTCCGAGGTAGGGGTATTTGTAAGATAAATGTAGCCATTTTTCAGCTCCTCACTGTGCACGCTGCTGTCCTCATGGGCTGGGAGGAGGGACTGGGGATGGCATGAAGCCATGGCATGTTGGCCCAGTCCTGAACCCTTGCTGGAGCTGACCCAAGTCCCCACTGAGGCTAGAAGCTCAGAGAACTGCTTGCCATTGCCCTAAGGAGTATGGATTAGCCCTCTAGGCAGCAGCTCAGATTAGAGGATTGATTGTGGAGGTTCTAGAGCTGTGGGTGCAGTTGGATCTTAGGGTAGAACAATCTATTCAGAGCTAAACTATCCTTCATGTATATGCACACAGAGACCAGTATGAGCTTTGGGGACTCTTGGAGATCACTGAGCTAAGAGCTCTCTTTTAAATTTGGGAAAGACTAAGGCTCAGGGTGGAGTGGCTTGCCAGAGGTCCATGACAGTTCAGTAGCAAAACCGGTAAATGGGCCCTGGATGTTCTTTGTGCCCTGCTCCCCCACCGGTAGTTCTGAGCACTTGCTACCTGCCAGGCACAGTGCAGCCCCACCCCCATGGAGCACATAGTCTAGGTGGTCTGGCAGACTGAGGTTGGCGAGTTTCTTTCCAAAGGGGCACTGACAGCCGCTTTCTCTCCTGACTTCTGGCAGCCCGTCTTTGACCCCCACTCTCTCTTCCTTGCTCCAACCTGCTCCCCCCTTCCAGCTGCGAACCTGAGTAATTGACCTTCCTAGTTCTCCCTCCTCCCCTCCTTCGTAGCTTGTTATCTCCCACCCACACACCCACCCTCTACCGCCACCAAAGAAGCTCAGGCAGGAGCCCAGGCACCTGGGTTCAAATCCCAGCTCTGTTTCCTCCTAGCCGTGTGACCTTAGGCAAGTTATTTAACCTCTTCGTTCCTCAGTTCCTCGGGCATGGTGGTTGTTTGAACCTCATGGAGTTGTCAGGTTGATAAAACGAGTTAACGTATGTAAAAGAGTGTCTGGCACAAAGTAAGTGCTGTCTTATCATGACTGACATCTCCCCTAGCTCGTCTGTTCCCCTGGCACGATGCTCCCTATGCACTGGGACGGGGTGGGGAGCAGAGGGACCTGCAGTAGATGCCGGTGCCACAAAGACTTGAGGGGCCTAGAAGACACTTCGCAGAGGAGCAGGCTCTTGAGGGCAGAAGTTGGACACTGGATGCAGCGTGGAACTGATAGGAATGGGAGAAGGGCAGTTAGAAAGGGAACAGCTTGAGCAAAGGCGTGGGGATAGGAAAGGATAGGGCAGGTTTGGGGAATGGCCCCGGGGGTGGGGCTAGTCAGGGTTGATGAGGCTGGAAAGCTCACAGGTTAGGGGCACAGACTGAGGAGGGCTTGGAAGCCAACCTGAAAAACCTGTACTTGATGGGAGAGGCGCTGGGGAGCTGCTCAATCTAGAACGATATTCATTCTAAACACCCATTCCAGCTGTCTCAACAAACCTTTTCACTGGTTCTGGTAGATGAGCTGGTTTTCCAGGCTCACGATATACCCAGCTCATGATAATTTCCCTCACTGCCAGTGTTTATCCCTCTTGGGTCTTTATCTTTTCTTCTTGTACTGGCTCAAACTTTTAGAACAGTTTTCAGTGATAACGGGTTTCCTTGACATGTTTTTTATTTTAATTCAGAATGTTTCAAGTATTTCACCAATTAAGTATGACGTTGACTCAAGATTTAAGATCAATACCAGATCAAAGAAGTGTACTTCAGTTCTTATTTACCAAGAGGTATTGTAAGGAATTAGTATTGAATTTTAGCCAATGCCTTTTCCATAGCTTTGATATAATCATATGGTTTTCAACTTTTGATACATTACTATGATTTCCCAGCCAGTGCTTTAATACTGAATCATCCTTGCATACCTGGAATCAACCTTATTTGTTCATGGTATATTGTTCTTTCTAATATTGTTTGATCAGTGAGACCGTAGATTTTTTTTTTTTTGCGTGGATATTAATAAATTGTGACACTAGCCTTTAATTTTCATTTTTGTACACCTTTGTTAAGTTTTCATATCAGGATTATGCTAGCTTGGAAAAAAATGAATTGGGAAGATTTTCTTTAGTTTTATATATCCTGGAACAGTTTAATAACAAAAGTATGTGTCCTTTGAAGATTTAAAAGAACTTGCCCCAAACAAAAAGAAATGAAACTTGCCTGAAAACTAAATGGACATCTTATTTTTAAAAATTATTTTAAGAAAGAACCTTTTCTATTTCTGCCGAAGTGATTGGGCTGTTTGTGTTTTCTCCTTCTCAACTTAATTTTGGTAATTCATGTTTTCCTAGAAAATTGTACCTTTTGCTAAGATGTCCATATGTATTAGTATAGAGCATCTTGGCAATTTTTTTTTAAGATTTTATTTATTTGATGGAGAGAGAGAGAGACAGTGAGAGAGGGAACACAAGCAGGGGGAGTGGGAGAGGGAGAAGCAGGCTTCCCGCCGAGCAGGGAACCCGATGCGGGGCTCAATCCCAGGACCCCGGGATCTGAGCCGAAGGCAGACGCTTAACCGACTGAGCCACCCAGGCAGCCCGCATCTTTGCATTTTTTAATATATTTTCCATGTCTCTGGTTGTATCTTCTCCTCATTCCTTTTATTTTTTTAAAGATTTTATTGATTTATTTGACAGAGAGAAACACAGAGAGAGAGGGAACACAAGCAGGGGGAGTGGGAGAGGGAGAAGCAGGCTTCCCGCTGAGCAGGGAGCCCATTGCGGCTCTATCCCAGGACCCTGGGATCATGACCTGAGCTGAAGGCAGACGCTTAATGACTGAGCCACCCAGGCGCCCCTTCTCCTCATTCCTTATTTTGATATTTGTGTCTTCTTTTTTGGATCTTGCCCTAGGTTTGTCTGTCTTATTGGTCTTTTCCAGTAACAATTCTTGGGTGCATTTATTGTTCTGTGTGCTTTTCTCTGTTTCCTAATTCTTTATCTTCTGCTTTTTCTTTATCAATTCCTTCCTCCTCCTTTCCTTAGGTTCATTTTATTACTTTTTTTTTTAGAGGGGCGGGAGGGGCAGAAGGAGAGGGAGAATCTTAGGCAGGCTCCATGGCCAGCATGGAGCCCGATGTGGGGCTTGATCTCAAGACCCTGAGATCATGACCTGAGCCGAAATCCAGAGTCGGATGCTTAACCGGCTGAGCCACCCAGCCACCTCATTTTATTACTTTTTTAATCTGGCTTCTTGAGTTGGGTGCTTTGGTGAGGCACTGTATTTTCTGCTTAAGGGATCAAGGTTTTAAAGCATATGTAACACTGGCAGAAACTGTTGGGGTTCTGACCAAAGGCACAGCTTCTTGTTGAAGAAAGAATGCAGTCCCAGGAGGCAGGAGAGCTGCATTCCAGTCCCAGGCTTGCCTCCAGTCGACTGAGTGTCCCTGGGCAAGCCCCTTCTCTTCCCACGACCCTCTTTCCCATCTCAGGCAACCAGATGTGGATCTTGTGAGGCTTGGCCCCCATGTGCTCCCTGCACCAGGCAGCCTCCTATCAGGATAATGCCATCTGTCTTTCAGGAGGCAGATTTGGCCTCTCTCTGATGTGGTCCTGGCTCCTACCCCTACACATATATCCACAAAAACTGCGTAGTTGAATTTTCTTCTGCACGACAGAGCCGATAAGCAATGGTCATGGTGTGGCCTGAAGGCAAGGCTCAGCCTGGGTGACGTAGAGCCTCTGGATTCACCATCAGACGCCCCGCCAGGTGTATGTGCGTGGCAGTGGAGCGGAATGGCTAAACACGTGACCTCTGTCACTGCATTTGTGGTTTGTCGTCTTCATCAGGGGCGTGAGCCTGGGGATGGTGCTGGGGCTGGAGCTCCACAGCCTATCAGAACAGCTCCCGCCACGACTGCTTTCTCTGCATGTCTCACAGTCTGGCCCCTGGCATTTTGATCTTGTACCAGCTAGCCTGACACGTAGGCTCACTCCGCTTCCTCAGATACCTTCTCAGCAGCCCTCGGGTCACCAAATCCCTGTGACCGTGTGCAGAGGGCTCCGTGTTGGGTGTGAGTGCTCTTCCCACCCCCGCCAGGATGCTGCTTGAGGCAGAGGAGGGTCCTGGGCTGATGTTAGGAAACCCGAGCTCGTTGCTCCCCACCCACCATGGGTCTCAGCTTTGCCATCTGCAGAATGGCGACAGGGCTGGTCCAGAAAAGCTTCAAGGGCCCTCCCTTCACTGATTCTTGACCACGAGTGGAGGGAATTTTATGAGCTCCCGAGAGATCAGGGGCCCTGTTGGAACCACTTCTTTCATTCACTTAACAAAGATCTGCAGGCCTCTGCCATTCTGACGTTGGGTGCAAAGACGTGACCCTGGAGACAGGAGCTGCCCTAGGGGGCTATAAGCGCGGGGTCAGAGGAGGATGAGAGAGGGAGGCATACAAGGGCTGGGGAGAAAACCTCCTTAAATGACCTTTATTAGAATTGGTCAGTTCCACCGATTCCAGTTTTTTGTTTAATGTCAGCTCTTGTGGGGGCTCAGAGGTAGTTCATTTGCTCCCCTTCCAATGCCCCATGTGAAGACACACGAGCAATGCTTGTTGCAAGCTGGGATGCCCAGTCTAAAGGCAGGGAGGTGGTGAGCAAGGTCAGGGGAGGCCACATGCCTTCTGTTCCATAAGGTTCTGGAAGGTAAGCAGAACCCTGTGAAATGAGGCAGCCTTTGGCTGTTGGCTGGACAGTCTTTGAAGGACTGGCACTAGAAAGGCTGTTGGTTTATCTGGGGAACGTTCACGGCCCATACCGTGTGCTGGCTTGGATTCTTTGGGGAGTGTTGATCAGAGGTGGTCTCTCTCCTTGGGCCACCTGCTAATGGGCTGAGCTCAGAGTCATCTACCTGTGGTAGGGCCTGCACCAAGTCGCTGGGCTCCAGGAGTCCTTCCTGGGACTTGGCCTGGCTCTTCATGGTCAGGAGCTGCCCCCACCCAGTCTCCAGTGTCCATAATCAGAGGAGGTCAAGGTTCCACTTTCCCTCCCTTGTCCTAAGGCCACCTCATTTCCCTCCTGCCTCCCAGGATGGCTGAAGCAGGTGTATCTCCTTCTTCCAGGAGCAATTGGCAATCCCACCCGTAGGGCGGGGTCTTGTCCTCAGGGCCCACCACCTAATCACTGAACAGTCGGATTGCCCAAGATCTGGGTTCCTGAGCCCCGAACACCCTGTTACATACACATAACTGGTGGTGCTTGAAAGGGCCGGAGCTCTGCTTTATCCCTAAGAGGCGGCCAAAGCTCAGTGCCATCTCCCTTACAGAGTTCTGCTACCTGGGCTTTCTTCCACACAGCATGAAACCCAGCATGCTTGGACACCCCATTCGTTCTGCCCTTACTCGGGACCTACCAGGTGCCAAGCCCTGTGGTGGATGAATGAGGTGTCCCCCCTGCCCTCCAGGAGCCGGCAGCCTGCAAAGAGGTGAACACATACCCACCAGAATGTCTGCCCCCCAATGGCCGAGGCCTTAATCTCCACGTCCCAGTGCCCAGAACAGTGTCAGGTGTGAGGAGGTACACTTCCTGCACCTTTGTCGAGTGAATGGCGAGCTAGGGCAAAGGAGGAAGGACTGAATAAGGACCAGACCCACAGCTGAGGGTCTGAGGAGGAGGAGGAGGAGGGAGGTGTTGGAGCAGGCCTTCGCGGGCGCGTGGTGTTGGGCTGCCTGCAGCTGGAGGAGAGGGTGCGTGGCGCAGAGGCGCGGCAGAAGCAAAGGTGTGGACGGGGAGAAGTCCAAGTCCCCCTTCAGCTCTCGCGGGGTGAGCTGGCCGGAGCTCCGTTTTCCCAGGGAAGCAGCAGAGCTGTCCCGGGTCCCTGCTGAGTGGAGCCAGGGTGGCCGGAGGGCTGTGTGTGTGTGCGCGCGTGCGCACGTGTCTGCATGCGTGAGTGACGGGCGGGGGGCGGGGGCACCCTGGCGCTCAGCGCCCAGACGTGACAAATGTGCAGATGTCCCGGGAGCTGTGGACATGAGCGCTGGCCACGGAGACACTCACCCCGTGATTTGTTGCTTTGATTCCTCAGGCCGTGACTTGGCGAGCACGACCCTCCCCGGGTACCCTCCGCACGTCCCCCCTGCCGGACAGGGCAGCTACTCGGCACCGACGCTGACAGGGATGGTGCCTGGTGAGTTTGCGCTGTTGGCGTCTCCACAGCAGGCAGCGGACGGGGTTTCGGGGGGGGCTTCCCCCCAAACAGCCCGGGTGACCTCTACGCTTCTGAGAAGCGGACCTGAATAAATCAGGCAGAGGTCTGCACTCTCAGCCTCTCTCTCTGCAGCTGGGCCTTCAGTGGGGCCGGCAGTGAACTCGGGAAGGGGGTGGGGACTGTCACTCAAACAGCCCCTTGGTGGCCACACAGATAGTCTGAACACAGAGGGGTGCGGAACCTGGCCAAAGGTTGCCCAGCCAGTGCTCAGTTGGGGTCCTCCTCCATCCTCCCCCACGCAGTTTGTGCGAGGTGAATACCAGGAGGCTTCCCTCCCCGACCCCCAGGGGCTCTCAGCAGCCTTACTCCTTGGGGTTGAGGACCATGTGCTCAGGACAGAGAGGATGTTGGCAGGTGGGTTGGTGACTTGATTGGAGCTGAATACCCCGTGGCCACGGAAGGAAACCTTATCCCCTCGCGCCAGCGATGGGTCTGTTTCTTTAAAGACATTTAGAAAGGAGGCCGCCCTGTTCCTTCCACTGTAGGATCGGGTGGGGAAAGACATCACATCATCCTGGTGCTGGCTGGCTGTGTCCTCAGGGCATGAGCATAGCAGGAAACCCAAAGTATCATTTTTTGAAAGATGTTTAAAAAAATCAGGGGGAAAATCAGGACTGGGTTGGATGTGGTTACACTTCTTTTATTCTTTTAAGGGTTAGTATTGTTTCTTGTTCTGAGTCATTTACCTGGTGCCCGAGCCCCTCTTTCTAGCCCACCCTAGGGGTCCTGCCTAAGTAACCACATGCCTCTGCCAGCCTCCTCTGCAGTCCGTGTCATGGGCGTGGCACCCCAGGCTGAGGACTGGTGGGGGATGGGCAGAACCGAACGTGAGATGGGGTGTTCCCACGTCCGTGTGAGGCCCCACAGAATGATGAGCCAAGCCAGGGGCGGGAAGGGACGCAGGGCGAATCCTAGCCTGGCTGGGCTTTCCCCACGCAGCCAGGTCCTGGCACAGATGCCAAGGAGTCCCAGAATTCTAAATTCACTCCTGGCCTTCCCGGTTGTTAACAAAGATGTATTTAACAAGGTAGGAGGACAGAGCATATTTCATTTAACGGTTTGTTAGCTTGATTTATGACTTTTAAATATGAGACATATGGGAAATGGCCTCTGTGTGTACTCATGCCCTGGGCCTCGCCAGGGCCAGGGAGGCCTGCCAGGTTCACACCTGCAAAGAGCCTTTGCCTCTCTGCTGGGGGGGATGGGCTCATGGCAGAGCGTCGGGAAATACTGTGCACAAGGCCAACAGAGGTGGGGGGACCCAGACTCCTTCCCGCCCCTACTCTCAGGAGATGGAGCCCAAGTCCTGCCCACTCACGGCCCCTCACGCTTCCGTAGCACTTTATAAAAGGCAAAGTGCTTTCCCGGGAGCCCTTTATAGTTCCAACCCTGTGAGGTGGGCTGGGTAGGAATCAAATCCCCATTTTCCAAAAGGGGAAGCTGAAACTCAGAGCAGTTGGGGAATCGCCCAAGGCTGCCCAGCCTGCAGGGGGCAGGGCTTGAGTCTGGGGCTTTGCCCAGCAGTTCGGGCTCCTTCCTCCGTACTCCGCTGCCTCTGTGTGCTCTCATTCCATCAACACAAGCTTCTGCCGGATGGCAGGGGCCCAGGCAGCTGCCCCAGGCCCTCTCCCAAGGGCACACTGTCCGGTAAGGCTGAGGCCACCAGCTGGCCCCGCCGTCTCCCCACCGCAGACCCCAAAGAGGCCAAGTCTTGAGAAGCAGCTGAGCTTTCTTGAGTTTATCCAAACAGAGTCTGCCCCGGCCCCCGTGATTTCTCCAGGCCTAATTACTAGGCTCAAGATACAAATGGCCGTGGGCCTGGCAGACACCCCAGTGGGAACCAACGACGGTTCCTCGCCCATTAACAGCAGCCGCAGGAATCACAGGCCTGAACAAAGGTCCAGTCTGACCAAACCAGCGGCGGGACCAGTCCTAGCATGGGGCATGATCAGTCAGTCCCCTGGCACAGAGGGACGGTACGCCATGTGGAGGGAGGAACACAAGCATCTTGGTGGGGAGCCCAGGTCTGCCTCCCACTCTCTCCCTTTCTTCTCCGTTTGCTTTCTCTTCTCATACACCCCTGCGACTCATTCCCTTCCAGACCCAGTGTCAGGGCTGGGACCCCATGCTCAGGGGTTCCTGTTCCTTAGTGTCCAAACTGTGTCACATCTTTGGGATTCTGTTTCCAACATGATCATCAAACCTATTTTTGGAATGGCTTCATGGGGGCAGTGCTGACCCACAGGCACGGTCTTCGCTGAACTCCCTCAGGACTGGCACACAGCACAGGGGGCCCCCTTACGGCATGGCGGGTCTTGGGCCACCTAATCTGGCCTCAACCTGCCTTTCTGGCCAGCTCGCCCAGCTCGTCCCTCCCCGTGGCCGCCCACTGGTTCCTCGCACACTTCACAGGCGCATCCATCAGTGTAACTCCCATCTGTGCCCTTGGTTTCTGCTACTTCCTTCCCCTGTCTGTTGGGATCCAGCTTTACCCTTCAGGCTACGTGGAAATATCACCTGCTCCGGGAAGCCTTCCAGTTTGGCCCTCCCCGGGGGGATGCTTGATACTTGGCTTTGTTACACCCCATGGCCCAGCCTGTGTGTGGCCCAGTTAGCTGTGCCGCTGAATGGTGGGTCGTAAAGGCCAGGCCCTCTGCTTTGTCTTCTGTAGCCCTCACAGTCCCTAGCACAGAATAGGTCCTTCTGTGTGCTGTGGCTGAGGGAGGGAGGCAGGGAAAGTTAATATGGAACTGTGCATTAGTTCCTGTGACTGTCTCGCAGTCCTGGGGCCCAGGGCTGTGCTCCCTCTGGGGGCTCTAGGGAGAGATCCATTCCTGTGGGTCCTGGTGTTCCCTGCAAGTCTCTGTTCTACCTTCACAGCACGAAGGGGGTCACGTCTCCTTCTCCCTTGTAAGGATACACAGGACTGCATTTAGGGCCCAGCTGGATAATCCAGGATACTCTTCCCATTTTAAAATCCTTAATTACATCAGGGTGCCTGGGTGGCTCAGTCCTTAAGCGTCTGCCTTCGGCTCAGGTCATGGTCCCAGGGTCCTGGGATCGAGCCCTGCGTCGGGCTCCCTGCTCCGCGGGAAGCCTGCTTCTCCCTCTCCCACTCCACCCACTTGTGTTCCCTCTCTCTTGCTGTCTCTCTCTGTCAAAATGAATGGGTAGGGTCTTTAAAAAAAAAAAATCTTAATTACATCTATAAAGGGAACCCCCCCACACACGCTCCTCCCTCCCTTTTTTTTGGTCCATAGAAGTAACATTCACAAGTTCCAGGGATTAGAGCATGGATATACCACCATCTATTTGAGGATTTCCACTTTGTTCAGATTTCTGACTCATAATCTCATGGGCTTCTGAATCTGGGAGGCATTCATTCAGTTGTGGCCATGCTGAAGGGGATGCCATTTCACAGACCCCCAGGGGCATGTTGGTAGAGTTTGGAGAAACAAACTGAGCAAGGCTTTAGGAGATTGTTTATCCTTCTTTTGTCTGAGGCTGTGACGTGGTAATTGTCTGTTTCACTATATGGAACAGTCCGCCTGCCTCCCCTAGCTGTGAATCCAGAGGGAGACTGACATCTTCTGAGTTGTTTTTCCATGCTAGGTTTTAGGAAATTTGGCTGCCCCCTCTTCTTTCAAGGGAAGACTTTCAGGTGTAAGGTTTGCTTGTAGACACATTGAGGAGGGACTGCCCAAGTGTAGTCGAACTTTTGGCCCTGAAAAAAAAAAATAGGCATCCCGTTTTTCCATATTAAATTCTAGCTTGTCGGCTTGGACTCTGTATTTTCCATCCTGATTCTGCCATCGGGGTGCTGTCTGATGTTTCCGGCTCCAGGGTGTTCCCAGGTCTGCAAAATGGGGCTTCTTGGTCTTCTCTGGTATTTGTAGATTCCATTTCTGCCTTCTGCCACTGTGCAAAATCTGTGAGCCCTTCGTCGATCACTTACATTGAATAAAGCAAAGAGGGCACATAATCAGCTTAGAATGGAAACAGTTGGGTCTTGTTTTCCTCGAGTCCCAGCAAATGCCAAAAGTTTTGCACCAAAGATTCCGTGGTGTCCTGATCGGTACAACTAGTTGATTCCCGCCTGGAGATTTTGTACATCCTAACAGATATCAGCATGGCTTTTGAAACTCTTAAAATTTCCACGCTGGGCGAGAAGGAAGGGTGCTCACTGCCCTTTGGCTTCAGTAAGTCTAAGCAGCAAGGAGACTGTCTTTGAGATGACCCAGTCAGGGACGCTCCCACGTGCCCTCCACGTGCTTTCCCTCTGGGAGCTTTAGGCCGAGTGCCAAGAAATCCCGACTGTGTTGTGTTTGCCTTCCTTGGGCTGCAGCAGACAAGAAGCTTGTTGGAAGCCCTAGAAGGGGCACAGCAAGTTCCTCCTGTCCTGGGCGCTCTACTTGCCATGGGTTGGTGTATATCGTTTCGGGGTGCTTTTCAGTTACATTGCTCAGTTAACTGATGGATTTTCTTTTCATAAAGAAGGAGCCGAAGGTGGGTAGAACAGGAACCTGAGGCCAGCGAGGTGTGGAACGATAGCGAGAGATGGGCAGGCATGGGGCCCGTGGGACTCTGGTGGTGGGAATGAGAGGCAGGTGCAGCTTCTTCTCAGCCCCTCTCTGCTGCTCTTACGGGACTAGTCCTTGCCTCCCTGTAGGGTTCACCTCAAAGGGGTCTTTCCTGTAACCAAATGCGTATTAATTTCCTATTGCTAGTGTAATGAGTTACCACAAACTAGTGACTCAAAACATAAATTCATCATCTTATAGTTCTGGAGGTCAGAAGTCCAGAATGGGTGTTAGTGGGCCAACGTCAAGGTGTCAGCAGGGCTGTGTTCCTCCTGGAGGCTCTGGGGGAGAATCGTTTCCTTGCCTTTTCCAGTGTGTAGATATTCCCTGCGTTTGTTCGTTGGTGGCCCCCGTGCTTTATCTTCAAAGCTGGCCATGCTGGGCTGAATCTTTATTGTGACACCATCTTTCTACTTCTCTCTCTCCAGCCTCCCTCTTCCACTTTTAAGGACTCATGGGATTTTATTGGCCCCACCTGGATAATCCAGGGTACTCTCCTTAGCTTCCAGCTAATTAGCAATTCCCCTTTGCTATATCACCTACCATGCTCACAGGTTCCAGGGATCAGGATGTAGACCTCTTTGGTCAGGGGTCATTATTCTGCCTACCACACCATCTAAACCAGGACCGCCCCCCCATCACTTCTCTCACAAAGCATCCTAAGCAGATACTAAGCACAGGTGAAGGACTTTCCTCAGTGGTTTACTCCATCCTCATCTGCTTTCCCATCAGGTTGTGCAGTACACAAAGCTAGGTCTGTTTTGTTCACTGCCGTGTCCCGGTTCCCAGCCGCATGGGGAAGCATGGGACACTGGAGCCAGATTGTCTGGTTTTTAATCCCCATTCTGTGTCTCACTAGCTGTGTGACTTGGGGCAAGTTACATAACTTCTTTGTACCTTCGTTTCCTTCTCATCTATAAAATGGGGGTGACGGGAATAAGAGTGAGCATTAAATGATGTAGTTTATATAGTACTCTTAGAATTTTACCTAGCACATAGTAAATGCCACGCAAGTGTTGACGATTACTGTGATGACTGTTGTTTATATAGGGGCCTCAGCGGGGTGTGGTGGTGAGAAAAGACACCTAGCTGCATGCCTCTAAGGCTGGCCTGACCGAGGCTGGCATCAGACTGAGGACTCTCCAGTGGAGTTCATGGCCCATGGAGCCCATGGATCAGTGGGAGAAATAGTTCGAAAAGAATCCAGTCACAAGCGAGAATGTCACAAGCCAAGCAGGAACGGGGGCAGGGGGGCCCAGCAGGGAGGCAAAAGCCTGGATTGTGGCCAGATTCAGCCAGGGAGTCACTATGTGATCTGAGAATGCCATTTCCACGTTCTGGGCTTCATTTAGCATGTGGACCATGGGGAGAATATACTCTGCACAATTCTGAAAGGCATGGCTAGGACCAGTGAATGGGAGCCAGAGGGACCCCTTCCCCAGAATTAGAACTGAAGATAGGCAAATGGGCAGGCTGGGGAGGGGAGGGGCTCACAGAAACTAGAAAGGACCTGTTGAAGGGCCTGAAGCATGGGTGGAGGGAGGGAGATTGGACCAGTGCTTGTCAAGCGCCTCCCAGGCCTAAGCATCAGGCTCAGAGAGTGTTTGCTCAGAGAATGAATGGCTTTTGGTTTCACAGCTCTTCCTTCTCCCTCACCGGGGCGTCTGGTGGTCCTGTGGCCTGGGTACTTGTGAAGCTCCCTCCATACTTTTCAAAGCTCACCCTGGGCTCCCCTGTGGCCACCTGTTGCTCGTTCCTGACTCTTTGCTGCCCTCTAGTGGCATCTAGTCACTCTGCCACGCCGGGAACGGAACTGACTTGGGGGGAATACCAGGCTCAACCAGGGGGAAAGAGCAGGTGGCTAGTTGGCTGGTCATTCTTCACACATTTCCTGAAAGTGCCAGTTCTAAGCTAGGTGTGTTGTTGCAGACACAGTCCTTGCCCTCAGGCAGCTCACAGAGTGGTTGGGGAGACAGATATAGAAAGTGATTCCTGCATGCTGTGTTAGGAGTTTAAATGTAGGAATGTACTGAGGAAATGCGAAGGAGGGGGCTGCTGAATTTGCTGGGGCCATGGGGTGAGGTGGGGGAAACCAGGGAAGGCTTCCCAGGGGAGGTCACTTGGGCTGGACCTTGAAAGACAAGTTTGCAGCCTGAGAAATGGGAAGGGCGTTGTTGGGTGAGAAGACCCAAGGCCCAGAGAGCCTGCGCATCCAGCAGGGGTTTTGGGGTGCAGGCAGGGACAAGTAGGAAGGCCAGGCTGGGCTGAATGAAGAGGGGCCTCTCCAGCATCCAAACATCAAGCCCTGGAAACCTCGGGTGCATGAGGCAGTACAACCAGCAGTTACACTCTGTGTCTAGGTCTCCCCGGGCTACTCTGTCTAGCTCTCCCCATCTCTGCGCCTTCTGATGGCACTTATGAGAACCAGTCATGAGTGAGGGAGACCATATGTCTGGGCTCCCGACTTTTCATGTTTCTCCCTGATGTGCCTCTGCAAGTGGTATTTTTTTAAAAACAAACAAAAAACTGGATTGTGATGCCTTTTTAGGAAATTAGGGGATACAGTGAGGATTTGCTTTAGAAGAAATTGAAGTATGTGGAGGGCATCTGAGCTTTGGGTGAAATGAAGTGGGGCAGGTTGAGGTCCCAGCCCCAAGAGGTTGGGTTCCCTTGTTGGTTCAGAGAGGAGTGCAGGTGCACAGCCCTCAGGTGTGGGTGTCCTGAGGAGAATGGGCGGCCTCGCTGGGCCCGGGGCTTTCATCCTCCTTGATCCCGAGGTCTGAGTCAGATTCTAGGAGAGGCGCCCCAATGGACAGGGGCTGCAGCTCATGTGTGCATAGGCCCTAGCAGAGCGGCTGCAGGGGAGTCCTCCTCAGCACCTGGCCACACGGTAGGTGGTAGAGCAGCCCGACTCCAAGCCCCGGGGATGGCAAGCCATTCTGTGGCATTGCCTCCCAGTACCACTTCCTGCCTGAGGGAGCTGCAAAAGTACCCAGCCACAGGGCTGGGTGGCCGTTCCCTCTGGATAAGTGGTCGAGTCCTGTTTCAGGGAAAACGAGGAAAAGGTGCTTTGGGCCTGGCTCAGCTGGGTGGGCTAGGAAGGGAGAGGCTGGGAGGCAGCCCTCCTGGAAGGAAAGGGTCCCCATGCAGGAGCCAGTGTCCTACAGAGTCCAGGGTTCAGACCAGCCCCTTAGCCATCTACCCACTGGCTCTGCCCACTTCTCCCGGTGAATGTTCCTCTTAGTTTCTATGACATTATCTGTGAGTGTATCTTAGCCCCTACCAGACTTGAGCTCCTAAAGAAGGAGGTTGACATTCTAGCCAGGACTTCCTACGGGACAGTAATGGGGAATGCAGGGTCCCTGAGGGGTCCTGGGCTAAGGGCCCAAGAGCTTTTCAGGAATTTACAACAATTTACCACTGTTTTTGCCTCAAAAGTTCAGAAAGGAAGCTGGAAAACTTGCCTTAATAAATGTTTAGTGCCTGCAAATTGTAACATTATGTTAACTTCATTAACTATTAAATTTAGTGCTCATAAAAATTTCATTACATTTGAAAACAATTTTTAAGTTGGATTTTCTCACTTTGCAAGAATTCCCTGGCCTGTATCTTGATTGCTGAGAAATCATAGCCAACAGTAGGTTACATAAATTGCTTGTGGCCAAATAATTTCAGAAGCAAAATTATAAAAATAAGCCTTTTGTATTTTTAGAATGAGAAGTCTCATTATTTTTGGTACCTTTATGCGTGAAGTACTATAAGGTGGGTTGGAGAGGTGCCCCATAGTTAGGCACGTGGGGGTCTGGGAAGAAGCAGCGTGGGAGATACCCTGATGTCCTGTTGAACCATATTGAACATAAAAAGTAGTGGTGGGACCTTGAGCTGGTCAGGTTTCAGCAGCCAGCCACTCATCCATCCATCCATCAGTTTTTCTTTCCTTTTCTCCTCCCTCCCTCTCTCTCTCCCTTCCAACTAGATGTACCAAGCATGAGGGTAGGCATAGAAAGGTGAAAGCTGTGCCCCTTGTCCATGAAAAGCTTAGTCTATAGTGCAGATGGGCAAGTCGGTAAGGATCTAGGGGGACGAATGTGGTAATAGGTAAACTCAGGGACTCTGGGAGCACAGAGAAGGGGGGTGCAGCCTCTATTAGGAAGGTCAGGAATAGAGGGCTCCAGAATTTCTCTGTAGCAGGGTTGGAGCAGGGAGGGCATGTCTGAAGCTGATTTTGCAGAGTTTTTCTAAAATTGTGAAATGCTGTCCACGTCAAAGAATGTAAGAGGTTAGGGGTGTAGCTAACCCTGGGTCAGGGGAGGAACCTAGGAAGAGAGGAGTCTCTGGCTTGGCTTGTCACTGGGGATGAAGCATATGTTAGTCAGTGGGAGGTGGAGTGAGGAGGGAGACAATGAACGGATCGGGGGTGGGGGGCAGTGAATACAAAAGGTATGCTCTGCTTTACACACACTGGCGTTCTTCCTAAAAACCAGATTGAATCTACTGGGGTTGTCTGTGTTTTCCTCCCTTTGATTTGCTGGAATCTGCAGCCCCCATCTACAAGACCTCATCAGCTGTCAGCCCTCAGCTGGCTTGACCACCCTCTCTAAGCCTGTGGGTCACTCCACCTGGGATTTCTCTCCAGAGAACTTCTGGCAGTGCTCCGAGCCTTCGGGAGGCAGGGAGAGCCAGTAGGGCTTGGCACCTGCTCTCCAAAAGGCTTCTTAACGAGGCCAAAATGCTTATGCCCATAAGCTGATTCCACCTGCAGGCCTCCTGCCTGCCTGCATGGTGGTATCACAGAACCCTCTCTATTATCCCAGGTTGCAGTTTGAAAGCACCTGGGGAGGGGCGCCTGGGTGGCTCAGTTGGTTAAGCAACTGCCTTCGGCTCAGGTCATGATCCTGGAGTCCCGGGATCGAGTCCCGCATCGGGCTCCCTGCTCAGCGGGGAGTCTGCTTCTCCCTCTGATCCTCCCCCTCTCATGCTCTCTGTCTCCCATTCTCTCTCTCAGATAAATAAATAAAAAATCTTAAAAAATAAAGCACCTGGGGAGGTTGGAGAGTTTGTGCCCACTTCAGGGGCAGGCTAGGTGAGTTCAGAGAGGTACCATGCCTTGCCAGGGGTACACAGCCAACAGGGGAGCAACTGGGCCTGGCACCTGGCACTCATGCTCAGGTTCACCTAGCCCCTGGTGCCCATGGAGAGAAGGAATGGGCTCTGGGCCGTGGAGACACTCTTGGTTTCCTTGGTGCTCTGGTAGGGCTGCAGATGGCCTTCCTGACCCAGAGACTTTTTATGGCCCAGAAGAGGCTCTTCCCAGCTGGGACACCAGAGAACCACACTTCAGATTCCAGTACCCCATCTTCCCCTCTCCGTGCCTGACCCGTCCTTCTAGGTGCCAAATCAAATGCTCTTATAGGAAGCCTGCCCCTGCGCCTCCCCCACCCCTCGCCTCGGGGGCCTCCTCTCTCCCGTGAGCACACCCCAGGGCAGGGCCCCTGGTCTCCCTCGGTCAGAGCGGTGACAGAGTGCTCCCATCCCCTGGTTGCTCCTCTTGGAATCCTCCACCTGCTCTGTCCCTGAATACAGTAGGCGCTCAATGGAGATGGATGGAATCCATTTGCATCAGGCACACGCCCCTCCCTACCTTGTCCGGTGCAGAGTCAGCGGCTTAGGGCCCAACTGTGTAATTAAACAGAGCTTCAGCTTGACTTCCATGCCCCCACTCTTTCTTCCAGTATTTGCTCTGGCTCCTCGCTGGAAGACGCCGAGACAATAGCCCTTGTTACCCTCTGTTTGAGTTATTTATTTTTTTCACTTTTCCCTCCTTCCCCTCTCAGGGGACTCGCCTCTCGCCCTCATCCCTCATGTTTTCCCTTTCACTTGACTGTCACTCTCATTGTCCTCCCGGGGCCGGGAACGCGGGGTGACAGGCAAGGGGAGCCCAACCGGGCCAGGGAGGCTGGAAATATAGTCATTAATGGGACCCGCGAAGCCCAGATGTCCTCTCTGAATGCGGGTAATTTGTTTTTAATGAAAAACCACGCGGTGACCCTGAACAAATGAATTTTCTTTATAAGGAGTCTATGTGCAACGGCACAAATAAAGGACCCAAATCAGGGAGACTTAGATCCAGGGTTGAAAGAAAGAGAAAGAAAGAGGGAAGGAATGGAAAAGAGAGTGAGAGAGATAAAAGAGCGAGGAAGGGAAATTTGAAAATGACAACTGTGTTATCATGTCCTTTTGTCTACAGAGCAATCACAGGTCACAAATGCCTTGGGCATTGTCCCGCCGGCACAGGATGCATGACAGTGTGGCCATTTTGAGGTCTTATTCACAACAATGTGAAGAATACGCACCACCGTCTGGACAGATCTTTACAATTTACAAGCCTCTTTTGTGTGTCATCTCAGAGGGTCCACACCTTAGTGTGAGGGTAGCACAGTTCGTAGCCCCATTTCACAGAGATGAAAACTGAGGCTTAGGAAAAGTGGTCCACATCAGGTCACACAACAGGCAGTTGGTCCAGGCCAGACGACAAGAGAAGGACTTTGCAGTTTGGTGTTTGACTATTAGAAACCCTGGGTTAACATCTAGAAGTCGCTTTCTAGAGAAGGGCTCGCGTGAGCAGATCTAGGTAAGGGGAGGTGCCTTGTCTGTAGCCAGGAGTCTGGGACTGAAGCAAATCCCCACAGCCCCGTGAACTCGCTGTCTGTTGGGGCTTTGTCAATGTGCAGACTTTCTGAGAGCACTGTGAGTGGGGGATTTCTGGAAACAGGACTCCCAAGGAAGAAGCTGGAGACACTTGGGGAAACGGCTGCAAGGGAATCGAACCTGGAGACCAGCCGTGGATCAGCTGCCATTACCCAGGACTTTGTGGTGGGGGTGTGGAGCGGGTAACGGGGGACAGCGGCAAAGGCACTGACTCAGTGGGGGCCCCAGCTGTGGGCCCCACCCCTGGCTTTGGGAGAATCTGCCTGTAGGAAAAGCATGGGAGGCGGTGAGCCCTGGTCTAGATTGGGGTGTGTCCCTGTGGTATGGGGAGGGTTCTGTTCTCACATTCCTCGCAGAGGGCTGGATACAGCCTCACACATTCTGTAGCTGCAGCTGCCTCTGTTAACAGACGGACAGGGCCCGACTGAGCCTGAGAAGTCAGCCTGCGAGGGCGCAGATGAGGTCAAGGAAAGCACTTGTTCGGGGTCACACAGCCGATCAGAGGAAGAGCCAGACCAGCCTTCTTGCGGTGGTAGCTGCCTGCCCTGTTGTTCCCACTGGGGAAAAACCAATGCCCCCCGCCTCCCCCACTATCAGTTCTTCACTGAAGCATTGTGTCTCCTGACCTCAGGCAGGCCTGGTATTCCTGGGGTGGGCCCTGGGTGCCCTGGCTTCTAGAACAACCCGAAGCAGGACTCCCACCCCACCTACCCCCACCTTGGCGTGTTCTTCCCGAGCCCACATCTCTCCCCCAGCCCTGGGCCCCAGCCAGCTGGGAGAGAGACAATCCCCCTCCCCGGGCCCATGAGAGCTTCTGCCGGGGACCTGTAGGCCATGCCAAGGTCCCCGGCTCTTCCCGCTCTCTGCTTTCCCCCCAGAGCCAGGCAGCTAGACAAAAAGAAATGATTGTTTTCTTTTCCTGGGTTCAGTTTCCCTCTGGAAGTTGTGACCCAATTAGAAAATCAGACAAATAGAAAAATCTGGCCACGACCCCAGCTGAGGTTATAAAGTCTCTGCTCGCATTTCGGTGTCTGCTTCCCTTGCTCTTCTGCGAGTCCCAGCCAGCTCGTCGGCCGCGCGGAGCGGACCTTCCTCAGTGCCGTTCTCCTCCGTAATTGATGATTTATTCCCCACTGGCTTCCAAAATGGATTTGAGACAGCTTCTTGACCTTTCAATAACATCAGCCCAAACCTGAAATCCCTGTTCTAAAGTAGGAGGGCGGCTGGTGGGTCGCACATAGAGGCCCGGGAGTGAAGCCGTGGCTGTGCGCCCCCCTCCGCGAGCGGACTGGTTTTCGACAGGGTCCCACTGTCAAGCCCGTGCTCTGTGCCCAGCTCTGCACCTGGAGCTGCCTCCCTGCACGGCTGGGAGCAGGGAGCTCTTTGCTGGAAACAGTTTCTGTCTGGACGTGTTCCAGAGCGTGCTTCCAAAAACATAGTTTTAATCAAGAAGAGGATCACCAGAAAAACTGGGACAAATTGTGATTTTTGACAGTGGACAATTATAAATGCCGGGAGGGGTTACCGGGTGCCAGTTGGCAAACAGACGCCTCTGATGAGGTCTTAGATTAATTACCCCACCAGCGAGCGGGCCAGGGGTGCGGTCTCTTAATTGTCCTCACTTGTGGGATGAGTTCTGGTCTTCCTTGCCTCCCTCCCTCCCTTCTTTCCTTGCTTCCTTCCTTCATCAGACAATCCCTCGGCTCTTCCTGGGTGCTGAGCCCAGTTCACAGAGTGGGCACAGAAATAATTGCATTTCTCAAGTCCTTGGAGCATCTACAGGGAGAATCACCCATGTTACCTACCTAGAATGGAAAGAAACCAACTTGATTGTGGCAGGTTTGTGGGAATGCTAGGCCCAGGGACTAAGCAGAGACTCCGGGGGACAAGAAGGTGAGGTTTGGGGGAGGCGGGAGCTGAGGGCTTGCCTGCTGACAGGAAGGGATGCTCTGGCCTGTGGCCAGCCTCCCCAGGAGGGCTCCGAGGGAAGCCTGGCCCCTGGAAATCTTCGTCCCTGAAGTGGGTGCCAGGCCCATGTGTACAAACAGGGGGCTCAGTATTTAGGAGTGGGGAGGAGCAGGAAGCTGCCCTGAATGGCTGCCCGCTTTGGAAATTTCTATGCATTTGTAATAACAAAATTACCATAATTTGCTCGTTAACGCAGCTAGATCAGTCAAGCATTGTTCCATCGCGGGCAGGGAGGCCGCGGCGCCTCTCTCTGCACACACTCCACACCCCAGCCAGCCTGCCAGCCCGTTAGCGCTGGAAATTAGCATGCAAATGGTCCTAATTCGGTGGGCGAGCTGTCAGGCAGCGCCTCTCCGGCCTCATCTCTGTGAAGGCCCTGACAGCCCGGCTCCAGCACCGGCCCACCCTCCTCGCTCCAGCCAGGAGGGGCTCCGAGGGGCACCTCCAGACTGACAGCTTGGCGGCCTCCCTCCCTCCGTCAGCGCCATCAGGCCTGGCGGCGGACTCCCCAGGGAGCATGCAGGGCCTGCCACCATGCCGGCTGGCCGAAGGAGGCAAGTAGGCAGGTGGGCTGGTGGGGGAGGCTGGCCAGTGCTCAGGTCCACCAGCCTTGGCTGAACTGGGGCAATGGGGGAGAGTCAGGGTGGAGCTGTGGCCACCCCCCCAACTCAGGGCCTGGTTGGGGCACAGGGACCCTCACTGCAGGTGGGTTCTGAGAGTGGGGACTCTGGGGCACCTTCTCCCACATGCACATCCACGAGGGGAAAATTCAAATCCTGCCTTGCTCTCCCTTCTTTGTCTTCCCGATCTGACTTAACACAGGACTCACCCTCCCCATACCTGGAACATCTCTGTCCAAATGATGCATGGAATTCCTTCAGCCATTATGGAGAACTGGGGGAGGCTAGAAGGTGTGTGCTGTGGGCAGGATGCCCTAGACCAGGATTCTGAACCCTTGGGCCTCAGTCCTGCCTCCAGGTTTACCAACCTTTGGGGGAAGTCACCTTCCCCTCTCTGGACCTCAGTCTCTGCATCTTTATAGTGGGGGCGTCTTTATGATTGTCCTCCCAGGGCTGCAGGGAGGATAAGAGAGGGAGAAGGCCCTGCTTTATAACAGCAGGTGCCATCTAGTGAGATCCTCTGTATGCTGGTCATTCCCCAACCCGTGTGCCCTTCACAATAACCCCACCAGGTTGGCGTTGATCTTACCCTGTTTCACAGAGGAGGAGGCCAAGGCCTCGGCTCACACAGAGTAACTTGCCCAAGTGGGAGGGCCAGGATAGAGTCCTGTCTTGCTTGCTCCAGAGTCCTTTGAACAGGAGAAGATGCAGAGCCCTGAGAGCCAGATCTGCTTCTGAGAGATGCATAATGACGCCACCTTGCAGGCGACTGGCACTCTTACAGCGCTTGGCACATCCTCAGGACTAAATAAATGTGGGTTGAAGGAAGAGAACCCAGGTGGGCCCAGGTAGGACTGTCTTTGGGCATCTACCGCAGCCATCCTTATGTTCCCCTCCTGATCCATGACAGCAGAATGAAGAAGCTGCTGAGGAGAAAGAGGGGGAGCCACAAGGCTTGAGTTCCTCCATGCTGTTTCTCAGGAGCTTGCTCCCCATGAGCCAGATGCAGCCCCAAGCCAAGAGGCAGGGTTTGGTGAGTGCAGAGCAGGATGGATTTCAGTCCCCACTCAGCTGATCAGCTGGTAGCTCTTATGCAGTGAACAACCCATTCATTCCTCTATGGCAGCCCTGCCCCTTTGTCTGTTTTAAGGGAATCTCACTGGGCCTTTTGAGTCTTCAGATAAACGCAGAGGTCAGAGAGACCCTGAGAAATCCCAAACCCCAGCTGGCTCCTGGCTGTCTGGTGGGCAGAAGAGGGCTCATGAGCTTGAGTCCCTGCTGCATCACGGCCCCACCCACTGCTCGGCACAGAGCCAGGCACAGAGCAGATGCTCAGGAAAGGTTTAGAAGCCACATTTAATAACATGTGGACCAAGAGAGGAAACAAATGTGCAGGTGTGTTGCCTGGGTAAGCTAAAAGTCATCCAGCTTGTAGACCTCAGACCACACGCCTTCAGCCAGCTGTGGCTTTTCCTTTCTGCCTAGTCTTTGGTTTGTTTATTTGGGGCCCAGGGCATGAGCCCAATGGGACTTTAGGGTTCTATGTACCAATCTCTCAATAGCTGCTGTTGGGCTCTTGAAGAGAACAAGTCCTACCAACCACAGGGTCCCAGACACGATGAGGACAGCTCAGGGGCACATTCATTCCCACCCTAGAACGCCATCCTGGAGACGCCTGAAATTCCCTGGGTGAGACCAGATGGAGGCCTGCAAACTGCATTTCTGCTCTAGGAAGAATTGCCCAGGCTCCCCCTAGTGGAGATTCGGGGTGCAACGCCCTACGGCATTGCTGGTCGGTGGCAGTACAGGGCAGGACTGCCTCCGGGCACCACACCCCTTCTCAGTTTCCCCACTGTTGGTACGTGCATACTCGCCTGGAATCCTCATCACAACCCTGTGGGGACCCTTGGTTACCACTTTTGTTACAGACTCAGTGAGAGGAAGGGGCTGGCTCGACATCCGGTAGAGCCAGGTACTTTGCACCCAACAGCCCACATCTAGCCTCCTTCCGGAGGCGTCCTTGGCTTTGGCCAGCTGGCCGTCTGCTTGTACGGCCACACAGCCTGGCCCCTCTCCACCTCGTGACGTTAGACTCCAGATGGCCAGGGGGACCACTCTGTAGATAGGTCAGTCTTCCAGTACGTTTGCAGTAGCCTCCTTACTGCCCTCCCCACTGCCGTTCTCAACGTGGTCCATTCTCAGCGTAGCGGCCAGCACAAGTCATTAAAACCTGAGTCAGGACGTGTCCCCATTTTGCTCACTTAGAGTAGGAGCCAAAGTCCTTATATCATCTCCCCCTCCCCACTTCCCTCCTTGACCTCATCTTCTGCCTGCTCCCCTTCACTCTCCTCTGCATCCATACAGACCTCCTCACTGCTCTTCGAACACACCGTCCACACTCGTGCCTCAGGGCCTTTGCATTTGCTGGTCCTTCTGCTTGGAGAGCTCTTCCCACAGATAGTCACACAGTTAATTCTCACTTCCTTCAGCTTATTATTCAAAAGTCACCTTTTTGGTGAAGCCATCCCTACTCACTCTAAAGTCTCACCACTTTATGTTTTTTCCTTAACGTATGCTATATACTGTATTTTTAATTATTTGTTTTGTTTGTTGTCTCTTTGTACCACTAGAATACAAGCTCTCTGAGGGCAAGGTCTTTTGTCTCTTTTGTTCATGACTGTATCCTCAATGTCTAGAACAGTGCCAGGTATTTAGTAGGCCCTCAGTCACTATCTGGTGAATAAGTGGATAGATTATCTGCTGGGTGCCTTGCATCAAGGTAGACACAGGCCAGCTCTCCCCAGCACACCTGTGGTGCTCCCCCACCTAGCCCTGCATTTGCTCCCTTAGGAGGCTTCTCCACTCTTCCTTCCTTGACCCCCAAAGACATCTCCCCTCCTCCCTCAAGCCCCAGGGTGTTCCCCGCAAAGCCGCCTCTCAGCCAGGTCTGTCGGCTGGTCACAGAGGACACAGATGAACATGTCAGTTGAATTTAAGAAGGAAGAGCTCTCCATCAGCAAAGCCAATTCATGGGCGCCTGGGTGGCTCAGTTGGTTAAGCAACTGCCTTCGGCTCAGGTCATGATCCTGGAGTCCCCGGATCGAGTCCTGCATCGGGCTCCCTGCTTGGCGGGGAGTCTGCTTCTCCCTCTGACCCTCCCCCTCTCATGTGCTCTCTCTCTCTCATTCTCTCTCTCTCAAATAAATAAATAAAATCTTCAAAAGAAAAAAAAAGCAAAGCCAATTCAGGGCTGGCCTACTCACTACACTCCTGGGGAAACTGAGGCCTGCACTGAGGAAAGGCCTTGCTGCAGTGAGTTTGTGGTAAAGAAGAGACGACCCCCTGGTCCTTGGAGTTGTGAGCACTGGCCTGAGGGGAGGTCCTGATTCAGCTCCCTGTACGGAACGAGCACCTGATGGAGCTCACCGAGTCATGGTGGTGGCTGTCATGACCAGCCTGGAGTTCACCCACACCGGCCAGCCCTTCTTTGGGTTCTTAGAGGTTGGCCTCCTTAGGACCTGGGGACCAGACACTAGTGTGCCCCTGAGGACACTGGGAAACTCCTTTGCGTGTTGGCAGTGCTTCTCAAACTTTACAGCAGACAAGCCACCTGGAGATCATCTTCCAGAGTAGATTCTGGTTCAGTAAGCCCAGAGTGGGGCCCAGGAAGCTGCATTTTTAACAGGCTCCCCAGTGATGCTGATGCGGCTACACTCGAGTAGCTACCCACTGGGTCTTGAACTCACTGCACACTGCAGTCACCTCATAAGTTTGGACACATACTGGTATCTGGCTCCAGCCCAGAGATTCCAGTTGAACCAGCATGGGGTGTGTCCTGGTATTCTGGGTTTTTCAGAACTCCCCAGATGATTCTAATAGGCAGCAAGGTTTGAGAACCCCTGGTCTGGGTCACTGCCCATTATTCCTGCCCTGAGGGCAGCTCTGCTCTGGGAAAGCAATACGACTTAAGGAGAAAGGCATGTGTTGGCACAGTGAGGAAGGGTGAGGAGGTGGGGGGGCGCAGGTACTGGGGGGATAGGCTGCGGAGTCTGGAGGCCAGTATAGGGGAGAGATAAGAGTGAGCCCGGGGAGCCCTTCCCAGCAGAGAAGCAACCAGGAGAGGTGAAGCAGCTGAATGGCCCCTCAGAGCCCCCAGTGTTTGGCTTCGTTCTTAACCCTGACTCTGAGAGAGAAATAACTCCCTTCCCCCTCTTCAGCCTCACCTGCCTCTCTACCTGTATCCCCGCACGGGTCCCCAGCCACCCAGGATCCATGTAATTTATGTGTGCGCTGCCCCCTCCCGCAGACTGTGGGCTCTCGGTGGGCAGGGACCGTGTCTGATTCATCTCTGCCGCCCCAGGCCCCAGGCCCCGCGTGCTGGGGGTAGGAAAGGTGCCCGGAATTGAGCGGATTCCTTGGGGCGACTGGTGCTCAGGGCCTCTGTGCTACGGAGGTCTCAGCACACAGCAAAGCCTGCGCATCGTGGTAGTAATTGTGAAGGTAAATCTTGTCTGGTGTCCTCGCAAACGCTTGGTGAGGCATTCCATAAATATGTCAGCAGCAGCATTAAAATTTGATGGCAGGCGGCTCAGGTCGGGACTAGCACTGTGACTTCCCAGCAAGGTATGACACCACCACCTCCCTCTCATTAGTCAGCGGCAGGATGCTCAGGCCTCTGCACTGAGCTGGGCCCAGTCAGGGGGAGGTGATTTCTTCCAAAGAGGACCCCTGGCTGCTCTGAGGGACAGGCCAAGGTCTAGGCCACAGAAAAGTAAGTCAGCTTTGGGCTGATGTTGGGCTGAGAGGCAGAGTCCCTGAAGGCTCTGGGAATATGCCCAGAGGCTAGAGGGCCCCCGAGCTGGAGGAGGCTGGAGCCCCTTTTGAGTCTGGGAGCCAATAAGAAGGGCTTTATAGTCAGCCTGGTGGAAATGGTCGATTTGCCCCCAAAAAGGCCTCATAGAATACTTTAAAGAGGCACGGCATTAGACTCATCATTTAAACAAGCAAAGGGTCCTTTGGACAGGAGTCTGGGATGAAAAAGTATTTAGTGACAGAAAGATTGGAACTCAATCTTACCTACTTCCCCTCCCCCATCGTCCATCTGGGGAAACTGAGGCTATGTGAACCTGAAAGAGACATGTTCAAGGTCACACTGTGGTAGAGACAGAATGAGATCAGGGGCCTAACTCGTAAGTTAAAGCTTTCTCTACAATCAAGCATTTGGGGCACTTGTTGAAATAACAGGAAGCTACCTAGAAATACAGTTTTCATTAAAAACAAGCCCAAGTGCATCCATTTTTTCAGCAATTGCACAGATCATGTGCTATGTGTCAAGGACTGAGTCAAGCACTGAATAGCTCCTCACATTTGTAGAACACTTTTTGATTCACAAAGGACTTCGAAATGCATCAGTATCATTGAGTCCTGCAACTGTTGTGATACCACGTTGTACACGAGGACCTCAGGTTCGGAGAGGTAAAGTGAGTTTTCTGAGGCCACTTGGCTACGTTACTGAGGGGCTTAATCAGGGACTGACTGGCCACAGGCCCCTGGGCTCACCCTCCCCTCAGTTACCATCCCTCGCCGCTGCCTGTGCAGAGCATCAGGTCGCTGCTTTACAATTACTTGCAAAAATCCTGACATGGTTCCGAGCTGTTAAAGAGTTTCTGGGTTTATTGGGCAGTGGGCTAGGTTAGCCATTGTGTTGTTTGGGGTCTGTGGCCCGTCTCAGGCCAGGACACACTACGTCCTGCTAAACTGGCCTCCTGTTTGGGAGGGGCCAGAGACGGACCTCGTCCCCAGGCTCCCCTCCCTGGCAACAGGGGCAGCACGCCTGGACTCTTCTGAAGGCAGCCAGGGCTGGCTGGAGGGGCACAGGGACAGGCTCCAGGAACCCGCTAAATGATGAAGCTTGAACGTTCACTGAGGCCCACAGCTTAGCCATTTCCTATAAGAAGCCCTCCCGGATACCCCAGCTAGAATAAATTCTAACTTCCTCTCTGCTTCCAAACCTGCCTCACCCTTTTCTCGCACCCGAATCTCTAGTTCTGGGTCTAAGAACCACATAGATGCAGGCAGTTCCTGGAGATCCAGAGCCTGAGACCCACTCAGGGCGCCTAGCACAGAGCTCTGAATGGAGTAGGGCCCCTGTGAATGCTGAATTGAGTAGATTTACCAAAATCCATCACAGGTGTGGGAGCTCGATTCTCTTGGGAGTACAGTTCAATGTTATTCCAACTGAACTGTGTGAAATCAGGAGCCTCACAGTCTAGATCATAGAATGGGGGCTTCTGGCAAGGTCTCTCAAGCAAAACCTTCAGGTTTCCAGACTGAGCATTTTCTTTTTTTCTTTTTTTTTTTTCAAAGATTTCATTTATTTATTGGAGAGAGAGTGAGTGAGAGAGAGCAGGAGAGGGGGGAGGGTCAGAGGGAGAAGCAGACTCCCCGCTGAGCAGGGAGCCCGATGCAGGACTCGATCCGGGGACTCCAGGATCATGACCTGAGCCGAAGGCAGTCGCTTAACCAACTGAGCCACCCAGGCGCCCCAGACTGAGCATTTTCTGATGGCCATGTGGGTGGTAAGGAAAAAACAACCCTTCCCACTTACCCATCTCAGCTGTGGCCCCAAAGAATGCAGTTTGGTCATGCTCTCTTCTGAGCTGTAACTATCAGCGGGTTTTGCTCTCGCCTTTTAAGAACACAAAAGCAAAACCACAATGACGAAACTTAAACTCTTTTGCAGTGAGCCAGGCTTGGTGCTGTGGTTGTGTGTCAGAGAGGCCCGGTAAGGCCTGGAGGGGGCCGGGCCCCTCAGGAGAGCCCGTGCAGCGCTTCTTTCCCCCTGCGGGGCCCGCACCCTAGCCCTTGCAACAAACGTGGCCCTTCCCTTTTCAGTGTGCTTTGCTGCCTTTCTCTGTCTCTCTGTCTCATGCTTCTACCAAAGATCGAGAGCCAGAGTTTTAGGAATGCTTTTCCAGCATGATCTCGTGAGCTGTTTCAGTCTGACACTGAAAGGTGCTGGCCAAGCCATGCTCACTGAGTGAGCATGTGCTGTGGCTGGGCCCCGGTGCTGGGGGCAGCCGAGGTTGTCAGGAGCTGTCCACTACATGTGGTGGCCCATCTTGGTTCCCGCCCTCAAGGAGGAGCCAGACTCAACAACAGAGGAATGGAGATAGGGGTCACAACTACCCCCGAGTCTGAGCAGGGATCTGGGCCATGGGACTGAGCGCTCAGGGGAAGGTGGGGGAATGCTCTCAGCTGGGACGAGCAGTCCAGAAAGCAGTATTTGAGCTGGGTCTTGACAAGTTGGGAGATTGGACATGAGGAGGAAGAGGAAGGTGGCATTTCAAATGAAGGACATAGCATGAGTGGATGGAGAGGGGCCCCATGGGGCATGCGGGGAATGACTGTTGGCCTTTGGGGCAGGGAGGCCGTGGGAGGTGTGGCTCAGAAGCTCGCTGGGACCAGACCCTGTGGTTCCTTGAATGGCACAAGGGGGTTTCTGGTCACTGCCTCACAGGCTTGTTTCTCACAACTGTGCTGCGTGTGGGCACCCCCGGGGAGACACACCAGAGACCGGAACTGCCTTGCCCCACACCCATACACACAAGGCAGGTGTTTTGTACCCTAGTGAGGCTGCGAGAGCCATTTGCACTTTGCACGTTGTCTTGTCCATTGTGTGCGTAGATGAGGGCATTGGACCAGAACTTTGGAATAATACCACAGCAGGAGAGCAGATTAAAATGGAACCAGAACTGCTCAAAAGGTGCCATAGCGTAGCCAGGGGTCTCCAACGGAGACCTATCTACAGGGGCCAGTCTGGTACAGAAAGATGGGAAGTCAGCCTCAGGGGACAAGACAATAGCTGCAGCTCGCTTGCGGCTGATGACACCCTTGCCCCTTGAAAACGCTGCGCTGACCATCAATATGTTTTGATTGGCCCCATGTGACTCGAAGGCCCCAGTTCTTGCCTCTGATGGACGCCAGCTGGTGGGGTCTGGCATGGGCCCCGCGGCCCACGGCGGAGGTGCTGAAGATGCGACAGTAGGGTTGTTTCCCTCGGGTTCCCCGAAGGGTCCTCGCGCTCAGGTTCCCGTGGTTGCAGACGGCAGGAATTGGGCTAAAGGGACAACAGGCTCCTATCTACAAGGGAGCAAGTTGAGGCCCACCATGGTCACGCAACTGCCTCAAGGCGGGTCGGCGGTCTCACGGGGGCCCACCTGGCACCACCGTCCCACTGCGAAGCCTACAGCTCCCTCAAGAAGCAGAAATGAGAGACACATTCTGCATTCGTTCCCTCACTCTTGCCCTCTCTCTCGGTTTTTCTCTTCTCTGTTTTTCTGAAGGCCTTCGTGGCTGGTTTGAGCTGGTGGGAGAAGAGGTTTTTCCCAGGAATGGATCGATGCTGTGTGCCAGGCTGTCCGGGCTGACAGGACTGACCTTTACTGAGTCTGTTCGGGTTTTCCTCTCCTTGTTGGGAGCCCACGGAGGTCTTGCTCTGGAGAGAGGGAGGTTGAGAAGTGGCGGCCTTCCAGGGGGCCCGTCTGGGGTGGGTGCAGTGAGGGTAGGAAAGGGGAGAGTGTTAGTGCCAGAAGCCATTTTAGGCCCCTTGTTCGAATCTCTGAAGTCACTCAGGCTTTGACAGAGCCCCAGAATCCGGTATGTGTGCACGCACCCCCCCACGCACATCCGTGTATACACTTGTGTATATATGCGTATGTCCGTCTACATGTATGCGTGTATATACATGTATGTTGTACATCTAACACCTAAAATAGTAATATAATATATATGCAATAGTATCTAATATGTATACATTTGAAAGAGGGTGTCCTCTCTCTAGCTATAGACGGCCACGCAGAGTACCCGCTGACTCCGAGCCATGGCACGTCACACGGTTGTCCAGGACCACGGGGAGGGGCTGGAGAAATCTCATGGCCCTTTTCACATCTTTCCTTCCTCCTCCTCTGCAAAGCTTTGCTCTCAAAGCCCAGCTTCAATCCTTCAGAAATAGAACTTGGCTGGGAAATAGAAAGTCACTTTGAAAGACTTTCCGTATGTTAATTACAGCCGGCCAAGGTCTCGAGCAGAGGTGGGAGCCCACCATCTGCAGATGGGGTCGGCCCCCGGCGAGCTCTGCAAATCCCCATCATCTGGCAGGTGTCGTTTTGGGTTAATTAAGAGCTACACTGAGCCGGTTTACCTGTCACTTCTGAGAATTTTAGGAAACTTCGACTTTCTTGCCATCTCTGAGCTTTTAGCAAAGGAGAAACAAAACATCTCTGATCTCTGACAATTTTCTTGGCCCTGGAATCTCCAGGAAAGCTGCCTTAAAAAAAAAAAAAAAAAAAAAACTTTTCATTTTAATCAGTCCTTTCTAGTGACCTCACTGATCTTCATCACTCGTTCTTGTATATTTGGAAGACAGCACTGTTCTGGGGAAACGCACCATTTATCCTAAATTTCTTAAGCCTCTGCTTTCTTTCTCAGTCTTCGAGGAAAGAACATACATTCCTCAGCTTTATTCTGTTTTAGCAGCTTTGGAAGGACTTTTGATTTGTGTGTTAGGGGCCTCTGTCAGCAGTCAGGGCTGTGGTCAGAGGGTCTGGGCTGGGAGCAGGAACGATGGGAGTTTTCTCTACCATCAGTGATGAGAAGGCACCAAGTCCTCCCCACACCAGGGTTTGCAAAGATCTGTAACTGTTAAGTCATGTGATCTTCACAAGCTTCAGAAGTAGAGATTTTTTTCTTCCTTCCATTTTACAGACAATAAAACTGAAGCTCAAGAGGTAAATTCATGTGCCCAAGGCCACCCAACCTATGAGTGGCAGAGTGTGGCCTGGACCACGGGTCTTGGAGTCTGACTTCAAAGGTCATTCTGTCTCTCCCAGGTAGACAGCTCAGGGCAGGAGTGAAGGGTGGTGCTCACCTGTGGGTGTGGCCCTGGACGGGAGCCTGCAAGGGGGCCAGCCCTCTGTTGTTGGGCCACGGATGGGGTAGTCTGCCTCCTGTGCCCCAGAGTCCCGTCATGTACCAGCTGCCTGGTCCCACCCCCTGGCTTTTGCTCATGCAGTTGCCCCCCGGACCCCACCACTGCTTTCTCCGGTGCAGAGAGCCCATCAGAGCCAGCTGGTATCTTCTGGCACTGTGAGATCAAGTAAGCTGGACTCAAACCCTTATTCCCTGCCTCATGGAAAAGCCCTATGTCCTCCCCAAGATTTCTGCCACGTTTCCAGTGGAGGCTCCCTTTCACACCCTTGGGCTCAGGCTCCTTGACATCACCCAATGCTCAGGCTCTGTGATCTCTGTTGCTCTTGAGCCACATGCTTTCATCTTAGGCCTGCGGGCCACCCAGACACCGCCCTCGGCCACCTCTGATTCCCAGGTAGGAAGAAAACACCAACCGTGTCGGCTTTACCGAATGTATCTGGGATGGTGGCTGGCAGAGAGGGTGGTTATAGACCTGAGGAGGGACAACTTAAAATGGGAATCCAGACAACCACTTAAATGTTCCTCACTCCCTCCCCTCCCCACACGGTGGCTTGCGCACAGCTCCTGTGTCTGCCCTTTTCTCTTCCTGCCCTTTTCTCCTCCGATAACAGAACCTCCCAGGATACAGGGCCTTTCTTATGCACAGCGCTTGGGTCTCTAAACTCCACCCCTAAACCCAGTAGGGGCTTTCTTTTGCATATGCAAGAACTCAGTGAAAGCTGTACAATTCCTTTCAGGGCCTTCTTGGTTTTTAGAAGAGGCGCTTCTTCCTCCCCTTCTCTCCTGGGTATGGGGAGAGGGGAGTGCTCTTCTCGGAGTAACATTACCTCGCCTCCCCTCTCACCAATCCTATGATGTAGGCCCATATTCAAGATGAAGAGACTCTGCCCAGAGAGGTTCAATCACTTACCCAAGGCCACACAGCCAGTAGGCAGAGGGCTGACTGCAGAGCCTAGCCCTGCCCAGCCCTTCCACAGGAATGCCTGCAGCCTTCCCTGACTCCTCCCTGCTTTCTGTTCCCACAGCATCATATGGGGGGGGGGGGGCCCACCCTGCGGTGCTGACTCCGAGTCTGTTCTCACTGCAGTCCTGGTTTCCCCTCGGGACTGCTCCTTCCCAGGAGGCTGGGGATGGATGACATGTTTTGTTGGTGAGAGTTCCTAGGGGCTTATATGTGACCAACTCCAGACAGCCCAAGAGCTGTCTCTGAGGAGGGCCCATGTGCTGTCTGTGGACAGTAAGACCAGACGACGGTCTCACTGTCCACTGAGTTACAGCCGCCTGGGCTGGGCTGGCACCCCAATCTGCCTCACGGAAACTTTTCTATGAATGCATCAAGCACAGGTTGCCCAGTTTAAGGGGTTGGTATTTCCGAGAGATGCCAAAAGCTTGGGTCGGTTAGTGGAAAGAAACAAGGGGCCCCTCTTGTCCTTTGTGCTAGGCAGACATAAGAGAAGGCGTTGGCTTATTTTTTTTTAATTCGTCTTTGTGAGTGCGACTGAGACACAATGTTCCATTAGTTTCTGGCGTGCACCATTGTGATGCCACAAGTTTATAGATCACAGCGCTGCTCATCTCCAGTGTGGCTCCCATCTGGGAAGCCGTTTATTGTGTGATCTTTGTGTCGGGTCAGCCAGCAGTCCTGCATGGTCTCCCAGGCTCCCGGCCCGCTCGCTTGGACTGTGGCAGCAGTCACCTGGCTGGTTTCCCTGACCGCAGGCTCACCTTCTCCAGCCTCTCCTCCAGATCCCGGCACTCCCTAGTCTCCCCTGGGTCCCAGCTCCCATGACAGAAAAGCGTAATGTTCTTGCCCCACAATGCCCCGGCCATGCAGGGGGTCGCACTCTGACCAGTCCCACCCCAGACCTTTGCTTGTGCCTGGGAGATCCTGTCCTTCCTGGCTCACATGCTCCCCGGCACCCCAGAAAGTACCCCCAGTGCTTTCCCCCCACCTTCTCTTTCTTGGACAGGACTCACTCTTCTAAGTGGCTGTTGTAAGGTTTGAAGGAAAGAAGGTGAATGTTCCTCAGGTGTCATGAGTGTGGTGAATTTAAGCAGGGGAGATGAAGCAGGAGATTGGAGCCTCCAGGCCCGGAGAAGCCAACAGCAGGTGGGACCCGCTGAGCCCCCAAGGACAGGGCCTCCTTCCTTGCTAGAAGCATCAGGGCCCCTGAGAAGTGAAATTCAAGCTCTGCTGACAAGAAGGGACTTTTTAAAAAAAAAAGAGAGAGACAGAGGCCCAAGATGGGAAGGCAGTGTCACATAGGCAGAAGGTCCTGGGCTGGCAGGCGGGAGGCCAGCCTCGGAGTCCCCCCACCTTCCTGAGCCTCCATTTCCTCACATAGAAAATGCAGACAGTTACACCCATCTTGTGAGCGTCATAGGATTGTCAGGAGAGTTAAAGGAGATTCTGGATGCCAGGGAGGCTTTGGTGAGCAGGATCAGGTCATTGTCATGACTGAAATTTGCTGAGCATTCACTGTGTGCCAGGCACTCAGTGTATCACCCGTTCAGTCTTTACAGTGATCACATGTAGTGCGATCTCTTAATTGCTCCTACTTTACTGAGGAGGACACTGAGGCACGGAGAGGCTGAATGATCCGCCCAAGGTCACAGAGTTAGGAAGAGGCAGACTCGGGAATTAAATCCAGGCAGTCTGGTTCCAGAGACCTTGCTCCCAGCCTCTGTGCCAAACTGACTGAGGACTGCTGGGCTCAGTGGTGGCCTGTGGGCTCGAACCTAGGCAGTCTGCTGCTTCCTGGCCACCTCTGAGGTCAGGCTAGGCCAGGTCTCTAGACAGGCAGCCTCCTCGGTATTTGAGGACTGGCTTCCCCACATCTCATGTGCAAGGACTCCCTACACTAGCTTTCTCTGTGGCACTTCAGATAATCAGCATCCCAGAGTGTCCAGCAGGCCCCCCGGGTCAGCCTCACGCCCCAAGGTGCTGAAGCTCCCCTTACCCTGAATGCTCGCTCTCCCAGGGCATCTCATGGAACAGGCTGGCTGAGAGTGCCCACAAAGCCCCTACTCAGCACACCAGGCGGGGGGAGGGGGGGTGGGTGTTCCTGGGGATTCTCATCTTCCACCAAGGAGCAGGGTGGTGTTGTGAGTGGGACCCACCAGTGGATCATATAAACTGGGTTGAATCCTGGCAGGCAGCAGGTGCTCAATACCCCCCTGGCTCTCAGTACTAAGAGCAGAAGTAGTGGCAGCCATCGTCTGTGTCCCTGGGTCACTGAGGTGTACCTGGTCGTTCATTCAACAGAAGTTCTCAGTGCCTGCTAGCTGCCAGGCCCTGTCCTAGACCCTGGGATGGAGACATGAGTCTGACAGGACTCCCTGCCCCCGTGGAGCTTCCGTCGTACTGGAGGACGCAGAATTAACAAGATAAGCACAAAAAACAGAGATGTTGGGTCGTGATCAGTTCTATGGAAAAAAATAAAGCAGGAAAGGATGGGGTGGAAGGGGTTTCCATTTAAATTCGGTGGTCTGGAGATGGAATTGGAGCAAAGCCTAGAAGGAGGTGAGGAAGAGAGCCAGGCACATGTATGTGCAGGAGCATCGTGTATCAGGGAGAGGCAGGCGAGCTACCGGCCATCCACGAACACCAACCATCTGTTGCGGACAGGGCATTACAGGGGGAGCGCGGGGCTGGGGGCAGGGGGCGCACAGGCGCAGAGAGGAATCGGACCCAGACCCGCAGGGCAGACACTCCCACGTCACAGGGGACTCCCATGTAGGTGCTGTGGGGTGCTGCGGGAAACGGAGGGCACCTGAAGCGGGGGCTTCCCAGAGAAAGAGGTATCAGAGATCCAGCTTGGGGACTGGGTGGTAGTGGAAGGTGTAGGGTGGATAACACAGACACGGTTAACTCCAGCTGAATGGACCCAAGACCTGCACTTCCGGGGGCTGGAGATCAAGGAGGCTTCCTGGAAGAGGTGGCCTTGGAGCTGAGCCTGGCAGACAAGCATGATGTTGCTAGACGGAGGAGCAGAGATGGCCTTTGCCAGCACAGCCTTGGGGCCCTGGGTCCAGGCACAGCGCTGTCAGGAAGTACCTCTGATGGGGCAGCCCGGAGCCCTGAGGGGAGGGCAGCTGTCCCCCTGCCCCAGGCTGCGCCGTCTCTCTGATCCCCCTCCCTGCCCCCTAGGAGGAGGAGGCACTGATGGATATGCGGAGGCTGGGCGGCTTCGGCCCAGCACTGTCACCACACTCTCCCTCCCTCCACCGGAACCTGACACTCTGACCACTGAGGCATAAAAAACAGAGAATTGGAAGGCTCAGCCTGTCAGGCTAGGAGTGGCCCCCAGAGAGGCCTGAGGAGGAGCACGTGTGTGTGTGTGTGTGTGTGTGTGCCCGCACACGCTCTGCCTATGGTTGGCTGTAGAAATGGGGAGGAGGCCAGCTGGGCCCAGGGGGTGGGAGCAGCTGGCCCCTCAGGCCTCCTTTATTGTTCCTGCCCTACCTGGTGGAGCCCCAGGGACCCTACATCTGGGCCCGGATGCTGGGGCAAGAGCAGTGCTCCAGGTCCTGCCTTCTGGTTGGTCCTTCTGGAGGCTCCTACCCTTTGGCACCCTTGAGAAGAACCCATGGATGCACGTCGGGGCTGCGGGTGGTCTCCTGGGGCTGCCAGGGAGGGGCCCACCTGCTCTGTAACCAGGGGCCTACAGAGCCACTCACCAGCCAGCTACCAACACAGCCGGGCTCCGGCCCAAACCAGGTGCTCTGGGAATCCCAGCCACAGGGAGGCGACAGGCAGGGTCCTTCCTGCTGCAGAGCCAAGGCGGCAAGGCTTGAGGGCAGGAATTCTGAACTCCTTTCCTGTGACTGACTGGTGGTAAACAGGCCCTCCTGGGGCTGAAGAAAGAGCACAGGGAAGTGCCAGACGCAAGAAGCAGGGCCCCATGAGCAGCTGGGCCAGAGTGAGTCGTCCTCAAGTCCTACTGTGCCCCCTTTCCCCAATGCCGCCCCTACCCCGGCCCAGCTCGTGGTTTCTGCCTGAGCATCCCCAGCAGCAAACAGCGGCCCCCCTCCCAATGCCTGGAAGGCCCCGACCTTCTGTGCTCTGCTGTGCTCCCCAGCCCTCTGGCCTCCCTTCATCTCAGCAAAGTGCCATCTGCCTTCTCCCGGCATGGACGTGAGCATCTGTCTCACCCTCCCCGTTAGACCCATGCTCCCAGGGCCCCAGGAGCAGCCCCCTCTGGAGTCACAACCCAGAAGGCCAGACCAGAGCCACTCAGGAAACACATGGGCAGTGGAACTGAAACCACGTTGGGGTACTGGAGTGCCTCAGTCAGGGCTGAGAGCCAGGCCGGCTGCCACTTTGAACGTGGATCAAGGTCATTTTGTGAGAGACCCTGGGCATCAGTTTTCTCACCTATAAAATGGTCCAATAACCCCAGGGAACACCTGGCACGTGGTAGTTTCATGGTATGCATGTTGGAGGCTGGGATTCACTCCCTCTGCTAAGAAAAATGTTACAGGGGGAAATACAAGGCCGGTGTTAGCCATCCACTTGATTAAGGACGTGGGCCAGGCTTGCCTTTATTGGGTATGAGAAGCACCTGCAGTTTATGAGGCAAACGCCACTGGCATTTTCCAAACCTGACCTGACATTTGGTTCCTGTTTCTCTCCCGCCCACCACATGCAGGGAGTGAGTTTTCTGGGAGCCCCTACAGCCACCCTCAGTATCCCTCGTACAACGACTCCTGGAGGTTCCCCAACCCGGGGCTGCTCGGTGAGTACTGGTGGAGGCCCTGTTGGGCCCCTGGGCCATCAGCTGCCCCATTAGAACCCCTCTTTGGGCCAGGGTCCCTTGACAGCCTGAGGTATAGTCCCTGAGTGGGGGTGGGTAGCTTGCCTCAGGTACCTGCCATCCGGGAGTTGTGATGGGAGCCTCGGACAGGAAACACCACTCCAGCTCCGCTCGAGCCCTCGTCCCTCCCCCAGATGTTTTGGTGGATAAGGGAAAATGGCAGAGAAGGGAAACAGAGAAAAGGGGGCATTGAAGGAATAGGGGGAGCGTAGGAAAAGTGCCTTCCCGGGATTAACATATTTCTTAACAATCATTGAATCTTCCGGTGAGAAATCTCTAAGAGGCAGCAAGGAGGCAGCAAGTTGGCAAGAGCCAACTTGGATTGATTGGTAGCATCTACCTGTCTTGATAAGGACTCTGAGGCTTAGTGATTGATTAGTGATGCCTGCCATGGACATCAGCAGAGCTCCACTGGCAAGTTGATTGCTCTGTGCCTGAAGGCCTTCTGCATCCTTCCAGTCCCAGCTCAGCGGGCACCCAACATCTACCCAGGCCTCAGGCTGGCATATTATCCATTGTTGGGGCCAGCCTGATCTGTGTACATCATCAAAGATATTTGGGCCACTCCAAAGACCAAGCAGGGATAACTCGGCCCTTAAAAGGCCAAGGAGAACCTTTTGTTTTGTTGAAATGAACTGACATGAAAGCAGCTGGTGAGTGATAATGGGAGCTGAAGGTTCTGGAGCATGAGGCAGGGGCCCAGGGCTCACAGATGTCACTCACCACCTGGGGGCAGAGCTAGTCAATGAGCCTGCACACGGATGGCCCCAGCAGTAAGCTGAGGAATTCCTACACAGGTTGGGACAAGGCTCAGAGACCACCCAGGCTTGTCTGTCCAGCTTAACAAGGCCAGCTTAAGTAAGAGCCTATTAATTCCTGGATCTGGAATTTATTTTAGGACTGGGAAACAGACTTCACCAGAAAAGCAAGAACTTGGTCCCTTCAAACTCAAGTTGCCAGGTCATGGGTCTGTGATTAGGTGACTAAGGCAGACAACGTGTCTGACAGAGACACCATCCCTTCCTGGCTACCACCCTTCCATGCACTTGGGCCTCAAGCTGCCCCCAGCTGCCCCGAGCATTCTGGCGTGTCATGCAAAACTTGCGGGTACAATAAAGAATGATGCCAGTTAGTACTTCAGGTCCCTATGCCTGCAGATTTCATGTTATAGGAGACTAGGATCGTACTACCTGTGGCCTCCTGGATGGGCTGATCTGTGGACTTTTTTGGTTGTGGTAAAAATCAATTCTAAGTATTGGACCACATCTCCACTTACCTAATACTTTTCCTGAAACAGCCCCTCTGAGAGGCCCTGGTCTCTGAGGTGGCCCAGCTGTCAGCCCTAGGAGGCAAAGGCTAATCATAGTCTCCTTGAACCAGAGTCTTTCAGAGGGGTAGGGGCAGAGCGCTGGGTCTGGAGCCCAAGCAGGTGGCAAAGGGAGGGTGGGGCTAGGCGGCATCTGGGGCCTTTGCTGTTCAGCTGGAGTGAAGGCAGTTCACATCCCTGGGTGTTAGGCGTGGGCTGTGTGCCTGGTATGGAAAGATGTGGACTCTGTCTCAGAGAGCCTCCAGGCTGAGGGTGAGGGAGCCCCAGGCAAGGCTGTCCATGCTGGGAGGGTGCTCAATGCCTTGAGAGGAGACCAGAGCTGGTACAGAGGAACTCTGTCCATCTAAATGAGTATCTGCTCCTTGTGTGGGCGCTGGGCAAAACTCTTCATGTGGGCTACCTTACTTTATCAACAGCTATTATCTCCATTATACAGATGGAGACAGTGAGACTCAGGAAGGGTAATTAACTTACCTGAGGTCACACAGCATGCAGGTGGCAGAATGAGGACTCAAACTCAGATTGCCCCGACCCCAGAGTATGATGTGGTACTCTTACTCTCCCTGACCAATTAAGTCTGAACAGCCAGGAAAAGAGGCCTCATCCCTCCATAGAAGTCTTGAGGGGCCTGAATACTCAGACCATGTAATGTGTTGAGAACAGCTCTGATCAATTTTTGAAAGCCAGATTATTGTATTTATCTGCCAGACTTTCTGTTGCAAACCACAGAATCCACTCTGGCTGGCTGAAGCAGAAAACCACTTTATTAAGGGATATTACAGGCTTCCAGAATCTCCAGGAGGACCAAAGAGGCAGGTGTGGGACACACGGCTGGGAACATCACCCAGCCACACCACCAGGGCTGCCAGAGCCCTCCTGCTGTTACCAGTTGGCTCTCTGCTCTCTGCTGCCACTCTGGCCAGGGTGCGGGAGAGCTCGGCCTCGCCGCCCGCCTGAGCTGGGCGTCTCTGCCGTCCTAGCCCACCCACTTCCTCCTGCTGCCCCCTTCCCGATCCAAGTCGCATGCAAGAGGCTCTAACAGGCAGAGCCCAGGGGACACACTTGTGCCCTAGCAGCAAGTGGAATGGGAGAACGAGTTCATTCAAAGAGGCGGGCCTCCCACCACAGGACACCCTGCAAACACAGGAAAAGTCGAAAACAACGTTGGGTAGTTACAAACATGAGAAATGGCCCCTGCACTTCCCAAGTCTGTCACCTGGGGAATCATAGGTCATCCCCCAATCGGGGCCTCAGTTGCCTCAGGTGTAAGATGAGGATAATTGCCACCGGCAGCTTCGTTCAGGCAAGAGCTGAATATGACACTCTCCTGAGGCCCACAGCCCTGAATAAGCAGTGATCCCACTTTCTTGAAGATGAGTGAGATGCCAGGCTTACTCTGCCATAGTCTTGCAAATCAGTTCCAGGCCCATCATATCTACCAGACTGCCCTTTACCCAGAGTGTCTTCAGGCCGTTAACTAAAAGAATCCCACTGGACCAGAGAAGCAGACTGATTATTTCTGGGGAAGGTACCGGGGGGGGGGGGGGGGGGAGCTGCTCTGAGGCTCCTTGGTGCTCCTGCTAGATCAGTGGGAGCTGCAGAAACAGGTGAGACCCTACACACACACACACCCACACACCCACACTCTCTCTCTCTCTCTCTCCCCCCCTTCCCCCCGTGTGCTCACACGCAGTGCCCGCACCCCAGCCAGCCTGGCTGAAGTCCCCTTCGCAGAAACACCGCCCCGCCAGGCTGGGCAATGCTGCCCTAGTGAGGCTGCGCACTGACCGCTCAAGGAGGGCGCCCCTCCCGCCGAGCCTCCTGTGCCGGTGCGGCCTGTACGTTGTGCACACAAGGCCCAGCCAGGGCACAGCGAACAGGCTGGGAGGGCACAGAGGCAGGAGGGATGGGCAAGAAAGCAGTGGTCAATTAGGATTAGAAGGGGTGTGCCCGTGGCCACTCCAAGGGGAGGAGGCGTGAGCAGGAGCCTGGAATGACTGTGTCAAGAAGCAAATTGATGATACTGTGAATTGGGAAAAATGACAGAAGAAAAGGACAAGTTTATTCTAGATGGGGGTCTAATGGGCACCAGAGTGCTTTGTAAGGTGATGTGTTCATTTCTCATGGTAAATGCAAGCATTTTTGATTTTTCGGGACAGGCTGGCCAAGAGATTAGGCTTTGGAAGGGGAGTGAGTCAGAGCCGGGCGGGGGGTGGGGGGCAGGTGACAAGTGGCCTGTTGGGAACTCGGAGGACTGAGCCGGGATCCTCCCAGGAGCCTTACTTCTATTTGCTGCCCCTGGAGGCCCCTTGGTGAGGGCAGTCCCTGAGGCTTTCCCGCTCCTGTGCCATGCCCAGGCCTGCAGGGATGTCCCCACCACAGACACACACACATTCCTCTCTCCTGGGCTCATCTGAAGGCAGGATGCAGGGCTGGTACTGCACATTCTCTGTGGGTGACTGTCCTAATGCTGTCCCCATCCCAGAAGAAAGAGCAGAGGAGGCTGGCTGACCGGCATCTCTGAGTCAGGGCTCCAACTAGGAAGGTGACAGAGGAGGCAGCAGAGAAAGCCATCTCTGGGAAGACTTAGGCATGGGATTGGTGTCTCTGCCTTCTGGAACAGCATGGCGAGGCATCTCCCGCTCCTCCTCCATTGTCATTGCTGCCTGAGCCATACTCCCTCCTGGGGGGTGGGGGGATGGGAGGGGGCAAGGGAGGAAGTAGTGTGTCTGTTCATTGGGACTGGGTTTGGAGGGCCAGTGGCACGTGCTGAAGTGCCTCCCCCGTCCTGCCCTCTAGATTACATACTAGCTGTGTGATCTTGGGGAAGCTACTTAGTCTCTGTGCCTCAGCTTCCTCATCTGCTACATGGGGACGATACTAGTTCCTACCTGGTGGAATTGTTTTGGAAATGGAAAGCGTGACTAGCTGTAAGTGGCTTAGAAAACTGTCGATTTCCAAAGCACTTTCACATCCTTGTCTCATGGTGCCCTCATATGGCCCCATTGTGACCCCCTTTTACAGATGAGAAAACTGAGACTCAGAAGCCACTTGTTCAAGGTCACTCAGCCAAGAGTGAGAGAGTCCAGGCCTTGGTGCTCAGTTATGGTATCTGGGAGAATCACGAATGAGTCCACTCCCCCAGGGAATTAAGCAGCTCACTATTCCCACCCCAAGAGATGCATGGTCCAGTGGCTACCAGGGCCCCCACTGCTGTCCACCTGGATAAACACAGCCCCCCAGCGTTGGGTAGACTGCACTGTGGTGGGAAGAATCCTGAATGCAGGCCAGGTTCTGGCACTGAGAGGCCCTGTGGCTTTGGGCACTTGATGTTGGTTTGTTGAGCCTCGTTTCCTCACCTGTAAAAGGAGGCAATGGCCTAGCATCTCTAAGCTTTGTGGTTCTGAGAATCTGCTGGTTCCCTGAGCCCCCCAGACTCTTTCATCCCTGGGGAGGAGTTTTGGTGCAGCGTAGGCCTCCTGGAGGCCTCGTCCGAAGCAGGTAATCCCAGAATGAAGCCTTGAGACAGTGGGAGGAACCCAGCTTGGCTCTCACCCTGGCTCTGTCTGGAGGTCACAGGCCGCAGGGCTCCACCTTGCAATTTTCCCATGGTCTCCCATACCTCAGGCTCCCCATGTCTGTCTCTTCCTGTCCTTCAAACCCAGCCCAACCCACATCCTCCAGGAAACCTGACTCTGCCAGAATCATCTTGCATTCCCCCCCCAGAGCTCTTTTCTCAGAGCTCTAATCCCCCTGCTGACTCTCAACATTGGTCTGTGAGGTTTGTGATTATTGCCCCTTGCTGTCCCCAATAGGGCCAGAAAAGAAATGAGTGAATGGGCAGGGGTCTCCGCTATCGTTTGTTTACTCTGTGCTGCTGTGCATTTACTCATCCAGCCTGGCTGTGAGCACGTGCCACGTGCCGGGCGACAGCCTGGGGACTGACGACAGACACCGGGAAGAGCAGAGCCCAGCCCCCTCCTATGTGGGGCTCTCTGTCCAGGGGCGGGGTGGGGGGAAGAAGCAGTAAAAGAGGTGATTGGAGCCCCTGGTCCAGGCTGCAGAGGAGGGTGAGCTCAGGGCGGGGGGGCGGGGGGGGGGGGCTGCAGGAAGAAGCACAGAAAGAGGCAGAGAGGCACAAGAGGAGGATAAAGTGGGCTAACTCCCCTGCCCTGGAGGTTGAGATGAGACAACACGTGAAAGAGCGGTGCGAGGCCGAAGAAGTGCTTCTCCGCAGGTAGTTGCTATTAGCATGAGGGTATCCTTGAGACCTCTGCAGGGTCCGAGTTCACTGGAGTGTGGTGTGTGCGTGGTATGGTGGGGGAGCAGTGGGTCGGGGGCGGAAATCCCAAGAGGTGGGCAGAGCTAGGTCACGAAGTATCCACAGGGCAAACTAAGAAGTGATGGCTTTTCACCCTCTAGGTCAGAAGTCAGCAAACTCGTTCTGCCAAGGGCTGGATGGTAAATATTTGGGGCTGCGCAGGCAGCTGTAGTAGCGTGAGAGCACCCACAGACAGCACAGAATCAAGTGGGCAAGGCTGAGTTCCACTAAAACGTTATTGACTGAAACGGGCAGCAGGGAGGATTTCACCCGAGGGCCCCAGTCTGCCTACCCCAGCTCCAGGTGGGGAGGAGGCCTTGAAATCTTGTGAGCAGGAAGCCACCCTGATTAGGTTTGCAATTTGGGGAACAGACTGGAACAGAGATCTTGGTGGCCTGGGAGGAAGGGGAGGAGGAGGGGGACCCTGGTGGAAAGGGGACCCCCTGTATGGGGTGGCAGGCACAAGGTCCCCCTCGAACCGCCGTGCCCTCTTCTGTCTCTCCCAGGCTCCCCGTATTATTACAGCGCCGCGGCCCGAGGAGCTGCCCCTCCTGCAGCCGCCACTGCCTACGACCGTCACTGACCCTCGGAGCCAGGTGGGCGCCAAGCACTTGCAACACATATCACTGAGGGCGATAGCCTCTCAGCCCCTCCGAAGCCAGCCAGAGGGGCCCAATGAGACCATCCCCCAGCAATCCTCTCTCGCCTGAAACTCCCTCCCAACCTTTTCCTGCCAGGGAACTGGGGTTCTATGGTAAGGCTGTTGGACTTCTAGACACACGTCCATTTCTAAGAGTCCATCAGTGCGCTTCTCCCAACAGCAACTGGGTGTCTGCAAAGCCACAGACTATTCTGCAGACAACTGTAGCCCCAGCCTAGCCTGCCGGTCCCCAGCTGTCTGACCATCCACCTGTCTTCCTGCCCCAGGCCTGGGAAGGAGAGCTTGTTTTTGTCACTTCAACAGCACCCATGTAAATACCTTCTTGCTTTTCTGTGGGCGTGAGGGTCCAACTGAGCAGACTGCCCACCCATTATGCATCCAATATTCCCGATGTGTCACAGGACATCTTAGACCTGTGTGCAGAGCATCCCCTCTGTCTTGGCTGCCCCCCCCATAGGTGGGCTTGGAGTTGTCCTTGAGACTAAGGATGCTCACCTCAGGTCCCAGCCTCCTGCTCATTGCTACTTCTTTAACGTCTGGACTAGGAGTCTCATTGGGCTGGTTATGCTTCAAGCTTGCCCCCTGAGACCCCTCCTCAGGAGAAACACACTGGAGAGATGCCCTGGCTTCCTGGCTCCATTTTCCTGGGCCCTGTGCAGGGTGAGCAGCTCTTTTCCATGTCAAAGGACTCAAAGAGAACAAAGGACTGTCTGGGAGATTCCTCAGCTAGGATTCTAAAGATGCTGTCCAAGGTGCTGACTGCATTGTGGACTTTGAATGCTGGGGCTGGACAGGACTCAGAAGACCATAGTCCAAGGCAGGGACTCCCAAGCCCCTGGAACCACTGAACTGAACTGGGATGTGTTTTCTGAGGCGTGCCCAGGCTCATATCACATTGGACACCCACCATGGACATTTCTCCCACCCTCCAGGATGCCAGAAAGTGGATTCTGGGCAAGCCTGTTCCTGCCATGTAGACAATAATTAACAAAAAGGACATTCTTGCACTGAGGACCACAAACACCTAGAGCAGTCAGCCAGAACTTCCTGATCAGCCCCTCCCTATCCTCGTGGAGCCTAGTATGCAGCTGGAAATAGAGGTGCTGGGATGGGAGCAGATGCCTAACTTTGCACAGTGGGCATATACCTATTGATGCAAGGGGTTGTAATAGCCAGGGCCATGGCCAAGGGCCCCAGGAGCCTGGAGGGGAGCTTGGAGAACTCACTGGAGGCTGGAGTGGTCAGAAAAAAACCACCTGGGAGGATACGGGGGACAGAGGAAGGCCTTCTGGGAGAGAAGCAGGATAAGCAGTGAGGAACTGGTGTGTGAACTGGGAGTGGTTTTGAAATAGGGGTGCCAGGGGCCACCATCTCTTTGCCGGGGGCCTCAGTTCCTTCAGTAGTCTCTTTTGCCCACTCAGAACAGCAAGGCGGAGGCCCTGTCCCAATCTGGGCTGAATTACACTGATGACCATGGACTTTGCCATCTCGTGTGACAGACGTTTGCATCCCCAATGTTTGCATGTCACCAAGTTGGCAAAGAGCTGGGGCAGAGCAGAGCCTGGACTTGAGGTTATTGGGCCTGAGAGGTCTTGTCCTGGCCACACCGCTTCCTTGCTGTGGGACCTCAGACAAGACCTTCATGTCTCTGAGTCTCCGTTGCCTTGGTATAGCAGGGTCACCTGCAAGGTCATCCTCCAGCTCTCTCCTTGCCTTCCTCTTTCCCAGGATGGGGAACAGACTTGTAACTGGGTCATCTGGGGGCAGATCTTCTACTTCTGAGCAAGCCTATGGGATGGGTATCTATTTGGACCAAATGGGAAATAAGAACACCCAGAGGGATGGGAATAAGCCTTGAGGACAATCTAGTCCAGCCCGCCTCAGGGGAAACTGGGGCCCAGTTTGGGGAAACCTGGGACAATGCAGGGAAATAGACCTCCTCTGGCCACCACCAAGTGTTTTCTCCCCAACATCCTACAAGGTGGTGGGAGAGAAGAGGAAATGGGCTCAACACGGTGGAGTCCCCAGGCATTGACTGGCAGAGGTGGGCTGGGATTCAGCCTCCCAACCCCTGGCACAAGGTGATCCTTCCATCCCCGGGGAGGGAAGTTGACAGCGAGGGCAGTGAGAGATCGTTCTGGGCCCACTGCCACAGATGGAGTGTCCCGGGCTGTTAGAACTGACAAGGAAGCCCAGCCATCCAAGGCAGAAGTGGAGCCAGGGAACTCACTGCAGGTGCACCCACCACCTTGTAACCTGTTGGGCAAAGAAAGGAGGCAGCTGGGGGCAGAGCCCACCTCCAGGAACAGGATGAACCAGCTCCAGCCTCCACCTGCCAGGCAAGGTAGGAGAAGGTACAGGAGCTGGCCTCTCCTTTCCTCCTTCCCTGCTGCAGGAAGTGGTGGGCTCAGAGGTCTGCAGATCAGGCCTTTGGCCTCTTATACCCACACCTTTGGTCCTTGTCCCTCCTCGTGGTCTCAGGCTATTGGGAAGTCAGCTTTCCCTGAACCAACTGCCTAAAGCGCACACTGTCCTTCCTCATCAAAGCCCAGCTGGCCCCATTCTGTTCCTTCTCTTGCTGTGATGAGCTCCCTCCATGCCTTTCCTCTCTCCCCTGAGGCTCTGCTGGTCTTCAGATTGCATTTGTATTTATTAGACAACCCCTTGATTCCTGGGCTGCCAGGCAGAAGCACAAGAGCACATGGATGTACACATATGTTCTCACACAAGTACCTGCTCTCCCCAGCTCAGATTCCGCTCACTGCTGGTGGAACTGCCTATAAGCCAGGAGAGAAAGGTTCCAAAGGACACAAGCCGCTGAGTGAATGGCAGAGAATTCTGAACGGACAACACAAGGCCAGGGCTTTCACCAGCATTGTGGCTGGAGGCCTAGGGCACTCCACAGGCTTTCAGCCCTATGTTCTGGCTCTGACTTTTGGAAAGGACCTTGTGGATTTTATGAAAAAGTTTCATACCATTAGTCTAGCTCCAGCCTTGAAAAATCTGATGACATATCAAATCCAACCTCCCTTTCTCAAGGCGCCTTAGTTAGGGTTAGCCCTTTCATAACTCACATTTGTATGGTGCTTTGCAATCCTTGACCATTCCCTGAGGCAAAGATCACGATGCCCATTTTACAGATGGGAAAACTGAGATTTGGGGCTTGCATGGCAAGACAGAGGTGAGGTGAATTCTCAGATCTCTGGGCCCCATTCTCTCTCCACAGAATTGTGCTCTCATCATGGGAGCGTATGGCTTAGATATACCCTTCAATTCCCTAGAACCCCCTAGACCCACAAGGAAACAACAGGGACCCAGAGGCTGGCCTGACCAAATGGCCTAAGGCTTGGTGGCTTTGCTGGTCTGCCTTGATTCCCATTAACACCAAACCTGCAAAGTCTTTGCTCAGATTCATTCACATCAGTGCTTCTGAGGTTTCATTCATGCTTCTTCCCTGCTGGGTCCTGAGACTCCGAGGGGATCAGAGCACATCCAAGACTACACCATCAGCCGTGGCAGGGCCTGGATGTGGGCCTGCCTCTGACTCCGAGGGTCTAAGGTCCCGGGGTTTATGAGATGTCTTCTCACTGTGGCTTAGACTCCAGACTGGTCTGTGCCAACATGGAGGCATCCCCCAGCCAGGCCCCGGGGGCGGCCACAGGCCTGGGAAACACAGATCACAATCTCCAGGGCCCTGAACTGCTGCTTCCTGGGTCAGGCAGGTGATCTCGCCACTGAGGCAGGGCGTGAGGTGGCGAGGGCGGGGGGGGGACCCGAGACAACCAGAGGGCTGGCCCCATCCAGTGGCATTGAAATGTGAAAGCTTTTTAAATGCCCTTCCAGCCAAAAGAATATGTTTGTGGGCCACATCTGACCCACTGGCTCCTAGCTCATGACCCCCAATTTTTGTCCAGTGCTCCCTTTCTTCTTCACCTCCTTGCCCTTCATTGAAAATGGGAACCCAGAGAGATGGGAGATGAGCTTCAACTTGTTAGGCCAGTCACTGTCAGGGACAGGCATCCCCAGTCCTTACCCCCTCCCTCCTCACCCTGGGCTCTTGCGGACCGTTTGGGCTTTGATGGTGGGTGGGATAGAACAGCTGGTGGTGGGGGCGGAGGGACTGTTGGCTCTGAGAGGCCAGTACCGCTGAGGTTTTTTCATGTGTGCAGGGGAAGTGCCCCAGATGTGGCCACGGGGCACTGAGGGGTGAAATCCCTTTATGAGAAGTCATAGCCCAAAGGAACTGCCCTGCCTTTGGCAGCCTCTGGCACCAGCTTCCCACCCCCCCTTTCTGGATGACATTTCAGCTAGACTTTAGCTCCAAGCCATGGGGAGCAAATCTTAAAAACAAACCAAGCACTCCTAACAAATACCTAGAAACAAGATATGTCTGAGACACAGCTGCCCTGAGGGTAGAGAAAAATCCAGGTCCCTGCATAGGCCAGGCCCAGGCTGGAGAGGGTGCACCCCCACAGCACTCTGGACTAGACCAGCTCCTGGGTGACCCCGCTAAGAAGCTGGCTTTGCGGCCATGGCCCTGTCACCCAACGAGGAACCTGCCTCTGATGGCTTCCAGGCACGCACATCGATGCTCCTGGAGAATTCATTCCTTTAGTTCTTCTGGCCTCGGAGAGGTCCAAGGCAAGTGCATTTCTTAAAAGGTAACAAAACATTATTGGAAAGTTGGACAGTCAGGCCATGACTCCTAGCCTGCAGTCTGCCCCACCTCCCAGCAGCCCCTTCAGCCCCTTGTCCCCTGATGACCCCTTACCTCAGGATTCCCTCTTGCATATTCATGGTGGAGTCATCGTGGAGCCGCAGTGTTGATCCGCACTTCCCCACTGTCAGCTCGCGGCTGTGCTCCGGAGTGGCGGCCAGGTCCCGAGGGGCTGCCGCAGAGGACTGGAAGCAAGTCCCTGGCCTGCCTGCTCTCTTGAGGAAGGGTCTGCAGCTTCTTGGACATGGGCTGCTTGCCAGGAGCAGCCAGGCACCAGACTCTCTTTCCTTTGCTGTGATTTCTTGACACGGGGGTCCCGTTCCTGGACCACCCCCCATCCCAGAATCAAAGGAGACCTCAGGATCATGTCCCTGCCAATCTAGAGTTTCAGTCCATGTGTTCCCAGGGGTCCCCTTTAGCCCATGTCTGAGTTGGGGGTAAATGTAACCACCATGCAGTAAGTCTAGATATTCTCCTTCCCACGTCTTAGACCCCTAAGCGGCAGAAGGAGAAAATGCAGCTCTTTATCTATTTATTGAGGAAACCGTAATGAATTCTAAAAGGGAGTCGGTCTCAGGTAGTGTATTTGGCCTGTGGGCAGGACAAGGCGGGCAGGAATCCCACCTTTCAGCTTTAGACAGCTCTGAGCACGGCTGGGGAAGGAAGTGTGCGAACCAGCAGGGGGTGGGGCAGACTGGGAGTCAGGGGCCCCCTTGCCCGACTCTAAGGCCTGACTGGAGGAGGTCAAGCTGAGCCTCACCCACCCCAACCACAGGCCCACCCAACCGTGCAACTATGGCCACTGGGCCACCCTCATCCCCAAAATCACCACGCATAGGCCACGTCCCTCATCTTCTCTAAAAGCACCATTAAGAACAAGTGATTTTGGATGATGGATTTTTTATTTACAAACAGTGCATTTCCCTTGGAGTGGAACAGAAAGGAAACCACTTAATGGCTCCCTTATTTTCAAGCATGAATACATTTTAATGAAACTATTTTATTGTATTTGAGGAAATGGAGAGTTGAACATTCCAGCCAATCAATAGCCAATTAATTGCTATAAAGCTAAAAATAAATAAGTCCTGAGTCTTTTGGAAATGCCCTGCAAAACTCAGAGCCTCTGAATCGGGCCTTCCCCTCCATATGTGTGCATGTGAATACATGCACACACATGCACATCCCTGCATCTCAGACGTACTTGAAACTCAGACGTAGTGCTGAGTCTCCTCATGCCGATTCTTGCCTGCTCTCCTCACCTTTGGTCAGAGATGGTGAGCAGACCTGGCAGCAGCCCATCCTGGGGCTCAGGAGAAGAGGCAGACCCATCCCTTGGCCCCACGCCACCAGCTCAGTGTGGGATAGAGTGGGCAGTGGGGACCCCCTGCTTGCCCCCCACTGCTGGGCCTCCAAGTCTGGGCCGAGGGTGGAAATCTGATTTGGGTTTTGTCCTGACTCTTGCTGGCAGATGTTGCCCTGGTTCTTCACCCTCTAGTGGCCTTTGGACATTGAGTATTTATAGAAGTAAATGCAGATTACCTTGCAAGTGGAACTCTTTAGCTTCTCATTCTTTGAGACAGTTGACTTTGTCTTAGGGAATGACCTTCCAGCATCAAAGAAATACGTATCTACTGTATCCACCAAAGTTTGTGATGCCTGCATAAACACTTCCTTGTAAAAAAAAAAAAAAAAAAAAAAAAACCCGACAAAAAAAACAAAACCACAATTGAATTGCCTTTGAAAGTGGGAGATGATCTGTCTCCAACAGATTGAAAACAAATGCTTCTTAAAAATGTGTATGTTTTGTATTTTTTTTCTAGTAGAAAATAACTGACTTGAAATATTGGTGGTTTTTTTTTTCTTAGTGATGTGTGTTGCTTTTGTGTGTAATAATATTTGAATGTAATTACAGCAGTGCCAGTTTGCCAAAGATGTCGGAGATATTTTTCTTTTGTTGGGAGGAGGGCAGGGGCTGGGGTGGGACTTGGGAGAAAACAGGGGTGGGATTTTGGTTTAATTTTTTACCTTCTTTTCTCGTCAAACCTGAAATTCGTGGTTTTATTCTAAGTTAAATGGTTGATTGCAACACTTTTATTTTAGATTAGTTGGAGAAACTTGCAATAAGATTGGCGTAGTTTTAATATCTGTGTGTCTTTTCATGAGTGACTGTTACTTGTGAAGAATTGATTTTATGTAACCTTTATGTGAGATAATTATTTGTAAATATTTGCCATAATTTTATTGGTTCCTAAAATAAAAGTAATTTTTTAAGTTCAGAAAAAGAATTTGATGTTGTTGTCCTTACAACTTCATAGATGGGTTCTGACAACTTTCACAAAGCCACATGGGGCCGTGGGGAATTTTATTGGCTCCCCCAAAGGAATCAGGGCCAAACAGATCCGTGCAAGTCCAGCAGTGTGGTGCGGTATCGGACCATAGCCTGCGCAGGGCAGGAGGGGTCCCGGGCGGGCAAGCCGGCAGCCTGTGGGGCCAGGCGGAGCCCCACCTTGTATTGGACACCCAGCTCTGATACGCAATAGCTGGAGAACCTTGGCAAGTTCTGTCACTCCACTTCATTAGCTCCAAAATGATCAGTAACACCCACCCCATTTATTCATTCAACAAATAATATTTGAGCATCTCCCCTGCCCCCAGCACTGGAGACACAGCAGTGAAGAGAGCTACCAAGGACCCCAGTGACATGAAATCCACAATCTAATGGGTTCTTGTGAGGGTAACAGTAACACACATTGAATGTGTGCTCAGTGATGGTGTGTGCATGCACCCACGTGCCCTTAACCTGGATCTTCAAACTGCCTGAAATCAAAGTGTCTGGGTGGGACCCACACACCTCTAACATGCAGCCAGAGCTTAGGAGCCCACCATGCCAGGAGACCTTGTCTTGGGCTCCAAAGCCACAGGCCCTCCCCAGCCAGGGCTCGGAGCCCAAGAATCCACGATCCTTCTGTGGAAGGTGCCCTATCCCTACACCTGCAGAGCAGAGCCGTTTTGACTGCACGGGAGCCCAGGAGTGGCTTTCCATCGGGGGCAGTTGCAGACCTGAGCCCTGCCCCTGCTGGGCGGTGTCAGTCTGCAAGGGCAGGCAGGGACCGCTGCGCCCCTTGGCACAGTGTGTGCGATGCAGTAATTGCCAGAGATGGAGTGGGTGAGTGACCGCGTGGGGGCCATGGGCTGCGACTCATTCATATTTAATAAAGCCGGCTGTGCAGCCTCCATTCATTCTGGCAATGGATGGTGACGAAGGTGATTCCTGAGGGAGAGAGACATGCTGGTGCAGCGGAGCGCCGGCCCAGCGCCTTTCTTCCCACGGCTCACGGCTTAGAGGCACGGACTTCAAAGGGAAGTGGCAGCATTTGGAACTGAAAATAGGAGTCTCTGGTGAGGCAGAGCAGGTGCCGCCGGCCCTGATGCCGCAGCCCTCGTCCCTGGCTCCCCTGGGACAGAGGCCCCAAGCCTGCCCTCCTGGGGTGCAGGGCACCAGCATCTACCGTAGCCCGGGCATGTGCAGTCCCCACAGGACGGCGGAATGGAGGCCGGGGCGAGGCCTCCGGGGACGAGGGTGGAAATGCCAGCCTGGAATATGCTCAGGCGGCCTCCGGCAGCTCCTCCGACCTCAGTGACCATCACAGAGAGGAGGAAGGGGGATGCCCGAGGTCTGCCGTGGGAGACTTTAGCCTTAGGCCCATCTGTCACTCAAACTCCTGCTGGAGCCAGGCCCCATGCTAGGTGCTGGGTGCAGCGGCGATCTGTGGAGGAACAAGGCTGCACCAGGGCTGTGAAAAAGGCAGAAGGATAAAGGCTCCCAAGAGCCTGGGCTGGGTCTCAGCCCCAGATCTTGGTGGTCAGTTTGCTGATATAAGCAGTCTCTTAACTTCTAGGACCCTTGGTTTTTTTCATCTGCACAATGGGTATAAACCTAACACTTATTTCCAAGATCTTGTGAGGAATGCAAGCACTGTGGGACATTTTTTCCAAATGGCCAATGTGAGTTTTGCCAAGATATTTTCTCAGCTGTAAAGAAGCCAAAATTTTACATCCAAAGGTCAAACTCTAGCTGGAACCTTCTCTGAGCCAGGCTCAGTACTGAATGCAGGACGAGGGTTGCTACAGACTAAATGTGTCCTGGCAAAATTCATATATGGGAACTTAATCTCCAATGTGAGGGTATTAGTAGGAGAGAACTTTGGGACATAATTAGGTCATGAGGGTGGAGCCCTCACGAATGGGATTAGTGCCCTTATAAAAGAGACCCTGGGGAGTTTCCTCATCCCTTCCACATGGGAGGACATAAGAGACAGGCCTTCACTAAATACCAAATCTGCGATGCCCTGATCTTGGATCCCCCAGCCTCCAGAACTGTGAGAAATCAATGTTTGTTGTTTAAGCCACCTAATCTGTGCTATTTTTGTTACAGCAGTTGGAAAGGAATGAGACAAAGGTAGAATGCAGAAATGAACCATCAAAGAGCCTACCAAAGCCCTAGGAAGATCTTTACCTCACATCTTCCACTCAAGTAAGACCCTGGTGGATTAAAAAGTTATTTATTTTTATTTTTTTCTTTTAAGTAGGTGCCATGCCCAATGTGGGGCTTGAACTCACAACCCTCAGTTACCCACTGAGCCAGCGAGGCACCCCTAAGCAGTTACTTTTTAAATTTTTAATAAAACTAGTGGTGTTTATAGATGAATAGATCTCAAACCTCTATATGGAATGTGACTTTGTAAGCTTAAAAAGATGGAAAAGCCTCAAAGGAAAAGATAGAATTTTGACTACTTAATTTTTTTTCAACTTTAAATGTACAAAAAAATTAACAACAAAAAAAGGACAAACAACATGGAAAAATAAACCTATGAAACTGAAGAGGTGAACTGGCCTTAATACATGATTTTATATGCAATGATATGAAAAATACTACCGTCCCCAATAAAGAAATGGATAAAGAACATGCATAGACCACTCACACATGAAGACATACGAAATATGAGTACAGGTACAACCCGAGATTAAAAACATGATTCAGTCTCACAAAGATCTCTTTTTAAAATACCCTGTTCTGGTGAGGGTATGAAGAATTGGATACTCCTCTCTGCTGCTGCTGGCCGGGCTGACAGTATGAGGCCCCAGGCCGGTGCTGGCCCCAAGGACACCCAGAGCAGCAGGTACTCCGAAGCACTGGCTCAGGGATCCTGCACCCACGCCTGCCCACGCCCAGGTCTGTGGTTTTTCCACTAGGCTGGCTGCCTGCAGTCACACAATGACATCGACAGCCCAGGTCAAGTGAGAAACATGGCGTTTCAAGCCCAGCAGTGTCATCAGGAAGGGCACGCAAGCAGCAGAGTTTCCCACATTATCCACAAACATGTGTAAATATCACGACGGCTCGTAATGTAACCAAGAAAATCACTTCCCATTGTTTCCCCTTCAGTGATATTTTCTGCTTGGCTGAGTTTGCTTAGCACACTGGAAAGGCCAACTCATCAGTTCTTGTTGTTAATCAAGAGCAGTAATTGTCCGAGTTCAAAGCCTCCTGACTTAGACTCTGCTGAATAGGATAACAAGTTCCAAAAATGCTAAGTAGGAGTTTCTATAAATGGGACTTTTTAATAGGAAAGGCCCCTGAAGAGGGTTTGGAAAGAAAACCTTTCTGTGAAGTGGAATTAAAACATTGTGCAGACTTTATAGAGCATGGCAGATAAATGCCCGAAACTCCTAGAAGTTCTACAAGCAGGGACAATGTGGACACGGACTAATTCCCTCATTTTCTCTGTGAACTCGTGTATGGGTTAAGGCAATGCCAGCTGATGTAACAAACATACCCTGTAACTTAAATGTCTAAACACAAAATAATATGTCCTTCACTCACATAACTGTTAAATGTGGGCATTCCTGGTCGGCAGGCAGCCTTCTACAAAGTGACTCAGGGATCCAGGTCCCTTTTATCATTTGGCTCTGCCACTTCAACATGAAGCCTCTTAAGTTATCTTGTTTGTTTGCATCAAGCCTGTAAAAAAGGTAAGAACATGGAGGATCATGCCTTGGAAGGTTTTCATGGGCAGGGCTGGAAATGGCAGACATCATTTTCACTCACATGCTTTGGCCAGAACTCAATCTCGCGGCCGCACCCAACTGCAAGAGAGGCTGAGAAATGTAGTCTACCTGTGTGCTGAAGAAAAAGAGGAAATGGGTCTGGGGATAGCTAGCCAGACTGTATCCTCATAACACCATGAACGGTGGAGAATTTCAATCTCAGCTTTATTCAGTTCTTTCCTACCAACTCTGAGGTGGTGAAGGACAAATAGGCTGAAGCCAAAGAATGGCATGAATCCTGCCCTCCCTGCTCTTCACCTTTGCCCTACCCTCAGTTGAACTCAACCTGATAGCAGACTTGGAGAACAAGTGTATTCCTGGCCTAGAGGAACTGAAGGAGTCCCACGGCTTGTCATCCGCAGCTTTGCTCCTGGTCCACTCTGATCTTCTGCCCTGCTTCTAAATATAAGACTCTTCGGGTTGAGTTCTGATCAATAATACCTTTTAGCATTTATTGAGCACTAACTGTTTACCAGGTGCTGAGACTTAGTGGAATTTTTCCTGCTGTCCCAGAATTGCACAGCCAAGACCCAAAGTTGAAAGCAAAAGTTCTTGGAGTTTCTGACAGTTGGGTCCAGTCACCTTCTGCAGTGCTACCTGAGATTCAGAGAACGGTCCTGACTATCCAGTAACCCCCCACCCCGCCTTCACCCCTCCACCATAAATATAAGAAAACTAAGAGAGAAAGAGGTGGTCAGCTTAGGCAAAATGCAGGTTCAGGAGTCCTGAGGGCAGAGCTGCTGCTTCTTGTCTCCAAAGCCAAGGGAAGGTAGCTTTAAGAGCATCCCTTAGAAGTTTGGAGGTATTTTCAAGGAGGGGAGACTGGAATATCACTCCCTGTATGGCCTGCAGATTTGGTGACCTGTCCTTGTGTTTACCGAAGCAGGGGAAAGGAGACCAGGCAAAAATATGGGTAAGCCTAATGGGTTGTGGGCCACCGTAGTTGCTTGCACTGTCCTACTAGAACCCTGCCCCAAAGACCCTCTCCCTGGTGAGGGGACATCTGAAAGCTGGAGACTGTGTCGTGGTGACAGTCTTTGGTGGGGCTGGGTGAAGGAGAAGAAGCAGAGTCATATTTCCCACATCCAGAAACTGTGTGCAGGAGTTGGGGAGGGGAGGCACATGGGATTACCATATTATGGTAAAGGTGAAGAGATCCTGCCGATGTTATTAAAGTCTCTAATCAGTTGACTTTAAGTTAATCAAAGGGGAGATTATACTGGTGGGCCTGACATAAGCAGATGATTTCTTTAAGAATATCTAGAGATCAGGGGCGCCTGGGTGGCTCAGTCATTAAGCGTCTGCCTTCGGCTCAGGTCATGATCCCAGGGTCCTGGGATCGAGCCCCACATCGGACTCCCTGCTCATCGGGAAGCCTGCTTCTCCCTCTCCCACTCCCCCTGCTTGTGTTCCCTCTCTCGCTATCTCTCTCTCTGTCAAATAAATAAATAAAATCTTAAAAAAAAAAAAAAAAAAAGAATATCTAGAGATCAGAGAAGCAGATGCCCTACTTTTTTGGCCTTGAAGAAGCACAGTGTCATGTTGTAGAGAGGGCCACATGGCAGGGAATGGTAGGCAGCTCTAGGGCCTGAGGGTACCAGCTGTATAACCACAAGAAACCAAATTCTGTCAACAATCAGTGAACTTGGAAGAGGACCCCAAGCCTTAAATGAGATGGAAGCCCCAGCCAATACTGGATTTCAGTCTTGGGAGACCTCAAGGAAAGGACCGAGCTAAGTCATGCCAAACTCCTAGCCCACAGAAACTGTGAGATAATAAAATTCTGTGGTTTTAAGGCACTGAGTTTGTGGTAATTGGTTATACAGCAACAGAAAGCTAATACAGTCTCTCTGCAGACTGTGGGAGCCACAGAAAGATCTAGTCTACTCGGAGGGATGAGGGTAGAATATCAGCTTTGAGTTATGTTTGAGACTAATGTTTCAAAAAGAACAGCTTTGAGTATCAAGTTTCAGAATGAAACAGTTTTTTTTTTTTTAAAGATTTTATTTATTTATTTGACAGAGAGAGATACAGCAAGAGAGGGAACACAAGCAGGGGGAGTGGGAGAGGGAGAAGCAGGCCTCCCACAGAGCAGGGAGCCCCATGTGGGGCTTGATCCCAGGACCCTGGGATCATGACCTGAGCCGAAGGCAGACGCTTAACGACTGAGCCACCCAGGCGCCCCCAGAATGAAACAGTTCTGATTTACTAGAAATTATTTGTATTATCTAGTAAATGATGGTATTTACTAGAAAATTCTAAAATATGACCGTGATGTCAATAAAGATCCTGCTGCCCCACCAGAAAAGGGAGAGGGGATAGTTCTATATAGCACAGCTGGAGGAGCTGGGGAAAAGTTAAATCATGTTTATAACTCAAAGAGTTGTGACTTCACATGCATAATCTCATGAACTCCTTACATTAACCCTATGAGGTAAGTACACTTATTATCATCCTCAGTTTTACAGGTGAGGAAACTAAGCCAGGAGGGCTCAGATATCTTGCTCCAGCTCACACAGCTGGTGAACAGTGGGGTCAAGACGTGAAGCCAGGCTGCGCGACCCCAGAGCAGAGTCTCTAGAGTCCCTGCACTCTGGTGGCGGGCTGAGTTTGTGAGTGCTTAGTGCCCTGGCCCAGCAACAGACAGTGCAGTCCTCATGGAGATGCCAAGAGGATTATCTTATTCCTCATTAAAAAAGCACTCGCTGGGTGATACCTTGGGGCAGAGTTCCCCGAGTTCCCTTCTCCTATCATGCCTCACCTTGGCACTCCTTGGGTTCGGGCGAATATTGAATCCAGGAAAAACTAAAAATCCAATAAAAATCATGAATCAACTGGAGTTTCTGGGAATTGTCAGAATCTGCATTTTAAAATGAATTGCCAGTTGTTTTCTCCTTCCTTCAGCCAGTAAATACTCCTTGATCTCTGCTCCACGCCAGGGTCTGGTCTGGGCACAGGGGCCGGGAGCAGAGAGGAATGGAATACGATCCCTGCCCTCGGGGAGCTCCCCCTTGGGGGTGAGGAGGCAAGCCACAGCAGGACGACTGTATGAGCGAGCGGGGTCTACAAGGTGCTGTGGGACACGCAGGAATGACAAGCTGGCGTGGGCTGTGCCAGCTCCTGGATGTTGTCACCACAGCCCTGCCAGGGGGGCCTCTATCTTCCCCAGATGCAGAAACAGGTCCAGAGGTTGGCATGTTTGTTGTTCTTCTCCTTTTCCACAGAGAGATTAAGCTATTTGGGGAGGAGGTAGGCACCCTACCACCAAGATGCTGAAAGAGGAGCTGGATGTCCATTTGGCAACACTGAAAACATTCCTTTGACAGTGAGTAGACTGGGGGCCTCTAAGGTATAAAATGGCATTTCATTCATTTTTAGATTTTTGCATTAAAAAAAGATAACACATGGTGAAAAAATTCAGAGCAAAAAAGTAGGCGGTGAGTCTCACTCCCACCACAAGCCTGAGGCCCCCAGTTCTTTCCCATGACTACAGACCGTTCTACTTCTTCCAGGGATAATTTATGCATATATAGAGTATGTGTATATGTGTGTGTACACATAGCTCTTTATTTCTCTTCCTTAAGTATTTATTTTACTACCCACAACGGAATAAATGAGCTCTGAATGCCTGAAAACCCCAGAATAACAGGGGCTTAAATAAGCAGATCACCCTCTCTCCCATATGAAGTCTTGAGGCTGCTGATTGGGGCTGATAGGGTGACTTGGCTGCAGGAGACCCACAGGGCCCTCCTTCTAGCCCCTCAGCCCCAAGGTCCACGATAGCAGCATCAGGATCCCAGGGAGCAGGATAAAGGGCACACAGAAAAGAGAACCAGCTGTCTCTTAAGTGAGGTTCCAGGAAGCTGGTACGTGGCACTTCTGCCTATATCCCATTGGCCACAACTAAATCACATGGCCACATCTAGCTGCAAGAGAAACTGGAGAATGTGATCTTTATTCTGAGTGGCCCTATTTCTCCAGCTACAAATTCTCTTACTATGGGAAGAGAAGAGAGTAGATATTGGGATATAAGCAGCCATTTCTGCCACACTACCTTGTCTTCATTGCCTACAGCACTCTGCCTGGTTCAGAGTAGAGATTCCTTCCTTTATTTATTCAGCTAGTCCATACTGAATAAGTGTTTGTTGAATTGAATTGAAGGAAGATGGAAGACCGGGCAAACTTGTATGAGGATAGCAGAGGACCCAGAGTTTCTGCTTTAGAATCTCAAGAGGGACCAGCTGAGACCCCCTTCCCCACTGAGAGAACTGTCATCTTCCTGCCTGATTGCTCTCACACTCATGTCAGAAGGTCCTTACTGGGGCTCAGACTCTCCATCTGTACAGTGGTGTAGGGAACATAAGGTTTAACTGCATGCTCTCCAGCCCTTCCATCTCAAAGTGTCCATGAGTCCATGGTTCTAAGTGAATTGAAGGCAAAGGACCAAGTATTGACCATGAGGACTCAGAGTCAAAGATGAGAGATCAAAGAGACTGAGGGTTCCTTGGGTCCGCCCTTACCTGGGGTGATCTTTATCCCTCAAAAGGTCTGAAGCCCCCCAGATGCTTGATCCTGCATAGCCAATGAGCTGGATCTCAATCAACACTGCTACCCACCCAAGGACTGGGAAGAAAGTGGAGAATGAAACTGCAGAACTCTGGCCACAATGAGGTACCTGTCATTGGAAATTACCCCCCAAGCCAAAGACGCGTCACGCTGCCATGGCAGCAGACTGCCTATCAACAGAAGGTGTCTGGGGGAAACTATCGAAAATAGTGGCTTGGGGGGTCCATGAAGGACAAACCATGGGGAGTGGGGAGGGGGGCTTCTGCAAAGAGAAACCTGTCTGCCTGATCCAGGAAGCTTTTTTGAGGAAGAATGATGCTGGATGAGAACGAACGAAAGGATGTCCTTATTTAGTCTTCAAATGGTTTGGGGACATTCCACAGCAAACACACTAAAAACAATGAGATTTTCAAGAAGTCTTGAGACATTTCCTCATCAGCAACAAACTAGTTTAGGGAAAGGGAAACCCAATGTGAGGATAAATAAACACTTTTCTGAATAGAATATAGTAACATTACCTAATTCTCTAGGGTCTGGGGTTATCTGGCTTTAGTTAATATTTGATAGTCACTGGGGAGAATCCCTTGTGAGGAAGATGTTAAGCCATTTGGAACTAAAGCATGGGAAAAGCTCCTGGGCTACTTGGAGATTTGAAATGAATCAAGTGAACTTCAGTGGGGGGAAAGGACAGACTACAGACTTGGGGGAGTAGAAGGCACATCCCAGGAGCTATGTGCAGATTACAGCTGCTGGGGGACTCCCTAGAAATTGAACCTATCAAGGAATCTTTTAAGTAGAGAGTGCCTATGGAATATCTGGCCAATCACAGCTCTGGGTATGTGAACACATTGACAGCTCTAGAATGTAGAGGGAGGCCAGCTGAGCCCTGTTGTCTGTGGTCCTGAAGCATCCTTCAGCCCTCGACCAGCAAACAGTTGCTTCTCCTTTTGCCAGGACACTAGGCTTTCTATCTAACTTCCCCAAGCAATTCTGAACCTGGTGAGGATTTTAATTTTCTATCCTATTGAAAAATGTGTGGTTTATACGCTGTCGCAGGACAAATAGAATTGGGATTTATGTTTCACAACTTATGTGGTTGGTTTGAGCTTTTTCTATATGTCTTCGGCAGTCCTATCCCATTTCTGACAGTTACAATTTTTTTTCTTTCTGAGAAGTTGGGGAGAAGCACAGAACATGTTTTTCTCCTTTCTTCGCTGACCTTTACTTGGGAGTATTTGTGTGCAATCTATGGATTTACCCGTGTGTGTCTCTTGTGGGAGAATATTGGCATGTAAGTGCCCAGAGGGTGGGGTTGTACGTTTGAAGGTGGTGTGCTGGACTCCCATGTGTGTGTACATGTATGTATCCAGTGTAATCCTCTGTGTTTGGTTGTGTTTTTGTGATGTGGCAATGATGCCGCTGGTGGTGATGGTACACAATAGAAACAATTAGCCAATTAATGAGATGTTATTCCAACTCAGATGTCATTAGTAACCAAACCCTTCTCTCCACGGTATCATGCGCTGATGTGTACCGGGCCTGGCAGCAATTGGGAGGAGTTGAATTATTCTCCATGTCCCAAATTCCATGTGTTTTTAATTAATTTCACATTATGTGTTTGCAAGGGCAGCACTTTAATTAAACAGGTAAAGGAAATACTCTCAGTTATTAATTGAGATACATTTCTTCACTTTGTGCTGCAGAGTCTTCACCAGGAAGTGCTGTTAAACAGGACATTAATCCCAATACTTTAATTCCTTTTTCATCATTAAAGCAGATTTACAACTCTGGAGTCTGGACGTTGGTGTGGGGTTTTTTTGTTTGTTTGCTTTTGCTAGAAAATTCATCTGTATCCTAGAATCAGCTTGTAGTGCAACGTAAATTCAGTGTGGAATTTAGTCAGTTATTAAGTGGATTTAAGTGGCTGAACCCTAGCGTAATCTGACCAGCAATGCATGAAGGAAGGAGTTGGAGGTGTAAAAAATGTCAAATAGCTTTCTCAGATGCATTAAACTATTAATAAAGATAAAACGATCTTTATGTTTGGGGTTTAGAACATCTCTTTTATGATACCGAGAAGCCACTTTGATTCACGACTCGTTGGCTTCAAGGTCTGCTGTCATTATTCAGAAGGTGTCAGGAAGAAAACAGAGACAAGCCACTCAGCAGGGGGAGAGGTGAAAAGAGAAACAGCTTAGGGCTGCCTGGGCCCAGCTGGGCTGAGCAGGGAGAGGTGCCAGTGAAGGAATGATGTACAAGGAGCTGGCTCTCATGTCCCTGGGCTGGGGAGCCCTCTGTAGAGAACCTCCACTTTACCCAGAGGTGGGTTTGCTTGTGGCCCTTCTGGGGCGGTCCTGGCCTCTCTGTGGAGGGCCTGGCCTCTGGCAATGTTGGCGGGTAGGGGGTATTCTCCATTTGTCCCCTACCCTGACCCCTACCAGGTCATCCCCCCCACCTTTTTTTCCCCTCTTCCTTGCTCTGTATCCCAGGAGGTTAATCTCTGTGGACCCCAACACTCAGACCCCTGGGCCCTCTGGGAGGTCCCAGTCAGACACTAGAGGGAGAGAAGAGTGGGAGGTCAGAGGATTCACCCCCAGTCCTTCCTTGCCTCACCCCCACTCTGTGGTGACTGCTTTCTATTTACATCTTCTTTCAGCCCCTCTTCAATGGGCTCCTGTTTTCTCCAGGTTCTGGGAACAACCTTCCCTCCCCCTTGCCCTTCAGGCCTTAGAGTGTGACGGCTCCCCACCGATGCCTCACCGTCCCACGCTGGTCTCCCTAGCTCTGCTCACAGCTCTGCAGAGTCCCGTCAGTAAACCCTCCTCGGCTGAACTCTGAGTGGGCCAACCATTTTCTCAACCATTTCTTCTCATTCTCAACCTTTCTCACACTGCTTGTGCTCCGCCTAGTCTTTCAATGAACACTGGCTGGGCAGCTTCCAGGGCCAGGGCCAGGGCTAGGCAGGCCCTGCCCTCATGGAGTTTACAGTCCAGTGGGGGATGCAAGCAAGCAGCAGTTTGATCGCAGGTGCTAAGTGCTATTGTTGGTGGGTTCAGGGCTCTGAGATGCACACAGGACAGACACTGGGCGGAAGAGCCCAGGGAGGGAAGGTTTCCTGGAGGAAGGAACATCTAAATTAAGAATTAGAAGGATGACGGGCGCCTGGGTGGCTCAGATGGTTAAGCGTCTGCCTTCGGCTCAGGTCATGATCCCGGGGTCCTGGGATCGAGTCCCGCATCGGGCTCCCTGCTGGGCGGGGAGCCTGCTTCTCTCTCTGCCTCTGCCTCTCTCTCTCTCTCTCTGACTCTCATGAATAAAAAAAAAAAAAAAAAAAAAGAATTAGAAGGATGGGAAAGATGTCTGAGCAAAGGAGTTGGGGGACAGGGCATAGGGAGAGTGGTATTTCTTCCAAGAAAACAGCATGCACAAAACCCCCCCGGGCTGAGAGAGGGCTCCAGGCATTTGACAATGGCGAGCAGGGAGGCAGGGAGCTGTGTAAACAAAGGAGAGGCAGCCCAAGGTAACGCTGGAGGGTGGGCTGTGGTAGATCCGGGAGCCTTGCTTTTCCCCGCCTTCACCCCAAGCCCTAGTACGGGCTTCTGCCTTCCTTCTGAGGGTCATGAGGGCCTTTGGAGCAGGCATACAGCCAGGTTTACCTTTCGAAAGGGGCCCTCAGGCGACCAGGTAAAGAAGAGAAATGACTGGACACTGGGCGATCCCATCAAAGGAACCAAGGTGAGGGGGTCTTGCTTGGCAGGGGAACGGAGAAAAGTGGGCCCACCGGACCCAGTCTGAAACCTCCACTTTCCAGAGGGGGACACAAGGCCCAGAGAAGGCCAGACCTTCCTCAGTTCACACAGGGTCCCACGAGCTCAGGGTGTCAAAATCAGAGCCGGAGAGAGCAGCCAGGGTCTGGAAGCGGCCTCATCCTGGGAGGAAGACCACTGTGGGAGAGGTCTCAGGGGCCGACACTGGGGCCCTGGCCACCCACGTGATTCCTTGCAGGGTGGGTAATCTTGGAACCAGAGGAACCCCGCCCTGGCAGGACCTGGCCCCTCGCCTAGGTACACCCTGGGCACCTCCGCCCAGCGCCAGGGGCTTGGCACAGGTGACTGGCGCTTCCCACTGAAATCATGTGAATATTAAGCTAATCAAAGCCTTGCCTGGAAAGGGATGGGGCTGGGAAGGCGGCCCTAACGAGCTGCGTGTCCCTCCCTCCACCCTGCGCGTCTTGCGCTGTCCCATTTGTCTGGCTGTAATCTACATTTCAAATGATTACATGGGAAGCTGAAGTGGTAGTGACAAGGATAAACGAAGCTTGTTAAACTAATAGCTGCACTAATGCCCAAATATGTGAACTTCCCGACGCAGGCCGCATCCCAGCCTAGCGGAGCTGTCAGCCCCGCTCCCCCGGGCTCCGCCGCCAGCCGCGGCCACATGATGAATGGCCCTGTCGACCAAACTCATCCGGGGCCCAATTAAACAGGCAGAAATGAACTGGAGCCGTCAGGCAGCCGGGGAGGGGGGGGAGGCAGGGAGGGGGTAGGCTGAGGCAGACGAGGGGGGTGGGGGGGTAGTTAAACCTTACACAGACTGGGAGAAACGGAGAGAGGGGCGGTGGAGTGGGCAGGGACTAGGGGGTGGGGGAGCGAGAGAGCAGCCTGGGAGAAGAGAGGGCCAGAGACCCGAGAAAGAGAGAGGCAGCCACAAAGAGAAGAGATGCCCCAGTGGGAGGGGGACGAGAGACAGGCAGAGACGCGCAGAGATAGAGGGAGACAGGGACATCGAGAGACACACACGTAGGCAGAGAGAGGCGGAGACAGAGAGAGAGAGAGACACCGGGGACAGTGGCTCAGCAGGGAGGGCAGAGTCAGGGGGGAGGGGGGGCTGGGGGAAGGGAGAGGAGGAGAAAGAGAGGGCCAGAAGAGAAAATATGTCCTGGCAAGCGGGGAAGTCGTTCTGTCAGAAAATGGTCATTTAATGGTTTGCCGAGCCCGCGACAGATATGTCATCTGAGGCGGCTCGGCAGCAGTCCCAGGGCATTTCATTTATTAATTACCAGCTTCCAGCCAGCTCCCTCCGTCCCCTGCCTCATGCCCATCATCAGCTCAGCCCCCTGGCTGGAGGCCCCATAGGCGCCTCGCCCCATTTTCCGGAGGAAGAGGCCAAGGCCAGAGGGGGCAGGGGGCCAGAGCCCGGCGTCACAGGCTCCAGATGGAGGGCTCAGGACACCCACCAGGGGGTGTGGCCTTCCCAATCCTGCCGGCTGCCCAGCCTCCCTCCCCACCCCCACTGGACTGAACCTCCAGGGCCAAGGCTGGGAAACCCAGCCCTCCTCCTCCCCCACAACCACCCAAAGCAAAGTGGGGAGGGCAGGAGGCTCCTTTTCTTCAATACACGTTACACTTCCTAGTTCATAAACATAATCACATATTGCTTGTACAATCACTTTTTTTCTTTTTTTAAAGATTTTATTTATTTATTTGAGAGAGAATGAGAGACAGAGAGCATGAGAGGGAGGAAGGTCAGAGGGAGAAGCAGACTCCCTGCTGAGCAGGGAGCCCGATGCGGGACTCGATCCCGGGACTCCAGGATCATGACCTGAGCCGAAGGCAGTCGCTTAACCGACTGAGCCACCCAGGTGCCCCACTTTTTTTTCTTTTTATTTAAACTCATTTTTACAGCCCTCTGATTCGATCTTTTCCCCTCTCAGCAGTTCCTAGGCCCTTTAAATGGCTGTGACACTAAGTTTCTTTAAATTTAGACCCAAGGAACTTGATCCCCATTCTTAAGTGGAGGTGAGTGCTAATATCCTCTAGTGTGGCCCCTTGTGAGAAATACTTCACCAGGAATGTTTAGTAAAACAGGAATGCACACTCACATATCGTGTTGGTGCAAGCCCTGCCCCCCCCGCCCCCCGGGCAGCCTGCACACCTGTGCACCTGCCTGTCTTCCTTCCCCCACAGCCTCCACCCTCCTTCCATGCTGGCCTGGGGCAAGGAAACCGCAGGGGCATCTCGTCCCCAGAGAGTCGGGAGCCCCTCAGGACCCTGTGATCAAGAATCTTCCCAAAGGAAGAAAAGCACTGAAATCCCTGTTCAGAAACGATGGCTCCAGCTAGAATTGGACCACATCTTTCTGTCAGATGGCTGGGGTAGGTAAGGCATTGCTGTGGCCTCCAGGCTGGCACAGATCTGGGGAGTCAGTCTGAACCTCCCACTGCCACTACCATCCCTAAAATCTCCAAATGGCCAGCCAGAAATTTCACATGCCCTATGCCTACCAGTGAACTCAGTGCTTCTCCAAAACTGCCTCCCTGGGTTCCCATCCCAGCCAATGGCATGCTCTGGTTTGGGCGCCTCCCTCCAGCTACTGGGTCACCAAATGCCACTTAGTCAGCCTTTCGGTCTTCCCCCCATCAACTCCATAGTGTGGGCATCCATTGTCTCCCTCGGGTTTAGGCACCTGCTTGGCCCCACTGTCCTCCATACCACAGTTTGGGGGCCTTTCGGATGGGCCAACTTTCTCCCTCGCCTAATATACTTCAGAGATATCCCCTTGCCCTCAAGGCAGAACTCAGACTCCATTTTAATCTTTAAGCCCTGCCTTCTTTTGCCCCTCATCTCCTGCTCCAGCTACTTCCTTGCTCAGTGCTCCGGCCATCCTGAGCTTTTTGTTCCCTATATCTGTGACGGGGATACTCTGCCACTGGGACTTGTAGCGAGCTGTCAGGGCAAACTGGACTCTGGAGGGTCCAAGGATGGAAGCGTGCCCATGTCGTGGGAGGTGCGCAGCCAGAGAAGTACTCTCCGGGCTGCTGGGGAGGAGCCTCCAGCATAGGACGGCAGTCTTGGCTCAGGGACCTCTCGGGATCTTCTAGCCCAGGGTCTCCGCGACTCTGTATCTGCTTCTTAGAAACCATAGTTGGGTAAATCCCTCTTTGTGAGCCCCTATCAGTGGGGCGGGGCCAGGCGCTTCAGGAATACAGAACTTTAGTTCATTCTTAACCCCGGCATAAGCCTCTCTCAGTCCTCAGAGAGAAGCTTGTGGGGGCAGAAGTCATGCGCTCCCTGTTGAGGCATCCTGTGCTTGAGGGGCCCAAGAGATCTCCCCTGCAATGTGATTTAAGTAAGAGAGGACTAAAAGTGCAGGAGTGGGCTGTAGTCCATGAGCTCTACCAGAAGACATCATGCCTCTCATTGTAAAGATAGGTAAACTGAGGCCCAGAGAGAGGAAAGGACTTGTCTAAAATCACAGAGTGAGCTGTGAGCAGGCCCAGAGCCCCAGCTCAGGTGACCTGACCTCCCTCTGAGGCTCTTCTCCCCCAGAATAACAGAGCCACCTAACCCTTGGCATCAGAACGCCTTGGAGGAGCAACTAAACCCCTACTGAAAATAACTCTACAGCTTTAATGAATCTTGTCATATGGAAACTATCGACCATGCCTGTTTTCAAAATCTCACTTAAATATATATAATTAGTATTATGTTCTCTTTAAATGATCCAGCCTAAAAAAAAAATAAAATAAAAAAAATAAATGATCCAGCCTCCCAGATTTCTAGGATGGACAACCTAAGAAAAGAACCATATGGCTCTGGGTGATTTTTGTCAGCTCAGGTTTGCGTTCACTGGGGCTGTGCTCTCCTCCACTGTGTGCGATTTGGCTGGGGCTGCCAGTCAATCTCGGGACAGTACCAGCTCTGTGGCAACAATGATTGGTCCAAGAGATGTGCATGTGACCCATCAGGGCCAATCAGAGTGCTTCCCTGGGATCTATATACTGGCACAGAAACTCCCTCTCCCTGCTGCAATGTAAGGCTAGGACTTGCAACAGCTCTTTTCTTCACCTGCATAAAGGAAACCCAACTGCAATGACAGATGGAAACAAACCCAAGAGATGGAGATGGAGAGAGAGATGGAGATGGAGAGAGAGAGAGAGAGAGGATCCTGACGATTTGGTTTAAGCCCTGGATTCAGACATACTTGAAGCCATTACAATCCCCTGAAGGTACCCAGTTCCATGGCTCAATTATTTCTGTTCAGTCTTTATTTTAGATCGAACTGGGATTCTTTTCCTTGCACATGAAAGAGCCCTAAAACCAACACAAGGCCCTTTCTCATGTCAGCCTGTTTCACACAGCAGCTGGCACACACACAGCACTCTGCTCTGAGCCACTTTGGATGCTCACTTGCCATTCTCACATGCATACATTCTCCTGCCACTAGGGACCTTCTAGCTTCAGGACCCTGTGTGCCCCATGCCCCTGCTCTCCTGCACCGTCTCCTCAAGACCTTGGGGGTTTCTCCTTGTGGGTAGAGGAGAGCTGACCACTGGAACCCCTATCTGGGCTCCAGGGAGGTTAGGGGCTCTGATGTCCTTTTGGGTTACAGGCAAAGTTGTCTCCAGGGGGACAAAGGAGCCTCTCTCACTCAAGTGCTCTGATCACATCGCTGTCCTGTTCTGACACCTTCAGTGTCTCTCTCCCAGTGGGGGAGATCCAAACTCCTTAGCCTTATTCAGGACTCTTCACAGTCTGCCCTAGACTTTTCACCCTCTACCCTGTTACCTCTGGGTCTTTGCTTGTACTCTGTCTTTCCAGGCCCAGCCCAAGCACCACCTCTTGTAGGCAGCCTTTCTCATTCCCCTAGTTATAATGAGACTTGTTCTGGGACCTCCTATAGCATGTTATCTGTCCCTCTTTTGTAGCCCATCATATAGTCTGCCTTGTATTAAATGTATTGTTTCTTTTGCCTATCATTTCCCCTCCCCCGCCAACCCCCAGACTGGATAACTGTTAATTCATCCTTTAGGTCTCAACTCAGAGCTCACTTACTCAGAGAAGTCTTCCTTGGCTGCTCCTCCCTGACAAAGTCTACTCCTCTTGTTTTCTTGTCCTCATGGCACTCTAAAGTCTTCTTCAGTAGTGCCTATCACAGCTTACAATAAAGTATAACTGTAATTATTTGATAAGTGTCTGTATACCCCTATTAGAATATATCTTCTAGGACAGCTGAGACTTCGTTTTGTAACTAGAATGGTACCTGGAATATCAATCAATATTAGTGGAATTAGGCTAGTAGAATCAATGACTGAACAGGTGAATGAATGGATGGATGGATGATGTCTCCCTTAACCCCTTACAACTGGAAGCTCGCTGGGATGGGGGACTATGTCAGTAATCTTTACATCCCTCATAGTTCCTAGCATGTGGTCCACAGTAGGTGGTCAGTGAACATGAATTTAACCATCAGCAGGTGTCTATTTTATTGGAGTTCCTGGACTCTACCCATGGTGCTATAACATGAACCAGAAACCTAGGGTCTCAATCCAAGCTGGGCCAACAATTGAAAACAATTAATAACCATAGAGAACATTTCCCTAATTCAGGCACACTAGGGCTGCAGAAATGACTTGAAACAAGCTCCCATGCCCTTGGGGAGCATATAGCACAGCTGTCCTGAGTGAGCTGTTCTGATCCATCTCCTCTCCAATGGAGTATGACATTGTTCTCAAGTTTTATTTTATTGCTACAAGATGGGCTTACTCAACTCCTCAGTAAACAGCATTACACAAACGCCATGCACACACATGCAAATCCAGAGTGGACAATAACCCTAGGCATGTTAGAGTGTTTGATGGGATGGTCACTGGAAAGCAAGCCAGGAGCTAGCTTTAAAAACAATATTTATTTATTACAATTGGCAGAGCAATGGAGAAAATTGCCACTTAGATAGGATTTTACATTTTGCAAAGCGTTTTGTAATCAGCACAATTTTTCCCAACAATTCATGAGGACAAGTTGTTTTTGCCGTTCCTATACGCAGGCAAGGGTGGGGTAGAAAAGTGAAGGAAAATGCTGTGCTTCTACTTTACCAAGCACAAGTTAAAGGGAGAACCCTGGCTTAATTGAATGCAAGCAAGCATCTTTTTTGAATGTATACCAGGTGCTGGGCACTGGGGATCTGGTTGTATGTAAGACCTACATAAGATTCTGGGCTTTGGCTCACTGCTGGTTTCTCTAGGGGTATATGTCCTTTGTCTCACTGAAAGAAAAATAAACAATGTATTTTCTTACATTGCTTCCACCTATCAGTTTGCTTAGTCATCTCTCTTTTAAAACTTCATGCACGTTGTATCAGTCAGGATAGGCTAGGTAATGCTGCTGTAACAAAAAAATCTCAGTGCCTTAAAACAATAAAATTTTATTTCTACCTCAAGTCATATGTCCACTGTGGGTCAGTGGGAGTGGAGGGAAGGGGAATGGGGGAGGAGTGGGAAGACTCTGCTCATTGCAGACATTCAGAGCTCCAGGCAGATGGAGTACCTTTCATCTGAAACATCATTGGTTAATGTGCTAGAGGAAAAAGAGAGTTCTGGAGACTCTTGCATTAGTAGTTCAATGCCCTGATGCAGAAGTGACACATATCATTTCAGCACTCACACATTGGCTGAAACCAGTCACACAGCCCCACCAAACCATGAGGTACCAAAGAAGTGCAGTGCTACCTCCTATCCAGAAAGTGGAAAGACTAGGAGCACTTGGCAAAGAGCTTTGAAAACTACGATGCAAATTAAATTTCATCCCATGACAAGAAAAAGGGGAGCCAAATTGCTGAGTTTGTTCTTAAGTCTGGAAAAATACCAACCCTGTGAGTAGAAAGGACTTTTGCAACTGATTATTTGTGTTGGTTTTTTTTTTTTTATGAAGGCAAAAACCACTGACACCTGTGCAAAAAGACTGACTTTTACCAAAATCAAGAGTTTCTGAAGATGCATTAAAGGGAAAAAGTCTAGCTAATGCAATAAGACAAGAAAAATAAATAAAAGGCATATGGATTGCAAAGAAAGAACTAAATTTGTCTCTATTTGCCAATGACATGACTGTGTACATAGGAGATCCTAAGTGGAAGATCCTAAGTAAACTACAAAGAAAAAAACTACTAGAACTAATAAGTGAATTTAAGATATCACAATATATAAAATTAATATAAAAATCAACTGCACATCTGTATATTAGGAATGAACAATTAGAAAATGATAATAAAAATAAACATCATTTATAATAGCATTCAAAAGCATCAAACAATTTAACAAAAGATGTGAAATTTTTCTACACTGAAACTATAAAATGATACCAAGAGGAATCAAAAAGACCTATATAAATTGTATAAATTAAAAATTGAATGAAAAAATCATGGATTAGAAGACTCAATGTTATTATAATGTCAATTTTCCTCAAATTGATCTAAAGATCCATTGTAATCAGATGATTACAGCAAGATGATTTTAAAATTTATTTGGAAAGGCAAAGGACCAAAAATAGACAAAACAACCTTGAAAATGAATTACAAAATGGGAAGACTTAACCTACCAGATTTTAAGGTTTACTATAAAGCTATAAAAATCTAAATTGTGTGGTTTTGCTGAAAGGATAGACAGATAAATCCATGGAACAGAATAGAAGATTCAGAGATAGGTTCACAGATGTACTGTCACTTGATTTTTAACAAAGATGCCAAAGCAATTAAATGGGGAAAGGGAAAAGTCTCCGACAAACGGTGCTGAAACAAACAAATATCCATATGAAAAACAAAGAACCTTGACCCTGTGTCACACTTTACACAAAATAAATTTAAGATGGACTAGGGACATAAAAAGTAAGAGTGAAAACAGAAAACATAGGAGAATATCTTTGTGAACTAAAGATTTCTTAGAAAGGACACAGAGTATAAATCATAGGGGAAAAAATGAGAAAATGGACTTGATCAAAATTAAAACATCTGCTTATCAAAAAACACCACCCAGAAAATAGGGAAGCCATAAAATGAGAGATGTTCACAACATATTTATCTGACAGAAGATTTGTGCCCAGAATACCTAAAACCCTGCAGCTCAATAATAAAGACAAGCAGCACAATTTCTTAAAAAAATGGACAAGACTTAAATGGGCACTTGACAAAAGAAGATATGCAAATGGCTAATAAATACATGAAAAGACTTTTAACACCATTAGTCATCAGGAACATGCAAACTGCAAAAGCAGTGAGATATTACTGTGTACCTAGAACGGCTGAGAGGATAAAGGCTGACAAAGCCAGATGTTGGAGAGGATATACAGCAGCTGTAATGCACGCACACTGCAGTTTGGAGTGTAATATGGTACAACTACTTTTGAAAAGTGTTCTGTGATTTCTTGAAAAGCTAAACATATACCTATCCAATGACCCAGTAAGAGCTGATTACAAATTTCTGAATATCACGGGGAAAGGGGATCAGAGTTCTTCTGGGTGGCCCCAAAGGGTCAGGCTAAGTTCAATGGAAAGACGAAACCAAGTGTCAGGTTCTAGTTCCCTGAGAGGAAAAAATGTTCTCCTAAGCACAGCCACCCCTTCCTCAGAGCTCCACCAGAGCCCAGTGAAGGAGATATGACTGATCACTTCCCCACATTCCACAGACCAGGAGATTGAGGTTGGGAGAGGTCTCATGAATCTGGGAGGAGGTACAGCTTGGTGGGTAAATGTGGAGACTCTGGAGTCACACAGACCTTGGTGAGTATCTCCAGCAATAAATGAGCTGGGGACTTTGGGTTAGTGAACCTTTCTGGTCTTTAGTTTTCTCATCTGTAAAATGGGAATGATAATAATAATAGTTATCTCATCAGATTGATTTGAAGACCGATTGAGATGATGCACGTGAAACAGCACAGCATCTGGCACATAGCAAGTGCTCAGTAAACAGTCGTTATTACCGAACACACCGGTGAACACGCCGGAGATCCAGTCGCATAGCACCCAGCACCAGGGGCTTGACGCGGCCTTAAGTTCACATCCTGTAACATGGAAAACATCTGGATCTTGTGCCATGTTTGCCACACCAGGAAGGACTGCAGGCCTAATTAAAATTGCTACTCTGTTTGCATTATCAAATGTCAGGGTTTTTTTTTTTTCTACCCACAGAGCAAAGATTTTTCTTATCAAAAATCTATTCACTAAAATGCTAATGATCGTCAGTGATTAGAAACTGCTGCTCAAATTTTGAAAGTTCCCAGTGGGCCTCTCAGACATGGCTTGTAACTTGTCAGTTGAAGAAATGTTCTCAACAAATCAAACTTTGCTGTATATGTTAAAAAAAAAAAAAGATTTCATTTCCTTAACGCTTCACTGTGCGGGTCCAGGAGGGACTTTTGAGTTAAGTGACAGAGACTACATTATTAGTTGTGGAGTCAGTTCTAATAGAAGTCTCTCAAGGCAAGATATTCTCAGATAGGCCCCAAAACTGCTAACACAAGTCTGTCAAGCTTATCTTAATTTCAATAAGCATTTAGTTTGCCAAAGAGAAGCACAGTGCGCGATGTGCTTCTATGATCCTCTTTCTGTCCTTCCTCTCCGCTTTCTTCTTCCTCTTTCCTCTTCAGGAGGGAGAATCGACAAGGCTGTATGCCTCAAGGTGCGGCCGAGGGTCTCAATGCCATCAGCTATCCTGTCTGGTCAGATCTGGGTAGCTGGAGCCTCCTGGGCTGGGTCTACACAGCCCCAGAAGAAGCAGACAGGCCAAAGCAGGGTGGGTCCATTCCTCCTGCGCTCTGGATTGTCCTGCCACATGCGGGGAGTCAGAAACTGGAGGCCTTGCCTCTCAGAGTACCCCCAGCTGTTCACCTGGGCTCTTGGCCTCTCTCAGTTCCAGGTAGTTTCCAGGATATACACGACCAGAACGTGGCAGAACAGTCACTTTACAGATGATCAGAGATTTGGTGCTGATTTACGCAGGCACGAGCCAGCCCAGCTGGAGGACTGAATCAGAACCTCTAGGATGGAGCCCAGCCATCTGTGTCTTAAGCTCTCCAGGAGCCTTCTGGTACATGTTCAAATTTGAGGACTCTGGATATAGAATGATGGGGTAGCTGGGGGCCTCTTGACTGAGGGTGGTCCAGAAGGCTGGCCTGAGGAAGTGATGTTCGAGGCTGAGACCTCAGGAACGAGAAGGATCCATGTGAAGGGCCAGAGGAAAAACATTCCCGGCTCTCTGGACAGGGGTCTCAGTTCTCTTATCCGTGAAATGGGAGTGACAATAGTTCTACCACCATAAAGTTGTGACGAGGATTCAGTAGGTAAAGAGCTTAGCCTAGACTTTGCCAAAATGTAGTCACCATCAATGATTATATGTATTGTTTAGGGCATGATATCAACAAGTTCCAGCCCTTGGGCTTCCAACACCGAGAAGGTGGAAAGGAGGCTTCTTGGAAGCCCTCCAGCCAGCCCAGGGTTGTGCCAACCCCCAGGTGTCTGCTCTGTAATGTCAACAGAGTCAGGACCACAAGCGGGAGACACAAAGCTTCCAGGGGTCTGCATTGCAGGGAATGACGGGGTAGCTTCTGCCTAGCACACACCCTCCCCCCATGTGGACTTTCTTCTACTTGCAAGAAGTCCAAAGTAGCAGGGCTGCTGTGCATTTAAGCAGCACAGACCCTAGATCCTCGCAACAAAATAAGGTGAGACACTTGGTTGAAATCAGAAGTTCCATCGTGCAGTCAGCCGACTGTACCACAAATCCCGCCTGCACGGTTGCAAACCTCAGGAGGCTCAGGACCTCATCAGTGACTATAGGACACATAAGCAGCTGCTTGAAATACCAGGTAGCAAATGCCATTAGAGAGATGCTGGGCATTCAAGAGATAGGGAGACTGATTCCTGCTGGCGGTGGGGACACCCTCAAGGATGTACCTTCCCTTGGGGACATCTATCATTTCTTGCAGGAGCTTCCAAGTCAAAAGAGCTTATTATTCCCTCCTGTACCACCTTGCTCTTGGGACTGTAAATCAAAAACTCCAGTTCACAGAAATCCTCGATCCTTGAGCAGAGGAGCAAAAGACTCACAGTTGGCTTGATCTCTCTGACAGCCTTTTCAAAGGGGAAGAAGATGTTTGAGAGCCACTCCCACCATGATTTAGAAGTGGGAGGTCCTTGGGGGCTATGTAGACGAATTCTCCCACTTCAGAGATAAAGAACTGAGGTAAGGATCAGAGACTTGGTAAGGATCTTGCCAGAGCCATGCGCTGTAGGCGCAGTGCTGGGACTGAAATCACATCCCTGGGCCCCACCCTGCCCTCCACGGGGTTAAGATCTGGGGAGGGAGGAGGTTTGCTTGTAGACACTAGTCTGGACTTACTACCAGGAGCTCCTGGGACCCCTGTGCTGGGTCTTTTTGCTCCTCGATTACAATCAGTTTCTTGTCCTTATATCCAGATAGACCTTATGCCCATCACCCTGGAACTGCCTCCTGCCCCAGGGGACCCAGACAAAATGCCAGATGTTGAGGCAGGGGCCACATTTTATCCGTACAATTCCTCCTGCATTTGCCCTGTTTCATCACCTCTGACCAGTTCCTTCTCACTGCCCTGGGTCTTGGCCCCAAGGGGCTGGGCCATTTTGTGGGATCACTGCCATTTCTGCCTAGAGCTTGACTGCTCCTTCCAGACTCCCAAGCTCATCTGACCCATGTTCCTGTCAGGTCTTCTCCACCCACAGCTCCTGCTCACCAGGGAGGTCCTTGGCCTTGGCCTAGCTCTTCTTGTCCAACTAAGGAGTGCTCCCCCATCCCCAAGCTTCTCATCCTCTAATGGCTTCTCTAAGAAAGATAAAAACCTACAAATCCTACAGAGCATCAGGAAAAACTTCCAAATTCAGCACTGCTTTAAAAGTCAGGTAAATTAATAAAGCTAGAAAAGAAAAACATAAAAATGCAGGTTTGACTAATGAAAATGATACTACTTAGAGTCAATGAAGTGAACTTAGGTTAATTGATCATCCAGGTAACAACAATTATTTGCATCATTACCATGTGTCAGAGTAGCTTTGCAATGAGTTTAATTCGATGATACTACTGAGCTCTGGAAAAGTATCGTGGGCCTTCATATCTGCCACTTGTGTAGCTTTGTTATCTGCTCCCAATTTCAAGTAGGGAGAGGATATAGTAGTTTAAAAACTTTCTGCTCAGACGTCATAACAGTTGTCGTGTTAATAACTCCTTATGTCGAAGGATCACAGGAGCCATTTGGGTCAACCTAGAGCCTAAGGAAGGAATTTCACCCATGTGTCTCTGGGAAGACGTCATCACCCAGTCTGTTGAGGACTTCTGGTGATGGGAAGCTTACTACCTACCAGCAACTCTGTTTGATCTTTGAGCAACATTAATCGAGGACAGCTCTTTCTTACGTAGGTTCCAAATCGGCCTCTCTGTGGCTTACACCACTGGCCCTGGTTCTGCTGATCTAGAAGTTAGTGAAAAGCCTTCCTGTCATCATCTTCCACATGACAGTCCCCACAGTAGTTTAAGACACAGGTTACTAGACCCCAAGAGGCAGTATGATGTAGTGGTTAAGAGCCTAACTATTTGGGTTCAAGTGCGGGTTCTACCACCTGTTGGCTATGTTTATGTTTAGAGAGTTATGCAGTCTTGGTCTACCTCAGTTCCCACAACTGTAAAATGGCAATAATAATATCTGTTGCATAGATTATTGAGATGATTACTAGGCTCATACACGAGAGGCACTTAGGATGGTGCCTGGCACATAATGAGCTCTACAGGCACGCCAGCTCCATTATTTTTTTTTAGTCTTCCAGGCCAAATGCTCTCCATTGATTCACCACTTTCCCCTTAAAAATTACTTAAGAATCCTTCATATGGAAACAACTTGGGAGATCCATGAGTTTCTTAAGTCGTGTACCAGAAAGAGTATAGCGTTGTGAAAATTAAATGGGTTACTTCAAATGAAGTGCAGAGTTCAGCTGCTTAGCACCTAGCCCCAGTAAATATTTGCAATTATGGTTATTGGTGCTCATTCAACTATTCTAAAATAGAGAAGAGAGATTGTTGGATGACACACATGTCTCAAATCTAACTGACTTTTGAATAACTTAGATGTGTACCTAAGTGAAATAGCTTAAATAAAGATTAGGCATGTGTGCAGAAAACTGTTCTAATTACTCAGCTCGCGCAGACACACTGCCGTCTTCGGAGACTCGCCAAATCTCAGTTACCGTTGCCCCCCAGGTATCGCGCTTCACAGTGATGAATGGGAACTAATTCTTGGAATAGAAATGCCATTTCCACAGGGCCTCGGCAGCGCAGCGAAGACATGAGGTCGGCATTTGAAATGCACAGTCTTGGAGAAGAAGCCTGAGGGTGCCTCGGAGAGCACCCCAGCTCAGCCCTGAGACTCGCAGAGAGTGGGAAAGCCTTTCACAAGCAGGAGTTCCTGGAGCCCCGGGGACTCCTGGGGTCAAAAATGAAGCAAAACCTCAGATACAGCTGTTGCAGGGACAGGGCCTTTTTCTGGGCAAATCAACCATGCTGTCTAGGAAACTCCAAAAGGAATAAATGCCTCACTTAGTCCCCTTTTTGCCCACACCTTTTTTCCCCCCAGCTGTCATTATTTGGTGTGAGCAGACCTCCACGTTCATTCTCTCATTAGACTCACAATGCCTACCTGAGGCTGGTAGTTTTATTCCCATTTTATAGATAAGGAAGTTGAGTGAGTGTGTGTGTGTGTGTGTGTGTGTGTGTGAAGTGTTCATCACTATTCCAATTCCCATCCCCATACACTCTATGAAGATAGGCACAGGCAGACAACCTTTGGCCAATAAAATGAGAGTTGAAGTGAGGTGGCTCATTTTAAGAACTAGTAACTGAGTCACCATGCTTGCTCCACATTGCCTTAGTCATTATAGAAGCAGTACGGAAAAGGAGCCTCCATAAACCTGGGTTCTGGAGTCACTAGTATGAATAGAGCCTCCAGCAAACCTTTAATGAACATGTAACATGAACCAGAGATAAACCTCTGTGATTTAAAGCTGCTTGGGCTTCGGAGCTGTTTGTTACTGCAGCATAACCTCAACTGCCCTGATACAGAAATATTAAAAAACGTACCTAAAGTTATACAGCTGTGGAGTTGGAATCGGAAGCCAGGTCTGATTTCAAAGCTTGTGCTCCCACCAGTGCCTGATTACACCACCTCCTCTCTTCCTAGCTCTCTAGTTCTCCACTCACTGCCTTCCCCATCCCAGCCTGCAGACTGAATAATGATGTTCCAAGGGTAGAACTCTCACTCCACTCTATCTAGCAGAAAGTACTTCCCTGCCCCCTGGAAATTCTCCTGGGCTCCCCATGATTTTTTAAAAGATGGCCTGGGCCCTCAGGAGAGGAGGAAGTGAATGAAGTCCTCTCAGACTCAAGCCCTGGCCATCCTCTTGTGCCCACTGCCCTCCTGCCCATCCTGAGAGACCTCTCACCTAACACTCCAACCTCACTGGTTGCTCACTTGATGGGAACCACTTCATGTCTCCCCATTTCCTCCAGAGAGATGCCTGGCACTCAAGGCCCACCATGAACTGGTTCCTGCTTCCTTTCTACTTTTTATTCCTGTCTGTCCTCCACATGACATCCTTGCACTGGCCAGCAACCATAAGCAACCTCTTCTCACGCAGACCTGCCAGGCACAAACATATAGGAATCCCCTCCTCTCTGATCTCTGCCATCTGCTGCTGGTCACACATACACATCAGTTGTCCCCCAGCTCCCTGTACCCCCCTCCATCAAAGCATGAGCATCATCCCTGTCTGTGCATGCTCAGTCTCCCCCCACCCAGACTGAGGCACTTAGACCAGGGACCACAGCTGACTTCTGCCTGCATCCCCAGTGACCCCACAAAGCCTGGCCCAGAGCGAGGGCTTCTGGCATTGTGGCAGAGGATGCCAGCAGGCTGCTACCCAAGGCCTGAGCCCCCACGGCAGACCAAAATGGGCATTTTTGCAATGTCCCATCCACCTCCCTTGAACGAGATCCAGCGGAAACAAGCAAAAACAAACAAAACGCGCTCTCTTCTCTAAGCCCCAGGCTGGTTCTCCCCCGGTGCTGTGTTTTCAAACATCATCTGCTTTCCCGCTCCAAGGTCTATCTATCATCTTCGCCAGAATCTGTCCCTGCGGGGCCATGGTACGAGAATAGTCAACATTTAACACAATCAGAGCTTGTTCCATCCTGGGGGTAGTGGGGGTGGGAAGCTGGCAGGGTTGAGCACCACCGCCTACAGGCAGGATTCTCTCAGGAGACTCTCCTCCTCCTCCAACCCCCCCCAACCCTATTTTCCTTTTATCAAGGAGGTAGGGCAGGACAAATTCAAACACTGGCCCCATTTGACTGTCCCCCTCTCCACCCTCCCTGGCCACACATCTCAGCCTCATTCAAGTGTTCTTACCTACCCATCACTACACAGCAGTCAGTGGCCAGGGACTGGGGAATATAGGTCATTTTCACTTCTTCATGCCTTGAGCAGCAACTGCTATACCTGAATATTCAGCTCATGGTGGATAATCCTAACTTAAAGAATGCCGGCGGAACCTGAGGCAGCCCAGTATGTTTGGAAAGGGGGAGAGTAAGGAGAAAGATCGCAAAGGGACATGGAAGGTTGTTGTAAATGTGATCTACGTTTAGGATCTCCCTTCAAGTTTCTGGTTTCCAGCCTTTACTTAATGGGCCAGGGCAGGAATGACAGGTAAGTACTGGAGACCCAGTTCTAGATTCCTCTACAGCGATGTCCATGTCCAAAGAAATCCTATTTCTGGACATGACCATGGCCAGGAGCATGCTCAGGGGCAATTCAGGTTAAGTATTATGAAACAAAGGTAAGATGGAAGGATCAAGAGGAGCAGTGGCTGCTTCCTGGAATGCCCCACCATCTACTCTTTGCCTTTCCCGGGTGGACATGTCCCCGTTGTGCTGAATGGGTTATCCGCAAGCCATTGTTCTGTGGCCCCAGGAGCAGCCATCGGATGCCCTCATTGACCCTCTGTAAATGCTCCCCAACATGGGATTGAGACGCCTTTGCAAAGCTGCTTCTTAGAGGTGCCCGGTTTGGGAGTACAGAGAAAGAGCAAAGCAACAATTAAGCACGTGCTATTCCCAATTCGCCATGAAGAAAACAATGAGGCTCCAGTCACTCCACTCCCGCTGGCACCGAGCCTCCCGATGCTTGGAGAGAGGGTGGCATTCCCCCGAACCACCCAGGAACAGGCTGATGATTGAGATGAATTCAATTTTCCTTCCCAAATACAGAGACAAGTACTTACAAATTGAAAAAATATTGATGCTATGTCTGCAAATGAAGTTATTCAATTTCTAACGGCCTCATTCTCTTAGCGTGCTCCTCGCAGTTTTAGGGCAAATAATATTTGTTTTCTCCCTGCACAAATATGAAAATGTTTCCAGCACTCTGAAAGCCCCACTCTTGGGTATTTGCACTGAATTCCATCTCTGTAAGCATCTGCCAAGGTGTTATTGGCCCTAATACTTGGCAGTTGGCTAACGTTCCTTGAGTACTTAGCACGTGCCAGGCATTTTTACATGTATGATCTCACTGAATCCCCTGAGTGGAATATTAAACCTTCATTTAAATCCTCTGAGGGGCTATTACCTCCACTCCACAGACAAGGAAGCTGAGACTCAGAGAGGTGAGAGGCTTGCCCGAAGACACACAGGCTTTCCCCAAAGCCATGCCTTTTCTCAGGCCCCTGTCACCCTGAGACTGTAGGACCCTAGAAGGTGGTTAGCCAAAAACTTGAGCTGCTGGTGAGTCATCAGGGCCCCGCTTAGGCCCTGGCAGAAAATGTTTATGAATGAATGAATGAATGAATGAATGAATGAATGAATTGCATGAATCGCTGCCACTTAGGGCATATGCTCCAGCATTCTGCTTCTCTGACCCTGCTCTGGGATCCCTGGACCCAAGACCTCCATCCCTCACCCCACAGTCAAATGTGGTTACACAGCACACAGGACCTGAACATCAACAGCCCCATGATGAGGAAGCCGCTGAAGAACTACCTCTATTCTTCGGAGAGTTCACTTGTGCATGTGTGCATGCCAGTGCCCAGGACAACCACGACCGCCCAGCTGGCATGACAGCACTCCACAGCCCCGCAAGCTCCTTCAGCCGTGACCTTGACCATCATCACAGCCTCAGCTGGCAGGCTAGGAGGGGCTCCCATTTGAACAAAGGGAACCAGACTCAGAGAGGGAGATCACAACTGGCTTCCAGACGCCAAGCCCAGGGCTCCTTCCTCTGCCCTATGATTTCCAGCATCTTCTTTTCTGACTACCAAAATTGTAGACATCCACTTACTTGAGGCCCTGGTTTGCAAGTAGGCTTTGTTTTGAATGAATAGCGACGAGTATATGATTGATTAGTAATGTCTGCTATGAGCCAAGATAGGAGCCATACTATACGTGAAGTGTATTTACGGATCATTCCCCAGACCCCAACTAGTATGCCTTTTCCTCTTTAAAACAAAACCATTTTGAAATTACCTCCTTTTTACTGTCTCCAGCTCAATAAAATTTTCTGACTTAATGGCCAGAACTTGAGAAATTTCACCTGAATGCTACCTGGGAAGGCAGAGTTTGATAAACAATTTAACATAGGCCTCAAGATTGCAAGGGGAGTGTTTAATTTGCTCAAGAGACCCACTGTCCTCAAGGACTCCAGTCCATTAGCTTTTGTCCAACTAATGACAAGTGAGTTTTCTATATTCATTAAAGCAGACTTGGGATTTGGCTTGAGGGGCAGTGAACTGAAGAGGAAATAGCGCTGGACTCAGGAGGAATGTTCTTGATTACTTGCTGTACGTTTTAAAAAAGAATAAAATGGTGTTTTCTAAAATCCTTTTAAGTCAGTCTTCTCTCTGATACAGGTTTTCATCTTCCAGTGAAAACCAGGGGTCTGCCCCAAAGGAGGTTTTCAGGCCAACTCAAGCCAGCTCCACTCAGCTCGGGTCACTTCGCCAGCCACCCCCGTCTGCTCCCACGGGGCTGTGCTGGCAGAGGCAGAAATGGGAGCGGCCCAGCTTTGCCCTCGGGGGGCTCACAGTGTAAGGAGGCACCCGCAGGTGAGGGCAGCAAGGAATGAGCACCTGCGGGTCACCATTACTAATGCCCTAAGCTGCTGCCTCTCCTGCCCCGGCTTGCAGAATCCTTCTTATCTCAGCACCACAAACATTCACAGGGTTGCTGCTAGGTGCCAGGAGTCTTGAGAAAAAAAGCGGGGGGGGGGGGGGGGGGGTGCAGAAAATGTCCCCATGCCCTGCTCTATCCCTGCACTTCTGTTTTGGCCACCTCAGAGGTGATGGAGCCTGGGTTGCCCCCTGACCCCCTTCCTGGGAATAACTCCCCAAATGCCATAGAATAAGGTCTGAAAGCTTTCAAAGCTGCTGCTAGTCCAATGGCATCTTTGTGTCAATTAAGAAAGAGCCCTGTATTGGCAGGAGACAGAAGGCTCATTCAAAAGGGTGATCGGAGAGAGTTTAGTGAAGAGATTGTTTATTAAGAAAAACCAGCACACGATGGTGAAACACCGTGGCAACAGAGGGGAGCCATTACCACTGTTCGGCTAGAAGGACAGTTACAAAAACCCCACCAGAGCTGCATCTCTAGTAAGGGGTACCAAACAGGAGCAGAGGCCCCTGAAAGAGAGGCACAACCCGCACCAAGCCAGCAGGGAGGCAGCAGAAGGAATAAATACCCCTGCCTCTCTCTCTCTCTCTCTGCTAGCACCCCCCACCCCGTCTCTTGCTAGTGCCTCCCACTGACTACATAGGAAGCCAAACAGTAGGAAGCCCAGTGGATTCAGGCCACAGGCTTCGGCCTTCCAGGGCACGGAGGAGGAGGAGAAGGGTAGACAGAAGATCTGTGCACAGAGATGGCCAGCAGAGTGCCCCTTCCTCCAGACATTTGCTGACATCTGCCGGAATGTCATGAGACACATTCTAATCTGTGATTACCATGTAGATCGTGGCCCTGAAGTTGGTCTGTGCCACCATCAATGGTCATCCTATTGTCATCAGATCTGATCCTGGGGCTCACCTTTCCTCCAAACAGCCCACGCTCTGGCTCCCCAACAACCTGAACAGAAGTCCTGGCTCCCCAGAAGGCTTACATGGCTCCCTCCTCTGCAACTTCCTCCCCATCAGCACTGTACATCTGATCCAGAGACAGGGAACATGCTGTCTCCTCCTTGCAGCCTGCCTGATACCACCAACTAGAAGCCATGTCCACTTCCTCGGGGATCCTCACAGAACCTCCCCTGTACTTCTTCCTCAGCGAGTCAATACCCTGGGGCTTGTTCATCCCTGAATTCACCCTGAGCGCCCTCCAACAGCCAGTGCTGTCCCCGACGAAAGCATCTGAGAGGCTGATGACCACGTGCCACAGTGGTTTAGAGTCCAGAATATGGGACACGAAGCCTGGTTCCACCCTCCAGTCGCCTTCAGTTTTGGACAAATCACTTCACATTTCTGAGCCTCAGTCTCCCCACCCCAGCCATGAGAATAATAATCCCTACCTCAAAAAAAAAAAAATAATAATAATAATAATAATCCCTACCTCAGGGCTGTAGTGAGAACTCAATGAGACCATGTATGTGGCACTCACTAAAGGGTAGCCTTCTTTTTCTTCTCCCAATAGACTGGATGTTCTTCGAGAGCACATCATGTCCATCCTGACCCAGCTTGGCTCTCAGAGCGGGCCTGGCACTCTGGGGCATGGGGTCATATAGTTAGGAATACAGTCCTTAGGGAATCTCCCAACCTGTGTGACCTTAGGCAAATTACTTGGCCTCTCTGTGCTCTGTTTATTCATCTTTAAAACAAATAATAGATATAGTCATGGTGTTCCTAGCTAATATCCATGCAGGGCTTTCTGGGGGCCAGGCACTGTTTTAAGCGTACGATATATATGAACTTGTTCAATCCCGAAACCACACTAGTTGGTAACATGGTAGCCTTTTGTTGCTCACCAAATACTCCAAATACTTCCAGTTCTCCTTTCAGGCACTTACTAGGGTTAAAAATGCCCCTACCCCTTGGAGTTAGAAGGAGCCACATGAGTCGCTTTAGCCAATGAAATGGGAGTGGCAGTACTGTCCATCACTTCCAGGAGGAAGCCCTATGAGACAGTGCACGAGCCAATCTCCACCCTCTGTGAAGAGACCAGTGGTGTTCCACATGACGGTTGTTCTGTCAGTCTGGGCCCCAGGCTGACAATGACAATCGCACAGACTGACCCAGGAGGGATTTGCAATGTCACTGGGGAGACTTCAGGCCACTGAGATTTTTTTTTTTTAATTTATTTTTTAGAGAGCGAGCGAGAGAGGAACAGCATGAGAGGGGAGAGGGTCAGAGGGAGAAGCAGGCTCCCCGCTGAGCCGGGAGCCCGATGTGGGACTTGATCCCAGGACCCTGGGATCATGACCTGAGCCGAAGGCAGACGCTTAACCATCTGAGCCACCCAGGCGCCCAGGCCACTGAGATTTAAGAGGTGCTCATTACCACAGCATAACTTAGCTGATCCTGACTAATGCCTGTGGGGCCTCTTGTTCCCGCTTCACGGTGAAGTCACTAGTATCTATGTGATGGAGAAGACTGGATATTACAGCGGGCTATGTAAACTAGCACACAGTAAGCCCTTAGGACATGCTGGCTATGACAGATACAGACAGGCATGGACACAAACACGGACTCCGCTCACGGCTCCAGGGCACAGCTCTGGGCAGCCCCAGCCTGGAAGGAAGGCCAAGGTCTCCACAAGCACATTTCTGCTGCTCCACCACAGGCCAGAGCTTGGAAATCAGCATCCTCAGCAAATGCCAACCCTTCCCTTGGTTCTTGTCTGTCTGGCCATCGACCTTGACTCATTAACAGTTGCTCCTGGCTGCATATGAGCTGGCAGCCATAGATTTTCTTTCCTTCTGGGTTAAATTTCTGGCTATCAGTGGGTGAGTATCTGTCACCTCCAACTCCCCTGCATCTGGCAGAGGCTGGAAGAGCTGGGAGGCTGAGGAGCGCTGTGACAGCCAGGAAGGGGCAGGTACCCCCGGGTACCTCTCCAGGCCCATGCTCTCTGATCACCTGCATCATGTCCCAATCATCCTCGTTTGACAAAGGGTAACATGACTGAGCATTCTAGTTGTACAATGCTCCCCAGTTTAGAATGAAAACATTTTCCTTTTCTTTATACTCAACACTCACTGGCCACCGGGCACTGTCCTGGGCTGGTATTGCTGCCCCCACCACCACACAATTTTAATAACAACAATGGCAATAATAATAGCTAATCTTTTGAGTGTTTATTCTGTGCCAGGCCTATGCTAAGCCCTTTATGTGCATTATCCCATTTTATCCTCCCAAAAAGTATATGAGATAGGGGTTAGGGGTTATCATCATCATCTTACAGATGAAGAAACTGAGGCACAGACAGGTGGCAACAGAACTGAAGACACAGCTAGAAAATGGTGGAAACCAGGATTCAAAGCCAGGTCCATCTGCCTCCAGAACCCCAGTGCCCTAATAGTAGTTAGTGGGTACAAAGGGTTGTGAGGCAGAGACGAGAAAGCTGGTATCTCATTTATTCCTCATAATAACCTTGTCAGGTGGGTCTTATCTTCTTACGTTGCAAACAGAGTTGCTGAGGACCAGTCATAAGGAGTGAGTGCAAGGTCACACAGCAGGCAAGTGGGCGAAAAGAGTGATCCCCCAGCACATCTGTACGGAAGCCTCCTCTGTACAGGAAGTCACCAGCCATTGCCAGCGGAAACAGGCTCATAATGCACAAGGGCACCAAGGACCAGTAACACACTTAATGGGGACATATGCAGAGTTTGCGGGAAGCACAGAGGAGGGGTAATCAAGGAAAGCTTCCTGGAGGAGACTGTATTTGAGTACAGACAGAAGAGAAGAAAATCCCAGAAGAATGGTACAAAGGCTAAGTGTTATTTTCCTGGCGACCCAAGATACAGGGGTGTCATGATAAGATCTCCTTGCTGAATTTCTCCTTTCTTTCAGTCAGGAGACTCAGACCACTCTAATGTGGGAGGAGGAATTTTGGTCACTCTCATTCCCCATTCTCAGCCCATTGAGAGGAGAGCCAGGCTGGGGGTGGTGGTCATGGTGGCCTTCGAGCCCTCAGGGGACACACCCATAGGACCCTAGACAAATTTTCCAGCTACATCTAATCTCCCCGCTGCATCCGAACCTGCCTTCTTGCGATTGTAATTCCAGCCCCATTTATTTTATACCCACCTGTCCCCATCTGGAAGGAAATTGAATTAGAGTAAGAAGGGAATAAAATAATAGGAACTTTTTAGTCTGGAGCAGTCCTCAAATGCTCTCTTTGCCCATCAGACTGGTATTTAAATGGAGGAGGGGTCTGGGGTGGGCAGAGGGCATTGTTAACAACTGCCTCGGTGTGGCAGCAGGAGACAGGAATAATAGACTTGGAGAATGTCTTCCAGATTGTGCTGAAGTGATGAAAAACAACGGGTCCCAAAATGGAAGTTGTGGCGCACGGAACCTCTCCACGGACCGTGCAGGCGGCAGCAGGAACTCTGCCTTCCTCCTTTTCAAACAGGAATGAATTAATTCAGGGACCGTGCGAGGCTTGGACTCCCATTTCGATTACAGACAGACCTAGTTTTTGCAGAACTCATTAACTAGCAGGTCTGTGGGGACCTGGGCTTCCAGGCCTTGCTGGACAGGCCCCGGGAGCCGGCTTCTGAGGAATCCAGGCGCCTGGAGTGTGGGCAAGGCCTGTGCTGCGAGCTGGGCCTCGGAGGGAAGCTCTCTCGCTGCTCCTGCGCATCTGGAGGAGGTCAGCACATGCAGGAGGCAGGAGGTGCCCAAGCAGCGTGCTTCCTACCAGCATGCCAGGCTGTGACGACTGAGGGACTCTGCACGTGGGGGAATGAGACTCTGGCTGAACCTGAGTTCTGAATCTCCTGTAAGAGGTCATCCTCCCAGCAACAATGCATTTTGTCAGTGCACGGCAGGAGGGCACTGAAACCAAAAATGGAGACATGTGGACGTGTTCAAATGCTACCTGGTCCTCAAGGTTCAGCTCCAGGGCCCCTCCTCCAAGAAGCCTTCCCAGATAATCCACCTGGTCAGGATCCCTTCTCTCTCTTTCTGTCCCGATCCAAGACACTCAGCCCTTCATTCCCCGTATAGCAGGTATTTCTGTCCATTTCAGACCTCCCAGCACAGGCTCCTTTGATCCTTCTTATCCCTGTCCTCAGCTTATAGCATGTTCCATGTCTACTTGTAGAATACATGAATGCATAAATGAATGAAAAGTGGCTACAGGCAAAAAAAAAAAAAGTAAGAAGAATACAATATTTCACGTAAACCTGCCCCAACAGCTTCATGCTAAGATAATCCAGGTGAGCGTCAAGATACTTACACATTCCAGGCAGGGCTAGAACCACGGAGAGGCAGGCTCCTCGTGGGAGCAGCGGAGCATAATGGTTAACCCAGACGCTGGAGCCAGGTGGTTTAATTTACTTCCTAGCTACGAACTCCACTGCTCTGTGACTTTGGCTAAGACATCTATCTCTTTTGTGCCTTAGTTGTCCTTCTGTAATATGGGGGTGATCAAAGAGTACTGACAAACCTTATAGGATTGTGATTTGTAAGGTACCTGCGGTCGTGTTTAGCACGCAGCGATGAGCCATTACCCCCGCTCTTCTCTGACCCGCTCAAGGGCTGTCTTTCCTGAGTCTCATCCTCCTCCTCCCATCACACAAACACACACACACACCCCCCTCACCTCAGCAACCAAACCGTGCTGAGTCAGTGGGGGCCCCTGGTGGCCATGACGCGGAACTGTCTGACCATCCAATTTAACCCCATGTAAGAATATGGACTATATGGGCGCGTGGGTGGCTCAGTCATTAAGCATCTGCCTTCGGCTCAGGTCATGATCCCAGGGTCCTGGGATCAAGCCCCGCATCAGGCTCCCCGCTCAGCGGGGAGTCTGCTTCTCCCTCTCCTACTCCCCCTGCTTGTGTTCCCTCTCTCCTCGTCTCTCTCTGTCAAATAAATAAAATCTTAAAAAAAAAAAAAAAAAGAATACGGACTATATCAAGCACCCCCTTCTCCTCGCCTCTCACTGTTAACAGCTCAGTTTCCACCACCTCAGGTGCCCTCTCACACATAAACATGCTTCCTCTCTAATTTTCGTCCAGTTGCCTTTCATTAAACATCTTTCTTTGTCTCTGTTACCTTTTGCTCTCCCCATCCTAGCCTGTTTTGTTCTGCCTGGAAGCTCCAAGTGTGTTCTTTTTTTTTTTTTTTAAGATTTTATTTATTTATTCATGACAGAGAGAGAGAGAGAGAGAGAGGCAGAGGGAGAAGCAGGCTCCCAAGGAGCAGAGAGCCTGATGCGGGACTCAATCCCAGGACCCTGGGATCATGACCTGAGCTGAAGGCAGACGCTCAACCATCTGAGCCACCCAGGCGCCCCTCCAAGTGTGTTCTGGTTAATAAGCTTCACAGTAATGCTCTGCTGCCCTGTCCACCACGGTAGCCACTGACCACGAGTGGCTAGTCACATTTAAATGTAAATTCATTAAGATTAAATAAAATTAAAAATGCCGTTCCTCTCTTACACTACCTACACTTCAAGCGTTCGATCGCCACATGTGGCTAGGGGCTGCCGCACTGGATAAAGAACATTTCCGCCATTTGTGGAAAGTTCTGTTTTTACAGCACTGCTCTACATGCCTCTAGATGAGAGGGAAATGTAATTTCAACTTCTAGAAGGAACAGACAAAATAAAGCACTAGTTGTTTCCTTTCTGTATATATATCTATGTACCTATGTATACCTGTATATACTTTATATAAGAATATTATCTCAATCTCTAGCAATCTAACTATCGAGAGGGAGAGAGAAAAGGTTTTCATGCATTACAACCTTGAATTTACTTAAAAGGATTTGGTATTTGGAAGTCTATTAGAACTTCATGAAGGTATCTGACAATCATCTACCATCTAATCCAAACTGCTTTTTCTCAAACATCAATATTCAAGACAAACAACAGCCTATTTGTTACACAGTTCGACGGACTTGGAATTTTGTTTACTTACCAGTGATGCAGTGACATTGTGAGTTCAGCTGCCATCCAGCCCCTGAAGAGCTGTGTGACTCGGAATACATCCCTTTCTCCTCCTGTAATCTTTGCAGAGGATTACAAAGAGTCTCCCTAATAGCTCTAAGAAAAGTTTTAGTTTCTGGATCTGTTTTCCATCACATGAATGGAGAGAAGCTTGTATTAAATGGCCCTTAGGGTCCACAAAAGGTTTATTACATAGGCTTTGTGGGCTGGCTCAGGAGCAGAACCACTATTTACTATCTATTTCTACGGGAATATGAGCTCAGAGGTCCAAACTCTGGCCACGTCTCCATCAAGGCAGTCAGTACATACACACCAGCCCCCACCCGGGAGCCTAGGAGAGCTGATACGGACAAAGGCTTGACCTGCCAGGGAGGAGAGAGAATACTTTCCATCATCCCTTTGTTCAGCAGCATCATAAAATGTTCTTTAAAAACTGCCTGATTAACTCTAGAGAGAAAGGTGCCAGATAGACTGTGTTGGACAAAGACAACTCTTCCTGCATTTACTAAGCTATCTGTGGCATGTTACTATCAATCACATGATGGCAGCAGGACGGGCAGCCATGTGCCATGCACTTTAAGACCTTACAAGGCTGGGCGTGGGAGCCTCTGCAACAGCCCAGGAGAAGGATGCTCCTCCTGCTGGAGGAACCCACCATTTTCTGGAGGAACTCTACCATTTTCTTGGAAAAACAACTAGAAAGCGGACATCCACGGTGTGTGAGGGTCATGCCCCTGCTCCCAGATGATTGGGCGGACTTGTCATGTAAGCTGACACCAGCAGATCCTCTCCTGGGACTTTGGAGTCGGGACACAGACACTGGCCAATGAGCCACAGGGTGTGGAGTGAGAAGACCTTGGAGGCTTGAGAGGTAAAGGAACCATTTCGGGGAGGCCTTGATGGGTCACTCATGAGAAGATGAGCAGGCAGAAAAGCCAGTCTGCAGAGCCAACAGAATGTAATAGAAGTCCAAGAGACGGAAAAGAAGAAACCAGACATTCTGTGGTAGAGTGGGGAAGGGGCAGGTGACAAAGTGGAAGATCTAGACCCCTAAAGTCTCTCCAGTTCCTGGGAGGTCCATGCTTTCATAACTGGAGGCCCTGAGCATTTCCACTGTCTTCCTAAGTCCCTCTTTTTACCTGAGCTCCAGGTGGGTCTCTGTACCTTGCCTCCAAATGATTCTGACCAGGCTCTCGATGTCTCAAAACAGAGCTCCGACAAAGTGATGGATTGTGTCTGTCTGGATTGCCTTTGCCATCCTGCTCCCAAAATTAATTTTTGTAAATACCATGTGATGGCCTGAGGGAACCGAAGGAGGGAACCAGATGTGCAGGGATCCGGCAGTTGGTTATCAAGCATTTCCTGGGCATCTCCAGTGTGCCAAGCCCTGAGTAAAGGACGGAACGGGCATCCTTTCCTCTGCATTTCCAAACCCTAACCAGCTGTCAGGGGTCTGCTCAGTGCCACTTCCTTGAAACTGTCCCAGATCTATGCGCACACGTGTGCACCCACACATACACATGCGGCTGGGCTCTCCCGACTCCCATGGGAGAGTGTCTACACCTCTACTGGCCATTCTGCCTGTATTACTACCCTGCATATCCCAGGCCCATCCCTGACTAGTATGTGAGGCTCCTGAGAGCAGAAACTTCTGCTCACCTAGCTCCCCTGCCCAGTGCCCAGCACCAACCAGGTGATAACGAGTTTTGGTGGGGTTACTTGATAAACATTTAGACCATATTTTTGGTCTTCAACAGGTCTGACCTCTCACAGGTGCTCATTCAAAGCCGCAGACTCAAATACCAGGTCTCCAGAGTGCCCTGGAGTGTGATTGGGCACAAGTCCTCATTTTACAAAAAAAAGGACACCACAGCTGAGAGAAGTAGCTGATGGTCAATGCACCTTGATTCGCTGGCTTTCCAACCCAACCACTCTCATTTTGCCAGAAAGCCACCTCAGGGGCCTCGGTTGTAATAAACACCTTCCCCCTCCCAACACACCCTCCTCTTTACGATATTATTCGGAGCCATGGTGGCCAGGGGAGCATCCCAAATAAAGATGTAAGGAAAAGCCCTAGCCAGCTCTGGGTGGCCGGTTTCTATGGAAATTGCCCGAGGAAGGGTTTGGACCAATTTTACCAGCTTGACTCATTTGTTCACTGAAGTGACTGATAGGACATAATCACCTACATGTGCGGACCTCTCATATGGGGAATTCAGGTATTTGTCCATATGCAGTTTCTCGTAGTGTTAAACAGCTAGGGAGTGGTTCAGCCCGACCTCCAGGAGGATGGCTTCCCCACCAGCCCCTCCAGTCTCAATGGTCTTAATTAAAAACATCACACAGAATAATCAAATGCTCCTCACCAAACAGTTATGAAAAACTTCTGATACCTACGGCTTAGGTCACATGTCAACTAAATTCCAGTATCACGAAAACACTAACACCGGTTAAGTTTTAGTTCCTCTTTCTAGATCAGGGATGTTAAACAAGTTTCATTTCTCTTGCCAATGTTCATTGGTTAGTGGCGATTGCTTACAGCCTGTCTTGAGAAGGATTCCAAGGCCCAGAGTAAGGTGCTGATGGGTAACCTGGGTTTCACAGAGCTGAAATTGGGACACTGGGGAAGGTCACTCCAGGCCCAGGGCCAGGAAAGGGCCAAGGCTCAACCACCGGCCCCTCCGTGGGAACAGGTGCACCAAGTACCCTGGCAGTACTTGGCTCCTAATTCAAAAAGAGACCACGAGCCTGGGTTTGGGGGTGCACTCCAATGAACAACAGCAGAGAAATCTGGAGTGAGAGCATTCGGACATGGGAGGCAGGCTCTAAGAGCAGCGGTGGCCCAGAGGCCCTAGTCAGCTATGACTGCAGGGAGCCCTGAGGACAGCGGCTGCAGTGCGGTTTGGCAAGGTCATGGTGACCCCCCCTCCTACCAGTGGCTCCCTCTTCGCACCCACGGGGGACAAGCCTGTGTCTGTTTCATCAAGGAACTCAATGTTCATTAAGGCTGCGATTCCCAGCCTGGCGGGCAGTGCCAATGTGGTGGTCCCCTAAGCCTTTCACACGTCTGTCTCTCCGCCCGTCCCAGAGACTCCGGAGGCCCCCCGACCAACGGAAGCCCCAGGACCCGGTGCTGTGGCCCTGTCCCCAGAAGGCTCCTGCAACGGGGGTAGGGGGCATGGGGGGTGGGGTTAAATCTTGCCTTTGGCAAGCAGCCCCTCTCGGGTCCTCCTCGTCTCCCACCACTCCCTCACCTGCAGGCGGACACTCGACTCCAGGATTTGAATGAAATAAAAACTGACAGTGTGGAGCCATGTTCGGGGCCGAGCTACAAAGGATTCACGCAATTATCTTTGTCAGAATTCATTTTGTCAACGCCCCTCTCTTCTTCAGGTTGCATGCTACCAATATCTTTCAAAAGTTTGAGGAGACTGGGAATAAAACGAGGGAAGTGCCAGGCACAGCTCCACATGAGAACCAACTGGGCACAAGGCAGGGCAAGGGCAAAGTGTGTGAACCCGGAGCAGGGGAGGGGGGAGGAGCCCTGGTGCTGCAGAAGGTCCCAGAATTGCAGCGGGAAGGGACCTTAGAGGTAACTTGTCCCGCCCCCCAATATCAAGACCACTCCTCGGCCCCCCCCCCCAGTTTAGGGACGGGGGGCCTATCATTGTTGAGCTCATTGTGGCATTCTAGGGGGCATGGGCAGCCCCTGAAATGTTCCCTCAGCATCTGGCCCAGAACAGGCCAGGAAAGGGCAGCCTTTCTCGGATGGGTCTGAGAATCATCATAGGTTATCCCAACTGTCCCCCCCACCCCCACATCCTTCACACACATGTATACGCACACAAACACACACCCCACCAAGAGAGAATCTATATGCTGATCAATCCAGCCCTGGAGGGCTCTTGCCCTGCCCTCTGGACCTGGGCGTCCAGGTCACTGGTATCAGCTATGGAGGGCTAACAGGCTCTCAGCCTTAACCCGTATAGACTTGAGCACCTGCTCTCCCCGCATCACCTCTATACCTAGGCTTCCTCGTTTCAGCTCATTGCAACTCCATCCTTCAAGTTGCTCACACTAAAATCCTCAGAATCATCCTTGCTTCCTCTATCTCTCTCAAACCCCACATCAAATCTGTCAGCAAACCGAATCAGCTCTGCTTTCAGAATCTGTCCACAATCGGACCACTTGTCACATTGTCACCCTGTCTGAGCCACCTCCGTCTTCACCTCCTCTCCCTCTGCTTCTTCACTGACCTGCAGTTTCTCCACACAGCAGCCTGAGCAATGCTTTAACAGCATGAGTCCAGTTACCTTCTCAAACCCCTCCAGTGTCTCCCTGTGCCACGCGGAGTCACGGCGGGGGTCTCACGTTGGTCTACAAGACTTGGTTCCCAGACTCCACTAAGGAATGTGGATTCATATCCCCCCCACCCCCCCGCATAAAAGGGACATGGTGCTGACCCTGGTAGGACAGGGAGAACTTGGAGAAAGGAAGAGGGAGGGAGGACACCCAGGCTGAGGGGAGGGTGGGACTGAGGGTATGGGATTGAAGGCCTGGGTGTGGGGGAGGGGGAGCTCAAAGGGGACAGAGTTTTGGGAAACAGTGGGAGAGATTCCTGGGAAAGTCGGTGTGTTCAGCAGATGAAGACATTGGACTTCTACCCTGTGGACAATGGCAGAACCCCTGAAGATCTCTGGGCAAAGGGCTGATGTGGTCACAAATGCCCCATTTCACAGGCTGACAGAGCAGTCATCCTAAGATGGAGGAGAGGGCCCAGAAGAACCATCAGAAGTCAGCCTGCAGGTTGTGAGAAAGGAACACTAACTTGGCTGTCCAGGGAGCTGGGCCCCAGCCCCAGTGTCACCACTAATTATACAGGTGATGTTCAGTAATACCAAACCGCATTTCCTACTGCTTGGCCCAGTGGTACCTGTCATCGAATCCCAGACTCACAGAGCTGCCAGGGACCTCAGAGGTCATCTAGTCCAGGTTTCCAAACTCCGGACTGGGAAATCAATTTACCGAGCTGAGAGTGTTTTTAAAATGAAATCGAAGAGAAGGACGAGGTCAGAGTGCACTGCTTGTAGTAAAAGTAAAATTGCTTTATGAAACTTTTGTTTGGAGGGTGTGTGTGTTGGTTCAAAATATAAATCCATTTCCGTGGGTCACAGTAATGAATGTTCGAAAGTCACTGATCAAGTCCACTCCCCCTGCACTGTGCGAACTGCCTTTACAGCATTCTCAGTAAAATGCATGGCCACTCCTGTTCATCTCTGGGAATAGGATGCTGACCCCTCCCGAGGGCAAAAACCCCTTCCGTTGTTGACTGCTCTGTGTATCGGAAGCACTTCCTCATGGTGAGCTCAGATTTGCCTCTTGTCCTCCTGCCCATCGGTCTTCCCCAGCTCTCTGACCAGCCTCCCCCAAATAAACCCAACGCAACTTCAGGTAAGAGCATCAAAAGAATTGAACACAACTTTACAGGCCTCTTGACCGGGTTCTTTCAAGGTGTTAAGCTCATCTATTTCTCGCGTCTGCCCAGCACCTCTTCTCTGAGAAGCAAGATATGAGGAGCCCATTCTCTGTACGCTGCCACCAGGGGTATCCTTCTTAATTCCTGGCCTGGTCACAAACTAAGGTTCTTAAAAACGACACATGGGCTCTCTGGTGGTCCTCAAGGACCAAAAGGCAGAGAGGGGCTAGCAAGGAGCAGCAAGAGGGCTGATGAAAGTTTTCTGAAAAATGCATATAGGGAAATTTTCCCTCCTCAGTTTAAAGCAGAGAGAAGTAGAAGAGGAATGAAGACAAACACACAAGAAGTTCATGTGGGGTTTAGGGTGCTAGGCATGCACAAAGATTTGAGGGTTGACTGGGACAGATGTAAAGGAGGGGAAGAAGAAGAAGGGGGAAAAGGGGGAGGAGAAGGAGAAAGGGGAGGAAGAGGAGGACAGGATTCCTCTCCAGTGTCTCCCTTTCCCACATGCCTCTCCAGGTCCAGTCAACCATCTCTCCTCCAGCGTGTCACCAATCTGGCCCTTTATCTCCTACAAGAAACCTCATGACGGACAAAGTCTTGCAAAAAGATAGTTAAAGTGCTCAAAGGGGAAGGAGGCTTCCGATGAGCAACAGAACTTCCTAGTCTGAAGCTGAGAGAACATAAGGTCACACTCCAGAAAACCCAGAGAGCCAAGGAGAAATCCCAGGACACCATGAGCCCTGGACCAGTGCTGAACCAGCACTTAGGAGCCCGGAGCAGGTGAAAGACAGGTTCGCACCAAAACAAGAAGTGCTATGAACAAGAAATGGGTGATAAACTTCGGTAACTCAGCATCTCATGCTGTCAAATTGCAACGTGTTAAAGAAGGATTTAGAGGATTTCAGAGGCCTCTGAGGGGAGACAGTTTGGTAAAGCTTGTGGGTCTTAATGTTGGTGGCAGACAGGGCTTGGTACAGACCAAAGTGAGAAAGAGGCAGGAAGAATGGGAGACAAGGAGCGGAACAGGAAATAGAGGGGATAGGAGGGACAGAACAGAGGATGAGAGGAAGATAAGACATGGAAGGCTCGGGATGGGGAGAGAACAGGTCAGGGACTGGCAGAGTGATGGGCGTGGCCATCAGTGGGGCAGGGGTGCCCACACAAATGGGCCCAGCGCCTGGCCCTCCGGGCGCCCCAAGAGAGGCCTTGGCCGGCTCCCCTCCCGCAGGAGTGGCGGAGGCCCAGGGGGCCCACACAGGCTGCTAACAGTTGATAACCCTCATTAAACAGAACGTCACAATTGGCTTAATTTGAATTTCCAGTACTTGATAGATTCCAAATCCACGACAATTATCTGATGTAAAGGATCAATAAATAGTTTCCTGGGCTGAATCCCCCCAAAATGGGGACACTTCCAACAGGGTTGCTGGGATTAAAACTCCTTCAAATGCCGAATAAACACTGACATATCTCTTTTTAAAGAACTTTTCTGTAAGGCAAAGGTTAGCTTTGTAAGGAAAGGCTGGATGAAAATTAATCTAACTTACTGTGACCTCCTCGGGCTGGGTTTGAATTACATTTCCACATGGCCTGTGAAGATCTTTCATGTCTCTCGCTCCATTAATTGGTGTACTTAGCAAAGGTCAGGTAATGAGCAGACGTACTTTCTAGTCCAGAACACGATCCTGCTGCACGGCTCCTTCCTGCCTTTCTGGCGTGTCTCTCCTGGAGGTCACTGTGGTGGGTGTGAGCCATCTCAGCAATGCCTCATCCTGAAGACTCCTGAGAACAAACGATGGACATTGTCATTGTCACCACAGCTCTGAGATGGCAGAGGTCTCGCGTGGCTCCCCATGCTCTGGAGCCGAGAGAATTTAACAGAAGCCCTTCAGTTTCTTATACTCACAAGGGGAAATTGACATGTACCTTTAGGGGAAGTGCTTCATTTCCAGTGAAATTGCTAACTAAAAGTCAAAAGATGAAGGAGGACGACAAGGGGGAGGAGGAGGAATGGGCAAGGGAAGCCAGTGTGATGGGAGAGCTTCATTCATATCCCCCAAAACCCAGAGTGGTCTGTCTTTTGGTCTCAGACATGGGAGCTTCACATTCACGTGGGCCCCTGAGCTTCTCTGTTCGCTTTGTTCCTTTCCTTTCAAAGTGGGGTCAGAATTCACTCCTTTCAGAAGATGGCCAAAGAGCCGAAAGGAAGCTTGCATTGGATAATAATAATACACACTCATATTCCTTCGGCAGGGGCTGGACCTCCCTGTTCTGGGAACACAGAGAGATGAATTGGGTCTGACCTTGCCCCCAAGTTTAAAATTATGGAGTAACAGGGGCGCCTGGGTGGCTCAGTCAGTTAAGCATCTGACTTCGGCTCAGGTCATGATCTCAGGTCCTGGGATTGAGCCCCGTGTCGGGCTTCCTGGGAGCCTGCTTCTCCCTCGCCCTCTGCCCCTCTCCCACTCATGCTCTCTCTGTCTCTCTCTCAAATAAATAAAATCTAACAAAAACTTAAGGAGTAACAGACGTATAGGTCATTAACTGGCATACATGTGCACTAGAGATGCCTCCCCACCCATCAGCCTCCTGAGAGAATTTCCTGGGACCGGATAAGAATGTCCAACCTGGTTATGAAATGAAATTCAGCTTGTTCTCTTTCTCTCTTTCCGGCCCTCCTTTCTCACTTGCTATATTGTGAGGCATCTGACCACCTATTGGGCTATGTCTTCTCTAGCCCTTCCCCTACTACCATTTTGGAAGTTGTACATTCTACTCCCAGTCTTTTGTGTTGACCCTTTAAACATTTGAGTACGTGCTTAACCTTATACTTTGTCAACAGCCTTGAGGGAACTGGTATCTTTATCCTCCTCCCTCATATACCCCACACGGCAGACTTCTTTGTCTAGAATGGAAGCCTGTTTTTCCAATGTGAAAAAGGCATTGTAGTTGTTTCCCAGTTGATAACTGTGTGGAGGAGTAAGGAGGGTGTGGTGGGAACTCAGAAGGCTGTTGGGGAGATGACAGAGGGGAGCTGCTGGGTCCCAGGGCAGGAGACCAGAGCCAGTCACAGATGGCTGCCCAAGAGTGGGCTGTAGCCAGGGTCGTGCTGGGTGGGTGATGGCAAGAACTCAGGCATGGCCTGAGGGCCAGGGGGTCTTGCCAACAAGGCACCCACTCTTTGTGAGAGAGCTTTGGGCCACCTGCTCCCTAAGTGCTGGCCACCAACAGCCCAGGGACCGAGCAAGGGGGCATCTTTGCCCAACTCACTGGGAGGCTCCCTTGCTACACCCCCTCAGAGGTTCCCAGCTCTCTCTTTTCCTTCCATTCTTTGCCTTCCCATTTAACTGGGCCAAAAATCATGCCAGTGACAAACCATCCCAAGAGAAAGAGAAACTGAGATGAGACCTGAAATCAGAACAGTCAGAACCAGAGCCTGCAGCCTTGGCAGGTCCTCGAATCCTAGAAAGCCCTTCAGAGGATCTACCCAAGGTTCCCCCCACCATGCCAGCCTGTCGACTTACATTTGTTATTCTTCTGGAACCAGCTAGCCAAATGAATATAGGATGTTTTTTATTCCCTACTCAGGACCCAGCATGGTCTTTTTAGAATGTGAAGTGGGTCTTGTCCTTCTCCTGTATAAAGCCCCTTGATGGCTTCCCATGCCCCCTTACCATAAAGTCCAAATTCCTTACTGTGCCTCACAGGGCCCTGTGTGCTCTGGCTGCTGGCTGCTTCTCTGGCCTGACCCCTGACACCTGACTATGGTACCGTTCTTCCCTTTCCACGGCAGCCCAGCCCGGCCCGCAGCCCTCTGCTCCCTGGAACTGCTGGCCTCGTTGCGGGCTCTGACCCAGAGCACCCCCTCCTCTTGCCCTGGCTCGCTCCTGGCTGGTTTCTTCTCATCTTAAAAATCTTGTTTCTTCTCATCTTAAAAATTTCAACTTTAGGGGCGCGTGGGTGGCTCAGTCGGTTAAGCATCTGCCTTCGGCTTGGGTCATGATCCCAGGGTCCTGGGATCGAGCCCTGCATCGGGCTCCTTGCTCAGTGGGGAGCCTGCTTCTCCCCTGCTTGCCACTCTCCCTACTTGTGCTTGCTCTCTACCCAGCCCCCATGTCAAATAAATAAATAAAATCTTAAAAAAAAATTTCAACTTTAAATGTCGCCCCCCGGAGAAGCCTCCCTCTCCCACCACCCACACATGAGGCACCACTGCCCAAGTTTTCTTTCCCCAGCGCCATTTCCCGCACTTTGTGATACTTCCCCCAGTGGGGATTGCTTAGTGTCCGCACCCCACAAGGCTGTACGTTCCACTGAAAAGGACCCTGCCTTGCTCACTGCCGTTTCCCCAGCACCTTGAACAATGCCAGGCTACCTACCGGCTACTCAATAATTATTTGTTAAATGAGTGAACTGACTTATTAAATAAACACTTATTGAGCTGCCAAGGTGGTGATGAAAACAAGTGAGATAAAGCTATGCAAATATTAATGGTTATCACTGTCAGCAGCATCTCTATTTCTCCCCGAGATGACCGTGCAGACCTCAGCATGGGCCAACCACCAGCCGGTTTTGCCAGGCTGGTTAGTTCCAGCACAATCTGAACAACAGCAACCATTGAAAAGGTCAAGGTTTCACCACACTTTGCACAACAAGGATCACTTACAGTCTGATCATTTGGATTAATTTCTTGACTTAGGTTTAATCTGTTTTTGTCAAGCAAGCAAATACATATTGATATTTGCAAAGAGCTTCATGCATGTGGTGCCCACTAAAAAATGGCTGCATTTTCCATAGTAATTGTCTCTAAAAGCTCATTCCCAGCTGCACTGGCTCATTTAGCTAATCTGCAGTAAGTACGGTATTGATCCAAGCAGCAAGGGAGAAGCACATTAGCCTGGCCCACAGAAAGGTGGTTATTTTGGCTGCATGGTCACTTCACAGACTTGGCTAAAGTCTAAAAGTCACACTGAGATGGTCTGGAAATCAGCCCTGTGCCCTGATCTCGCCCCCAACCACCACCACACGTATTTGCAGAGGCAGTGGCATCTGAGCTGGCCACAGGGAGACCCGTGATGGGATGACAATATTTCAAGGAGACCTTATCACTCCCAAGAAAGAGCCCTTACCATTCATTCTTTTATTCATTCATAACGGACAATGTCTTCCAAAAAATTATAATGCTCAATGCTTGCCAAGATGCATTAAAACTGATACTCTTATATGCTGTTACATATGCCTATAAATGTCCAAAAATAGGGGATTGGTTCCTGGAATAAGCTACTGTACATCTTTCCAAAGAATACTCTTCAGTCATGGAAAAGTATGTGTGATTTATGAGGTGGGGGATGAGGAGGAAGCAGCTTTCAAAACAGTGTGGACATTCCAGACTTCAAGCTCTATTACAAAGCTGTCATCATCAAGACAGCATGGTACTGGCACAAAAACAAACACATAGACCAATGGAACAGAATAGAGAGCCCAGAAATGGACCCTCAACTCTATGGCCAACTCATCTTTGACAAAGCAGGAAAGAATGTCCAATGGAAAAAAGACAGTCTTCTTCAACAAATGGTGTTGGGAAAATTGGACAGCCACATGTAGAAGAATGAAACTGGACCATTTCCTTACACCACACACAAAAATAGACTCCAAATGGTTGAAAGACCTAAATGTGAGACAGGAGTCCATCAAAATCCTAGAGGAGAACACAGGCAGCAACCTGTTCAACCTCAGCTGCAGCAACTTCTTCCTAGAAACATCGCCAAAGGCAAGGGAAGCAAGGGCAAAAATGAACTACTGGGAGGCGCCTGGGTGGCTCAGTCGTTAAGCGTCTGCCTTTGGCTCAGGTGATGATCCCAGGGTCCTGGGATCGAGTCCTGCATCGGGCTCCCTGCTCCGCGGGAAGCCTGCTTCTCCTTCTCTCACTCTCCCCTGCTTGTGTTCCCTCTCTCACTGTGTCTCTCTCTGTCAAATAATAAAATCTTAAAAAAAAAAAAAAAAAAGAACTACTGGGACTTCAAGATAAAAAGCTTTTGCACAGCAAAGGAAACAGTCAACAAAACAAAAAGACAACTGACAGAATGGGAGAAGATATTTGCAAATGACATATCAGATAAAGGGCTGGTATCCAAAATCTATAAAGAACTTATCAAACTCAACACCCAAAGAACAAATAGTTCAATCAAGAAATGGGCAGAAGACATGAACAGACATTCCTCCAAAGAAGACATCCAAATGGCCAACAGACACATGAAAAAGTGCTCAACATCACTCGGCATCAAGGAAATACAAATCAAAACCTCTGAGATACCACCTCACACCAGTCAGAATGGCTAAAATTAACAAGTCAGGAAATGACAGATGTTGGCGGGGATGCGGAGAAAGGGGAACCCTCCTACACTGTTGGTGGGAATGCAAGCTGGTGCAGCCACTCTGGAAAACAGTATGGAGGTGCCTCAAAAAGTTGAAAATAGAGCTACCCTATGACCCAGCAATTGCACTACTGGGTATTTACCCCAAAGATATAAATGTAGTGATCTGAAGGGGCACCTGCACCCCAGTGTTTATAGCAGCAATGTCCACAATAGCCGAACTATGGAAAGAGCCTAGATGTCCATCAACAGATGAATGGATAAAGATGTGGTGTGTATATATTTATACACATAATAGAATATTATGCAGCCATCAAAAAATGAAATCTTGCCACTTGCAATGATGTGGATGGAACTAGAGGGTATTATGCTAAACAAGTCAATCAGAGAAAGACAATTATCATATGATCAGATATGTGGAATTTTTTTTTTAAGGATTTTATTTATTTATTTGACAGAAAGAGACAAAGCAAGAGAGGGAACACAAGCAGGGGGAGTAGGAGAGGGAGAAGCAGGCTTCCCGCCGAGCAGGGAGCCCGATGCGGGGCTCCATCCCTGGACCCTGGGATCACGATCCAAGCCGAAGGTAGACGCTTAACGACTGAGCCACCCAGGCACCCCTGATACGTGGAATTTGAGGAACGAGACAGAGGATCATAGGGGAAGGGAGGGGAAAATGAAACAAGATGAAACCAGAAAGGGAGACAAACCATAAGAGTCTCTTAATCTCAGGAAACAAACTGAGGGAGGGGGATGGAATAGATGGGGTGGCTGGGGGATGGACATTGGGGAGGGTATGTGCTATGGTGAGCACTGTGAATTGTGTAAGACTGATGAATCACAGACCTATACCCCTAAAACAAATAATACATTATATGTTAATAAAAAAAACAGTGTGGACAATTTGTACAACACCATCCCAGAGTGTTTAAAACTAAATTTGCACGTATACATAGAAAAATTACTGGGTTGATCAAAGAGGTGGTGGGTGCCCAAGGAAATGTATTCTTCTCTATCCTGTATTTGAAATATTTCACAATTTAAAAAATGAAGAAAAAAAAGATTGAACACATATATGCCAAGACATTGACAGCAGATGCAGGATCCCAGGCTGTTTCTATTTCCTTCTGAGAGAGTGTCTATATTTTTCGAATGTTCTTTTCTTTTCTTTCTTTAAGTGGGCTCCACGTCCAGCATGGAGCCCAGCACGGGGCTTGATCTCACCATCCTGAGATCAAGACCTGAGCTGAGATCAAGAGTCAGCCACTTAATCACTAACCAGGCACCCCTATTTTACAAATTTTCTTAAATACACTTGAATTCTTTTAGGATCAAAAAGAAAAGCAATGAAACTTCCTTTACAAAGAAAGCAACTATTGCACATAGCGCCCCGTTGGTTAGCACTTGCATGTTGAGGGTCGAGGAAAGTGTGATGGAGGAGAGAGCCAGCTGGGGAAAGAACAGGCATTCCAGGAAGGAGGGATGCTCGGAGGCAGGGAAACACCTTGTACGGAAAAGGTGGTGAATCCTTTTGTTTGGCTGGTTAGAGCCTGTGAAAGGTAGACCAGACTAGAAGGGTCAGGAGGACCCAGAATCAGATGATTGGGAGCCATTAGAGGGGAGTGGGGAGGCACATGAGGGGAGCGGTGTGTAGACGACCTCTCGGCGTTAGAACAGTCCCTGTAGGCTGGAGTCACACTACAAACGTGGCATCCAGCCGAGAGGCTGGAATATGGCCAGGTGGGAAACAAGTGGGCCAAGCCCAAGGCTGTGGCAGGAAACATCCCCCAAGACCCAGCACAGGCTCTCCAGGGGCGGTGATTAAGAGCTCCAGCTGAGATGCCAGATTGCCTGGTATGAGTCTGGCTTTACCACTCACTAGCTGTGTGGCCATAAGCAAGGACAGAACCTTTCTGTCCCTCAGTGTTTTCATCTGTACAGTGGGGATAAAAATCGTACAGTAGCAGAGAGCCGTTGAGAGGCTGCGTGGGCAGATGTGAAGCACTTGGCAACAGGGCCTCATAGAGAGTAACTGTGAGTGTTAGTTGGCATTATTTCCTCCGACCTGAAGCCCACCCACAGTGCCCTGTGCCGCCGTGGGGCATGTTGCCTGCAGGACCACCTGTATCAGCGAGGGGCACGAGCCAAGGCGTAGTGTAGGCTCCGTCTCCTATCTTCCCCCCCAAAATTGTCCAAGAGTTACAATGTTGACAAAGTCAAGATTAGGAGAGACTAGAAGGATGTCATCGAAAGTGTCAGCGACCCAGCCTCTGGTCCCAGTTTTGGCATTAACTCCCAGATCAGAAGTCAGGGTGAAGATCATTGTCCTGGGGCAAAATTCCTACGCCCCTGACTGATGATAGTGCCTCCAGAAACAGCATCCTCTCCTGGGCCCGGGACCCATCTGTTCTGACTCCACCTGCAGCCTGCGGCCGGGAGGTTATTGGGGAGCAGTTTCCCTCATCTAAACCGGCTTTTAACAGCACCTGTCCTGGGGTCCATCTGTTCATAAGGAAATAAACAAGAATTCCAGCTACCCACTGCACAAACTTTGCACCCACCCATTCTTAATGCAACCTGTAAGTGGCTTCTTTAAAAATCAAAGTTGGAGGCAGAGCTGCCTTTGGTCTGAGCTGACAGGAGAGGTTGGTGGGAGGAGCCACGTCCCCAGCATCCCTACCTCCTCTCCTATTTTCAAACCTCAGAAGTGATAAACAGGCTCATTCCAAGGCAAAGGAAATGCACAATCAATCCACGCTTTTAAGGTCTGGGCTACAATTTAAGGAGAGGAGGAGAGAAGATAAATAAAAAGGCCTACTTTCGAGAGAGCCACGTAAGCCCAGAGAGAGGCCGTAATAATGTGCACACCAGCTCTGCTTAAATTCGTCCCTGGCTCTCTCAAAATTGCCCTGAGATAATCAAAAGGAAGTGAAGAACAACACAGACTCCAATTTAGAAGAGGATGTGGTAATTAGCACCCGATGCCCGGACCCCGCTGTCAGCCAGAGCAGTTGGTCACCCTGGGGCCTCCTGCTGTCTTCCGTGGCAGAAGACACGTGGGCTTGTCCTATCTTGCCCTGAAGTTGGAAAGCACAGAACTGCCACATCCATGACTGTATTTCTAAAATCATTTCTCAAAGAGATAAATGACTTCCTCCACCTGGTGTTGTCCGACCTGGGTCTGGGAATAGATAAATTCATTTACTCGGGAGCTAGATCTCCATTTTTCTCCCGGTGCCATCTATAATCCCATCTCTTTCACTGTTTGAGACACTCGGGGTGATGAATGTGCTCCAGTCTCGAGGTGAGAGCTGAAATCCTCACTGGGAGGACCGAGCAGCCGATCTGAGAGCCAGGCCCACGTGACAACCTTCTCTGGGGCCAACTGAGTTCTGGAAGCCACCACACAGATGGGTCCTCTGGAAGGAATGGCACTAAGCTCCAGATCGGGGTTCTTTGGCCCCCACATCAGACCTGTCTTCCTGGGCCTGGATAGGCTAAAGGCTGCCCCACAGAACAGCAAGGCCTCTTGCATGCCCCTGCAGCAGGAGACAAGGACAGGCTGGGATCAGAGGAAGGCAGGACGGGCAGCCTGGCCCCACCACACAGTCCAAACTTGGCTCCTACAGGAAGCCTAGAATTGGGCTTCGAGAAAGATTCTCTATTGCCAGTAATTCCTCCTGGGGATCTTAACAAAGCCAGACGGCAAGAGTTCCCTCTTCTGTCTCTTCGCTGCTCTTCTAGACCGGTGGGTCAGGATCATCCAAACCCCACAAGCCACAGTCTCCTCATCCATCAAAAGGGGATCTTAATTCCTATCCTACAAGGATTCAGAGAGGCCAAGCACAGACACCGGTAAGATGTATGGGTCATTATTCTGTCCTAACCAATCAGACTGCAATAGGACACCTGGCCTGGTGTGTCTCAGCCCCCACTGCACGAAGGGAGCCACACAATAAATCATAAATAAAACATGAGGCCTGGCCCCCCCTCTGCTGGTGGAGCTGGCACCAGTATTTCTCAGTGTGCAGCCAGGGCTGAGAAGCTGTGGTCCAGTTTGCTCCCTCGTCCACTGCTGGGGTCAGCTCCTTGTCAGACTCCATAAATGATCAGCACATGCTTGTTGGCTCAGGGGCAGCCCCCGCAGCGGTCCTCCCAAGAGAGGCAAAGGAATGATGCCACACTGGTTAAGACACAGCAGCAGGGACTCTAGCTGATGACAGCGAAGCAGATGCTTACTGAGGCTGTTTGAGTGCTAGGTGCTGTACTGAGTGCTGGGCGAGGATTGTGTCTCAGTCCCCGTCACGACCCTTGAGGTGGCACTGGTAGGAAGGCAATTTGCCTGACGGGAGCACTGAGGCTTAGAGGATCCCATGTGGCAGAAGAGGATTTTGCCTCTGGCCTGGTGACTGGGGCACATTCCTCCCCTTCCTTCTCTGTGCACCAGTTCCTGACTCGGTGGAGGAGGGGCCCCAGGAGCCACAGGCCCAGTTTTGAAGTCGCTCAGGTGTTGTGTGAAGGGTGTGTGCTTGGCTGACAGCCGGGCAGTCACACCTGTGCTTCTAATCCTGCCCGGGCTCTGGCTTTTAAGCGGATGATGGCAGAACGAGGTGGGCTCCCAGGATGGTGACCTGGATGGCAAGGGCCCTGACCCCAGAGTCCGAGGTCTTAATGATGGTAATACACGGGCTTGGCCTGAGATGAAGCTGCAGTTTCTTCCCCCGTAGAAAGTCGCGCGTGGACGTGTACCTGTATGCATGCAGGTGAGCTGTCCAAGGTCACTTGCCAGTCACTGCTGGAGCTCAGGATCCCAAGAGGCTGGACTCGAAGTACAGGACTCCTTTTCTTAAAAGGGGGACACTGCAGGAGCTTTGGCCAAGAGCAGGTTCTTCTCAAATAAATAAGCCTCCTGTCCAATTTGGATCTGGACTCTTGGCCTTAGTTCACCCTCATGGTTGCAGGGTGGATGCAGTAGCATGATGCTCAACATCTTTTCCAGTTCCCAGTTGGCCTTCCTGTGCCATAGAGCCTGGTCTATTTCCTGGATGAGGGTCCAGGTGTGATTTAGGTTCAGCCAGTCAGATGCATTTGAGTATTGCACGCGGCAGGGGAGGGTGAGGCAGGGGCCGCATGTCTGCTGCTTCTGCCCCTTCAGCTCGCACAGCAGTATTTGCAGGGGCCATCATATGTCAAGAAGCACAGCCCAGGCACCACTGCTTTACAGCTGTGGATCGAGCACATTCCCCCACTCCCCTGACTCTGGCAGAGGTGGGGCTCCACGGGCAGGCCTGTTCTGCAGTGTTGTCCTGGGAGTCATTTCTGGAGACCGGCCAAGGCTCTACTCCCCTCGCCCTCCAAACAAACAATAAGCACCTAGTTCCCTGTCTTAAATCCTTTTCTTCTTGAACAGCTAAAGTCACTTCTGTTACCTGCAACTAAACGTACACTCTCTCCAACTTACCTGGCCTCCGCAGCGGGACCTACATGAATAAGGGGGAAGCAGTACTGTCCTCAACCAGGGACCAGAGATGGTGAGCTCTGCCTCCAGCCTGCAGGGGGTGCTTGGGTGAAACACTTGCCTAATTGGAGCCTCAGTCTCCACATATGGAAAATGAGGACCGCAGGGCAGTCCACCCCCATTGGGCTTTCAGCAAATGCTGGTCCTTCAGAAGCTTAGTCTAACCAAGGAGAGGAGCTCTTAACAGGGAAAGAGAGGCTAGATAATGTCTCAGCTATCCTGACAGATGATTCTGCAGTGTAGTGGGACCCAGAGGAGGGACAGTTCGTAGGGGCAGGGATGGGGGTGGGGAGTCAGGAGAGCATCCAGAGAGGGAGTCAGCATTGATAGGCTGAGGACAGGGAAGAGGGCAGTTATAGATGGAAGAACCATTTGAGCAGAGATACAAATGTGTGAAAGAGTGTTGGGAGTTTGGGGAACAGTAAAGTGTAAGGCAAAGGAGGGGAGAGCCAGATGGGAAAGAATCCTCAGGAGGACAGGGCCAGACCCTCTGGGGCCACGGTGGTACCAGCTAACCGACCACACCTGCTGCCATCCCAACTCCTGCCTCTCCACAACCTACTTAGTGTTTCGACATCCACAGCCAACCTGTGAAGTGGGAGGCAAGTCATGTTTGTTCCATTTTATAAATGAGGAAGCTGAGGCTCAGAGGCAAGAAGCCCAACCGTGGGCACACAGGGAGTTCGGAGGGGGGAGGGGAAGAGGTGGGGAGGCCAGTTCTCTGCCTTTGAGCCCAGCTCTTCTGCACCACGACCCCTGTCAGCGGGGTGGAGCCCGACCTGCTAATGGAGCAACCACAAGCTGTTGCTTTCACCTGCTTGGCAGAAACCTGGTTTGAGGGCTCAAGAAGGGTCCTCGGCTTTTGCCAACAAAGACAGAAAGGCCTAGAGCAAGGGCAGCGTGGGGCTTAGCCCACCCCCCCAACCCCCCAACCCCAAAGTCCTGCCAGTTCTCATGGTTTTAAGGAAAAAAGACACACCTGATCCCAATCTGATCCCAGCTCTGGGAAAGGCTGGCTCATCAGTAAAATGGGGATAATAAACTTTGCTTTGGTTACCCTCAGGGTTTTGGGAGAAACAAATGTGATAAAGGATCAAAAAGCCTCTGGTCATCCATAGACCCAGCTGTCTGGGATCTTCACTTGAGGAATGGGGGTGCAAGGAGGGGCCTCTTCCACACACTCACCCCAGGGTGGGCATTTTCCTCCCATGCCCCTTGTTTCCTGTCTCTAACTGGTCCCCCCCCCCTTCCTCTCTACCCAGCCTGTCTGGCATCTCCCTGACATCTCCCCATCCTAGTCTTGGTCCCAGCAGGCAGAGGCAGAGGGGGGGTGACCAGATACGGGAGGAAAGGCCCTCAGCAGTGAATCTCCTTCCTGTTCTCTGGGCAGCAGGGTCTGAAATCCCCACAACCTGGGTTTGGCCGTGACCCTGCAGGGCCGAGGTGCTCACCCTTGGGTTTGGGGCATCTTCCCGTGTGGAGCTGCTGTTGCCATCCCACCGCCTGCCCTGTGAGGAGTTCCACCCCATTAACTCCTCCACGTCACCATGGCAACACAGGCTCCCGACGCTTCCAAAGAGAGGAGCTAGGAGTGCCCATGCCAGGGCAGGCCTGCACCCCTTCTCCAGACATGCAGGAGAGCCAGAGACCTCGACTCGTGCCCAGCCAGGACAGCCACACGGCCTGATCTCCTCCGCTCCCAGTGCCAGCCTCCCAGGACCGCCCGCACGCCCCCATTCAGCCCCAGCTGCTGCGCGAGTTAGCCGATGGCTTTCAGCTTGTTTTAGGTTAAGTTTCTCCGTGACTATGTTACGTGCCTTTTCTCCCCATAGCTCTGAAATCCAAGCAGGCTCATAGCGGAGCTGGAGTTGGCACAGTAAGAATACGTAGCGGCCATACGCTCCCATTTTCTCACTGACTCCCCAGTGTAAACCTCTGGAGTATGTATGGTGATTCCTCCCATTTTATAGAAGAAATTGAGAGGTTAAGTAACAATGCCATTAAATGAAGACAATTATTTGAATTCAGGGCTGTTTTAAACTTGGTATTTTTGACACGTAGTTCTTACAATAGGCCAGGCACTATTCTACGCTGTATGCATATTCACTCTCTTAATCCTCATAACAATCCTATGGGGGAGGTACTGTCAATAGCTCCACCTTACAGATGAGGCTATCAAGGCACAGAGAGGTTAAGTAACTTGCCCAGAGTCACACAGAAAGAGGTAGAGCCTGGATTCAAGCCCAGGCAGTTTGGCTCCTGTTGTGTCCACAGCCACTATACCATGTTTGATTATCATTCTAAGGCTCTTCACTCCCAGCTGTACCCCACCCCACCCTGAAGTCAAGAAACTGACCTCCTGACCACCTCTAGTAGCCACACCTGGCTTCTCTCACTGAACCAGCCGGCCTCTCAAACCAAGCCACTGGCTAGTTGCGAGGATTTTATCTTCCCAACTGTCCTGCATCTTTCTTTTCCAATTTCCCTCACTCTCAAAGTAATCTCACGTTTCCACTCATTGCTCTGGGCCTTAAAAGGCTCCCATTTGGAACAACAGCTGGGAATTGTCTTCCTTTAGAGAGAAGAGCCTTCCAGTGCCCTCACAAGGGAAGTCCCCCTTGTCCTCCCACACTCAGACTGTCTCCAAAGACCATTAATGCAATCACTTAACAAGAGGCCAGCTCTAATAGAAAGGAAGAAAGAGGAGGAGCATTGTTAGCGGTTTGAAGGGGAGAAGAAATCATAAAATCCATCAAACCTGTATTTGTCTCATTAAAAGTGTTTCTAATTTATAATGTCCTGGAATGCAGATGCCGCCCAGCTGTGCGGGCCTGGTAGTGCTGCCTAGTGCACACCCCACCCCACCCCCCACCACTCCTGGGCCCCCTCTCCCACCTCGCTGGGACTGCCATCAATTTCTGCTCATCAGCGGCACTTACAGTAAATGGATTCATTTGTGGCAATGGGAGCTGAGAGACAAAGGTGACAATATAATTAAGGTTTTTAATTCTATGCCTGAACAGTTAAGTCCAGAACTCATGATAATTAGCTGGCTGTAATGAAAGATCTTTAATCGTTATTTTCCCTTTGTTTCCTATAATTGTTCATTTTGGCCAACTACATTTGTCCTTTCATTTGAATCTGGTTGCACAGTTTTATGTCACTTCCATTATTCCTATAGAGTCCAAAGAAAATACGTTGCGGAACCGGTCCTTTACAAAGTCCCGGCAAGATGCCCCAGGGGGCTCATCCGTGCACAACTGCTGCCCAGGGGCCATGGCTACTTTCTGGAGGAAAGGAAAACTGGTCAAAAAACCCACAGGCCTGGGGATTTGTCTGCATAAAAGCAAGCACTGACCCTCTTTACAGCTGAACTGGCCACACGAGCCGGTGTCTGGAAGGATGAGAATCGCCCAAGTTCTGGATGCACGTATTGTTTTTTCACATTTTAGCATTCCTATTGTCCGGACACATCTTACAACCGAGGTGCGTATTTAACGTCATGACTCTCCTCTGTATTTCCGGAAAAGTTACAAATGAATTCACAGTGTTGCTTATAGCTAATGATGCCTTAGACTTGAAAAAAACATGGTAAAGCATCATCCGTACAACAAACACTTATTAAAGATTTACTACACTCCAGGCAGGGTGCTGGGAACGCAGTGATGGGGAGAAACTGACCAGTCTCTGCTCTTGTGGTCTCCACAGTCTGGAGGACTGTCAATGCAGCCTCCTGTCCAACCACAGCTGGCCACCAAACAGGACATTTTTTCACTGGCTGTGGATTGTTTGGACCCTGCTTCAACTAAGGATCTAGGTAGCCAGATTTCTGGTAGGCAAATGACTCTCAGAAGCCAGAACATCAAAGCAAGAGGTTGGGGGCTTATGGCAAGGAAATGGAGGAGCCCAGACACTTGAGTCCTGTCTCACAACTAACCAGAACTAAAGAACCCAGCCAGGAAATTTGGGTGGCGGTATTGTAATAGGAAAGGAAAACCAGCCTCAGAAAGGATGTAAGGAATGCACCTGGATGTAGGGGGCACCTGGGCGGGAAGCCCGTGTGGCTTGTGGCACATTCCATGTCCTTTCTCTCCTCCCTCCACTGCTGATCTGGGTCCGGAAAGTCGCTTTCCCAAAGCCATGTGGCAAACTCATGTATTTCTGGAGAGGATTAGAGCTAATCTGTGACCCCTCTGATGCGCTTCAGCTCAAGGTTCTCAACATTGCCTTGTCTCAAACTGCCTTTAGTGACCAGTTACAGTGAAGAGGAAAACTAGGCCATCCCCATAAAAATCCTTTTCCTCTTCCCCAATCCATTCTACACACAAAGTTAGAGTGATTGTTTTTTAAAAAGGCATGGCCCTTCCCGGTAAAAATCTCCAGTGGCTGCCTAGTATCCTTTGGGAAAAAAACCTAAACTGAAAACAGCCAGAGTCCTGCATGACCTGCTCTCCTCTCGGGCCTTCCCCTGCAGCCTGGCTGCTCGGCGCTGGATGTTGCAAGCTCATTTCAGTTCCAGCGCCTTCTCCAACCTCCAACCACCTTTTGCTTTTACTGAATGGAATCCTTTCAAGGCCAGCTCAAATGTTGCCTTCAATCTAAATTATGCCCCCGTTATTTTGTTTCTTGGCCCGCTTACAGTAGTGTGTAATTATCGAGTAAACTGAGAGTTGGTTTACTTCCTTCTTCCACTCATACAGACTGTAAGGCCCCCAAGGACAGGGTCTGAAGCTGTAACCTCCATACCTAGAAGAGCGCTTGGTCCTGGGAGTGCAGAATACATTTTGTTAAACGAAAGAACAACTAAACCAGACTCACAAAACGAATCCTTGAAGGCCTCCGCCCAAATGAAAAAGGGCACAAGGCAATGGAGACTCCCTGAAGAGTGAGGTCTGGCCCCGTTGTCCAGGAAAGCAGCAGGGGAAGGTCCACGTCAGCCACCGCGGGCAGCCAGGTGGAGCACGGCGCGGCTTCCTGGGTGCGCTCAGTTCCAGGGGTGGGCTCTCCTTAGTGCACCTCCTCATTGGCCACCCACCGGGAAGTTCCACCTCTGCACTCTTGACTGGGCTGCACCCACCTGGGAGCACAGGGTGGGGACCCAGTGGGCATGCTGGGAGCGGACCTTCTTATTCCCGCCCAGACTCCAGGAAAGACCACGGGTGCCGCTGAGGCAGCCTTATGGACCCCAGCTCACAGGCTAACCCTTGCTCCCCGCTCTCGCCTCTTATGCACAGAAGATTCACTCCTGGCTGAAGAGCACGTTCACACATTAATTCCGTCAACAAACACTGAACACATAAGTGCCAGACTCTGTACTAGGCTCTGGGCACAACCAGTGAACCAGTGTCCAGTCAGGTGCCCTTTGTCCCAAATTAGTGGCCAAGTGACCACACACACATACACACACACACAGGAATTTCCTCACAGCCTTCTACCCAAAGTTAATCCTCAACCTCTGCTTTCTGTCCATTCTCTCTTTGGCCCACCTCAGACACTCCACACTTAGAGCTGCTGACCCCCAGGTGTGAGAGAGTCTTGTTTGCTCAGACGTCCTTCCTGATGTCCAGTCCAGTTGCATACTTTTACCACAGTTCCCCTCAAACACGACACATGTCATTCATTCATTTACTTAGTCAAAAAAATAGGTAGTGATCACCTACTCTGTGCCAGACTCCAGGAATAGTGCTGTGAATAGGGCTCTCCTATAGGCTAGTTGGGCAAAGACAAAAAACAAATATGTGAATGTGATTATTTCCCATAAAGTAATCACTGTTGGCAGGAAAGCAAGCTGAGCCCCACTGAGGAGGTGGTGTTTGAGTGAATGGTTCTGGCCAGAGAAACATCAAGTCTCTTCAAACTAGTTCTAGTTCCCCCCTTTTCTGTCAGTCCATCTATGGCCTCTCAGTTTTCTCGACCAGAAACCCCAGAGTCCCCAGCTCTTCCTGGTCTGGCGCTGTTGACCCTATTCTCATGTCCCACTTGTGCCAGTCTATTCCTTGCTTACATCCAGGCCATCCTTCTCTGATCTTGACACTTGTCCCCTTCTAATTCATCTTCATCCATCGCTACCAGATTGGCCTTCCAGAAACATACTTCAGACCACGTCACTCTTCTGCTTAAAGACCTGCAGTGGTTACCAAGTACTCTCAGAACAAATCCCATTATTCATAGCCTAATAATCAGTGTCCTCCACAATTTTGCTCTAACCAACCACTCCCAACCTTATTTCCCATGATAATATTTTAACCCAACATCCTAACCAAGTGGTATATTCACAGCATTTTACTGCCTCTGTACTTCTGCTCATGCTGATCCCTTATCTGGAATGCCCTCCCCACCTTTTGTGTCTAAGAGCCCGTGGCACCTGCTCCATAACTACACACACACACACACACACACACACACACACACACACCTACCTGTCATCATGGTCCTATTTCCCTCTCTGAAGGCCCACAGTGCTTCACGTGTTCCTCCCTTAGCCTCCTAACAGATGATGAACTGCCTGAGGACAAGAGCTCTGCCTGATTCATGTGGCCCTCTGTGGGAGGGAGTGACCTGTGAGTGTTAGGAGCGGACTCCAAATCCCAACTCTGCCACCTGTGAGCTGTGTGACCTTGAACTACTTAATCCTTTTGTGCCTCAGTTTCTCCATCTGTAAAATAGGCATTGACTTGGTTGATTATATATATATATATGATATACTTAAACAGGGCTTGACTCATCCTGTTAACGATGATTATGGGAATAACTAATTGTGGGTAAATAGATGAGTCAGATAGGTTCAGCGGAGGCAGGTTCCAGTTCAGATCTCAGGGAGTACTTCGGGGTGGACCCCAGGTCATTCCTCCCCCCACCAGTTTTCCCCTCCTGGCTGACAGGACCCAGGAGGAGACCAGGGCCAGCTAAATACCCTCCTCCCCTCAAAGAACCTGGGGAGATACAGCCCCTCTACACACATGCTAGTCCTGCCTCCATCCTGATCGAGCCTGTTTCTCAGTCTTCCAGGTTACCCAATCCCCAAGATTGCGCAGGCGGCTGGGAATCAGGCAGCATCCTCAGCTCTCAGGTCCCGAGCAAGCGGGTCATCACACTCTTCTCACTATTCTGGGAGCTCACGTGTACATACCACACCCCTTTATGATTAGCTGGCCCCCTGTACCCCACCTGCCTCCACAGAAGCAGAGACCAGCTCATCCACCGCTGTATCCCCCAGGGCTAGGACAGGGCCTGACAGATCAGGAAACACTTGTGAGAAGAATAAATGAAGACAGTGAGGAGCTGGCCAGTGCAGAGGCAGGAGCACCCCACCAAGCTGGGCTCTCCAGTCCTTCATTAAACATCACATGAGCCCCTTCTCTGTGCCAGGCCCTGGGCTAGACACGGAGGCGCCGAGTCATGTGAGAAAACAACCCTGCGTCAAGGTCGCTCACAGGCTTCCACGGAGCCCATAGGGTACAGCGATTATGAACACAAGTTCAAATCCCAGCTCTACCACTTACTAGCTGTGTGACTTTGCACAAGTTTCTAACCCTCCCTGAGCCTCAATTTCTTTACCTACAGAACAGGAGCAATAACAGCAGCTACGTCAGATGGTGATGTGAAGAACCAATGAAGTGATGTGTGAACGTGGTTTAGAACAGCGCCTGGCACCTTACAAATGCACACATACCGTCAGCTCTCTAGCTGGCTGCTCGTCCCTGCCCTCGTCAGGTGGGTGCCCACCCCCTCGTGCTCCTGACCCCTCTGGGAGCCAGGGAGGCAGAGCCAAGAGAGCCCAGGCTGAGAAGTCACCCAGATGGGAATGCAAGACCCGGCTCTACCAACGAGCTGTGTGACTTTGAGAAAGATCTATGTGAAATGGACCATTTCCCCCAGAACCCAGCAGAGCCTCCGTTCTCCCCTAGGACAAGTAGGGAGGGAACAAATAACTACTCTGACTGCTTCACGGAGTGCTGTGAGGCTAGAACAGGAGAGTGGATGCCGAAGTCCTTTGTGAGCTGCACGGGGATTATTCTAATCAGAGCACTGCATCTAGAAAGCCAGTTGGGCAGGCTGGAGCAGGCTCCCATGTGCAGGAGGACAGACACGCCATGCCAGAATCCAGGGACAGGGAGCTACTGGCCGAGAGAGGGACAAACAGACACCTGACACCTCCCCAGGCTGGGCTTCAGGGCGTTTGGGGAGCACACCCTGAGGAGGCCCCATCCTCTGACCCCTGAGGGCTGATTTCTGGCGCCCCTTCCCCCCACCTTCCCCCCACCCACCCCCGTGCCTGCCAAGATCACCACAGCAGCGAGGGCCACTCCCGAGGACTCACCCTGGCTGCTGTTCCTGTGCCCTTGAATCTATTAAACAGAGAGATGTGATTAATTATTCTACTGTCTTTATGGCATCAACTTTAACTTGCTTCACATCCAGATTTCCAATTACATAAGCCAGAATCTTAAACACAGGAAGACATGTATTATTGAACTATTTATAATCTGAGTTTTTCAGAGCAGAAAAAGCTCTGCCAGCAAGCGCCACACACCCAAAATTAATGATTCAGAAACCAGAAGACAATCTTTCCATAAGGAGGGGTGTGGGATGCAAGCAGGAAAAGAACAGAGAGGTTGAGTCTGCATCAAGGATGGCAAACCATTTCTAGTGAAGGGCACAGACCCCCAAGGGGGAGGGCAAACCATTTGAGGGGTGGGAGTCAGGGGCAAACACCCATGCAAGAAACAATCAGATTTGGTTGAAGGAGCTATTCTTTTATTTTCCTTTAAAATACTTCCACAATTTTTTATTGAGATAATTGATATATAACATATTAATTTCAGATATAAAATATGATTTGATATTTGTATATATTGTGAAATGATCACAGTGAGTATAGTTAACATCGATTGTCTCATATAGTTATAATCTGTTTTCTTGTGATGAGAACTTTTAAGATCCACCTCTTAATGACTTTCAAATATACAACACAGTATTGTTAACTATAATCACCATGTTGCACATTACATCCCAGGACTTGGTTATTTTATAACTGGAAGTTTGTACCTTTTGACCCCCTTCACTCATTTCTCTCATCCTCCAACTCCCGCCTCTGTCAACCATCAATCTGTTCTCTGTATCTACAAGTTCATTTTTTGTTTGGGGCTTTTTTTTTTTCAGGTTCCACATATAAGTGAGATCATATGATATTTGTCTTTCTCTGTTTGATTTATTTCACTTCACATACTGTCCTCAACGTCCATCCATGCTATTGCAAATGGCAAGATTTCCTTCTTTCTTATACTTGAATAATATTCCATTGTGTATATGTACCACATTTTTGGGAGCTATTCTTTGAAGAAAACAATGTAACCAGGGTTGGCCCACCACACCAGCTCTGCATTTAAAATGGAGTCACATCATCACCGATGTCAATGTTTGACTAATGCATTGTGCCCTCTGCCTGATAATTCCAAATTTCTAGCTGCTTTCAGCACCTCCTTAATCGGTTCTGGAAAGCTCCTGTATTTTTACCAGTCAGTCCTATCAGCTACTGCTTCATCTCTTCCTTCAGCTCCCACCAAGTCATGGCAGAACACGCCACGCCTGTCCTGGGGGCCACCTGTAAGCCACCTTCCACTGGGTGTGCCTTCTCCACCCCAGATGCACTGGGACCTGTATGTGGTTCACAGCCAGTCTCTGTCTCTGTGGGGACTGTCTCTCCCCCCTCTTCCACTGCAAGGAGGCTTGTGTTCCAGTGATTTGCAGAGGTTGGACTAGAACAGGCCTTCCCATGCTTACCCAGTGCAGCTCCCTCCCCACAGGCCCCAGACATGAGTCCACGATGGACTTGGACCAGGAGAAAAACCCTCAGATACTACTCTTTGCTGATGATTCTAGGCTTATTGCCAAGCTGAGTTTGTCAGCTCACCTGGGTGCTGCAGGCAGATTCCTGGAGGCCCTCTCATCAGTCCCCCAGATAGGCTCAGCTCAGGATCAAGAAAAGGCCCTGGTACAGGAACATAGAGGGGACAGGAGCAGGGAGGTCACTCCTGTTTCTTTTTTTTTTTTTTTTTAAGACTTTATTTATTTATTTGAGAGAGAGAATGAGATAGAGAAAGCATGAGAGTGGGGAGGGTCAGAGGGAGAAGCAGACTCCCCGCTGAGCAGGGAGCCCAATGCAGGACTTGATCCCGGGACTCCAGGATCATGACCTGAGCCGAAGGCAGTCGCTTAACCAACTGAGCCACCCAGGCGCCCGGTCATTCCTGTTTCTTGAGCTCCAGTGACCTGCCACGTGCTGGACCATGCTGTGTCCTCATAGAAACCAATTAGATAAATTCCACTAGCCCCATTTCACAGATAATGGAACTGCAGTTCAGAGAGGTTAAGTAATTTGTCCAAGGTCCCACAGCTAGTAGGTGGTACCAGGCCCGACCAGGATTCATCCCAGTTCTGGTGGATGCCAAGATTCAAATTATGACTCTCCCTGTTGCTGCTTGTTTAAGAACATAAAACTTGACAATCCATTACCAGGACTTTGTCTAGAAAAAACTATTCTCAACACAGAAAAAATAAATGTTCTGTTTGTTTGCTTTCTGCAAAGGAAGCAGAGGGAAGAATTATCATCAACAAACACAGGCAGAGGTTTGTTCCCTCCTGGAGTGCATGTTTGCTGAAATAAAGCCGTAGACTTAAAATGACCCCCCCCAAAGATGACCCTAGAGAAGGAAGGCATCATGCCTTCTTTTAAAAGCACCCCTTCCTTTTTAATGGCCAGCTCTTCATGAAGCCTCTTTCCATGGCTCTTGAGCAATGAGCTGAACTACATTTCCCAGAGTTCCTTGCAGTTGGGCATGGTCATTGTTCTTGGTTCTGGTCAATGGAATGAGAGCAGAGCCAGGTGGTCTAGTCACATATAAATCTCCCCACATGATCTTCCACGCTCATTCCCTTTTCACCAATCTCATGCTAATAAGCATCATGACCTTGAAAATTACAGGTTGAAAGTATCACGGCCAGAAGGTGATGGAGCCTGGGTCCCTGAACTAGTATGGAAGGAGGACCACTCACATATCTACAGTTTCCAGAATTAGCAAAAACAACAACAGGACACCTAGTTAAATGTGAATTTCAAATAAACAATGGATAATTTTTTGGTATAATATGTTGGGGACAATTTGGAGACAGAGGCAACCCCAGTCACCTTTCTGGATCAGCTCTAGGCCCTCAGGATCACTGGGCAGATAGTTATAATTTGAGACCTACTTAACTAAAAAATTATTTGCTGTTTACCTGAAAATCAAATTTAATTATGTGTCCTATATTTTATCTGGCAACATTGCACCTATCAGAATACCTGTCTAGTACTTCACTGGAGTGAGACATCTGATGCCTACTGAGGCATCAGATATTAAACAATCCAGGCAGATGAGCTCAGTCTAGAATGATTAGCATTTAAGCAAGTGGACCAGCTTTCTTGACTGGACTGCTGTAGCTCGGGAAAGACTGTGAGGCTCTCACCTCTCTCCCTTCCGTGGACACATTTGGAGTACCCAGAAGGAAGACAGAACCAACTCAGTTCTTGCCCCATCCCCCACCTCAGGAGCTCTTCACTCGGGATCACCAATAATTCCGGGGGGCGGGGGGGGGGGGTCATGAACAGGTGTGAACCGAGGCTGAGAGACCCCAGAGATTAAGTAGTCCAGGAGTGATAGGGGTGTGGGAGGGCTTTGGGAAAAGTAGCAGTGACACTGAGTTCCTCCAGGGAACATGACAACAGCCACCAGTTTTGGCACCCACCAAGCAAGGGTCCTGGTGGATAAATGAGTGGCCAGTCCATGTTGAGACTATCAGGAACTATGGGCAGCTCAGAGAGTCGGAAATGTGGAATCTTGACATCAGGTTCTGCTGCCCATAATGGGCATTATTTCCAATGAGAAAAAACAAGATTTGGGAGCTATGTAGACCTAGGTCAAGTCCTGCCTTTGCTGTTTTTGCACTATATGACCTTAGGCAGCTTCTTTCACCTCTCTGAGCATTAGTTTCTATCCCTGTAAAATGAGATAACACCCAGCAAGTGTAAAATTACCTAAGATAATGTGCCCAAAGCATTTAGCTCATAGCCAGTGCATGGTACATGCTACTTCCTCCCCTGAGGGTTTGACAGCTAGAGAGAAGAGGTGAGGGGGAACTCACCTTCTTTATTACTCCCCAGTTTCCAATAATACGCATGTTCTCTCCCCTCCCCCACCCCTAAGCCCAGAGACCACTGCAGCCAGGGTTGGGTTGAAGGAAGTCTGTTTCTGATGCCTCCATCTTTCCTTCCTAGTCAAGGACCACAGAGCTCCGATCACCACAGAAATAGGTTCCAAATAGAAGTGGGGCTCCAGGCAACCCCCCACACAAGCCTCTCTCATGACATCACTAAAACTCTGCCCCGTAGGAGCAGAATGGACTTTAAGTGGGCTACCCTGGGACCCAATCACTACTTCCAGCCTTGTTTCTCCAGACCGGAGTCTCGCTTCTTCAGAAGAGACTCTTGGTGAATCTCACACTCCAGGCATGGCAGGTGGGGCCTAGAGCTTCGGCGCCCAGATGCTCATTTCCAGCACGCCCATCGCTCACCTGCTCCTGAAAACGCTCCCGTTGGCTCCTCTGGAACCATTACCGTTCGTCATGTTTATCTGCATTTAGGTGCGGTGGGGATTCACACACGTCGATCTGTCTTTGCTTATGAAGCAATGGCCCAAAAAATGGTAATGATGCCCCTGATGCTATAGCAGGACCGCATTCTGTACGTGTGGGGCTGCCAGAGCCAGCAAATACAAGCGTAGGACGCCCAGTTAAGTTCAAGTGACACATAAACAATGAATCCATTTTTAGTGTAAGGGTGCCCCATGCTTATTTGGAGCATACATATCCCAAAACAAAATTTTCATTTTTATCTGAAATTCAAGTTTAACAGTATCCTGTCTTTTATTTGACGACGCTACTCACCCATCCTCCTGATACACCTGGTCGCGCCCAGCTGGCGAGACTTCATGGTTGGGCAAGAACTGGGGGTACTGGTGGCCCCTCTCTCCTCTGCCACATTCTGATCTGTCTTCCTTGGACATCCACACACGCCATGCCCTTCCACGCAACACTCCTGGCTTTTCCCTACACACACATTGTTCTCCACCTCCAGGCCCTTGCCTGCACCATCTCCTCTGCCCAAACTACCCATTCCTCTGTCTCTGTTTATTTTCTACCCTCCTGGGTAGAGGGTAGAGGTAGAGGCCCGAGTTCCCGGGCCATCTTCTCCACAACATGCCAGGCTTCCCAGCCTCTCTTCCTCTGTCCCTCCACAGCCTGGTGTCCCCCACTCTCTTAAGACAATGAACAATTTCAGCGGAGCAACTGCTCTGTGCCAAGCTCAGCTCTGTGCCAGACACAGTCTCAAAACTGTGTGTGGCCCTGTGTGTCTGGGTGTGTGCCTGTGTGTGTGTGCATGTGTCTGTGTGTGTGTCTATGTGTGTGCGCGCATGTGCATCTGTGTGTGTTCATGTGTGTTTGTGTATGTGTGTGTGAGTGTGGGTGTGTCTGTGTGTCTATGTGTGTGCGCGTGTGCATGTATGTCTGTGTGTGTGCGTGTGAGCGTGCATGTGTGTGTGCGCATGTTTGTGTATGTGTGCGCATGTGCGTGTGTGTCTGTGTGTGTGTTCATGTGTGTTTGTGTGCGAGTATGGGTGTATCTGTCTATGTGTGTGCGCGTGCATGTGTGTCTGTGTGTGTGTCTGTGTGTGCATGTGTGTTTGTGTGTGTGCGCATGTGCGTGTGTGTCTGTGTGTGTTCATGTGTGTGTGTGCGAGTGTGGGTGTGTCTGTGTGTCTATGTGTGTGCACACGTGCATGTGTGTCTGTGTGTGTGCGTGTGTCTGTGGAGATGTGCACAAGGGCTTGTGTTGGGATGAGTGGGAATATCCTCACACAGCTATGTTAAAATAAACATCCTCGGGGCGCCTGGGTGGCTCAGTCGGTTAAGCGTCTGCCTTCAGCTCAGGTCATGATCCCAGGGTCCTGGGATCGAATCCTACATCGGGCTCCTTGCTGAGCAAGGAGCCTGCTTCTCCCTCTGCCTGCCTCTGTCTCTCTCTCTCTGATAAATAAATTTTAAAAATCTTAAAAATAAATAAATAAACATCCTCATGTATTCTGAGGAAATAGAGATATGCACAAAGATTATGTCCAAGAAACACTCATCCCAGCACTTTTTTTCTGAGAGTAAAAAAGATGAAAACAATCTGAATGCCCAACAAAAGGGAAATGGCTCGATTCGGAAACTTGTACACAATGAAATGCAGTGCAGTCACTAAAAATGATATTATAAAACAATATATAATGGCAGTGGTAAATATTCATGATGTGTAAAAGAAGTTAATAAAACAGTATATACAATACTGCTCTATTTTTTAAATCCCTGCGACAGGACATGAATTTGAGATATCAATCGGTTTGTTCTTACTGTCTCCCCTGTACCCCTTTAGCTCTGTGGCTACCACCCCACACGAGAGTGTGTCACACCCCCTCCACTCCGGTCATTACCCCAGGGGGCAGTTGTCTGAAAAGTCCCAAGTTCTTAGATGTTAAGTTCAGGAGTCATGGCCCAAGTGTAGGACAGACAAGGCAGGAGGAGTTACCCCTGCCCCGCCGGACTAGAGAAAAGGCACTCAGGTGCTGCCACCTACCCACTTTACGCCAAACCCCATGGGAAGGGAGAAAATGCTAGAAGGCCCCAGGTGAGTGTGGAGACCCCAGAGCACAGAGCCTCTGTACCTGCACCCAGTGCTGGCGAGGAAGCAGCTGCTAGAGAACAGAATGGGGGCAGGGGGGCGTGTAGAGCCTGTACGGCCCCCAGCCCCGCGCACTTTCCTGAAGCCCCAGACTGCATAGCAGGGCATTCAGAAAACTCTCACAGCTCCCAAATGGGTCACTGAAGTCGGCTGGAAGACAAGGGCAGAGTTTTGTGGCCAGAATGGCCCTCGGGGGTGGGTGCAGCTTTACACTTAGCGAGCTTTGAGCCCAAAAGGCCCTGCACACCCGGACCCGAAGAACTAGGGAGATGGAGGCAGACTGACAGCACCCTCCGCATGACTTAGACTCAACCCACAGGATGGGACAGAGAGAAAACCCCAATAGGGGAAAAATCCTGACTGTGACAGAGATCCAAAACCTGAAGTCACTCAAAAGTCCCTGAATAGTAATGACCTCAGTACGAAATCACTAGATTGACTTTTTCTGCATCAGGCAGAACAGGGGCACAAGAGAGGAGAAAAGCCCACTTACAGGAAATATCAAGTCGCATCCCGGCGCATCTACCCTGAGCTATGAAACGCCTTCCCGTGGAGCCCACATATACACCTGCGCTGGACCGGAAGGCCTGGCCTTCAGTGGTAACTGTGGTTAACAACATCCAGGGATGCAGGATTCCTAACTGTTCTTCTGTGGCTTTTTCTGAACTATCGGGACCCCTCGGCAGCTTCCCAGAAATTCTCCAGGGTATGGCGTCAGGACCGACCAGCCTGACTATCCCATCCCAGCCCCCAGGAGCAGATGGGCTTACCCCTGAGGCCATCTCCCGGGACTGAGCTTTCCAGAAGCATTGTCTCAGCTTAAATGAGCAGCACCATCATTCCCACCACCCACCCACCTCCCTAACAACCTACACACAAGTATTAGCAGAAGACAGAAATACACGTACAAATGTGGTCTTCATCCCCAATTCAGAGCTGTTTGCCCTCCTGGGTCTTAACCAGTGATGTTGTGTGACGACACAGAACTTCATCCCATCATGGTCAGAGGCCTCCAGGCAGGGACGCTGCACAGCCGTCAGGATCATTCCCAATGCCCAGCCTTGCAAGAGAAGTCAAATGCCAACACCATGTGGAATGGCATGTGTGCTGAAGGTGAGGAGTCTCAGCTCAGACCATTTTATTCTCCCTGAAAGGAAGGTCACCAAATGTCCTGGCATGAAGACAACGCACAATAATAGGAAAGCTGTCTTATATTGAGAACTTGAGACTCTCAGCTCTATGCTCACTAATCTGAGCATTTTATCATTTCATCCTATCACAACCCATGAATAGAAACTCCTCTTATCACTGAGTGTCCACACATCCTGGTTTGCTTTATGCCTGGTGCCCCAACGTAGTGTCCCAGTCTGGATGACCTCAACGGTCACCCTAAGTATTATCCCCCTTTTATAGCTGAAGGTATGGAGGCTCAGAGAAGTTAGGTAACTGGCCCCAGGTCACATAGCTAGGATGTGGTGGGGCTGAGCACTGGATGCAGTCAGTCTGACTCGGGAGATACGGGTTGTTAGCGAGCAATAGAGAAGGGCATGGTCAGTAGAAACAGGCAAGGAAAGGACCACCAGCCAGACAGGGGAGGCAAGGGTGAGATCACCCACGTTCCACCTTTATTTTCCCAATATTTCAAAATAAGCATGTATCCCTTTTAAAAATCTTCCCATAAAAATAAAAAAAAATACAGTTTGTGATGGGGCTGCCATTGCAGACAAGGACAGGGCTAATTATAGGGACTCTTCCCCTCCCCTAGCCCTGCCCAAAGAGCATCTGGCCAGGTGCCCCAGAGCCCTGTGCATCTGGGTGGCCCTTTCTGCACCTGCTGTTGGGGGTGGGGTGGCCAGAGATACAAAAGCAAAGGCCGTGCATGAGGGCCTGCAGCCCAGCTTCCAGTCCCCTTCACACTCCCTCTCTGAGCCCCGTCTCCATACCTGTGAAATGGGTTTGATAATCCAGGTCTTACCTGCCTCCCAGAGTTCTGCCAAGAGGACCTGCAGGAAAAGCTGGGTTTAAGGATATTTTCTAAAAGCCCAGGCCACAGGGGCCAGCCTGTCGGCATCCCTCTGCCCCATGGACATTGCCCACCACCTGTGATGTGATCACAGAGCCTCCATAGCCAAAGCACCCATGCCCATCTCATTGTGGTGAGAGGAGCAGCAAGCAGGGCTCATTTGGCAAGTTCTCTTTTTAGTAGGAAGGTTGCCATTCTGTTCTTTATTTTTCATCCCCCTCATAGGACCTTCAAGTAAATTTAAACATAGTCCTCACCTGGGAGGAAAAGAAAACAGCACTCAGCTCAGGGTGCAATGATCATGGTTCCGGCCAGAAACCCCAGCATCCAATGTGGAAAGGGGAAATGGAGCTGAAAGGGGTCCACTGACAAGGGACCCTATGGTACAAAACAAGGGGATGACCTCACTTGCAGACCCCCTCATGGAAGCTGGCCCAGCTGAGCTGAGGCATTGCACACACAAGCAGCCAAACCTCTTCAGGGAGACAAGACCCCTTCCCAAGGGACACCTTTCCCCCTTTTAACAGAAGTCAGCCTGACAACTTCCCAAGGAACCCTTGCTCTAAAATGTTGGAAGGACAGGAGGGTCTCTGAGCCTCTGCTAGGGAGGACCTCACGAGAATGCTTGTCCCACAATTTCTATGAACAGTGGGCAGGGCTGGGCAATGGATGGAGCACTGGTTTATTCAAAGGCTAAAGGCCCAGCTCTGGAACATAGAAGCTGTGTGACATAACTTCTGAGCCTCGGTTTCATCATCCATGAAATGGGACTGTTAAAACATGCTCTGCCTCCATTCCAGAATGGGGAAGGCTCTCTAATCCAGGAACAGGTAGGGAAACTAAGGCCCACAGGAAGGGGTTGAGGATTCATCTATTCACTAGCCCAGCTTTATATCTTCTGCTTTATCTCTTGGCCTTTTTTCATGCTCTTAAAAAGATATTCTGTTACCCTGTCCCCAGAACACTATTCCTATCACATCTAACATTTGATTCAAATTAACTCACACAGTAGGTCTTAGGAGACATTTTTGTCCTCAAAGAGGGATGCCTAATTCCTGCCCTCCCAGTCTACAGATCCCATTCACAGGTCCCACACAGCCATTCGTGCACCAGTCCACCCTGGATCTCCCCTTCTTGTCCGGGGACCACCTAAGGTCAGACTTTGCAAGGATTCCAGGGCCACTGAGAGGGCATGGCTCAGAAGAAGCCCAGTGCTTGTCCCAGCCCAGCGCGTCACAGGTGCAACCTTCTCCCCTAAAAGAAGCCAAGAGAACAAGGGGACACCTCCAAGGGGACGCCATTTACAGACAACCCTGAACAGCAACAAGAGCAGGGCAATGACCTTCATAGGAATCCCTCGTAGTAACATTTCAGCCCCGGCCTGCGACAGGCTCCGCTGACTCTCGGACATAAATTACTTGTTCATTATCAGGTGGCGACATGGGGAAGGATGTCGGCAGCCTGACTGTGTCCGCGTCCTGCGGCAGGCGCTTGCATTCTGGGCTGCTACTGTCCATGGTGCTGTTTTACTCGGGCTAGCTTCGCGCTTCACGGAGGCAGCTCTAGTCTGGGCTGGGTGGCAGCGAGGACACACAAGTCCTCTTGACAAGGTGGCCAGAGGTAAATGAGGATGGAAATTAGGCACCCGTGTCAAGCCACACAGAGCCTGACTTGAGTTAATTCTGAGAACTGCCACTTACTGAGCTCTTGCTATAAGCCAGCTATTGGGCTAAGTATATTTATATGAATTGGGATCCTTTGGTGGCAAATGACAGAAAATCAGCTCCAAGCAGCTTAGTCCAAAAGGGAAATGTTATAGGCATTCATGCAAATGGTGAAACCACAGGACAAACAGGGATGATGCTGGACTGAGAGATTGGTGGGGCCAGGGATTCAAGCGCAAAGAGGGCTCTCTCTATTTCCCCACTTCTCTGCTTCTCTCCAGCTTGGTCTTTTCTGGTAAGTCCCTGTCCCCAAGGCCAGAACCATGTCTGCAGGCATCTTCAAGCTTACATCTTCTATCTTTACAACAGAGAGGAAAGAGGCCTTGTTTCCCCAGCTAGAGTATAAAAAACCCAAGGATGGACTCTGATTAGTTCCACTTGGTCATATGCTCACCCACAGAGGTAGAGTCATAGGACCTGCAGCCCTGAGAACTCCAGGGAGCTCTTCTCAGGGAAGCAGTGGGGAGACTCGACTGGGCATAAACAGCATAAAGTTTTCTAAAACATCACATACGCTCTCTCATTATTCTTCACAACCACCCTACGAAATAGGCACTATTATATTCCCACTTTGCAGGCGAGGAAACCGAGGCCCAGAAAGATCACATGATTGGCCAATGTCACCCAGCTAGAAAGGGGCCAAGGCAGGGATCAGACTCAGGTCAGCTGGATCCCTAAGCCTGTGCTCTTTGAAACATGAAACATGAACCTGGCAAGTTGCACAAGACTCAGTCTCAGAAGGACTTAAAGACGGAGACATGGTGGGATAGGGTGGGCATGGGGGGTAGTGTGACCAGAGCCTCTCAGTCTGCAGGTCTAGTCTGTGGCATCCGAATTGGGTCTGTTCTATTTGCCCTGAAGGAACAAAGATCTGCTCTGTTAGGGCAAAGATCAGGCAAGAAGAGAAGAAGGAGGTGAGAGCCCAAGTGAGCTTGTGGGCTTGATTCTGTGGGCTCCTCTGAGCTTGATGGGGACCTGGTCTGCAGTGCTGTGAGTGGCCTGAGATAGAAACCAGCCCTGTCCTTGTGTGGCTATATGGGCCAGGGAAGGAAATGCTGCAGACCACTCCTTGCACCACTAACACAGAGTCTCAGATCATTACAGCCACCTGCAGCCAACAAGAAGCTGAAAGAGCAGATCAGAGCCCCTTTGGCACGTTGACCCCACGTTCCATCTTTCCCCACCACACTTTCCTCCCCAGCTCTCCTCTTCTATCAGTTATTTCCTAGAGTTGGCTCCTTATCCAATCCCAGGGTGGGGACCAGGCAGGACTGACACCCCCGTTTTACTGAGGAGCAAATTAAGGTCCAGAGAGAGTGTGACTTTCCCAAAGACACACAGCTAGTGAGTGATTTTAAAATTCTTGTCATCCTCATCCTCATCAAAATCTTCTCTTGCCCAGCCAAAATGACATCACTTATTAAAGCACAGAAAAGTATTTATTCAGTATCTATGTGGGCATAACCATGCTGAGCATCTTCCAAAGCAAGAGAAAAGGACTATGGCATGTATCCGGGGTGGGGGGACATGTCTGGGGTACAGAGGGAAGTCCCAAGTAAAGCTACCCCCAAGTTCGTGAAGAGGATAGAAGTTGGCTCCCCTGGGAGTAGACTCCGAGGGGAAAGTGAGGGAATGAACCTGCCAATGTCTGTGCTGGGAGGGCCCTCAAACTCGGATGGCCTTCAAACTTGCAGAGGGCCTTCAAACCCTGTCACTGTGCAGACGGAGACACTGAGGGCCAGGGGAGGGGGCTTGCCCAAGAGGCGGCCATCACTCTGCAAGGCGGGCACCTCCACCCAGCAGCCACCAAGGGGTGGTGAGGCCAAGGGACTGCTTCATTCCCTGAGCAGATTCAGATGTGAGCCGTTCATCTACAGAATCACATCTAATTCCCTGCGGTCAAGCCCAATGCCCAGCACACCGGAAGTGCTCCACCCAGTTTGCTGAATGAATAAAGAAACGCACCAGAGGACAAGGGGATCAGTGAAGGAGGAAAGCCAGCACTGAACACTTGTGACAAGCTGGGTGTTCTTCATAGCTTACCGCACTGAAGCTCCGGCCACCATGCCCCAAAAGAAGTGATTGAACTGAAGCTCAAAGAGGAGCTTCATGGTCAATAACAGATGGGGCTGTCTGGTCCCAGGCCCTCCCTTCACTCAGAGTCAGCACAGAAAGTGCCAGCAGGCAGGATGTGAATCTCTTGTCCACTGTTGTCGCCCAGTGCCCAGCACACGGCCTGGCTCAGAGGAAATGCCCAGTTGGTTTGTGAGCTTGTGGCTGTGACCATGTTGGGATCCCCTGGTCAGCAGCTGCAGGGGATTGAAGCAGGCAGGGCCCAGGGCCATGAGACCTCCTGAGACAGAGCCCCTCCCCACCAGCTGCTCCTGCCTCCCCAGTGTTGGCCCTCCTAGGAGGGCTGCCCACCCTGCGTCGCTGGCTGAGGGCTTCAGCAGACAGAGTCCCTGGGCCAAGCAAACCCCGGGGTCCCCAAACTTTCCACTTCTGGAAAGTGCTCTGATCTTGTCAAATTGCTACCAGAGGAGTCATAGCTGAGTGAACACTTGCCAGGTTCCCGTGGCTCTCCCGAGAGCTGTCACCGTACTCATCCATCATAATTGAAGCAGTCCACCTGCTCCGGGCCCATCTTTCAACTGCAATGATGGCTGAGATGCGATAGATGTGTCTTGTCATCACCTTGACTTTTTTGGAGAACACAGAGGTCAGAAGGGATCCTGGGATGGGGGAAGCCCTGATCTCACGATGGAGGGCTGACCGCCTCTCCCACTGAGTGCCAGTCCTCACCATGACCATCTGCTACAGCCCTCCAGCTGCCTCTCTTTATCAGGTACGGAGGAGAGCTGGAGACTCCCTTCAATGCAAGAACCCCAGCTTCCTGCACCTGCCTGCTATATCTGATTCTCCAGAGAGACAAACTCCAGGGGGCCAGTAGGGTCTGGGAGACGCTGACTTCCACGAGCCCCAGATTTGGGACAAACCTAAGAGACTAATTTTTATATGCGCCTCCTCTCAGTCCATACCCATGGACACTGGCCTTGGACCTGTTTGGGAAGAGAAATGGTTATCATTGGTTATCTGCCCTCGAGTCCATTAATTAATGCTGTGGGTACGAATGGGTGCAGAGACAAACATCAGGTTGCCTTGTCTCTTGGGCTCCAGCCCCAGCCCAGCCTGGGAAGTCATCTTCCTGCGTAAAGCTCTGCCTGTTGGGCGCCTGGGTGGCTCAGTTGGTTAAGCGACTGCCTTCGGCTCAGGTCATGATCCTGGAGTCCCGGGATCGAGTCCCACATCAGGCTCCCTGCTCAGCAGGGAGTCTGCCTCTCTCTCTGACCCTCCCCCCTCTCATGCTCTCTATCTCATTCTCTCTCTCAAATAAATAAATAAAATCTTTAAAAATAAAAAAGCTCTGCCTGTTCACAGTCCTGCTCAGAGGCCTCCAGGGCTCCCTCTACATACAGAATAAAGACCAAACCCCTTGGCCTGGCACTCAAGGCCCTTGGCAATGTGACACCCAAGGAGCAGGCAGTTTAAAGAATAGTAGGGCCCCCTAAAGGAATCAATGCCCACTTAGTTTAAGAAAGAATTCATTTTTGTCATAGTCAGAGATGCTCAGAGAAACGTCAAGAGAAGAATGAGCTCCCTGCCTCCAGAAGCATTCAAGTGCAGCAGAATATCTCCTGGAAGGTGGCTGCTGGGGCTCTAGAATGGGTTCAAAGTGAAGAGGGACTCCGGACAAGGTGGCTCTTACGTGTCTCCGACCCTGAGTTCTCTGACCGTCGCTCTTTAGCCTCATTTCCCACTGTGAGCACCTCCAGGCCTCATGCAGATTCTTCCATCTGGAGCACCCTTCTCCTGCCCCGCTACTCGCATTGCCCTCCTCAGCTGTTCTCCGAGCCAACGACACACATGCTGAGCACCTACTCTGTGCGCGGGATACCAAGGTGACTAAAATACTGTCCCTGCCCCTGAAGCCCCAACCAGCAGTCTCCCGGCTCCCACCGCCAGGGCTGCCGAGCACAGCCAGCCCACACAACACAACTGCAGAGACCAGAGCATTGCTCATTCTCCCCACTCGTCCCATTCCAAGCAACTGGCTCCTCTTCCAGCACCACTCGGGCTGTGAGCAGGCACAGGGGTCTGTCTGCCCCTCTTGTCTGAGCCCCTGGATGGGGGGGAGGGGTCCAGAGGGGCAGTAGGCAGCAGTTGAGGTGGGCTCTGCACATGGAACCAAGGAGCCCCAAGAGTCCCCAAGATCACCTTGGACTCCTTCCAGGCCTCAGAATATTCAGGAGCCAGGCCCCTGGTCTCGAACAATGGTTCAGTGACTCAGGAAAAATCATGGTTTATTCTCCTCAGATCTGGGTCACAGCCCCTTACCTTATCTGGAGAAGTCAACCTCTAAGAGGCAGAGAAATTGGGACCTTGTGCTTCATAACACCCAATCTACATGATGCATGTAGCTCGAGCTTTAAAGCCATAATCATCTTGGAAACTTGCAGCGTTTCCCTCAACAATGGGATTTTTATCTGAGCAACATTATTCTCCTCTTTGGCATCACATCTTACCTACCCCTACCTCTTGTCTCCAGAAGGGTTCTGGAGTCCCAAGGAAGTGCCCACAGGCTGGGCAGAGGGAGACCCAGAGTGGGAGGTGCTGGGACGTGTGGTCCTCTTCCCCCTTCCCAGCCCCAGTGAGAATTGTACAGTACCTGACTCATGCAAGTACTTAATATATTTTGGTTGTTATTATTATTATTATCCCCAGTTAAAACATAGGGACACTGAAGGTACATCCCTTGTTGGGGGTTCCACAGCTGGGAAGTGGCAAAGCCAGAACTTGGACGAGATCTGACTCTGAGCTTACCTCCGAGGCTCTACGGATGGTTCTAGTCAGTAGCAGGCCCTGACCAGGTCCAAGGTGCTCTGAATCCCATTCCAGGGGTATATTCTGCCATGCCAAGATTACCAGGCATGTTTAGAAATCTGAAAAACATCAAGACATGAGAACATTGCCTGAAGACTGTGGCCTGGAAAATGCTTTTCTGGGTTTTTTTTATTTGTTTGTTTTTAAAGGGAAATAAGATGGCCCAAACCACAGACAAGTGACTTTGACATTGACTCAGCAAGACTAATGGGTTGTGAGTAGCCAGAAGAGGCAGACATCAGCAGGAGGTGGCAGGACGAGGGTGAAACCCCAGCATCCATATTTACCAAAGCGAAATGCTCATTAGACAGCTACAACCAACCACAAAACTCTGCGATTCCACCAGGAAAGTGGAAGTTGATGTACTTCCGGGTCGGTTACCTTTGGTCCCTACAAGTTCCCTGGGTTTTTCCCTTCCTGCCTGCTAGGTGTTCAGTGCTTGTCTTAGCTGACTTCTTTAAGCCGTGTGTGTGTGTGTGTGTGTGTCTAAAATCCTCTAAATTACCCAGGACCAGCCACCCCATCCAGGGGCTCAGGTCCTGTTTCTTAATGATGATTGATGGCTTTGAAGATGCAGTGGATCAATAGGGTCTGAATTCCTAAACTCTTGACAAGAACTCACACACATCTCGATGCCTGCCACACGAAAGCAGATGGGAGCCCTGTCCCTCAACCTTTTGCTTCCTCCATGGTCAGATCAACCAGGATGGGGCCTCGTGCTGTCAGAGAAATAGTTCCCAATATTTGGTCTGCAGTGTGGCAGCGGTTCCTTCATTCACTCAACAAACACTTTGTGGAGTTATCTGTAAAGGATTGTACTTGGTGTTGGGGGTGGGCAGAGATGGGGGAGGGTGTGAGATGGTGAAGGCCTGGCTCCTACCCTAATGGACCTGGGAGCAGGGAAGGAGGTAACACAATCCAGCACTACCTGATACAGAGTAAGACAGATGCTGAGCACAAAGCTCTGCTGCACACCGGGCGTCACGCCCAGCTCTCTACGCATATTCTCTCACACAACCTCTGTCCTCACGACAAACCCGTGAGGCGCGTATTGTTATCATCCCTGTCTTCTTACAGAAGGGGGAAAGGCCAAGGTCACAGAGCTAGGAAGTGGTGGAGGCAGGACTGGGGGCTAGAGTCCTCACCCTGGCACGAAGTTTTACAGGAGGGAGAGATTACCTGGGCATGGAGGGAGGAGAGATGTAATCAGGGAAGATGAGGCTTGTGAGCCGTATCTCCAAGGACAAGTTGGATCTGGAGAAAAGAGGGAGAGCATTCTAACTAGATCCCATAACTGGAGCAAGGGCCAGGGGAAGCAGGCAGAAGGATTCAGAGAAGGAGGAGAGTAGATGGGTTTGCACAGAGCAGAGGCCACCGGGGAGAGCCACCAGCGCGGGACGAGCTGGAAAGGAGGTTCGCGGCCAAATGAGGCAAGACCCAGGAGCAGGTATTCTCCTGAGTGGGGAAAAGGGAGCCACGGAAGGTAAAGCTTCGGTGCAGGGGAGGAGCCCCACCAGGGCTGTGAATCCAGGAGTGCACCTGGAGGTGGCCTCAGCAGCGAGACCCGGTGAGAGAGCAGGGGCAAGGGAGAGATGCGGAGCCTCGCGCTGGTGTCGCCTCGGTGGGCCCGGGCCTGTGGCCCGCAGCTCCCGCTCGGGGGCGGGCAGGTAGCAGGGGCCCCCGCGGGCGGCGGGCGCGGGCGGGAGGCTCCCCCTCGACAGGTAAGTGATTGCATTAAGAGGCCTGTCTGACAGGATGTCCGTTCAGCCGCGGAGGCTAATCAACTTCCCCATCCTGTCTGCTAATAAATCCTGCTCCGGGGACCCCTCTGCCTGATGATCTCTCCTCGGGGACCGCCGCAGACTTCTCCCGGAGAACCCTCCCGCAGTCTATTAAGGAGCCGCCTCGCGCCTGTCAGGCCCGCAGGCCCGGGGAGTCTCGGGAGGTGCCCATCACCCAGGTGCGCCCGCTCCGAGGCGGGCCGCCGGGGGCCGCGCGCTCGCCACCGCTCGGCCATTGTTCTGCCGCCCGCCGCGGGGGCCTCCGCCCGCTCCTGCCCGCGGCCCCGGACCCGCGCTCGGCCGCCGCCGCCGCCGCCGCGCGCTCGGGGGCTCCGCGCGCACGAAGTAGGAGGCGGCAGTTGTTGGATCTATAATATCTATAGAGAAGATGTATAAATAAGTTAAAGCTTTGATTATTTTCTTGGATTCGCTGCAGCCCAAGAGAGCTCGCGGAAGGCTGTCGGGGAAGGCCTGACTCTCCAGAAGCTGCTCTAGTTTGCTTAGCTGCAGTGATTTCTTCCCCACCCCCACCCCCCAAAAGGCACCAGGGGGGGCAGAGAAACAATTTGCTTTGTTGCTCACATAAAAAGTACAGGCCTTTTGACTTGTAGACCCAGCTGCTTCCAAAATAGGATGGGTCCCCACCCCCAACACCACACACACACACACACACACACACACCCCTACCACCAGCGCTCTTTTCTGTGAACAGTGTCTATGGGCAGAGTTCAATCCCACATTTCATCAGATCTGGAAGAACCTCCAAGGGCGTTATTAAATATGTGAAATACGCCAGAAATATTCAAGCAATCCCCATCTGGCCCTGGGAGGGAGGAAGAAAGGACTGGGAAAGTAATAAAGTGTGTTTATTTTTTAATCTAGATGACATGTTTTACATCATTAAAAAGGACAATTATTTTTAAAATTCAGCCTGCATGCTTCAATGGTTCAGGAGGCCTGCCGCCTTGGAATCCATCAGAACCTCCCTCCACAGCCAGGCCTGGGTCCACCCTCAAGGCCAAGCTGCATTTTTAAACATTCAAAACCATGGACGCGATTGTGAGTCCTTTAAAAAGCCGTCATCTCTAAATCACCTTTCTCCGGGAAAAGGAGGTTTCTGATCTCAAGGCTCAGAGAGTCCTAAGCTCAGGGAAAGAGTTTCAAAGGTGGATGGAAGTTGGACAGTGTTCAGAATGCCCAAGCCCTAGGCAAACCACCCATATCGTTGACCAAACACCGGCAGTCCCATTACGAAAACCCTGCTGATTGCTCTCCAGAGTGGGTCGCACCTCGGTGCTCTAACTGGTCCAGGGTCACCCCTAGTGCGGGAAGCCGCTGACGCTTCTGCCCTATCATCTGAAGCCAAGCCCAAGCCCCCTTCCAGGACATCCAACAGCTGGCTCCTGAAACTCTTCCTCACCCTCATCCCTTGGTTCTCTTGGTCTGCTTTGGATACATGCCTGGAGGTCAGTGTATTAAACTGTAGGTCTGCCTAAATGTATGCATCCTTTTTGATTCCGCAAACCCCTTTCTAGGAATGTCTAGGGGCGTTGGTGGTATAGTGGTTAGCATAGCTGCCTTCTAGGAATGTCTAGGAATACAAGCAAGTCATTGAAACTACTATGCGAAGAGTAGTCTTAAGGATGTTCATCATAGTATTATTTACATCACATCAAACCAAATGAAATTGCCATTTCTTAGGTCAAAGACAACCAAATGTCAGAAATTTCATACTGTTCAGTTTAATAATATAAAAAAAAATTAGAAATACCTAAATGTCCAATAAAAGGGATGGTTGGCTACATTTCAGAGCCTACTGGAATACTATGTAGCTGTTGGAAATGTTATCACAGAAGTATATTTCGTAGAATGTAAAGACTTCAAGATTGTATTAAATAAAAAATAAACCGTTTTCTGTTACAATGAAAAATAAACATGCAGAGATAAGGATAGACCCCAAGGGGGTGCCTGGGTGGTTCAGTTGGTTAAGCTAAGCGTCTGCCTTCGGCTCAGGTCATGATCTCCGAGTTCTAGGATGGAGCCCAACATAGGGCGCCAAGCTCAGCAGGGAGCTTGTGCTCTCTGCTCTCTCTCTCTCAAATAAATGAATAAAATCTTAAAAAAAAAAAATACAGACCCTAAGATGTTAGAAGGGTTTTCCCTTGATAAAGTGTTTTTAAAAACCACAATAACAGGGCGCCTGGGTGGCTCAGTTGGTTAAGCGACTGCCTTCGGCTCAGGTCATGATCCTGGAGTCCCGGGATCGAGTCCCGCGTCGGGCTCCCTGCTCAGCAGGGGGTCTGCTTCTCCCTCTGCCCTCTTCCCTCTCGTGCTCTCTGTCTCTCATTCTCTCTCTCTCAAATAAATAAAAAATAAAATCTTTAAAAAAAAAAAAACCACAATAACAAAGTATGAGGCCCAGAGCTAAATCGGAGATGCTGACTGAGCGAAGCTGAAAAGAGGAGACGTGCCTGGCGCAGCCCCACCTGCACACTTGCCTCCGCACTTGGTTGCTGGCTGGAGGGAGGCCGGGGAAGCGGCTCGGGACTCTGAGGAGCGCCAATAGACTGGGGTGGTGCCCAATCTACCCTCTTGCGCCACATGATCTGGGCAGTTTCCAGGATTATGGGAGCTGCCTGGCTGCCCCAGGTTTGGCTTTAGTTCAAAAGCAAGAGGAATAGGAAGCCCATGTACAAGGATGGTTTTCATGTGAAGAAAAGCTGGATTTCTAGCATCTGAGCGTGGCTCTGAGAAAGGCAGAGTGGGTAAACCAAGGTCAGTCACAGATCTGCTGCCAGCTCAGTATGACCTCTCAGTGCTCCGTCTCCATGCGGCCAGATAACATTCGGGCCTTTCAGTGGGGCGTTGGCTTCCATATTTCCTTATGACTTCTGCTCTTGCCTCACTCACACTGCACCATGGGCAAGAAGGTGGTCAGAGAGCAATTAAAAAGAACAAGGAAAAAAGTATAAGACAAAAAGATTGAGAATGATGCCTCATTTGTCCGAGTCATTCTTCCCCCCCCACCACCCCTAAGGACATTAAAAATTGCCTGGGCTGGGGGAGAGAAGAGGGTCAGAGTTCAGATGCTGGAGGGGTCCTTGAGAAGGGCCTGGAACCCAGCTAAGCCTGGGCTTAAGGGATAACAGAAATCTCAGGTGGATTTGCAGAGATCTGAAAGTGAGGGCGGCCTGAGCCTCTTCTCAGGAGGATACCAGGGAAGCAGGAGCCTGGCAGAGGTCCTACATGGGAGTGGGGATGGAGGGACAGAGCAGACATGGCTATGTGGTGTGCCTGAGCAGAGAGGGCCTTGGGGAGGCTGGGGAGCCTCCTGCCTCATGAGAGAACAGCTGGATTTTCCCAGGCCCCCAGCAGATTCTAATGTAGCTGAGGTCACACCTCTTCTGGAGAGATCTGCCCTGGGAGAGAGGACTGGTGCAGCCACAGTCTGTGGGCATCAGCGTTGACACCAGTAGGGCCATGTGTCTCAAAGACTGACATCTGGGATGGGTGTCTCTCAGAACACAGACAGCCACCAGCTCTCTTATGCCAAGGCACTAAGTGAGCCCCACCCCAAATTTAAACACAGTCTAATGGATGAAGAGTGGGGAGAGAGACCCCAGATTAATGAAATTGCTTGGAATTCACTGAGATTACCTTCTATTCGTGCAGCTGAATGACAGCTCAAAAGAGAAAGTAAGCCCTGGAGATAAAAATAGTCACTTTTCTTGCCAACCAGAGTTTGCCGCCTGAGATTCGGTGAGCGGAGGTCACTCACTGAGGTCCCACTGAGCACCATGTTTGTATGTCTCCATCTTCTCAGGCATTCGGGAACCCAAGAAGCAGGAAAGGCCAGGCAACAGATGGACAGGGCAGGCAGACCTACAGACCTGGAGGGGCCCTTGGAAATTATTATGCCCAATATCCTGGCTGGATAAGTGGGGAAACTAAGGCAGAGAGAAGCAGGGAGGTGCTTAAGGTCACAGGTAAACCTACGGCAGAGCCAGGTTTGGGACCCAGCTCTTTCTAACCTCGGGCACCACAAGTGGCCACAGTGCCAACAGGGGAGAGTGGGGTGGATGTACGGGCACTGCAGAGCCGCCCCCAGGGGGCATGGCTGGGCGGGTGAACAATCCCCCCCATCCAGTCAGCTCTCAAAGTCTAACCCTGACTTGGGGTCTCCAGGAGCTCGCGTGCGTGCTGAGCCAGCTGTCTTCAGCCATGGTGTCCTGTTAATAATCGTGCTAACTGTCCCCACACCCGTCAGCACTAATCTCCCACACAGCCATCCAGGACCTGATTTATCAGAATGGAGGGCACGCTCTTACAGGGTCACAGCCCACCGCAGAGCTCCAGCTCCTTCAGCAGTAAGTGGCGGAACATATTTTCTCTGCTAACACTACTGTATGTTACAGGATAGATTATTTTAAGAATCAAGACTAAATTGAAACAAGGCATGCTTGATTTTTTCCCCCAGAACTATAGGAGAGGGTCATCTATCAGCAGACGCGGTGGGCACAGTGCTAGAAAGTGACTCAAAGCCCAGGATGGAGATCTCAGCTTCCAGCACTTAGGTGCCCAAGTGACCTTGGGCAAGTCACTTATCCTCACTGAACCCCAGCTTCCTCCCTAATAAAAGGCGTCACTAGTTCCTGTCCTGGTATATCAGATGGCCTTATAAATATACCAAAGAAACACAAACCAGACATTTTGCCAGGAAAGACACACAGGAAAGATACACATATACATGTGGCCTATAAACCCAGGAAAAAAATGTTCAAAATCCCAATCATTTTAGAAATACAGATTAAGGGCACCTGGGTGGCTCAGTCGGTTAAGCGACTGCCTTCGGCTCAGGTCATGATCCTGGAGTCCCTGGATCAAGTCCCGCATCGGGCTCCCTGCTCGGCGGGGAGTCTGCTTCTCCCTCTGACCCTCCTGGCCCTCCCCTCTCTCAGTCTCTCTCTCTCAAATAAATAAATAAAATCTTAAAAAAAAAAAAAAAAGAAATACAGATTAAACCAGCTGGGGGACATTTTTGATTATCAAATTGCAAAAATCAAAAGATGATAAAAGCCAGCATTGTTGAATGTGGGGAGATACTCGTGCTTTCAAACACTGTTGCTGAGAATTTAAATCAGAACGACCTTTGTGGAGGGCAAATTTGGCTGTTACAATGAGGTTCCCCTCTGACACAGCAACTCCAAACCCAGGCATTCATCCTGAGGAAATAATGAACTGAGTGAACAAAGAGGTAAGAATTTCAAGAATTTTATTCCAGAATCTGCTTTTAATAGTTTTAAAAAAGGAAACAATGTATCTGATTGTTGGTAATCGGTTAAAATATGAATTTTATGTATCCAATTTAACATTTAGCTGTCCAAAACCATTAGTGACACAAAATTATTCATTGTCTAGTTTGGTAAAAAGGCAGGCTACAAGACAAGAGGTAGCACGACATCCATGTAGGAAAAAAACACTATGGGGCGCCTGAGTGGCTCACTCATTAAGCGTCTGCCTTCAGCTCAGGTCATGATCCCAAGGTCCAGGGATCGAGCCCCGCATCGGGCTCCCCGCTCAGCGGAAAGCCTGCTTCTCCCTCTCACACTCCCTCTGCCTGTGTTCCCTCTCTCACTGTCTGTCAAATAAACAAATAAAATCTTAAAAAAAAAGAAAAAGAAACACTAAAAGAAACATACCAAATATTGACAATGGCGAGTCAGTGGGCAATGGGCTTGTAAGCCATTTTTTAATTTCTTCTTTGTGCTTATTTGCATCTTCAACATGTTCTACAGTGGTCATTACACTCTTAATTTGAAAAGAATCAAAGTTTTTTATGGTACTAATAACTATCCCTACTCTGTCTCCCCAGGGTGGGAGTGAGGTTCAAACTGCAGATGCAAGGGAAACTGGACCACATGGGGGATTAGGAGTCCACTGTCCGCCCCCCGGCGGCCCCTGCGCTGAGTCAGAGTTGATCCATTATTTCTCAGTGTCCCCCATTCACCTGTTTCTGTCTCTCTCCTAGTTTTGGACGCTCACTGCCTTCTCTTGCCTTATTTACATACCCATCCCTCCTCACAGCCCAGAGGTCACTGATGTACGGAACACCACGCCTTGCCATCACCACCCAGTCAGAGCTTGTCCTAAAACCACTACCCAGTGAGCACACGTTGAATTAATCTAAGTGACCACCAGCTAGAACTAGTTCTCCTTGGATACACCTCCCTGCCTGCTGGCACCTTCCAGAGGGGTCAGTTGCCCTTATCTGATATGCGCCAAGCCCAGAAAAGGCCCACATGCAGCCCCTGTCCTCACCTCCATTCATCCCGAAGGCTGCCTCCAGCTTGCTGGCCCATTGAAATCTCACCTCCAGCCCCTCCTCTGTAGGCAGTGGAGGTAAAAGACATGATTTCCTGGAACCTCATAACAACCCAGCAGGGTTAAGGGTTCTCAGCTCCATTTTACAGACAAGGAAACAGAGGCTCTGAGAACTGTAATGACTTGCCCATAGAACTACTTAGAAAAGGAGCTTGTGCTCCCAGACTCAAGTCCAGTGCTCTGACCTTGTGCTCAGAGCATGCTTTCTTAGATCGGGGCAGCAGAAACCCAGACCCGAATGGATATTCTGAAGCCTGTCAATAGATAATGTCTCAGAGGGTTGTGAGAGATTACATCAGAGGGGGGAAGCTCCGCACACAGGACCGAGCTCATGCAAGTCCCTCCAGACACTGCTGCCCGGCTGGGCCTCCTTCTGTGTCTCTCCATCGGAATGGCCCTGCCTCCCACGTGCCTCAAGTTCAACAAGAAGCTGATGGCAGACAGCCTCTTCCTCCACCTGTCACCCAGAAAAGGGCTCCAGATTCCTTCTACCACTTCTTTACTGAGCAAAGAGGGAGGGTGGGAATAATGAGAACAAGAGAGGAGGCGACTGACAGAGTGTGTCTCTGCCACTGACTCGCTGTGGACATGTCACTTCGATAGTGGGATGAGTATGACCCCCCCAAAATATCAGATCTAACCCTTGAATTAGATTGCAAATCTTACCTTGCAGAGCAAAACAGACTTTGCAGATATGACTATGTTAAGGATCTGGAGATGGAGAGATTGTCCTTGATTATCCAGGTGGGCCCTGAATGCAGTCCCGAGTGTCCTTGTAAGGGAGATTGGACAGATAGGAGACAAGGCAAAGTGACTGCAGGTAGAGATGGCAGTGATGCAGCCACAAGCCAAGGACTGCTGGCGGCCACCAAGAACGGAAGTGGAAAGAACAGGTTCTCCCTTAGAGCCTCCAGAGGGACTGTGGCCCGGCCAACACCTTAACTATGGCCCGGTGAAACTGATTTCGGACTTCTGGCCTCAAGAACCATGAGAGAATAAATGTTGTTGTTTGGAGGCGCCAAGTTTGTGGGAATTTACAGGAGCCACAAGAAACTAGTACACTTACCTTCTCTGAGCCCATGGGAAAGTTCTGGGATCCCAAGCTTTTAAACCCAAAGGGCTAAATGAACCTTCCTGTTAAATAATGAAAGTGACTCACTTCTGGATTGTTACCCATTTGACGTCGAATGTACCCTTCTTGACACCAGAGGCCAGTACCGGAATGAGCAAAACCTCAGTGTCCTAGAGATGGGTTAGGAGTTCTCAAAAGTGCTCCACCCAGCCCCGGGACCCCATGACTGGCCCAACTTACCTGCACTCTTTTATATGTGGGCTGCTACATTTACTTTTGTTTAAGAAAAAAGTTCTCATCTCAAAAAAACACAAACAAACAAATAAAAACAGTTTTGGCATAGTCCCCGAGAATGTAATTTTAGGAGATGAAACAGCAGTGGAATGAATGTAAAAGCCACTGGTCTACCCAATGCCTTCCTATACAGACCAACAAACCAACACCTAGAGAGGTGAAGCAAGGGACTCACCCAGGGTCCCATGGCCAGTCAGCAGCCTCCTGGGGCTACGACTCGGGCCTTCCAGCAATTCCCACTCACACACATTCATTCTTTCTCTCTCTCTCAGTCAGATTCCTAGTTCTCCTGGGCATGCCACCTGTCATCCTCAGGGAGCCATTGTAGTATTAGTTTCCTGGGGCTGTTGTAACAAATTACACAAACTGGGTGGTTTGAAACAACAGAAATGTATTCTCTCAGAGTTCTGGAGACCCGGAGTCCCAAGTCAAGGTGTTGGCCAGGGCCGTGCTCTCTCTGAAGGCTCCAGGGGAGAATCCTTCCTTGCCTCTCCCTGGCTTCTGCTCATGGCAATCCTTGTCAGTCCTTGGCTTACAGGTGCATCCTTCCAGTCTCTGCCTTCATTGTCACAGGGCCTTCTCCCATGTGTGTGTGTGTTTTCTGTTCTTGGAAGGACACCAGTCGCTGGATTGAGGCCCACTAGCATGATGCCATCTTAACTTGAATACATCTGCAGAGACCCTATATCCCATTCACAGGTTCTAGGAGGACACTACTGAACCCAGAACAGCCATCCATTTGGGCTCTTTATCCAAACAAATGAATATCAGGGGCTTGAGAACGCAGCAATAGCCAAATAACTAAGCATCAGAAGCATTTCCTGCACATCTTTCTCTCTGCTCTGGATGGTAGTACCGTGTGGCCCGTTCTGCCCTTCCTAAACTGTGTGCTCCTCAAGGGCAACATGAGTTCCCAGCTCGGGCATAAAGGAGGACCTTGGGAACATTTGCTGAACAAACGAATGAAATGAGACATTTGGAAGCATAGCCCAAAGTATGTAATTTCCAGTGAAACAGCAGCCACTTCACAGCCTCTCCTAACTTGCTGGGTTCTCAGTGGGCAGCTGACTTGCTGTGAGCCCTGCAAGGTTCCAGGGCCTCTCCCTGCAAGTCAGGAACGGGACTGGCATCTGGTAACTGGCCAGCAGGGGGCAGTGTTGCCTAATGGATGGAGCCCCACAGGGTTGAGCTTGGCTCCACGCACACCCAGCAAGCAAAGGGATGCAGAATCTCAGTGCTTCTGATTGCAAGGACTCGGGGGGAGGGGGGGGGGAGGGGGGGGGAAATCTAGTCCAACTTCTCTCTGTACAGATAGAGAAACAGGCCCAGACAGAAAGAACCTTGCCCAAGTTCACACAGTGAGTGAGGATCCAGAGCTCCAGACTCCATTCCCTGGGCTGATTCTCATGCTGTCAATCTTCCTGTGACCCATCCTTAACACATGATAAAAGAGCTTATCAATTTAACATCTGACTTTTAAAGGGGCCTCTCCTGATTTAATTCTGTGTACACAATGTATGTCCCTTTGACCTAGTGATGCTTCCAGACATGTACCCCATATATGCATAAGGATGTTCATTGTGGTGTTGTTTATAAGAGAGAAAAATTGGAAAACAGCATAAATTTCAACAGTAGGGATCTGGTTTAAGAAATGGTGATAGATCTGTTGTATGGAATATTGCTAAAAATAAATACTTTCAGAAGAATATTTATAAAGAAAATGTTCATGACTGAAAATTGGGGAAATAAGACACACACTACATATGTATATTATTATACATATATATCCTTGGACTTTATACCTGAGCAAGGGTGATCCCTGCCTTGGGTCCCACAATTGAGGGTGTTCTGCATCTCATAAACACACACGTACACACAAATAGTTATTACAGAAGACCTGGGCACTTCTGTTACTTAGGATCTGGTGCCCAGCATTGCATACATAGCATAACCCGAAACATCAACTCTCCACTAACATCACTCAAGCCCCAGGAAATGTGTCTGCACCTCTTGCCCTTTGTCCTTGAAACAAAAGTGCCACAACACTGGGTGGACCGTGCTGCCACTGACATCAGAGACAGACACCACTGCAGAGTGCAGGGAAGATGTGAGCGGTGGTCGTGCTGACGTAAGAGAAAAGACATGAATTTGTCAAACATTTTCTCTTAGATAGCATGAAATGCAAACCTTTCTTGCATAACCTGGTATCATCTCCCAGTGCCAAGTGTCCATCTCCTTGCTTTTCTTCGTGTTCTAATTCATGGTTCCAGACGTACTCACTCATTAGCACAAGACTTGAAATAGCTGTACATAACAGCTTAGGAATATTCTGCAATATCAAATAATTCATTTTACCCTTAAATTTGTATATATGTGGATTTAGACAAATATGGATGAAGCATAATACCAACCCTTTACATTGACAACTAGATGAATGTTGGCCCTTAAAAGAGCAGAGTTTTGGGGCGCCTGGGTGGCTCAGTCAGTCAAGCGCCCGACTCCTGATTTTAATTCAGGTCATGATCTCAGGGTGGTGAGATGGAGCCCTGTGCTGGGCTCCACACTCAGTAGGGAGTCTGCTTGGGATTCTCTCCCGGTGCCTCTCCCTCTGCCCCTCCCCTGCCCCCCCATTCTCTAAAATATATAAATAAATCTTTAAAAAAAGAGAGCATAGTTTTAATATTTTTAATATTTAACTTAATCATCTGTTGAAAAATTTAAAACCAGCTTTATTGAAATAATTTTGATCTAAATTTTTAATATTTACTAATTATAATTTGAATTTTGCCTTTTCATCCTAATAATTTTGCATATTTTAGAAATTAAAATAAGTTTTTTTTTTAAGATTTTATTTATTTGAGAGAGAGGGAGAGAGAACATGAGCAGGGGGAGTGGCAGGCAGAGAGACAAGCAGACTCCCCACTGAGCAGGGAGCCCAACTCGGGGCTTGATCCCAGAACCCTGAGATCATGACCTGAGCCAAAGTCAGATGCTTAACCGACTGAGCCACCCAGGAGCCCAGGCCTGTGTTTAGAAAAAGATCCTGACAGAAAATACACCAGAATTTTGAAGGATGGCTTTGGATTGTAGGGGTTGCCAGATTTTTATTTTATTTTAAAATTTATTTTTCTGTTGTATTTTTTCCAGATTTTCTATACTAAAAACAAAACAAAACAAAAACAAGAAAACATCAGGGAAAAACCCCACAGTAAGTGTATAGTTTCAAGGGTTGCCTCTTTACCAGGGCAGCTCTCCAACCCCACCCCAACCTGGAACGACTTTCCACCCTCGACCAGGATCCCGGTGTCCTGGGACGGGCTTCTAATTCTGTCCCCCTGCTCCCACAACCACCCCAGACTTTCAGCAGGAGAGACCCAAGGGTGGCTCCACTCTCAGGCCACACTGAGCGCTTTCCCTCTTTGCCGGCATCCATGTCCGTTAATGAGACTACATAAAGCTGCCCCTGAATGCCTTGTGCCGCTCTCCTAGCAAACAGCGTTCTCAGTCTGGGGCTCCCCCTACCCAGCAAAGCATTTAACTCAGAGCTACAAGGTCAAACCCAGCACCCTCCCTGACATCTCCCTCATGACACGGCCAAACGCCCCAGCACCTGACTTTCTAGGAGCTTCTTCAGGAAGATGATCAGCACACTAGGGGTAGGGGGGTGCTGTTAGGGTTCTACGGATCCGTTCTTGAGGCCAGCTGATGCCATTTCCCCATAAAGAGACCAGACAATGAAGGGAAACACCTGCGTTTCTCCACCGCCGTGGGAACAGAGAGATGGAGAAGGCAGGACGTTCTCACTGGTTCCCATCCAATCCCAATGGAATTCTGACACCTGTCACTACCCTCCCAGTCTGGAGGCTGGCAGTGAGTGCGGGCTGCACCCCCCAGCCAGGCAGTCTCACTGGTAGAAAGCGCTTCCTGGAATTGGGAAGGAGGCTGCTGTGACCCTGTAACCAGCCTTGGTAAACTTGATAAACCAGCCTCCAGGAAGGGAGGCCAGACGTCTGCTTCTGAAGTCAGTTCTCCTGGTGGTTCTGATACATGCTGAGTGATGAACCGCAGCGGAGGACAGGGACAGAAAATCTCACGGCCCTGCTTCATGGCACCTCACGCCAAGCTCTCCTGCAGCTGGGCCCCCACTCAGGTGGGTCCAGACTCCGAGTGCCCCAGCCCGTGGGACCCTTGACCCCAGCTCTTTCCTCCTGAGTCTATCAGCGCTCTCCCCACGGTTGGATAGGAGCATTAAATAGCTCCTTTCCCACTCAGGGGGCAACAGCTGTGGCCCCTGGGAAGCCTGCAGCTACAGTTCAAGTACTCAGGAGAGCGGCTACCCGAGCTGAGCGCTTCTTTACTTGTGACGGGCAGGCCTCTTCGGTGCTCTGTCCCACCAGCTTCCCTGGGACCTGGGCTCCCCGCGCTGTCTGCCCTGCAGCCACACCTGCCTCTGCCTACTGTGCTCTCCCCTCTCCTCACCCGGTACACCCCCAGGGTGCCCCAAAGCGCATCATGGACTCTCTGCAGTCCTGGTAAATTTTACATGAGTAATGAATATGTTGATATATGTCACCCCACCCTGAGCCCAACTCCGTAAATACAAGGATGGGGCCTGGGGTTTGCTCCCTACTCTCTCCTCAGCTCTCAGTACAGTCTGCCACACTGCAGGAACCTAAGAAATAACTGAATAAATGGATATATGAATAGATCCCCACATTAACCTACGAAGCAAGAACTATTATCCCCACTCTTACAGCTGAGGCACTGAGGCAGAGGTTAAAGGAATGGACTCACACTGCCGAGCTACTAATTGGCAGAACAGCTCTGGACCCCACTTTGCCAGCCCCAAGCCCTCAAGCCCTCAAGCCCTCAAGTTCTACCTCTGCCTCGGCTTCGGGAGCAGCTAGACCTGGGGCTGCTTTGGGAACTGGTTTGCCGCCTGTCCCGAGTCCAGGCAGTGTCTTCACTTGCAAATTCTCTCTTGTTCTTGCTCCTAGAGTTCCATTTCTGCTTCTCTTTTTCTCTTCTCTCTCTTCTCTTCCCTCTCAGACCTCCCTTGCCCACAGTGTCTGCAGCCCGAGAGAGTTCTAAAGACCCGGTGAGCCCTTAATGGGGAACTTCTCAAAATAAAGGCAGAGTAGTGCTGGAGAGAGAAAAAGCCCACCATCACACCCAGGTGATTTGCTAGCCCTGGTGAGTCAGGGAAATAGAGGCACAGAAATATTGAAAAGAATTAGTGTTTTTTTTGTTTAAAGTCTGTCTTTGGGATAAAAGAAAAATAAAATTTAAAAAAAAATTAAAAGAGCTCCTGAAGATGAAGAAAAAGTATATTTGGAAAACTTGGAGAAACAGATATAATAATGATAATTGGAAACTGGCTTCCACCCTTTATAGCAAATCCTGATGAGATGCATCCTGAAGTGTAAACAGATTTGAACAATAAACTTATTGAACCATATACAATTATTTCTGGAGAGAAATGGATGAGCGGTTGGTTAGACAAATGGAAGAGGTGTGAATGATTCTTAACACTCTGATCTGGCAAAATGGTCCTTGGAAATTAATGGAACAAAAAATTATACCGGGGAAGAGAAGCATCATCAGGAGAAAGCACTAAACATAGGAACCATGAAATGAAAACGCATTCTTATGAATAAGAGAATTAATGAAATGAATTTAAGAAAAGGTCAAATTGGGGAGACTATCAGGTGGGCTGCAGCTCCACAAAGCCCCTAAATTTACTGTGGCATTTGAAGCACAGGATCTTGGAAGTACAGAGTCCCCTGAGAAATCATCCATTCCTTGCTCTTTTTCTATGGTTGAGGAACCTCAGGTCCAGAGAGGGTGAGTGACTTGCCCAAGGCCACACAGCAAGGTGGCTACCGGTCTTTATGTTGCATTAATGCCACATGTGGATCTAACTGCGGTTCCATCTACTTTGAGCTGTGTTTAGTGATAGATGCTTTATTTTTTTTTTTTAAAGATTTTATTTATTTATTTGCGAGAGAGAATGAGATAGAGCATGAGAGGGGGGAGGGTCAGAGGGAGGAGTAGACTCCCTGCCGAGCAGGGAGCCTGATGCGGGACTCGATCCTGGGACTCCAGGATCATGACCTGAGCCGAAGGCAGTCGCTTAACGAACTGAGCCACCCAGGTGCCCTAGATGCTTTATTTTAGAGGGTGCTGGCAGGTAGGAGACAAGCCTAGTTCAAGACTCTCTGTGCAGAAAACACACTTTCTAGAGTTTTAGAGTCAAATTCTCACCCTACCACTTACCAGCTGTGATCTTATAAGTCATTCCAGCTTTCTGAACTTCAGTCTCATCAGTGAAATGGGGCCAATACTGCCTACTTTGCAGAATGAAATGCGATATCCCAGGAAAAGTACCTAGTACTTGGTAGGAACTCAATAAATGGCACTAATGTCATAGGCATGACCAAAATCCATTACCTTACAATCTACAGTTACCCAAAAAGAAAAAAAAAAATTAATGGCAATAAAAGGGAAAAAAAATCATGACAGAACTAGAAGTTTGACAGAAAGAAATTAAGAATGAAGTGTGGTCCAACACTTTATCTTTCCTCAGAGAAGTCAAATAACCCAGGACTGCAGAAACAATACACTCAGACAGCGGGCCTTGCCTGAGGAAGTGCTAGCATCTATTTCCCAGCTAGGTTCTTGAGATACTCCTGAGGACTAGGACCTCCACGAGGGTGCCTCTACAGAACTTGGCCCCTGTAACTGGCCACTCCCACTCTGCAGGGGATGGGGCTCACTTATCTGGGTGTGGTTCACAGAAAAAGGGCAGGAAGGGCCCTGGTGAGGAGGCTCCACTTCCCACCACAGGGGGCACCAGGGGGCACCATCCTCCCAGGGCTGGCTCAGGAGCAGTCCTGGAGGGGCTGTCTGGCTAGGGCATAGGATTTTGTGGAGGTCAAGTGAGGTAACACTCTGGGGCTCCTGAGGTCTGCAGAGCCCTGAAGTGACTCCACTCGGCAGAGGCCCCTAAGTAATCCGACTTGCAAGGGAAATGAGAAGAGAAGCCTAGTCAAAAATGAATTCTTGTCCTATTCCTGTGAGAAGCCAAAGTGTATTTAGCTGAAATTATTTTCACAAAATAATACTGTGAAGAGCTTCATAGTATACTGCCCAATGAGCTATTATGCTCAGCGCTCTACACAGACATGAGCTAGAAACTCCCAGTTAGCACGTCAGAGAGGCTCAGGCACTCCAGGCTAAGACCATATGGCCACATCTCTCTAGATTCTTCAGACCTTGTCGCCTGTTTTGACTGAATTAACTAGACAGCAGTGAAACCCCAGCCCAAGTTCCGCCATGTTCATACAATCTTCCTGATACCCCCATCACAATCAACTGCCTCCTCCACCTCCTGTGACCCCATGGTGACCACTGTCTTTATGGAACTTAAGACAAGACCGAGTGTCAAGTGGCAATAACTGAGGTCAGGGACCACTTTTCCCTTCGTGCCCAGTGTCTTTAGCAGCATCTAGTTGGGTACCTGACACATGGCCAGGGTTCAGAAGCATTCTCAGCATTAAATTAAATAATCGTGGAAAATGTGGGGCTGGGCCAGATGGACTCAGAGGCCAAATTTTCTAACAGTGGTTTTATAGTCTTTATATCCCTTATTCTTTGTAGGGAAATCCAAGGTAGTACATACCAAGGAGCTTAGAGGAAAGGTAATGGACTCTGTTCAGTCATGGGCTTGGCAGTGGCTGAAGAGCTGGCATCCCAGCCCAGGAAACTGCCTACAGGAGGGGAAAGAGGCTATTCCTTTGGGATGGACAGATCCAGAGTCAAACTCCAGCTCTCCTGCTTATTATCTTGGGCTTCATTTTCTTCGTCTGCAACAAAAAGATAACAGTATTTACCTTGCAGGATGGTAGTGAGATTTAAATGTGATAATGTGCAAAGCACCTGGCTCCTAGTAGGTTCCTCAATACAATAGTTCCATTCTCTTTTCATGCTTTAAAGAGACATGGTGGGATAGGAAAAGGCTCAGGCTTCAGAACTTCGCTGACCTGGACTAGGTCTGAAAGCTCCCTTCTCCATGTATATGTGTGTGACTTTGAGCAAGTTATTTCATAGATGTAAGCCTCTGTTCTCTTGTCTGTAGAATGAGAATAATAGAACTTACATTATTAGGTTTGAGGGAAGATTCAATGAGATTAGTAAAATGCAGAGAATACTGCCTGGAATTTACTCAGTTCTAAACAAGTGGGTACTATATTATGCTCTTCCTTAGGATGGTATGAGGCATCTACCAGGCCCACAGACAGGGTTGGGCTTTGTGGTGGGCTCAATGGATTTGGGGATCCTGGCTGAGAGGGCCTGCCAAGACCAAGAGGCAGAGTTTCTGGTTAATGGCAGAATGCCTCCAGTCTGGCCAGCACGACAAAGAGCTCTGCAGGCACCATTGGCTGGACTGTGGAGATACCCCAGAGATTCACAGCCCTCTGGGGGTATAAAAACTTTCCAGGGAATATCCAGCAGGGAATCAATTTCCTGGTTCCCACCTTCCATGTGAATTCTTTCCTGAAACTGATCTGCCTTTGGTGGAAACATCATGCCAGTTTTCCATTCCCATCCTCCCTTCTATAATCCTTCTTCTACTGTATAAACAGACTCATGTTATCTTTTCACCTGAATATTACTATGGTTATGTTGTCCTGTTGAGTCAAAAATTCTGGGGCATCAAATAAAGGGATAATTCAACAAATGGTGTTCTCAATGTCACCTTTAATCAAGGCACTATAACCACCACAGTCCAAATCCAGGCCCACCACATACAGTTGTGCAGGTTGTTCACTGCATAATTCCAGGGGTTGCCATCTACATCACAGTCTATGTGAACATCTCTCCCTGGAGTTTTGTAGTGCACGACAACATGGCTATATGCCCCCACCCATCTCATTAAGAGAAGCTTTTCTGATAATTTTTAACTCTTTAATAATTATTTATCAAAATTTGCAGTACATTCATGTTATTTTTATCAGGTTTGTATTACTGATAGTTGAAATGATAACTCAATCCAAAAGAATTTTTTTTTATTCTTAGAGGCTTATGGCCATAGGAAATTAAAAAATTCAATTTATATACATCTTTTTTGTTGCAGAGAAGTATGATAGGAAAATCAATAAAAGACTTTCAAGCATAAAAATACATTACATTAGAATAAAATTCTGTGGGGGAAGTGGATTGGAAATACAATTTCCTACTGTTAAATAAGAGCTCATTCGTGTATTTTTTAAAAGGATGGTGGTGGGTATCAAATTGCTATGATATGTGTATTTTATTGGACACATTTAAACAGCGATGTGAAGAGTTTTATCTCACAATTTATATATTTATAATATACCAGACATGATATCCTTTGTAATTATTTAAAACTGTATATTTAAAATTATTTAAAATGGTTTATTATAGTCTAGATGTCAACATTAAAATGTTCAAGTAGGGACATAGATTATTTTAGGGAACACTGAGCAAAAATGGTTAACCCCACTGATGCCAACCCCATTTTATTTTATTTTTTTTTAAAGATTTTATTTATTTATTTGAGAGAGAGAGCACAAGCAGCGGGAGGGGCAGAGGGAGAAGGAGAAGCAGACTCCTCGCTGAGTGTGGAGCCTGATGCAGGGCTTGATCCCAGGACCCCGGGATCACAACCTGAGTCAAAGTCAGACACTCAAGAGACTGAGCCACCCAGGAGCCCCTCAACCCCATTTTAGACACCAGCCTGCTCCAGCAAGTGGATGCATCCTCTCCACAGCAGAGCACATAACACCTTTTGGGAGGGTGAAGATGAAGGGGTTCCATCAGGCCTCTTCCCACACAGACCCTCAGGACTCAGGTGTGGTTTAGAACTCTGGTTTCTCCTCCACACTGTGCCTGGCACATAGTAGGCCTAAACCCCAAGTATAGAGAGATCTGCCTTTTGCCAACAGAAAGTTCCAAAACAAAGCTTTGACCAACTTGCATGTATCAACTTTTAAGAATATAGATGGGATAGTCAAAGGTCTTCCTATTTAATAAATTTAAAACTTTAATTTCACATAAAGTAATGTATATAAAATATATTAGTATACCAATGTAGTAATTATAAGTCATATGTTAATTGAAACTTAACATACTAATATAAAGTCTCATATTAATTGGAAGGATATTTAGAAACATTGCCTTTTTTCATGCTCACATGGAATCCAGGAAACAATGATACTCATCCTCTTCACATGCCTCTTTGACATTGGTATCTTTGTCATCACCAGAGCCACTTCGCAAGTCACCTAACACCACTTTCCAGAGCACATCACCTTCACTTCCATCCAAATCATTTAAGTTACAGGATGTTTTGCATCCGTGGATGATGCTGTCACTGGAAATTACACTCCTAGCCCCAAGTATCCATTCTCTATTCATGAGCTCTGCAAAGGAAACACTTAGTGTATTGTTTTTTAAAGTGATCTTTAAAAGGCTTGTTTATAACACCCAACACTTGCAATATATGGAAAAATGACTAAATCTCTGCTTAGTGTTTCTGTCTCCATTTTTACTCCAGGAAGTGACCTTTATAAGCACTGGAAGCCTAGCATTGATTGAAGTTATTGGGGATGAATAGGTCATCCCCAAACAGTGCTTTTGGGTCAAAATTAAATGAGAACAAGCCCCATAACATGAGAAACTTAGGAAGGACTTGAGCCGAAAGTAAATCTCCCTTTTCTGAGAGATGATAATGGGTGAGTGGCTGGGTGGATGAACAGTGCGATACTGGAGTCTTTAGAATTCAAGACACCCCCCCCAAGGTTGGGGCTCAATAGGGGCTACCCTCCAGGTCCCTAGTTTCTTTCACTGGAATCTCCTCCAACTAACCCACCAGGATGATGGGTTCCAGTTTGGGCAGAGGGAGATGGGTGGCAGGGCTGTAATTCCAACACTGCCCAAAGCCAGAGAAAGGAAGTCATGTTAACCACATCCCTCCTCTGTACACACAGAGGACTGCAGCCTTCTCCTCCAATACCCTGTCTCCCAGCCAGGTTGTGGGGTGGGTGTTTACTCACATTTAGCCAATAGAAAATAGAAACTCTAGGCATTTTCAACTGCATTTATAGAGACACAGAAACTTGTCTTGCCAATAGTTAATCTCCCAAGTGGTTACAAATGTCTGCCCAGTGGCTCAGAACTAGAAATCCCAGGTTGAAAACTTTGTCCTTCCACTTAGAAGATATATGACAAGTGGTGATTCATTTAATCTTCTGGTCTTACTTTTCTTACCTATAAAATGGAGGTGATAATATCTACCTCATAGTTATTGTGAGGACTCAAATAATGGTACCCAGCCCAGAATCTGGGACATCATCATAAGCTCTGACTATAAGAACCTGGAGCTGCCTGACTCAAGCTCTGAGGGTAGAGAGGGTAATACAAAAAGAGAACAAGTTGCTCCTGGGAAAGACACAGCTTTCCCTGGATGGCAAGCGGCCGCAATGCTTATCTCTTGTGAAATGCCAAGAAAGACAGTACCCTGGCCCCCCAGCCACACACAGCACCAGTGATTCTAGCATGGTCTTGGTGTGTGACAAGCATCTTAAAATCCACGTTTGTGGCTTGGTTCTCTTATTACAAAAATGATACAGTTCATTATACAGTGGAGTAAAAAGAAAATTACAATCAACTCTAATTCCCAGAGATAACATCAGTTAGTACTTTGGTATACATCCTTCCAATTCTTTTTTGTTTGTTTGTTGGTTGTTTTGTTTGCTTGCTCTTCCTCTTCTAATTGCAAACAAAGGAGCATACTCTCCGTATCATTTTGTCACTTGCTTTCTCACCCTGTGGACGTCTTTCTGCACATTAACTATTATTTCACAACATTTTAATGATTACATAATGCTTTCTTTTTTTTTTTTTTTGTTTTTGAGCTCGAGTAGTGTAATGTTAACATCCAAGAAAGTAAAATCACCTCTGCAGCAGGTCATTAACAACTAGTAACACATAGAGGTCAATGGCACCAGTGCTTAAAAAAATTATCAATACAATTGAGGACCCCTCCCCTGGAGGATAGGGAGCTGTATCCACATTACCAGCAATAGCCCCCCCATGAAATGCAAGCAGCCACATCCACCCTCCTTCAAGGGGTAGAACCACTATATTTGTCATGTAGGTCAGCTACATTGTCACTGGAGACGGATCCAGCCATCCTCCCGGACATGGTAGAGGTTGACTGCACCTCCTGAGTAGGCATCTCTATAGGTGGCTTGGTAGATGGCTCGACGGGCCAGATCATAGGCCTGTTCCACCTCTAGGTCATAGGAGTAACCCTGATCCATGACCCCATAAGCATACACAGAGCCAGAACCTACAGAGAAGGTGGCCCCCGAGATCCAGTTTCCTTCACTGTCCACATAGTAGAGGCCAGGGCCTCTCTTATCCCAGCCACAGACCATGGTGCCCATGGACAGCCCCATGCCTTTATACTGATACACCATGTTGGCAAGCAGCTTGGAGGCAGCTGCTACCGAGATGCGTTCCTTGTTTCAAAGCTCATAGATTCGACATTGCTGAGCCAACAGCCGCTCCCAGAAGCTGCAGTCCGCTGCGCCCCCAGCCATGGTGCCCAGCAGGTAGGGATTGATCTCTATCACCTTCTTTACTGTCTGGGAGGCTATATAGGCACCGGCTATGGCCTGAGAGTCCGCTGCAACAATGACTCCATGTTGAAACTTGAAGGCCAGGGTGGTGGTTCCATGAAGCATTTCAATTCTCAGCTCCTTCGCGACACCCCAGTTGGGCATGGCCAGGCTCAGCCCATCGCCGGGACTCCCTGGACCCAGGTCCAGCAGATCTGCATGACCCCCGAGTCCGAAAAACCCGAGCCCGTTCACCGGTAGCGGCCTCTCCAACATGCTGGCCAGTGCCATGTCTAGTAAGGGCACCTACATAATGCTTTCTTAAGTGATTTGGCATGCCTTTGTTTCCAGTCCCCTTTCTTTGGAGGTTTTTGAGTAGTTTCTAATGTTTCCCATCACAGACTAAAGCCTGTTCAAATTTTATGGTGTACAAAGCACTTGTTCCCATCACTTTGGATCTTCTCATTAACTTGGAAAGAAGGCAATGCGATCATCACTCTTTCCATTTGACAGGTGAGAAAACTTGAGGCTCATGAAGAAAAAAGTGGCTTGCTCAAGGTCGCTCAGTAACTGGTAGAGCAGCTCCCAACCTGGGTCTTTTGGGCCTCTGGCCGGACCAATTTCCTGATACTCTTTTCCCCACCGCTGCCCCCATGGAGTAATGAATCCTCCAAAGGATGATTGTGTCTCTTCTGCCTCTTGTCCCCCAGGAACATCAGGCCTTAGAAGGACTCCTTAACCCAAACCAGAAACCCTGGCCTCCCAATCTGAGTAGTTCCTCAGATACTCTCTAACCCATCACCTAGTTTTATTTTGATTGTTGTTATCATGATTTATCATTTTCTTGTTTATTTACTTGTCTTTTATATAGTCCAGTGATTCTCAGCAGGGCAAAACCAACCCCCAGTGAGGAAAGGCATAGGTTGTCTTGCAAACTTACAACATCTGAATTTTAACCAGACATCTGTGTGGGTCAAAAACATTTATAGTCCTCTCAATCTAGACTCAAACTCACAAAGGACAGCATGCTTGGTTTTAATTTACACTGACTTTCCCAGGAATGCAACCATTATTGAAACACAAAGATTATTTTACTTCCTTCAATTCGGAGTTTTCTCATTTCAGAAAATGACATCACCCACGGTGGCACCGTTCATGGTATCTGAGTCTTGTATCAGTCTGCACTTGGAGCTTTCACATTCCAAGCAATTCTAAGTATATTGACCAATATCTTTTTTTTTTTTAGCCCTATTTCAAATTGTCAACGAGAAAGAGAAAAAGTCGTCAACATTCAGTTGGACATTATCTCTTTTTTCTTAAATTCAAACATTCATTATAAGTAAGTATGAGCATCCGAATGTTTCATGATGCTTTCTCATGTACTTATGACCAAACATTTGAATAATGAAATACATATTATTTTATTACAATTACTTTCATTTCTTCATTAAATTACAGTGAAGATGCTATACTGATTTTTTAATTATGCAAATAAGTGTAATGTATTATCTGTGAATTTAATTTAGGATGATAAAGGAGCCATTCAAAAGATTTGAGTTACAAAGGGGCCTTTGGGTCTGACTGTATTGTGAATTGTATTGTATTCGTGTGGTCTGTCTGACTCCCCCTCTGACAGATCAGCTCCATGAAGGCAGGGCCTGGTCTGACTGAATCTCCACTCTGGCCCCCAGCACCCAGACCAGTTGAGTAAAGCAATGATAGAGGCATTTTGGGCATTGTAAAAAAAAAAAAACAACACAAAACAAAACAAAAACTGGGGTCAGGGAGAAATTTATGGGCAGAGTTCAGCCTTCAACAAGTTGATTAGGTAACATTTCTGTAATTCCTTTTCTCCAAGTACCAATTGGGGTAGGAACCCTGACATGCCTGGATACTAAGAAGGTTCAAAGAGATCAAAGATCTGAAGACTCCTCGTACAGTGCCTGGCCCAGGGGAGGGCTAAGTAATTGATTGCTGTTATTGTTTTTGTTGTCCTTAGATTTCTCAGGCAGTAATCCATAAGTCTCTTGCCCCCTTCTCTGTTCAAAATCTGGCAGTTGTTATTAATACACTTTCCTAAGAACCTCCTATTCCCATTTATTCCCTCCCACCTCCCCAACCCCAGGCCGAGCTCCCTTCAATAATCTCAGTCTAATTGGAATTGGGACTGTCAGGATGACTTTCTTGTCCCCTCCCCAATTCTCACCTTGGTCCCGTCTCTGACAGATGCCACCATCCCCATGGCTCCAGGCAGAAGCCACAGGAGCAGGAAGGTGCCGTGCTGGCCAGACTCCCCGCAGGTGCCATGGCGGGGCAGGTCCAGTGCCCCAGACTTCAGCTGCCACGTGGGCAGTGGACCTGGCACCCCTGCCAATTCTCCATGATGAAACGCCGCCACCCTGGGGGAGCCATCTCCAGCCTTCCACGGTGGCTCAGCAGCAGGTTTATCACACTCGCTGAGAGAAGACATAATCAATTCCCCAGCTGGCACTTTGTGCTGAATACCCACTTTTTCAGCTTGATAGCAGGACTAAATTAGTTATTTAGCAACTAGGCCCTAATTTAGAGCGAGCGAGAGCCTTGACAAGGATCATTGTTCAAGGCCATCCCCCCTTTGCCTTCAGATAGGAGGCCCACAAATCCCCAGAAGGTGATAAATAGACAATTAGAAAATAGATATATTTGGTTAAATCTACAAGGCTCCCCAGCGCTGTCAGGCTCACAATGAAGGGGGCCAGGGTAAATTGGTGGCCAATGAACGCCAGCTGCATGGCCATCCGTCCTGCAGACAGTCAGCCATATGTGGCCATTTACAGGCCGTCCTGAAGAATAGATCGGACCAATAAGACCAGAGGGAACTAAAAATACTTGACAAAGTTGGCTGCTCTTCATTTAACAAGAATAAAATATCTAATGGGGTGTAATGGAGGCCATCAATCACCTACTGCCAGACCCGGCGTAATACCACACTTTTAACTATTAATGCAACTTTTTTTTCCTCTAATAAGTGGGACAGGCACATCCGCTTTGTACACAGGGTGGATGTTTGGGGAGTGGAGATGAATGGGAGATGCTGGAGGCAGAGGATGAATTTTGGCTTAAAAATAGAAAAGGATGATGGGAATGTAAAATGGGACAGCCACTAGGGAAACAGTATGGCGGGTCCTCAAAAAGTTAAATAGAATTACCACATGATCCAGCAATTCCACTCCTAGGCATATACCCAAAAGAACTGAAAGCTGGGACTCTTAACAGGATGTACACATGTTCACAGCAGCATTATTCACAATAGCCAAAAGATGGAAGCAACCCAAGGGTCCATCAATGGCTGAATGGATAAACAAAATGTGGTGTGTACATACAATAGAATATTATTCAGCCTTAAAAAGGAAGGATATCCTGATACATGCTGTAACATGCATGGACCTTGAGAACATGATGCTAAGTGAAATAAGCCAGATACAAAAAGATAAATATTGTATGATTCCTCTTATATGAGGTACCTAGAATAGGCAAATTCATAGAAAAAGAAAGTAGAATGATGGTTGCCAGGGGCTGGAGGGAGGGGAGGTTGGGAGTTAATGTTTAATGTACAGGGTTTCTGTGTGACACGATGAAAAAGTTCTGGAATTAGAAGTGATGGTTGTACAACATTGTGAATATACTTAATGCTACTGAATCATAAACATAAAAATGGTTAAGATGATAAATTTGTTATATTTTTATTTTATTTTAAAGAGTTTGTTTATTTGACAGAGACAGAAAGAGAGCGAGAGAGAACACAAGCAGGCGGAATGGCAGAGGGAGAAGGAGAAGCAGGCTCCCCGCTGAGCAGGGAGCCCAATGAGGGGCTCGATCCCAGGACCCTGAGATCATGATCTGAACTGAAGGCAGATACTTAACCAACTGAGCCACCCAGGCGCTCCATGTTTTTATTTTATTTATTATTATTTTTTTAAAGATGTTTATTCATTTATTTGACAGGGAGAGACACAGCGAGAGGGGGAACACAAGCAGGGGAGGTGGGAGAGGGAGAAGCAGGCTTCCCACTGAGCAGGGAGCCCGATGTGGGGCTCGATCCCAGGACCCTGGGATCATGACCTGAGCCAAAGACAGACGCTTAACCATCTGAGCCACCCAGGCGCCCCCCATGTTTTTATTTTAAATAGGAATAGGAGAGCAGGAGAAACGTTCCAATTTGGCTGAAGAACAGAAAAGTACTGTGGATTCAGTTAATCTAGGAACATTAAAAAAATAATAAGTCGCCCAGAAGACTGATCTTCTCTTGGGCAAATCATGCTTTCTTGGGGTCTCGGTTTCCCTGTCAATAGATGATAGATAACAACCCTTGACCCCTCTACCTCCCAGAGCAATTTGTGAGGCCCCAGTGAAATGAATGGGAAGGACATGGGCACCCTTTGTAAACCATTAAGCACTGTTGTCTAATTTGTCAGTCCATACCTGTTTCCAGCTAATAAACATTTCAAGAAACCTACTAAAGGAACTTCATCCATATGGACTGAGCCATCAATCTGAAAGACCCCACGATAGGAAAGTCGAGTCCCCACAGATGGAGACCAGACGCTGTCCTCAACCCACCACCCACTTGGGGAGGCTCCTCCTTGGCCACTGCTGGTTTCATGCATTATTCAGTCACCAGAGTCACCCTACAGCGGCCCTGATAATGTCCTTCACACAGTCTGAGTGTCTCCAGGTAGGGCAGATAAGGAACAAGGAGCGAAATGACTTTGAACACACCTGCAGAGTGCAGATGAGCCAGGTGCTGTGGCAGCATGGGACTGAGTGCTCTTTGCAGGGAAGGCAGGAGAGGTCTGGGTGTTGGAGGGGATGATGATGGCTGCAGAATGATGGCCATCAGATTTCATGGTAATGCCTGTGGTTTGGCTTCTTTGTAGGCTTTTACCTCCCCCCATATCCAACTGCATATTTTGGATTTATTGAAAAGATTCCTTCTATTTCAGTTTTTAAAGCACATTTACGCCTCCTGACTCATTTGATCCTCAAAACCACTTTGTACGTAAATACAAGTCCATTGGCAAGACAGATCATATATACTCATGATAACAAATTACAAGTTTTTGCAATTGAGGTATCTATACATTACAGGAGGAAAATAGGATATATTTATACAGGATACATGCCAAAATAGGTCAGGAAATATACATGTGTATCTTCTGTCCTAGTTTGGATGGATGAGATGTCTTCCCTGAGGAAGTGAAGTTAAAGCCTTGATGAAGGATGAGCAGTGTGTATCTGGAAACTCTGCTGAGTACTCTGAGAAATTTAAAGATGAAGACCCTATCTTTAAGAAACTTCAATCTAACAGGGCAGTGTTTCCTGGAGAGTTCCACAGAATACTGGATGCACAAGTTCCTGGTTTATATAAAAGGTTCTATGGTCAAATACATCTTGGGAACACTGGGTTGGATAGGTAAACTGTTCTCTTTGCTGTAGAACTTGTTAGCAATTTTTATATGCCAAGGTGCTCTGGCAATCTCCATAGACATTCTCTTTTCCAATCAAGACAAACCTTTGTAAGTAACATCTTAAAATGCAAGCAGAAGTGCTCTGTCAGAAACCCTATCAATTTATGGAGGGCAAGAGACCTGCCCAAGGACACACAGCTCATTAATGAGAGAATCTAGACTCTATTGACCTTCCCACCAGCCTTTCTTCTCCCCCATCAGATTCCCTGCATGATGGAGGTTGTAGATGCAAGATAACCATTCTTCCAGCCTCCTTTATAGCTATGGATGGCCATATAGCCCATTTCTGCTAATGAGATGTTAGAATTCTGCTTGAAGGCTTGTGAAAAGGACTTTGCTCCTGATATAAAGAGAGACTGAATAAGAGGAGTTCTCTCACTGCCATCCCTTCCTACTTCCGGACTCTGTTGACAGAAGGCATGGTATCTGGGCTGCTGCAGTCATCTTGTGACCATGAAGGGAGACAACACCAACACCATGAGTTGAGTAAAGCATCAAGCAGGTGGTAATAGCTATAGCCCTTGATTACAACATTACGCTGCTGGACCAACTCTGTGACTATCCACCTCTGGACTTCTTGCCACGAATACCCACTTTAATGAGGGAGGGTATTGTGTTACTTGCAGCCAAAAAATATCCTTACTAATTCAATTCTCAAGCCTGGTTATCCACCTTGGACTTTTTAAATGCATTTTTATTTTTATTCTTTTTTTAAGATTTTATTTGAGAGAGCGAGAGCAAGCAGGGAGGGGCAGAGAGAAGAGAAAGAATCTGAAGCAGACTCCGCACTGAGTGCAGAGCCAGACGCAGGGCTCGATCATGACCTGAGCCAAAACCAAGAGTTGGATACTTAAGCGACTGAGCCACCCAGGTGACCCTAAATACATTTTCATTTTTTTAAAGATTTTATTTATTTATTTGAGAGAGGGAGAATGAGAGAGAGAGAGAGAGAGCATGAGAGGTGGGAGGGTCAGAGGGAGAAGCAGACTCCCCGCTGAGCAGGGAGCCCGATGCGGGACTCGATCCTGGGGCTCCAGGATCATGACTTGAGCCAAAGGCAGTCGCTTAACCAACTGAGCCAACCAGGCACCCCCTAAATGCATTTTTAAGTAGAATATCTCCCTGTTTAGCATTTCCCTGCTAGAATGCCCCTCAGAATAGGAATGACCAAATATCATAGAATATACATATCTTTCAATATAATATTTAAGCCAATATTCACAAAGGAAAAATTTTTCATTCATTAAAAAATATATCACAAAAACTGTGACATTGTGTTTGAGAAAAGCCTCAAGTTTCTTCCAACTATAAATGGTAGACCATCAGAATCGAACAAAATTTGAACAGCGCATCAGGAAACAATAAAAAGGAAGTGTGTCTCAGATGGGGCTAGTCCTAAAAGAAGCTTTGTCACTGCGCACAAATGACCGTTAAAAACCTATGTATCATTTAATGACAGGAAGGAATGTTGTAAGCCTTTTTACATCCTAATGTGGTTATTTGTAACTTAAGTTTATAAAGGAATTTGACTGTCTCAGTAAAATTTAGTTGAGGGATTTGGGTTGCATTTAATACATTGTAATTTTTTCCTATTTAAAATAATAAAAATTGGGGGTGCCTGGGTGGCTCAGTCCTTAAGCGTCTGCCTTCGGCTCAGGTCATGACCCCAGGGTCCTGGGATTGAGCCCCACATCGGGCTCCCTGCTTGACAGGAAGCCTGCTTCTCCCTCTCCTGCTCCCCCTGCTTGTGTTCCCTCTCTCGCTGTCTTTCTCTGTCAAAAAATAAATAAAATCTTTAAAAAATAAATAAATAAAATAAAATAATAAAAATTGGCTCCCAGCTAGCATGTGTATGCAAAATGTCTGGTTTTTCAGGAATGGATTACTCAAAGTACAGATGCCTGTAATTTTATGTGGCAGGAAAACTGGATTTGAATTGTTTTAGAAATGCCTTCACTGAACTACAAATCAATACTCCTCTTATATTAAGAATCAATATGATAATTGGTTGTATAAAGAGTTTCTGTATCTTCTGCTGAACAGCGATTAGTCATTTATTCTCTGTAAGGTTCTACACCACTAACCCACAAGCCTGGCTGTACATCAAACCCACCTGAGGAGCTTTTAAAAAAAATACTGATGCACACATCCCATCCTAGACAAGTTAAACAGAATCTCCAGAGGCCAGATAATTCTTAAGTGTACTCAAGTTTGAGAACTACTGCTCCAAACAACAAATTCCTCCAAGAACTTAGGAACAGGAAGACATTGATATGACAACAAGATGTATGAAACCTACCAATTTCCTTTTTCTCCTGGCTACCTGGAAGCTCAACCAAACTTATAGTAACTCTCTTGCACCTGGTTCTTACATCAGTTAACTCTCTCCATTATCCAGATGTCCAGATACCACTTCTTTTATCTATAATTCACATGTATTACAATAAAATCCCAAATCTTCTGTGTTCTACCAACCACTCTGTCCAGCCATTCTAGCATACACGACCACACACACACACACACACACACACACACATCAGGATTTAGCCTACTCCAGGTAGCTACATCTCCTGCTTTTGACTTTAATCTTTTTTCCCCTCCAGAAGTTTTTGATTGCCTTAAACATGTTCTACAGTGGTTAAAACCTTGACTAATCCAATTTTCTATGAACCAGGGCTATCAAATATTAATATCAACCTACTTCCTATGGCTAAATTTTTTTTTACATTGGGAACAAAATATATGGCCTCATTTATGCCTGAGTTCATCAACCAGTTAAAATTTTTTGTGTTGTTCTTTTCATCAGCTCTGACAAAGTGATACAGAATTAGACACCCTATGAACTGTTTCTTTGCTCTAATGTGTGAGCTGCGCTTCACTAGAGGGAATAAAATAACCCACTGTCATTTCTGTTTTTATCATATTCATTTTTGGCAGAGAATTTATTCACTTTTCTCTATATAGTTATTTATGTGCTACAATCTTGCATTTTTGCATTCCCCAGAGAACGCACCATTAAAACTCTTAATGTGACACCTCATATTTTTAGTAGACTAGAAAATAGTTACAATTTTAATTTAAATTGAAATGACTATGTAATAGCTGGACAAATCAGTTTGAGATCCCCAGAGCTCTTAATTGTAATTCTCCATTGTTTTCTATGCATAAATTTCTTTTCCAAAGTGCTCATTCTGAAATACTCACTCATTTTTTTTTCAGCTGTTCCATGCTCATTCCAAACTCACTTATTTAATAATTTTCTATGGTTAACAACTTCATGATTAAACTTTAATGTTAAATATAAATGGTTGAAATAATAAGCATATTAGAGTGTTTTAAAAAGAAAGAGGACTGGACATTTAAGGAATGATGAATTTAAGTATCAGGTATAAGAGAGATTCAGTCTGGCCAAGAACAAAGCAGATACCTGGATTTTGATAGCGTAAATGTATCTATATTAGAAATACCTATGGTAGATATGAATGTCCAAGTCTGTTCCAAGCAATGGGCAGAGGACCCTTAACATGATGGGACTCAGGGCTAGACACAGCGATGAGAGTCTCTAGCCTACTTATTTTACAAATAAGGAACATAAAGAGCAGAAAAAGGGATCCTTTTTTCAAAATCAAATGATTTCTTCGCCAAGACCAGGCTAAGAGAAGAATTGGAGGTGAACTAAAAGAAGGAGGAAAGACTCCACTGAAGGCAGGTGGCCTCTTTTTCAGAATCCTCATGTCCAGCAACAAGATGTCAGATCGAGCAGTAAACGATATGCTAGCCTTCCATGACCCGCTTGCTGAGGCTGTGTTTCACAGCATCTGATTCTCATCTTGATTTAAAAACAATAACAAAAGACACCACCTGAGTTATTGTCAGATCAGATTTTATTTTAACCTGGTCTGGCAATGTTAAGAAGGTGAAAATATCGGGCGCCTGGGTGGCTCAGTTGGTTAAGCGACTGCCTTCAGCTCAGGTCATGATCCTGGAGTCCCTGGATCGAGTCCCGCATCGGGCTCCCTGCTCGGCAGGGAGTCTGCTTCGTCCTCTGACCCTATCCCCTCTCATGTGCTCTCTGTCTCTCTCATTCTCTCTGTCTCAAATAAATAAATAAAATCTTAAAAAAAAAAAAAAAAAAAGAAGGTGAAAATATCTCCAAGAGAAAAGTGGTATAATGCCTCTCAAATAAGCCTTGACGGGTCTCCTCGGCTTCTTTGAACACTGTTGGAAGCAAGAATATCGATTCTTCCCCTCCATACCACATCCCCAAACCCTCAGGGGACACACACACACACACACACACACACATACACACACACACTAAGGATCTAATGAAGGCAGACGGCTGAGTTGTCCCTCTACTTAATGAAGAAGATTTAAAACACCTAGAAAAGAGCCTTTGATAGGTTTTGGCAGATCTGGGGTCCAGTACTGACCTGCCACTAACTGGTCATGACTTTGGTCAAGTCCATGCACCATACTGGGCCTCAATTTCCTTATCTATAAAACGAGAGGATAGGCCTAAGGGCCCACCCTTTCCAGCTCTAATATTCTATGGCTTCTAATTCCATCCCTTAACTCCATCTTCATGTCCTTTACTTGACATTTATTGAGCATCTTCTATAGACCAGGTTCTGTGCTTGGCACTAGAATATCACAGCGGATAAGACTCTGTCCCTGCTGCCCAGGGGCTCAGTCCTCTGGAATGAGACAAACAATACAGAATGTGGGAGTTAAGCAAATTTATCCTAAGTGTAGGATAAATATGAAATTTCTGGCATGGGCATTTAAGTGACTGGTCATGCTACTGTCCAAAATGGATAAAGTGACCTTATAAGGTATCATTCAAACCAGAACATTTCTGAGAGGAAAAGGGAGATTATTAATAATTATGTTGGGACAACAGGCTTAAACTGAGACTATTTCAGCAACCAGGGATGTATGGTCAACCTAAAGATGGGAACAGTGGGGAAAAAACAGTCCGAGGGGGTGTAAGTTTGGGTCTAGATATGTTGCCTTTTGGGTGCCTATGGGACATCCAAATGGAGCTGTACAGTGAAAGTGGACTGAGTAGAAGGACTGAGAGCTGAGGAGAGGTCTGGGTCAGAGATGCAGATTTGGGAGCCATCATGAGCCACAGGATAGATGAGAACATCTAGAGAAATGTGAAGAGCAGGAAGAGAAGTAGGCCAGAGTCAGAAGCCTGGAATTAACATCTAAGGGGCAGACAGAGGAAGAAGTTGAGGCATGGTTGGAAAACCAGAAGGGAATAAAATCAAAAGCAGAGAGAGTTCCAAATGGAGGAAATGGATAACAGTGTCAGGGGCCAGGAAGAGCTAACACAGTCATCGAGTTCAGCTACAAGCATGATAATGGTACCCTTAGAGACTTGACCTCTGGGCAGTTCCCTCTACAGCCACACCTCAATATCCCTAGTAAACCAAAAGATTTCTCACCTTCTCTCTTTTTTTTTTTTAAGGTTTTTTTTTTTAAGATTTTATTTATTTGAGAGAGAGAGAGAGAGAGCACATGAGAGGGGGGAGGGTCAGAGGAAGAAGCAGACTCCCTGCTGAGCAGGGACCCCCCGATGTGGGACTCGATTCCGGGACTCCAAGATCATGACCTGAGCTGAAGGCAGTCGCTCAACCAACTAAGCCACCCAGGCACCCTCACCTTCTCTTTAAACCTAGTCCCATCTGCATGGAGTCTATTTGTAGATCTGAGAAACAGAGATGCTGCTCAATATTTTTCTGTGCAAGTTATTTCTCTCGCTCTCTCTCTCCCGCTCTCCCTCTCCCCTACCCAACATCCTTTCTTCCTCCAACATCAGCTATTTCTCCTCATCTTTATTCCCCTCCCAATCTGCCTTCGACCTTCATCTTCATAGGTCTTACCTGTCTAGCCTCCATCCCATCACTCTTGCAGCTAAATCCACAAGCATGGAATCTGACCTTTTTGCCTCTACTTCTCAGCAATTCTCTTGTGTTCCTGAGGTCAAGCTTCTGCCCCAGCATACTCTTGCGTTCCTACTTGAAAGATCCAATTCCCCCTCTCATTCCTTAGCCTCCTTGACCTCTCAACAGCCTCCAGGACTGCTGTCTATGCCTCTTTCAAAGGCCTCCTCTCTTAACTTTGATGACTAATTGTTTCCTCTCCTGTCTCCAGCTCCTTCACCTATTCCTCAGATGTGTAGTTGACAATGGCTGAAGTTTGCCTGGGGCTTAGAGCCACTCATATAACCCTGGGGCCAGCTGGAGATGCTGGGCCATTGGAAAAGGCCATTTTCCCCTTCCTAAAGCCAGATCCTAGACTTGAGCTTTCTATCAAGAAACCCCCGGGGACTCCCACTCTACAATGTAGAAATGGGATCAAGGATTCTCATATCAAGAACCTTATAGAATTATTGCCCCTTGAGGTTAGAAAGGAGCCTCAAGTGATTCATTTCAGACATCATCTAATCTTTACAATCCCTCCTCAACAGTCCCAGTTGGGGGACTCCCCTGCTGCTGCTGAAGCACTCCAGGGATAGGGGATTGGCCACTTCCTGGGCAAGCATGTTTCCTTCTTAGACAGCTAAGAAGGCCTACCTCATATCAAACCAAATCCAGCTTATTATACCCATAAATTTGGTCTTCTTTATACCCGATAGGACTACCCAGAAAAGTTCAAATCCGTCTTCCATGTACCTTCAGATTTGTGAACATGCCTGTCACATCTCCTCCTCAGTCTCATCTCCTCCTGCCATGCCTCACATCACACAGCTTCAAATCTCCTCATGATCCTGACTCACTTATCCAGGTGTAACCATTTCCAATAGTGAAGGTGTGTGTGTGTGTGTAAGTGAACAAAGGGAATTTCTTCTGGTTTTCCTTTAAGTAGTTCATTTTTGCAAACATCAGGGAACAATTTCTGAGAGGCAGCATGACATATGATGACATAGGAACAAGGTTATCCAGAGCCCAGCCCATCAGACAGTCCGGAAAACCCTTAAGTGAAGAATGCTTGTCTCCATGAAACCTTGATAATTTAAAAGGGACAATGACTATCTGAAGCAGTCAAGGTCTCCGTTAAATCCAGCAAAGCTAGGAGACTGGAAGGGGGGGCTTCTCTGCAAGGGGACCCTTTGGTCTTTAGCGACATCATTATCTGTGGGTTATTATCATTACTACAAATACTAATACACTTTTATTAAGCACTGGCAATGACCCAGGGCAAGTGAGTTTAAGTTCATATTATATCCATTTTCATTATCGAGAGAAAAGAGGAGAATGAACAAAGGACTATAATGTGAAATTCTAAAGTAGGAAAAATGAAAAAAGGTTAATTAAAAAAAAAAAAACCACAGAGTAAAGAGAAAGGCTCCAACTGTTCGTGGTCAGGAGCCATGATGGATGGTGGATCTTGTCACCCTGGACTTGTCCCCTGTGATTTCTTTCCATCTCTCTCTCTAAAAAAAGATCCTCCTCTCAGCTAAGGACATGGCAGGGACAGGGTGGGGTGGAGAGAGGGGCAGTAGTCTTTTATCTCAAGGGCCCTTTTCAGCTCTGAAATTGTATAAATCAATATTTCCTCATTCTAATATCTAGCCCAAAACAGAATCAAATTTAACATTAAAAATACATTAAAATATAAAAATAAAAATATTAAATCCTGAGAGATATCCCCTTCCTCAAAGGTCTTTTCTTTGCACCTCTGACACGAAAATATCAAAGTGTATCACTCTCACCTCTGACTACACCCTGGCCTTCTGGATGGTTTAGGTCTTTTAAGACAAATGCAAGAAATTTCCCATTAACCACCAAACTTTAATTCCAAGTCTCCCTTGGAATTAAATCTTCCTGCTCTGTAACTCTGCTTGGTAATTCTAAATATTTTTCTGTGCAAGTTATTTCTCTCCATCAAGTGAATGCCTGAGGCTTCTCAGAGTGTATAAACCAGACTGGGAATTCAGAACACCAAGCAGATCAGCAGATCAGCAGAATGAACACCTAAATATAGAGGAAGTGTTGTCCAGGCCAGTGTCCTTTGTAAGGAGTGTTGTATTTTAGGTATATACTTATGTCACATGGTGAGGTGTTTGTAGCTACTCTGTTGGAGCTACTTATCTTAGCCAAAACTTGAAACCATCACTCCTAATTATACATCAAACCTCAACATCATTTGTCGTATCAGCTAGGAGAGACCCTAAAAGAGGTTTGTATATGTTTGCATGTGTGTGTTATGTTTATAGAAACAAACCCAGAGATGGCCAGTAACTTACCCAAGGTCATAAACAGAATCAGCTTGGGAGTCCAAAGGCCTGAGTCCCAGAATCCAGCACTCTTCCTGCTCAAGTGCACAGTCTTTCTGATAGTGATACAAAAAGCTACAGCTGGACTTAGCTAAGTCTTCACAGTGCATTAAAGTAGGAATAAGAGGTCATACCCTAGACCCTTTTTCTCATATGCTATGAGAAACAGTTGCCTCTTGGAAAGTTGGCTTAGAGGATCACGTGGAAAAGTGACCCCCCGCCAAACCCCATGTGTGAACTTCAATGCATCTTGTTGCTGCCCAACAGATTTCTCATTGAGACCCTAAGCACCCTGATGGCAGGAAAATACATGTATTCTTTCCCATATCTCACTTAGCACCAACATGAAGTTCTAATTCAACAAGTGTTGACTGAGTAACTGAACTAAATGAAGTTAAAAGTAAGTCAAGAATGAACACATATTCAACAAATGGCCTTGTGTCAACTGGCTAATCATTTGGGGGCATTAGGTTTAGTAGCGGAAGGACTGGGCATACATATAAGATTTGTGTCTTGACAAGACCACTCGACATAGAGCCCAGTTAGAAGGATACCATGAAGCTCATCTTCTGGGCTGACTTTGGACAGACCCAGTATCATGAGTGCACACATATTCTGACAATTCTTACAACTTCCCCCTGAAGAGGGCACTGTTTTTTCTGTTTAACAGCTGAGAACCTGAAGCTTTCAAAAGCCAAGCAAGTGCCCAAAGTCTCTCTGCTCAGACACAACGAAGCTTTTACAATAACTACTATTTCAAACAACTTAGATTTTAAAAAATCTGCCAACAACTCCAAGTTCTCTCCACTCGACGACATATTCCCATCATTGTGAGTGTGGCTGTTGTTAGCACTTCCTTACTTCCTGGCACTATGCTTCAGACTCATCTTGCATATTTCCTGTCCCAGTCCTAGATAGAACCAGCTATTTCTCCAAGGAGTCCTGGTTCCTTTTATTGGAGAATGGTAATGGTATTAGAAACAAGATCTGGGCACTGCGTCTGCTTATTGCTACCAGGGTATCTTTCAGACCTTCTCAGCTGACAATAAAAAAGAAATACATGTGCTGATACTAAGTTGTATATATATACATATCTATAAACATTTCTATATGTAACCATCTGTATTTATATTAAGGTAAATGAGCTCTGGGAAGCCTGGGTGGCTCTGTCTGTTAAAGGGTCTAATTCTTGATTTCAGCTCAGGTTATGATCTCAGGGCTGTGAGATTGAGCCCAGTGTTGGGTTCCTCGCTGGGCGTGGAGTCTGCTTAAGATTATTTCTCCCTCTGCCCCTCCCCCACTCTCCCTCTCTTAAAAGAAAAAAGTAAATGAGTTCTTACTGATGTCTCCTTCCCTAATCCATCACCACATGGACATGGATCATTCTAGCCTCCTTCTCCTGCTTATCTGTAAATTCCCACTCCAACAGTTAGAGATCTAGCTTCTACCATCTACCATCCATTTACTTCAATTCCAGTATACAATCACTGGAATTGTTAACTTGTCCTCTCAAGGGAAACAATTTTATTACCTAGAGTACAATGCTTATGTGTGGTTCCTTTTGTTTTGAGTCTTACACACTCTCTTCATTTCCAAAGTTACTCAGGTCAGCAACTTTTCCCCCTCCCCCTTCAGTAAGGTTATTTCATACATTTTTTAATAGCTAGAGTCTCTTGTCACAGTATACATTCCTCCTTGAGAAATTCCAACTTCTTAAATGATTTAATTCACATACAATAATACTGCAGATTGAATGTTTGTGTCTGCCCCCTATCCCCAATTCATATGCTGAAACCTAATCTCCAATGTGATGGTATTTGGAGGTGGGGCTTTGGGAGGTGATCAGGTGGAGGGATGGAGCCCTCATGAATGGGATTCGTGCCCTTACAAGAGAGACCGGAGAGCTCCCTCACTTCTTCCACCATGTTAAATCACAGTGGGAAGACAGCTGTCTGAACCAGGAAGCAGGCATCTGCCAGTCCCTCGATCTTGGGGAGTTCTCAGCCTCCAGAACTTTAAGCCACCCAGTCTGTGGTACTTTGCTATCGCAGCCTAAACAGATTCAGACAACTAGAGTTTATGCTTTGTGCTGTCAAGTTCTATAGGCTTTCACAAATGCATAATATTATGTACCCACCATTACTGTATCATAGAGAATAGTTTTACCACCCTAAAAATTCCCATGGGCCATTTATTCAACACTCCTTCCCATCCCACTGGCAACCACTGATTTTTTTCCATGTCTCTTTAGTTTTGCCCCTTCCAGAATGCCATATTAATTATAACCATACAGTGGGTAGTCTCTTCAGACTGGCTTCTTTCACTTAGTAATATGCAGTTAGTGTGTTCCTCTAGGTCTTCTCAAGGCTTGATGGCTCATTTCTTTTTACTGTTGAAAAATATTCAACTGTATGGATGTACCACAGTTTAACCATTCATGTATTGAAGAATATTTTTGTTGCTTCCAATCTTTGGCAATTATGAATAAACATTCACACGTAAGTTTTTGTGTGGACCTAAGTTTTCAAATCCACTGGGCAAAGACCTAGGAACACAATTACTGAATTATATGGTGAGATTATGTTTAGCTTTGTAAGAAACTATCAAACTGTCATCCAAAGTGGATACGCTATTTTGCATTTCTACCAGCAATGAATGAGAGTTCCTGTTGCTCCACATCCTTGTCAGCATTTGGTATTGTCAGTTTCTTGGATTTTAGCCATTCTAATAGGTATGTAGTAGTATCTTGTTTTAATTTCAAATTCTTTAATGACAAATGATGTTGAGCATCTTGTCATACATTTATTTGCCATCAGTGTATCTTCTTTGGTGAAGAATGTGTTCAGATCTTTTGCCAATTTTTTAAATTGTGTTGTTTTCTTCTGGTTGAGTTTTAAGAATTCTTTTTATATTTTGGTTACAAGTCATTTATCAGATATATTTAGCAAATATCCTCCCATTCTGTAGGTTGTCTTTTCATTTTTTTGTGATGGTATCCTCTGAAGCACAAAAGTATTTAATTTTGGTGAAGTCCAGTATATCTATTTTTCCACTTGTTGCTTGTGCTTTTCATGTCATGTCTAAGTAACCATTACCTAATCCAAGATTGCATTTACTCCCACACTTTTTTAAAATGAATTTTATCATTTTAGCTTTTACATTTAGGTTCTGATCCATTTTAAGTTAATTTTTTATATGGTGTGAGGGAGGGGTCCAACTTCATTTTTTGCTTATGGATATCCAATTATCTGAACATCATTTGTTTTCGTTTTTTTAAGATTTTATTTTTAAGCACTCTCCATACCCAATGTGGGGCTCAAACTCAGAACTCTAAGATCAAGAATCGCATGCTCTACCGACTGAGCTGGCCAGGCGCCCCTGAACACCATTTGTTGAAAAGACTATTCTTTCCCCCACTGAATTGTCCTGGTATCTGTCAAAAATCAGTTGATCATTGTGATAGGCAGAATGCCCCCACACCACAGACATCACATTCTAATTCCTGGAATCTATGAATATGATTTGTTACATGTCAAAGGAGAATTAAGCTTACAGATGGAATTAAAGTTGCCCAACAGCTAACCCTAAGACAGGGAAATACTCCTGCATGACGTGAGTCAGAGGGAAATGTGACTTTAGAAAGAGTAATATGATGTGAAAAGGACTCAACTTGCCTTTGTGTGAAGATGGGAGGAAGAGGGCTATGAGCTGAGAAATGTGGGCAGCCTCCAGAAATTAGAAAAAGCAAGGAAATGGACCCTAACCCAGAGCCTACAGAAAGGCTTTTAAATATATAATTCTATAAGCCTATATTACATAATAATCATAGTCATAAAAATAAGCTCTTTAAAATGTACAAAATCACTGTGGAACCAAGAAGCTGACAGTCTTTCAATTCCTATTTCCTTGGTAGACTATATTCTTCTTACGCAGAGGAAGACACTTTGAATTTCTTATTTTCATTAGGAATCACACAACAAACTCAACTGTGATAAGGTCTGGACTAGTGAAGTTTTCCTACATCTTAACCAGTTTGTGTAAGATTGCTGCTTTAAAAAAAGCAATCTTTTGATGTGTATAATATATAATCATGCTTTTCTATATGGCACAATTTCAGGAGAGAGGTATTACACCTATTTCTAGTATAGGAAAGAACATGCACTTTGGAGCCTGTCATCCCTGATTCAAAGCCAATACACTTACAAGCTTTATAACCTTGAGAGAGTTATTGCTTTGCCTCTCTGATACTCAGCTTTCTCCTCTGTAAAAAGGGGTACCACCAACCTTGCAGAATTAGTGCAAAGACTGAGTTAATATGTATATGATTTGAAAACATTTATTTAAATCTGGGGTCAGCAAACTTTTTCTGTAAATACTTTATAATAGTAAATACTTTATGCTTTGCAGGTCATACAGTCTCTGTCAAATTTACTCAACTCTGCCACTCTAACACAAAAGCAGTCATAGATAATATGAGCACAGCTGTGTTCCAATAAAACTATCAAAAAAGACTACAGGGCTACAGGGTGGTCCACAGGCCGTAGTTTGATGATGCCTGATATAAATCATCCAGTGCAGTGTCTGGCACACAGTGGGTGTTCAATCCTAGGTAGTTACTATGATCATTACTTTATTTCTCTCTATCACAGCCAAGAAACACAACCTTTTATTGCTCCTTCAACTCACTCACCATTCTATCATCCCCAATTTGCAAAATATACAAAATTACCTAAAATGCAGAAGCTAAAGCTTCTGCGGTCACTCTACTCCCAATATCCAAACAATTGATTATCTTCCACACTGTTACTGGACAGATAGGAGCTTTAGGACTATTGGTTTCAGTTCAGTACTTAAATCCCTTCTATGACCTTTCCTATGAATGGCTGTCCAACATGTCTGAACACCTCCAATGACAGGGAAGCCACTATATTCCTGGGCACCCTCTCTTGTCAGGTAGCTTGGAGTTTTTCTGAAAGCTCTTTATTGTGAGCTTAACTTCAATATGGTTCAACTTTATAAGTATATACTGAGTCCCTGCTGTATTCTAGGCACTACTAAATGCTAGGAACACAAAGATGAATAAGATATGACCTCTACCTCCAACTTCTCACTGGACTTTCTTTGCCTGCTACTATCACCAAAACAAGTCTCCTATTTTCCCCTCATGATAGACCTTTAGGTATTTGAGGGTTAACACCTTAAGTGTTCTCCAGGTTCCAAACTTTCAATTCCTTCCACCATTCTTCACAAGTTCCTTCATCACTTCTTCACACTGCCATCCTCTGGACATAAAATTCACATACACCCTCCAAAGAAGTCCATGTGTGGCTGCACAATGGAAAGGGAAGCCAACTTAAAACTATGCAGATTTAGTTTAGTGTCAACAATCTAAACCATATTTGCCTCTTAGGAACTACCCCAGCCTCATTTACAACTCCCAACTATACCCCTTTAATTTTCCAAATGGCTCTATAAAATTAGAGCTAAGTGATAGATTTTAGATGCTATAGCAACCATTAACATTTATTTGTCCTTAAAGGAAAGCAAGATTTAGGGGCACCTGGGTAGCTCAGTCGTTAAGCGTCTGCCTTTAGCTCGGGTCCTCGATCCCAGAGTCCTGGGATCGAGCCCCACGTCAGGTTCCCTGCTCAGTGGGAAGTCGGCTTCTCCCTCTCCCACTCCCCCTGCTTGTGTTCCCTCTCTCGCTGTGTCTCTGTCAAATAAATAAATAAAATCTTAAAAAAAAAAAAAAAAAGGGAAGAAAGAAAAAAGAAAAGCAAGATTTAGTTTAAATAGCAGTCAGGGTACCTATTTTTACTTGATCCAGTCTGATGGGTAGTAGAGCCAATAATAACATTTCTAGGCTGAATTAATCCCCAAAAAAGAGATTTAAATTTAAAAAATTTTTAAAGTAAGTATACTAAAAACTCCAATGTAAAGACTGCAATTGTCAGACTAGATGTTTACAAAAGAAAATAGAAAATAGTATCACATTTATAGTAAGGCTAAGCAGTGTTTTATATTTATGTGTGATGCATCCCAAAGTAAAACAGACTTCTTACTGTGGTTCATGGTCAAAAGTTTTTGTTCCAGACCCATCTGACACAGGAATACAAGAGTGATTCTTCTCTTATGTTTTATAAAAATAGCCGGATTGGACTTTAGAAAATTAAAACTTTTTCTTTTTTTTTTTTAAGATTTTATTTATTTGACAGAGAGAGACACAGCGAGAGAGGGAACACAAGCAGGGGGAGTGGGAGAGGGAGAAGCAGGCTCCCCACTGAGCAGGGAGCCCGATGTGGGGCTCAATCCCAGGACTCTGGGATCATGACCTGAGCCGAAGGCAGACGCCCAACGACTGAGCCACCCAGGCGCCCCAAAACTTTGTTTTTCAAAGACACCATCAAGAAAGTAAAAAGACTACCTACAGAAAGAGAGAAAATATTTGCAAATCATATATTTGGTAAGGGACTTACAGCTAGGACTATAGAATTCTTGCAACTCAACAATAAAAAGACAAACAACCAGATTCAATATGGGCAAAGGGTCTGAATAGATATTTCTCCAAAAAGATGTATGACCAATAAGCACATGAAAAGATGCTCAACATCATTAGTCGTTAGGGAAAAGCAAATCAAAACCATAGTGAGATAACACTTCATAGAGCTAAAATAAAAAAGACAGACAATAACAAATGTTATAGAGAATGTAGAAATATTAGAACCCTCATAAATCACTGGTGGGATCATAAAATGGTAAGCAGTTTGTCAGTTCCTCAAAATGTTAAATGACTCAGCAATTCCACTCCAAGATACATATAAACATAAGAGAACTGAAAACATGTCCACAAAAAATTGTATGGAAATGTTAATAGCAACATTATTCATAATAACCAAGAAGTGTAAACAACCCAAATATCTATCAACTGATAAATGGGTAAATAAAATGTGATATATCCATACAATGGAATATTATTCAGCTGTAACATGGAATGAAGTGCTGACACATGTTACAACATAATGAATCTTGAAAACATTATGTTAAGTGAAAGAAGCCAGACCCAACAGGCCACAATATTGTATGAATCCCTGTACATGAAATGTCCGGAATACTCAGATCCAGAGACAGAAAGTAGATTAGTGGGAACCAGGAACTGTGAGGTGGGCAAATAGGGAGCACCACTAATAGATGCAGGGTTTCTCTTTGAGGTGATGAAAATGTTCTAAAATTAGATTGTGGTGAGAGTTGCACAAATGTGAATAAAACCCACTGAATTATATACTTTAAAGAGGTAAATTTTATAGTATGTGAATTATATTTCACTAAGCTGTTCTAAAAAAATTTAAAACCCTTTGAGAGCTTCCCTTTGCCAAAACAGTTTAGTGGAGCATTTGAGTTCCTTCAAGTTCTTCCATCACTTATTTCCAGCTAAATGTTCAGCCCTCAACTCCAGCTATTTCCCCCTTGCACCACCTTCTGCCTCCACCCTAAACAAGGTATGACATTTCATAATTCCACGCCTTTGCACATACTCTTCTTGCTGCCAAGAATATCATATTCCCTCTTCTCTTTCTGATGAACACCTATATATCCTTTAAGAACAAATTATCCCTTACTCCTCCAGACAAAGTTGGTCATCCCCTCTATGCTATAAATACTAGTTTATGCATCTGCCCCTAATAGATCCTGAGCTCCCTGAGTTTACTAGACAGTATCATCTTCAGCCCCTGAACCTAATGTTTGTAAGCACTTAATAAATGTTTACTGAATAAATGAGTGACAAAATACTCCCTCACTACTGACTAGAAGTAGTGCTATTTTTCTCCAACTAGTTTAATTGGTAAAATCCATACAAATAAAACTTGAGGGCTAGCCTTTAGAGACCAATAAAATGAAATAAAAATACAAATTTGGGGCCAACATCAAGACTTAAGGAAAATTACCATAAAGTAACATTTCATGGGGGTTCATAGTTCAGATACTTATTGTTGACCGAACACACTTACTGAAGTCAATAGTCTTTTATTCAACATATTAAATGTGTTGTTTAACTCTGGTAACCACAGCTGTGACTTAGTTAACGATCTCAATAAATCCTACTTAAATCAGAGACGGGGGAAAAAATTATGCAAATGAATTCTTATCTGTTTTTCTGCCCAAGGCATATTTGATAACAGATAAAACATCTCCAAATAGTCTCTACTTAATAGTCAGGAAGCCATTTGAGGTTTTATTTGGATCAAAATCAAATACAAAGAAGAGGAGAAGCCTGCTATATTCACAAATGATTTTATTTCAGAAAGAAATTACACATTTAAAAGGAGACATAGTTAAGAGCTTACTTTCACATATGGAAGTGAATCTAGGAAAGTCAACAGTTATTAACATACAAAACCACATGATTAAAAAAGACAGTAATAGATAATGACAGATGGGCACACCTGAGATTCATCTGCAAAACATCTTTTGTTTAAAAACAAAAAGATACTGGTCTTTAAGACAGCTCTTTAGAAACAAGTCTGTAGTTCCAAAGAACTTTAAAAATCAAGCCAAGCACACCAGTCTCCATATAGGCTGTATCACACCCATATTCACCCACTGGCGGCGGGGGGGAGCCATCCAACAATTATACCTTGCAGCTAGACAGGATGTCTTCCACTAATCTCTTGTAAACCCAGGCATCACCCTTCAGCCGCTGCCTCCTGATACCCACCACATCGGGTTTCTGAAGCTGGCACACTTCTAGTTCAAACTGCATTGTCACTTTACCAAAATCTGACTGTGTTTGACACTTCAGTGTATAGCTGTGAAAAACAAGATAAGATACCAGTTAGTAGGAGCATCATGAATATCCTGTATAAGAGATTTCCAAGCCTCCAGGAGGCCAGTGGAGAGAATGAACCATTATGTCACATTAAGCAATCTATTACTGCTTACAGTTTCCAAATGATTTAGCTATACCTTAGTCATGGAGCATGACTGGTGTTTTCCCAGAAGCTGAACTAGGATCTCAAGAAAGAATAAAGATGAAAGACTCTATCAGAATTTTCCCTTGTCCAAAGAAAAGCCCTTCATTTAATAGCTACCCATGCCATTCATGCTCAAGAAATCTTCTGGCCTTCTTTGTGCATCTCTTTCAACAGTGTAATCTTTGAACATTAGGCCATTTCCACAATGTTCACAACAAACGAAAGTGCAGGGAAGATTAAGAATATATTTTTGTGGGCACCTCATCGGAAAATTCTGTCTTTCATATAAATAAAGCTGAAGCTACCAACCTGTCAGAACGGCATATGTTTTTGAGATTTTTCTAATAGTAGTAAGAATTTATTACTAATATCTGGAAGCATGGTTACACTTTATGGCAGAATTATAACAGAAAACCCATGGAGATGGTATATTCCCATGGTTGAAACACATGGTAAATATAACTAGAACTGCAACATAACAACTCTGATGATGGAAGGGCCCAGTCCAAATGAAGCCTTAAACACATCTTAAGAAATAGGTATGTACCTGCAAAGTTAGATAAATTGAATTCATGTAAATCAATTTTTTAATTAGTTTGCATGATATTTTAGTTTGTCTTACTAATCTCCAATAAATAAAAAATAATAGATCAATTTTAAATTTTAGTTCCCTAAATATTTATGACTAGGCAGTGTTCCACAGAAGTGTAGACAAATTACTTGTATCTGTTATGAGGTTTCACAAAACATCATCCTTTTTCTTACTAATTTAGATCTGTGTTTGGGGTCTTGATCTCTTAAAAATGAGCAATCATTATCAGAAATAGGAGTACCAAAAGGAGTGCCCTATAGTTAAGGTTCCTGATGGGAAGATGAAGCATAGAGCAATTCAGTCTATGGAAGAGAAAAACCAATTCTTCTGGCTTGGAAAAAGATCATAAGGGAATATATCCGAGATTAGTAAGATCACACCACTAAAAAACTTAGCTTTTATTGCTCTGCTTTTTCACAAAGTAGTTAAAAACAAACAGAAAAGTTAAAAAGGGAAAAAAAGGGATCAAGGCAGAGACTTTGCAGCTGATCAGGAAGTTAGAAGAATAAATTATTGGCTAGCAGCTAGTTGGTGATCGGAAAGAGAGATTATATGCTGAAGGAAAGATTATTGAAAGCTTTCTGATTTGGCTAGAGGTTCTGGAAGCATCACTAAAGCCCAAGCATGAAGAATGAGCCAGAATGAGTTATATGTGTTCTGATGACGCCTAAAGAAGAAAGCCAGGGTTCAGGTAAGGAATGCTTACCAACATTTACAGATAATGAAAAATAAAATTACTTTTGCAAAAGATTGTTTCTTAAAATCTTACTCTACATTGAATATTCTAGTTAAATATTTTGTTATATCTATTAGTGGCTCTTTTTATCTGCCTTAATAATGAAATTTTAAAGAGACATAACTGGAAATGCTTAGAAATATGAACATCTTAGGTAATGAGAAGAGGTCTGGCCATTCAGACCATGAGATCACAGCCACGGAGGCTTTGCTGGCAGCTCACTCAACAGTGGGAGAGAGTTCAGGTGAAATAATTTGATAAAGTGCTGAAAACCCAGTCCTGTCCAATAGCAAGTCATAAAGGAAAGGGTTCTACATAAATCCCTAATTGGTTTGAGGTATCTCATAAATTTAGATTGCAGTTTATAAATATTATTGAAAACATCAGAGGAAAATAGAGGACTGAAAAGAAAACTGGAAGAAGTTCGGATTTTTCCTATTTTGAAAAGTCTAACTTTGAAAGTGGTGACAATATGGCGCTAGCTCACATAACACCAACGAGACTAAATTATGAACAATGACACTAGCATAAAAGCTTTTTTGATGAAAATGAGGTGGGAGAAATATTTTTTAAAAAGAGAAGTGAAGAATCAATACATGTCTTCTCAAAGTTCAAAAGACATCAAGCAATAAATGCAACAGCCTCTAAGCGTGCTTCTTACCCCTTTTGTACAAAGTCAACGTGCTTCTTTGGAAGAACAGACATTATTTCATTCAAGAGTTGATCTGGATTCACTAATTTGGTTGTAGTCACATTATAGTGAAGCTTAAAAAAGAAAAAGAAGGGGTAAGAAGTAAATCTTTACATCAACACAAAGACCATTCTACCTAATTGAGAGATTCACAAACTCATTATAGTACCACTTCAAAGGGAAACATTTCCAGAAAAATACAGAAACAATTTCCAACAACTCTTGGTAAGCTGAAATAAGATGGCACTGAAGAGCTTGGAGAAATAATATTCACTAGTAACTCCATCCATATCATCCTTTTTAACCTTCCATCCTCCTCTCCTACCAATCTTTTTAAAGAAATACATAAATATTAATTATTATATCTGTATGAGCTTTGCTCGTTTCTCCCTTCCCATGCTATGCTAGAGATAGTAATAGTCCTAAAATGTAAACTGTGGGAAATGAAACAAATGCCCTAGGAAATGTGGTTTGTACATATAGTTGACCCTTGAACAACACAAGGGTTAGGGGCACTGACCCCCTACAATGTCAAAACTCCACATATAACTTTGGACTCCCCCAAAACTTAATAGCCTATTGCTGACCGAAAGCCTTACAGATATCATAAGTCAATTAACACATATTCTGTATGTTACATGTATTTTTTTGTTATTTTATTTGGTTTTGTTTTTTAGAGAGAGATAAGAGTGTGTGAACATGGACTTGGGGGGGAGAAGGGGCAGAGGGAGAGCGAGGAGAGAATCCCAGGCAGGCTTAGCCTGACGCGGGACTAAATCTCACGACCCCTGAGGTTCATGACCTGAGTCGAAATCAAGAGTTGGACACTTAACCGACTGAGCCACCCAGGCGCCCCTATATGCATTATATACTATACCCTTACAATAAAGTAAGCTAGAGAAAAGAAAATGTTATTAAGAAAATAATAAGGAAGAGAAAATATATTTACAGTACTGTACTACATTTATCAATATTGTAAGTTTACACTGTATGTTTACAAGATGAATCTTCTATCATCTGTTAGTACCTACATCAATAGTCTTATATGACACAAAACACTATAGATATTATATGTACTACTAACACTGGATATCAAAAATGAAAAGATGTGAAAAACAAAGTTGCATTTATTTACAGGTATAGTGGTTCATGCATTGATAACAAAGCAGCAGCAATAGGATTGCTTCATGGTGGCCTAGTGTAATCAATATGATTGCTTCACAGTAGCTTAGCCTATACACTAATGAATAAATGGTCTTACAAATTTTATGGGATACAGTAATAAAGTCATATTCATAATACAGCATTAGAAACTTGTTAGATATTTTTTTAAACTACCTGCTGGTGATGATAGGCTGATAAGCAGTTTCTCCAATTACAAGAGAAGCATACTGAACAGTAACATAATTCTTTGAAAGCAAAGTTATACAACAGTAAGAAAACAAATACATTATTAATTTTATATTAAGTATCACTCACCTTATGTCTAAGTAAAGATAGACAATCCACTTCTGTGAGTCCTGCACACAATGTTCTACATGATGAATACTTAGGTAATGATGATGACAAAAAATGTCTCATGATCCTTGTACAGCTATTAGATGTTCACACAAAGACACACACATACACAATATGTAAGTTTATTAACTATACGGCATGATGATTGTTTACTGTTCGTTAAGTGAAAATGGATCATCATAAAGGCCTTCATCCTCATCTTCATGTTGAGTAGGCTGAGAAGGAGGAGGAGGAGGAAGAACGGTTGGTCTTGTTGTCTCAGGGGTGGCAGAGGTAGAAGAGGTAGAAAGAGAGGCAGGAGGGGCAGACACACTTGGTGGAACTTTTGGAAATACATCGTAGTTTCTGTCTGACTTTATGCTTTTTCATTTCGCTAAAAATGTTTCTGTACAGTGCCAATCCTCCTTCTACTATTCGCTTTAGTCTCAGTGTTCATATCATAAAAGGGTCCATGTCATAGAAGAAATCCAAAGTAGTCTTGAATAATGGAAACCCTTCGGCCAGATTGCCTAATGTCAATGTGTTTTCTGGCGCTGCTTCTTCTACATCTTCTTCCTCATTATCTGCCACTGGTTCAGAAGCACTTACCTCCATCAATTCATCTTCTGCTCATTCTTCTGGTGTAGTGTCTATCAGCTCTTGAATTTCTCCAAGGCTCATATCTTGAAACCCTCCCCACACATATCTTTTTTTGCCATATCCACAAACTCTTTCATGATTTCCTTGCCTGGCTCTGTCGTAAATCCTGTGAAGTCATGCACAACATGTGGACCGTTTTTTTCAGCAGAAATGTATTGTTTCGGGCTTCATGGCTTTCATGACTTCTTCTGTTACAACAATGGCATCTTCAATGATGAAATCCTTCCAGACTTTCATGACATTCTCTTCCATAACACTGACAATCCTTTCCAGAGAGTACTGGGTGTAATGAGCCTTAAAGGTCCTTATGACCCCCTTTTCTTGAGGCTGAATTAGAGACATTGTGTTTGGGGACAAGCAGACCACTTGGACACCTTCAGTGTTGAACTCATGGGGTTCTGGGTGACTCAGCAGCATTGTCCAATATCAAAAGAACTTCATAAGGTACTCCTTTCCTGGCAAGGTACTTCCTGACTTCAGGGACAAAGCACTGATGGAATCAATCCAGAAAAGGGATTCTCGTCCAGACCTTCTTGTACTGGCAACTTGGTGGGCATCTTTTCCCTTCAAGACTTGGGAGTTAGCAGCTATATAAACAAGGGCAGTCCTGATCATAATCCTGACTGCATTGCATGAAACAATAGAGCTAGCATATCCCTCCCTGCCTTAAATTCTGGTGCTCATTTTTCTTCCTTACTAATAAATGTCTTTCGTGGCATTTTTTTCTCCCCAGAATAGGGTTCTTTTTTTTTTTAAGATTTTATTTATTTATTTGAGAGAGAGAATGAGAGAGAGCACATGAGAGGGGGGAGGGTCAGAGGGAGAAGCAGACTCCCTGCCGAGCAGGGAGCCCGATGCGGGACTCGATCCAGGGACTCCAGGATCATGACCTGAGCTGAAGGCAGTCGCTTAACCAACTGAGCCACCCAGGCGCCCCCAGAATAGGGTATTTTTGTCTGCATTAAAAACCTGTTCAGGAAGATATCCTTTTTCCTCAATGACTTTCTTAATGGCATCTGGGAACCAGTATCTACTGCCTCTTGGTGGGCAGAAGTTGCTTCTCCTGTGATCTTGACATTTTTTTAAACCAAACCTCTTTCTAAAATTATCAAACCATCCTTTGCTGGCATTAAATTCTCCAACTTCAGATACTTCACCTTTGTTTTGCTTTAGGTTGTCATAAAGACTTCATCTTTTCTCAAATCATATTAAAGTTTATAGGTATGCCTTTCTATCTGCCTTTCAATCCTGCACCCACATAAAAGCTGCATTTTCAATATGCGATTAAAAAAAAAAAGCATTTTGCAAAAAGTGCAAGATTTTTGTGCCTGTTCGCATAACTGCAGCAAGGGCTTCACGAATTTCCCTTTTTTCTTAAACAATAGTCCTTTTACTGGATTTATTTATCTTGAAATGGTAGCTACAGACCTCAATCTATGGTATATATCAAGCAATTCAACTTTTCCTTGTAATGTCATGACTTTTCTGTGCTTCTTGGGGGCACTTCCAGCATCACTAGCAGCATTTCATGTGGGTCCCCTAGCGTTATTCAAGGTTTATGGCATTACACTAAAATGATGAAAAAAGGGCGCCTGGGTGGCTCAGTTGGTTAAGCAACTGCCTTCGGCTCAGGTCATGATCCTGGAGTCCCGGGATCGAGTCCCGCATCAGGCTCCCTGCTCGGCAGGGAGTCTGCTTCTCCCTCTGACCCTCCTCCCTCTCATGCTCTCTGTCTCTCATTCTCTCTCTCTCAAATAAATAAATAAATAAATAAATCTTTAAAAAACTTTAAAAAATAAATAAATAAAATAAAATGATGAAAAAATATGCAAGAACCGCCAGAGATCATCTTTTACTATGATACGCAATTTACTGAAGAGACGAACTGCTCACATGGAAATGATTAGCATCACACAGTGTTTTTCATGGAATTTTATTTAACTTTATTTTTTTAAAGATTTTTTTTATTTATGTGAGACAGAGAGCACCGGCAGGGGGAGGGGCAGAGGGAGAGGGACAATCAGACTCCATCCTGAGCAGGGAGCCCAAGGCAGGGGTCAATCCCAGGACCCTAAGATTACGACCTAAGCCGAAATCAAGAGATGGACATTTAACCCACCGAGCCACCCAGGTGCCCCACATCACACAGCATTTTAAGCAGATACTCAAAACACAAGCTCACCACAAGAGCAACAGAAGGTAGCTATGAAATTATTATAGTAGTACAACATGTATTACAGGTGATTTTAATGCAATTATGATTTAATACTGCACCTTTAAGTTTGTTCACATTTCTCTCAACTGTGAATGGTGCCATGTACAGTATGTTTGTGTCCATAAGTTTTGATAAATTTTAACTTTTTATAATATATTTGTTTATATCTTATGGCAGTAAATGATAAGATAGACTAATATCTACATATATCTTTTGCATTCATGACATATCTTTTTCTTAATTTGTTTGATATTTCTAGGCTATGTGGTTTTTGATTTTTCCAAATTGTCACAAATCCCCCCAAATTTTCCTATATATTTGTTGAAAAAAATATACATATAAGTGACCCACACAGTTCAAACCCATGTTGATCAAAGGGTCAACTGTATTTTTATTTTAGTATTTATGTATTTGTTCCAATCTGATTTGGAAAAACATAATTAGCAAAAACTAATAATATACAGTTTCTTTAAAAATAAATTCAAGGGGCGCCTGGGTGACTCAGTCGGTTGAGCGTCCGACTCTTGATTTCAGCTCAGGTCACGATCTCAAGGTTGTGAGATCGAGCCCCACGTCTGACTCCCCACTCAGCAGGGCGTCTGCTTGAAAATTCTCTCTCCTTTCTCTCTCTCTGTGCCCCCCTCAACTCGCACACACATGTTCTCTCTCTACAATAAATAAATCTTTAAATAAATAATAAAAAAATTAAAATAAACTCGGGGCCCCTGGGTGGCTCAGATGGTTAAGCGTCTGCCTTTGGCTCAGGTCGTGATCCCAGGGTCCTGGGATCGAGCCCCGCGTCGGGCTCCCTGCTCAGCGGGAAGCCTGCTTCTCCCTCTCCCTCTGCCGCCACTCCCCCTACTTGTACACACTCTCTGTCAAAAATAAAAACTTTAAAAAAATAAAATTTAAAAAATAAAAATAAACTCAAGTTTTTAAAAAGTTAGCGATCTTGGGGTGCCTGGGTGGCTCAGTCGTTAAGCGTCTGCCTTCGGCTCGGGTCATGATCCCAGGGTCTTGGGATCGAGCCCCGCATCGGGCTCCCTGCTCCACGGGGAGCCTGCCTCTCCCTCTGCTTTTTTTTTTTAAGATAGATAGATTGATTGATTGATTGATTGATTTATTATTTTTTATTTATTTATTTATTTATTTATTTATTTATTTATTTATTTATTTATTTATTTGACAGAGAGAGACACAGCGAGAGAGGGAACACAAGCAGGTGGAGTGGGAGAGGGAGAGGCAGGCTCCCGGCGGAGCAGGGAGCCCGATGCGGGGCTCGATCCCAAGACCCTGGGATCATGACCTGAGCCGAAGGCTTAACCAACTGAGCCACCCAGGCACACCAAATCTGTTTTTTTGTCTTTTTTTAAAGAGTCAATATAAAGAAAATGCCAGATAAATAACAGTGCAGATGATATGCCAATATGAAGGTGAGTTAAATGACTGGAATTTAGGAACCCAGCTTCAAGTTATAGGACCCTCTGTCTGCTGGATTCCCATCCAGGGCTATTTCACCAAACTAAATTGGCTTTGTCAAGATAATAAGCAGAACACTTCTAAATCACAATTTTAGTGATTCCTTTTGTAAAATAAAGAATTAATCCTAATCTATTTAAATTTCAGATTTTTACAGATTGCTTCCTACAAAGAGGGCTTAACTACATATGATTTGCTCTCTTAACAACCTAAAGTGTTCTTTGTACCAGGTACCATCCTTTTAAATTTTCTGTAAGTTTATAATTTTTTAATACAAGAGGTTGGAAGAAAAAAATGAAACTAATTTCCTAAAGCAAGCTCTGCAGTTCTGCAAAAACTTAAAGCATCATAAAGAGTCAAAGATCCGAAGTCAGTCAAATTTCCAGTGTTAGGTGTGTACTAATTAGGACTGTGGTTCTGCTCCATTGGGGTTAAAATGCTCAACATGGATAGAAACAATGCTACTCAACACTGGAGCACCGTTCATAATAGAGCATTTCATGTTCGTCTCATAGAGACAGCTTTGTTTACACATCCCAGCTCTGTGAAGTTGCCAGGGTAGAAATTATCTCATTTTTACAAATGAGGAAATTGAGGCAGTCAAGGATAAAATGACTTATCCAAGCTACACAGTACGAAGCTGAGGCTAGAACCCAGGTCTTTTCATTTCCAACCTATATCCTGGAAGTATTAGGGAATACATGGAAAGCCAACCAACACAGCAGTTCCTACTGGAAAATGCATTCGGGTTCCATAACAATTTACACAGGTGAACACTTTTGGCATATTATCCATCAGTATTTGATACTGCTTAGCCTCTCAATAATGTATATGATTGGACATGTTTCCTTAATTTTACCTAATGTTTTTCAGAGAAATGACACTATGGTTTTCTTAATCCCAATGTCAGGGTTTGAAATATTTCATAACTGTCTCCATCTAGAGAAATCTTAGAACAAAAGGACAATGCAAAACTTCTCAGTGCATTATACAAGTTCAACAAGGCAACAAATATTAATGGAGAAGTCCTATCTTCTTCCACTTTAACCAGGACATAAACGAACATTCTCCCCTGAAACACACTTCTGCCCAACAGCTCATCATTTTCCTTCCCTAAACCTGCCTAGATTTGCTCTCAATGAGATTCTCAGTGCAAAAACTAAACATAGACCCACTCCCCAAACCACAGGGAACATTGCCATCTTCTCTGCCCTCCTTCGCGCCCCACACCTCTTGGGACATGTTTTTCTCACAGCACAGAGCAACATCCCTGCCTGTCTTCACTGCCACTCTACGAGATCCTCAATGACATGGGCTGTGTCTTATTCATACTTTTACCTCTTACTTCCCCCAAACAAACATGTCATTCATTAGATGTCTGAAGGAATGCTGAGAGAATCCGAAAGAGTAAGAAGTATTTTATATCCACTAATAACTTCTTTTTCCTTTCCTTTACCAATATTTACCATATTGTCCACATCACTGACACATTAAGCCTTTTAAAGCGTAACAGGACTATCAAATAAGGTCCAAATCTCTTAGGCCTGTGAGGACCTCTTGGCCTACCTTCCCAGTCTGCTGCTCACTATTTTCTTCACATATACCACATTCAAAGTTCAAATTCACTTCTCATGCATTGAAATATTTTTTGAGGGCCTACAAAGGTATCCATGTGTCAGGGACTCTCCTACAATCAGAGATATGACAATTAAGCTCAAGTATCCATCCTCAAGGCAGCTCTCAGTTCCCCATCTATACCCATGCTTCCCCACCTCCATGTTGCCTCTGTGATTAATCGCTCTGAGTATTTTAATTATAGTTATTTGCTCCTTGAAAGGAGCAAGTATATGTAATTTACCTCTGCACTCTCAAAGCCCACTGCATCAAAATGCATAAAATAAAAAATAATCAATTCATTCATTCAGTACTTCTCTTAGAAAAAAAAAAAAGTCCAGTTAGCAGTCAGCTTCAGAAATCCATATTAAAGAATTCCAGTCCACTTACCTTTAGTCTTCTTGGCCCATCTTTGGCAGAGCCCTTCTTTTTGCTCCTAGTAAGCACAGTGATAACCTTATCCAATCCCCTTTCAAGGCTCCCAAACACTTTGGTTCCTTTTCTCTTTGGAGTATCCTCTACATGTGCTTGGTTGAGATCCAGTTCCACTGAGCGACATCTTAAAGAAAAAAAAAAAATCCATGAGTAAAGCTGGGCCTCCTGCCAGTTGGGGCCCTCAAAGGCCACTTGAGCATGCCAAGGCTGGACCACCTCACTCCCCAGGGAGTACAAAAGCCATCTCCCACTGGAACATAGTCATCACTCCTCCCCTCGGCCAACTGCCACTTGGCAAAATTATTTTTCCCCTAGTTTTTTTTTTAAAGTCAATATACAGAAAAGTTGAGTGAATAGTACAGCGAACAACCATATATCCTCTTAGATTCAATAGTTGTTAATATCTTGCCACATTTGCTTTCTCTGTGTATATAGATAAGTAAATACATTAAATATATGTGCATCTTTGCTGAACCATCTGAAAGTAACCTGACTGAAGATATCATGAGACTACACTCTGAAACACTTCAGCATACATAACCAATGAATAAGGACCTTTTCTACATAACCAAAATACCAACATGACATCAAGAAAATTAATAATAATGCCATAGTACTGTCTAATATCTAGTTCATGGCCTAATTTCCCCAGCTGTCCTCAAAATGGATACTGCTTTAAAAAAAATAGCTATAAAAGACAAGGAAGGGTCACCAATGCTGCAGAACTGTCCATACAAGAGGAATGAGTTTTCTCTGAAGCACCCGTTGGTATCTTTACTATTTGAGTAACTGCTATCTGTTAGTGGATATCTATATTCTACTGGCAGAAGCATAGGAAGAGATGGGCCTCAGAAAGGGTACTATGTGGCTGGGGCCAGGGCCACTGTCTTCCCAGCCTGCCATATGGTAAGGTGCCAGTCCTACTCCTGAGGAGTTTCAGAATTCTACCCCATGAGGAAGGCAGCAGCAACAGCTCCAGGAATGGACACAGACCATCGTCATTCAGCTAGACATTTCTACAGTCTCCAACATAATTTATACAATGGTTTTATACCTTAATGGGGTTTATCATACATGAAAAAAGGAAATCTGGTTACATATACTGAAGATCAAAGAATCTAAAAAACAGAACACTTACCGCCTCTCAGGGCTAATGACACCTATCATTAACTTCTCTGTTCCTGCTGAATTTGTTGGCATTTTAATTGGGGTTTCTTTCAGGCATTGGTTTCTGGCTATTAGAAAAACAAGAAACACAAACCACATGCAGGTGACATATTACGGTTTCAAAACTTCTATCAATAACGCATACATCACTTATTCATTGACTCAGAAATACTGTAATCACTTGGCCAGTGCTGTTAAGGCTCTAATTATTTAAAGAAATGTTTCCATGTGATTTATAATAAAAACAAAATCATTTTGCTTTGCATGTGTAGCTCTTCTTTTTCCTTCACTGAAAAACTGAGGCCATGCTTAATATTATATGACAGATTTAAAGATCATATAAATACAGATTTTATGACTACTGATTCTCCTTTCTATAAATAAGTCGATCTGTATTTATACAAGGATCCAATTTATGCTTTTAAGTGAAACAGTATTGAGAGGTGTTAATTCAATTCCTAGTCCTAGTCAACTCCTGTTAGGCAAAGAGAACAGTCCCTGTGAAGTCTTGACAAAAGTTATTAAACAGCTGTGAGCTTTGGTTATTTTTATATTCCCTATTCTAGAATTTTGTGTTTGATTCTACTAGGGTGTTTGTATCCAGTCCGGACAAATTCGCAATAACAAATCTGGCTACCACTGATTAGTTAACTTTTTGTTCATGATCTAAAAGTTACATGCCCTTTAGAAGTAATAACACTTTATAATAAGTATAAGATATCAAGTTTTTAAAAAGACATTAGAGGTGTTGTTTTGTTTATGACTATTCAGCACTGTTTTCATTGGTTCTATAAGAATAAGAAAATAAGATCACTCATGGGTATCTCTGAAAATAGTTTTCATCTTTGTACACAAAGAGTATCTACTACTATACACAGTTACTCTTCGACAAATTGTCACTAACTGGATTGTACAAGATTCAGTAAAGTGATTACTGCTAATATCAAAAATGACTCAGAGTCAAAGTCAAATGCAAAGCACTAATGGAAGCTATCAATTGAGGCTTCGGCCACTAGCTTCCATAGGTGGCTCTTATGTTTAAAGAAAAATAACCAGGGGCGCCTAGGTGGCTCAGTCGGTTAAGTGTTTGCCTTGGGCTATGGTCAGGATCCCAGGGTCCTGGGATCAAGCCCCACACCCCGCTCCCTGCTCAACGGGAAGTCTGCTTCTCCCTCTGTCCCTCCCCCTGCTCATGCTCTCACTCTCTCTCAAATAAATAAAACCTTTAAAAATAAAGAAAAAATAGCCAATAATTCCTTTTGACCAATACAATCTTTCTCACAGGGACAAGATACGCAAACTGATGACACTTTAACACTATAAATTCCAAACTATCCATATGTCAAAACCTTCAGAATTACATAAAAAGTTAAAAAACACAGGGGCACCTGGGTGGCTCAGTCAGCTGGGCAGCCGACTTGATTTCGGCTCAGGTCATGATCTCAGGGTCCTGGGATTGAGCCCCATGTCAGGCTCAGTGCTCGGCAAGGAGTCTATTGAGGATTCTCTCTCCCTCTGCCCCTTCCCCCAACACGCGCGTGCGCGCGCGCACACACACACACACACATGCACACTCACACTCTCTAAAAAATAAATGAATAAATCCTTAAAAAAATTTTAAAGTTAAAACACACACACACAGTAACAGAAGGGATATAAGCATCAAAGTCTTAAAAAAAAAAATAAAGCCCTCAATGAGCCAAAGTCCACTTACCTCCCTACCCAACTCCCTGACTCACATAGGATGTTGTAGCTATATTAACAAATAACAGAAGAGAAACAACCCCATTAAGAAAAACTGCAATAACAGCTACTACTAAGGTGCTACTATATCCAGACTTATCTTACTCATAACAACCCCAGGCAGCCACAAATGCTTATCACACCAAACTAGCCTCACAATTCTGGGGAAAGTATTGTTTGAGTTGATGAACGAGAGAATGCCATTAACATAATAATAGAACTTCCAGTAAATATTCTGACAAAGCTTTTCATACTATCTGTATAAGAAATAGAGCTCTGAGGGGCGCCTGAGTGGCTCAGTCGTTAAGCGTCTGCCTTCGGCTCGGGTCATGATCCCAGGGTCCTGGGATCGAGCCCGCATCGGGCTCCCCGCTCTGTGGGGAGCCTGCTTCTCCCTCTCCCACTACCCCTGCTTGTGTTCCCTCTCTTACTGTCTCTGTCAAATAAATAAATAAAATCTTTAAAAAAAAAGAAAGAAATAGAGCTCTGAAACTGGCTATCAGGCCCACTAGTAAACTGGAAGCACAATGGCAGGATGTGATTTAGCAGCAGTTCACATGGCAATGTTTCAGAATTTCGGTTCATGAGGCTCTTAACATAAAACAAGAGGAGGTCGGGTTCCTAGGTGGCTCAGAAAGTTAAGCCTCTGACTCTTGATTTCAGCCCAGGTCATGATCTCAGGCTAAGTATGGAGCCTGTTTGAGATCCTCTCTCCTCCCTATGCCTCTCCCCACTCACACGTGGGCTCACACTCTCTCTCACAAAAAAAAGAATATATCACAATTGCTGGAAAAAAGGCCAAAAATGTTTAGGGGTCATTTTAAAAAGTGACATAGACTATATCATGGTAAATAAAACCCCTCAAGCTCTAATTTATTCATTCTTTCATTCAATAGATATGACCCTACCATACACAATGCATTGGGCACCTACTATATACCAGACAATAAACATGGCCCCTACTACATACTATACAATGTTGCAATGAGCATGGCAGACAGAATTTCTACTCTCACAACACTTACTGTCTTATCCGGATGAGACCCAGTACTAGAAAACTGGGTTCAGTCCTAAGCACTGTGTTTTAAGAGGCACGTTAACAAAATAGAATGTGCTCAAATGAGGCCAGCAAGAAAACACTGAGGTGTCATAAAGGAAACAGCTTACATAATTGGTGCTGACTGAGCTGACGAGGAAACCAAGGGCAATGAGAAAGTTGTAATATCCAGACATAGATCTAGATATCTAGAAGGACATCACAGGTCTCACCTGTCTGCTGGGATATGGACAAGAGCAGGATCAGATAGCAGAACTGGATATCTACATGAGTAAGAAGGGCTCAGCAGACCCTTTAGCTTTAACCATGATAAGTGGGGGGAAAGGAGAAAGCAAAGTCTAAACCTGGATATATGACCTTGGGCAAATCACTTGTCTGAGTCTCAGGTTTTTGGGCTGTGAAAAAGGCAGGTGGATGAAATGAGCTCTAATTTGCCTTTTGGCTTTGATATTCTATGATGCTATAATTCAACTCTATATATGTGAAAAAGAGAAAAAATATCACTTAAGAAAAATTGGAAATTGACTAATATGCTTTCATTTCAACCAATGCAAATAACACACGATAAAAAAGCAGAAATTTCTGAGAGCAATGCTAGTCATTTCTGACCTGTTATGTTTATTTAGATGGTAAGAAGAATGGAATTTAAAGTATTTTACCAATGATTAGTCCACATAGCAAATACCTTTTGAGGGTGTAGTGTAATGATTTGGTGTAGAGAGTATTTCTCTCTTATACTGGTTCTTATTAACTGGAGTCTTTGGCTCAGGAAATACAAAGCAGTCATCATCCTTTACAGCAGACTTAGGCGTATATACATTCTCTTTGTTCTTTAATTTATTGGCAGATGCTCTGCATAATACTGGAGTTAATGATTTAGATTCCAGACCATTTGATTCTGTCCAGTGCTTGGCAAACTGGAAAAAAAAAGTTCCTGGATAAAGCACACTGACGAAGAAGAAAAGTCAATTTCTCTACAACATGCTTTAATCATTTGCAAATTACCTTGCACCATTTTTATTAAAATGAAATACTCTCAAAAGGATATTATTGGCAATATCAGGAAATTTGAAAATGGAATATTCAGTTCTCTGTAGTACATGTAGATCACTTTAGGCTGTTCTATTGACAGATCATTTCAACATGTTTCAGGTTAAATGTTAAACATACCCAGATCTCAGGCAATACTGAGAATGGCCACAAATAAATCCTAAGAATTGTTTCCCATGCCTAGATTGCCATGGTTTGTCTCAACATGTACCAAAAAATAAAAGCTTAGTCAATGATTAGAGCAGAAAAACCATGTTAAAATACTCTAAAAGAAATGTTGGATACTGGGGCGCCTGGGTGGCTCAGTCGTTAACCATCTGCCTTCGGCTCAGGTCATGATCCCAGGGTCTTGGGATCGAGCCCCACATCGGGCTCCCTGCTTGACGAGAAGCCTGCTTCTCCCTCTCCCACTCCCCCTGCTTGTGTTCCCTCTCTCACTGTCTCTCTGTCAAATAAATAAATAAAATCTTTAAAAAAAAAAGAAAGAAATGTTGGATACAAAATATTTATTAATCCTTTTGAATTTATGGTTGAGCTTGCCAAAAAGTAAGGAAAATCCTCAGAGTCCAAACTAAAAAGAGGAGCATGTATCCAGAGATGTAATGAAGGCTGAAACTGTCCACTGCTCTAAGGGCATCTACCTACTATCTCGGAAAACTGACAGCGTGGGTTTCAACAGCCATGGAAGCCCTAGACCTAGAACCAAAGCTCTTAAGAAAAGCCAGAAGGGGCTTTAACTAAAAATGAAAGGGTGAATTAAATATAAATCTGCCTTGGAAAGGAGTTTGGCACAAAAATGTGTCTGTCCTGGCCTTGGCTCTAGAGAAGCAAAAGTCTCCTTTAATAATTTATAATTTCATATAGGTTTGGTAACAAAATTCATACTACCTGCATGGTCCTACCTGCATTCAAGGAAAATATAATCCCTAGCTCTTAAAAAACCATTCCAGGGAATAAAAAAGGAACACATCCCAATTCATTTTAGAAGACTAATATAATCACAATACCAAAATCAGATAAGATTAATACAAAATGGGATGGAATGCAAGAAAAGGAGAAGAAAGCCTTTCACTCATTATTCTACATTGTTCTATATTGTTTGAATGTTTTGCAGGATGAATGTATCCATGTATTACTTCTGTAATAATAAAATTAAAATTTTCAGAAGAAAAAAGTTACAGGCCAATTTCATCTAAGAACATAGAAGCAAAAATTCTAAACAAATTTTAGCAAACTAAGCCCAGCAATGTGTTAAAAAAATAGTAAACTGGGCTTATGTAAAGAACAAAAGATTATCAAAAGGAGAAGAAGACAGATCAGTTGTTTCTCTGAGTTGGGGGGAATATGGAGTTGCCTGCAAAGAAGCATGAGGGAATTTGGGAGGGGCAACAGAACTGTTCTTGATTTTGATGGTGGTTACATGACTGTATGTATACACACAGAATTGTACACTAAAATGGTGAATAATTAACTACATGTAAGCTGTACCTCATTTTTGGAATGGGAGAGGGGAGGGGAAGGGAGGGAAGGGGAAGAGGGGAAGAAAAAAAGGACAAGAAAAGCGAAACGAGGAGGAGTAAAGTACTCCAAAATGGAATCTTGGCTTTCTTCAACTTGGAAATAACTGGCTTCTCTTTCATTCATATTCCAACAATCTCTCATTAATGTTTTCAATGGAATTAGGAATTCATTAGATTTGCAAGCACATACACAATACTGCATATTACATGGAGCTACTACACATACTCACATTAGAGTCTAGATGTTTTTATAACTAAGACAACATACACTGCTTTAAATAGTAATACAAATAGGGGCGCCTGAGTGGCTCAGTCGGTAAGCATCTGCCTTCGGCTCAGGTCATGATCCCAGGGTCCTGGGATCGAGCCCCACATCGGGCTCCCTGCTCCGCGGGAAGCCTGTTTCCCCCTCTCCCACTCCCGCTGCTTGTGTTCCCTCTCTCGCTGTGTCTCCCTCTGTCAAATAAATAAAATAAAATCTTTAAAAAAAAAACAAAACAGTAATACAAATAACCAACCTGTGGTGTTTCAGGAGTGGCCACACCTGTTGATGAACTGTCTCCACACCAGTCATAGTCTATCAACCCAGCCACATAGTTTTCATCACTTGTCGTCATATCTTCTAGACTCAGATTCTGTGACTATTGAAAAACAGAAAAACTTAGAGACAACACCATCATGATTCAATTTTTAAAAGAGTATGTTTGAGGCACAGGGCAAGGCCCTGGAAGCAGAAACAAAGCAGAGATAGTATATTGAAGGAGCTCACCATCCAGGACAGAAAATAGGAAGTCAAAAAAATGCTAATACAAATTACTACATAGGAGAATCTCTTGACTCTCAAATAACATGTCTTGGAACATTTTTACATTATATGCCATACTATTTAGCTTATTATTATCAGATAATCACTGTACCACCAGACAAATAACAAATAAAAAGCTCTGATGGGGTACCTGGGTGGCTCAGTCGGTTAAGCATCTGACTCTTGATTTTGGCTCAGGTCCTGATCTCAGGATTCTGGGATCAAGACCTGCATTGGGCTCCTCGCTCAGCGGGAGTCTGCTTTGGGATTCTCTCTCTCCCTTTTCCTCTGCCCCTCCCCCCTTCAAATAAAAAAAATCTTTAAAAAAAAAAAAGCTCTGACAAAGTAGAAAACAGAAGGGAAATGACTTTGAAATATAGGTTTCTTCGTTGTAAGTACATACAGAGTATGCAGCAATTTCTCCTAAAAATAAACTAGCTTTATGAAACATCTCCTGGGGACAGGATATTTGGGGTCCTGTGCTAACAATACCACTAGAGTTAGTTATCTTCCCTCATTCTTCCCCCTCTACAAACTAAGGGTATACTAGACACACCCTAAATCCTAAGTCTATGGAGTATAATTGGATTTTTTTTTATTTCTCCTTCCTTCCCTTCCCCTCAACATCGAGTTTAGCTGGCCAGACAATTTTACTTGAATTCTTCATCTCTCATCATTTACTTTCCAGTCCCACTGCCGTTGCTCTAATTCATGAACACATCTTCTCAGACCTGAACTATCCAAACAGATGGTATGGTCTGTGCCACCAATGTTTCTACCCTCTCAGCCAGAAATGACAGAGTTCTCCAGTTATCATGAACCAGAACTACCTACATGCAGTGCTAGGTGGAGAAAAATACTAAAGCTAAATCTAGGTTCAGTGAGGGAAAGAACAGTGTTGTATGAATGATGGCTGTCATGGGCACTGCAGAAGGGAGTAACAGCACACACATCCCTAACTGAACAAATTTGGATAAATTTTCCAAAATTACAGTCATGCAAGTGACTTATCCTATCTTGTTCAAAAATCAATGGCTCCCATATCTATAGCATAAAGTCTAACCCTTCTGACATGACATTTCAAGGTTCTCTACAATCTAGATCTCGCCTACCCCCAGCTCACTTCCTCCTTCTCTTCCTCTCACTTTTTCCCTACTTGACCTCTCCATCTTAACCAAAGTCTAATGACTGCCAACAGAATATATCAAGCACATTTAGGTGCCTGAGATTTTGCTAATTCATTTATCCTGCCCTGAATACTGTGTTCCTTCTTTTCCATTTTTTTCTAGACTTGACTATAGATCCAGTTTGGGTCACCTATGGTGATCACTCCCTTCCTAAAGCCACTAAAACACACCTCTAGTCCCTTGTTGGCACCAATCATCTATTATTCCAGTGTAGTGCTATCTTTATGTATGTCTTGCCTCAACTTAACTGTTATAGAGCAAGCATGGGCCTGAAAATGCTAATGATATGTTGATGATGTAGTCTTCTTGTTTTTTTAAGATTTTATTTATTTATTTGACAGAGAGACAGCGAGAGAGGGAACACAAGCAGGGGGAGTGGGAGAGGGTGAAGCAGGCTTCCCACAGAGCAGGAAGCCCGATGCAGGGCTTGATCCCAGGGCCCTGGGATCATGACCTGAGCTGAAGGCAGACGCTTAATGACTGAGCAACCCAGGCACCTGATGATGTAGTCTTTTATGATTCTTGGATCAGACTATATTATTGTTTCACTGAAAACGCCATCTATTGATTAATAGTTCAGGATTACCTACCTTCTCATAAACAACACCCCAGAGATAAGGGATGAATCTATCAAGGGGGAGAAGAGTACAAAGGAACCCTGTTTCAAGCTTCAATGATTTGCATAAAATCAGAAAACAATCCCAAATTTTATTTCTGCTCCACTTTTTGTCATTAAAATGTCTACCTATCATAAAAATTGATTAAATAACATAAATACCCAAATAATTACATGATCAGGGTCAAAGCTCATTAGTTGAAAAGAAGAGTAAGGGGTGCCTGGGTGGCTCAGTGGGTTAAGCATCTGCCTTCAGCTCAGGTCATGATCCCAGGGTCCTGGGATCGAGCCCCGCACTGGGCTCCCCACTCAGCGGGGGTCTGCTTCTCTCTCTCCCTCTGCCCCTCACCCTGCTTGTGCTTTCTCTCTCTCTCACTCTCACTCTCTCTTATAAATAAAATCTTTTTTTTTTTTAAAGATTTTATTTATTTTATATGACAGAGAGAGACAGCGAGAACAGGAACACAAGCAGGGAGAGTGGGAGAGGGAGAAGCAGGCTTCCTGCTGAGCAGGGAGCCCGATGTGGGACTCGATCCCAGGACCCTGGGATCATGACCTGAGCCGAAGGCAGACGCTTAACGACTGAGCCACCCAGGCGCCCTAAATAAAATCTTAAAAAAAAAAAAAAAGAGAGAGAGAGAGAAGAGTGAGTATCTTCCCAGATCTTTTCCATTTGAATACTTCATAAATGTTATAAGCAGATAAATTGAGATCAGGCCAATCCAGATGTAAGAAAATTCAATGGCTTAGGAAAATGTCTCAGGCCTGTTAACTAAGGTATCATAAATGTAAAAATTTAGCCAAAGTTTATTAATAAAGTTTATTATAATTTAATGTGCATAATTTATATATAATTTAAGATTAAAGTTTATTATAAATACAGACTTATCTAATTCCTTTCTGAAACTACCTTGATCAGAAAAAGAGTTCATGATTTTGTGTCCTCCTGGACCTAAAGGTATTCACTTCAGTTTAAAGGGTCTGGCAATGTGGGCAGGATGAGTGACAGGACAATTCATGAAGTCCATGGGTAATAGATCTGTCTGGGTATGGGGTATTCACCAATCCAATAAAACTCTCCAAGAACAGGCTAGAAAACCAACTCAGGAATGACATTATCTCACTTCGAGATTCCTTTCCATAACAGCTACTGATACTTTTAGTGCTTAGTTTGATTAAGAGATCAACTAGGGAGGGAAGAAGGGACTGGCACGGTCTGGGAAGAACATAAAATCCCCTATATCTGCAGCACATGACTGACAAGTGCCAAAAAGAGATCTAAATGAAGCAGTAAAGGAATTCAGGGGGGTCAGAGGGAGATTCAATACAAGATCATGAAAAAGATGGCTTTTTTTTTTTTAAGATTTTATCTTTTATTTATTTATTTTTTTAAGATTTTATTTATTTATTCATGAGAGATAGAGAGAGAGAGAGAGAGAGGCAGAGGGAGAAGCAGGCTCCCAAGGAGCAGGGAGCCCGATGCGGGACTCGATCCCAGGACCCTGAGACCATGACCTGAGCCGAAGGCAGACGCTTAACCATCTGAGCCACCCAGGCGCCCTATTTATTTATTTAACTGACAGAGAGAGAGAGGGAGCTAGAGAAGGAACACAAGCAGGGGGAGTGGGAGAGGTAGAAGCAGGCTTCCCGCCAAGCAGGGAGCCCGATGCAGGGCTCGATCCCAGGACCCTGGGATCATGACCCACGCTGAAGGCAGCTGCTTAACCAACTGAGCCACCCAGGTGCCCCAAGATGGCTTTTTTTAACAGAGGTTTGAAACCTAAAGAAATAAAATCACTTCACCTACATAGTCATTTGGGCTATACTGGATTCTGTAAAGAGAGCTAACTACCTCTCTCTGAGAATAATAAAAATACAATTTCCTAGTGCTAGAATAACTTAAATAGCAACCTAAATTAATCAAAGGGAAGGCTTATTGTATTACAAAGTTCCACACCCAGCCAGCAAAGGATTCAGAAGGCAGAATTTTGATAACAAAGAATCAGACAGAAGACAGAGACTAATGTGAACTCTTAGGAATGACATGGTGCTTCCCTAAATGTAAAGCTTCTCTACCATTCTAAATGCTCATGACAAAGAAAAATGAGACAAAGAAGATAAAAATAGAAAAAAATTACATGGTCACAACAAACTCATACAAGGAATTTGAGTTACATAAGCTCAAAACAAACCTAAACAATCAACATAAATGAGTATCAAAATATTCATTAAAATATTTCATGTTGGGGCGCCTGGGTGGCTCAGTCGGTTAAACGTCTGCCTCCGGCTCAGGTCATGATCCCAGGTCTTGGGATCGAGCCCTGCATCGGGCTCCCTGCTCTGAGGGAAGCCTGCTTCTCCCTCTCCCTCTGCTTGTTGCTCCCCCCGCTTGTACTCTCTCTCTCTCTGTGTCAAATAAATAAATAAAATATTTTAAAAAATAAAATATTTCATGTCATATGAAGTAGAATATATCCTCTTTCAGAAATCTTAGTCCCAACAATATTTAAAATTTTTATCTACAACCCAATAATACGGTATCTTTTAAAAGTACTTGAATATACATAAATTATATAAATAAGCATACTATAAAAAAGACTGGAAAGACACAGTAAAAAAAAAAAACCTATAAGCAGTAGGTTCATAGATAAGTTCTATTTTCCTTTGGCTTATCTGTGGCTTAAAATTTTTCTGCAACAATCAAATTGCTTTTGTGAAAAACAGAGGGGAGGAGAGGATTATTTCAATGCTATGTTTACATTCAAATTTTTAGAGTTCAAGTTCAGAATTTCCCATTTTCCTCACCAAAAATATATTTTTTATTTATTTATTTAAATTTTATTCCCCCCCCCAAAATATTTAAATCATAAAATGTCTTGCCTCTGGCTCCTTGATACCAGTGGTGTATCCACCCATGAATGCAGCAGGCACAAGGCAAGAGCCGTAGGTGTTTGGGGCGCCTGCGTGGCTCAGTCCATTTAGCGTATGACTCTTGGTTTCAGCTCAGGTCATGATCTTAAGGGTTGTGAGATGGATCCCTGTGTTGGGCTCCATGCTCATCGGGGAGTCTGCTTAGGGATTCTCTCCCTCTGCCCCTCCCCCCATGAGCTCTCTCTCACTCTCTCTCTACATATACAATAAATAAATTTAAAAAAAGATTCTCCCTCTCCCTCTGCACCCCCTTTAAAAAAAAAAAAAAAAAGAGCAGTAGGTGTTCACACAAAAAGTCCTAACATTTCTCTCCCTCTGCCTGCAGCTCCCCCTGCTTGTGCTCTGTCTCTATCAAATAAGTAAATAAAATCTTAAAAAAAACAAAACAAAAACCGTTCTAACATTTACCTTGATGTTTGTGAATGGGGTGGTATTGGCTAGTCCACAGGAAAAAGAAGTAAGTCTTAAACGAACTGGTTTTCCCCGAGCCTTCTTGGCTAGAAGCAGAAGATAGGTAGCGGTGAGGTGATCATACTGCCACTGGAAAAAAGAAAATCAAGTTGTTTAGAAGACTAAAGTTGTTTTTAGAAATAACGTTTTATTTTACATTAATTTTTTTCCATTCAGGAAAAAAAAAAAGCAATCCCCTATACCAACTCTCTCTCTCTTTCTCTCACACACATAGTTTCTACTCCTCAGAGGGAACCACTTTTAAATACTTTTAGCTATTTCTTCTTTGTTTCTCCGTTGCTTATACAGCTTTAAATTTTTTTTTCAGCTTCAGATATTGTCTATGAATTTCCTAGTATGGAAAATAAGGATTTAGCTCTACTACAACTCCTTCCTGCCCCATACATTCTTCCTCCTTGCATCCTCCTACTATACTTTTATCACAATTTTTAGTTAAATCAATATTTACACTATTATGATTATGTAAATTAGTATTCACAACTGAATAGGGGTAATATTCAAAATATTTCATTTGTACCCTGATTCTATGCAATTAGAACAGAGGCTGAGAGGTGAGTAGGGTCCTGGGGCATCCCTACCATGAAAATTATTCGACTTTTAATCACCAGGGGAGACTGGAGGAAGGTGCCCAGGGGACCTAAGGGAGGTAATGGACAACAGGGAGGGCACTCAGAGTAGGAGTTCTTTACTAATGAGTAGATAAATATTCTAATATCTTTTTTTTAAGATTTTATTTATTTGAGAGAGAGAATGAGATAGAGAGAGCATGAGAGGGGGGAGGGTCAGAGGGAGAAGCAGACTCCCTGCTGAGCAGGGAGCCAACACGGGACTCGATCCCAGGACTCCAGGATCATGACCTGAGCCGAAGGCAGTAGTTTAACCAACTGAGCCACCCAGGCGCCCCATAAATATTCTAATATCTTAACAACCAGTATGGAACTGCAGCTAAACCACGCGGGGTACTACCCTTGCATTTCCTTCTTTTGTATCTTGGTTTTTCCTGAAGTTAAAAATAAAAAAGAGGCAGTTGCTCGTCTTACTAATTCAACTCCACACTCCCCAGCATTCTTCACCTCCCCTCAGCATGTCCACACACACCAGCTAATCTGTTCCCTCCTCCATTGCCCTTTTGGAGACATTCCACCTGATGTCTGCATTCCATGCTCCACTCTGGACTGGCTTCTTTCTCAACCTACAATTCAACTACTGGTCTAGGGATTCTCTTCACCTCTATTCTACAATGTATCCCCAGTTTCCCAGATCCTAAATATTCCTCTTTCTTGGTTACTTTCTTGTTTGGGTGGAATATATCCTCCAATAACTTCCTGAGGGTGGATGAATGGGAGGTAAATTTTGTGAGATCCTGCATGTCTGATAAATGACTGCATTCCCACCTCACACTTGATTCTGGTTGGGCCGAGTACAGAATTCTAGGATGACAATAATTTTCACAGTTTTGAAAAAATTGTTCCATGGTCTTCTCACTTCTAGTATGGCTACTGAAAAATCCAGAGTCTTTCTGACTCCAAACCTTTATGATCTTTTGGGGGCTTTTTTTTTGTCCCTGGAAACTTTTTGGATATTCTCTCTCCCCCGGTTTTCTGAAATTTCACCTTGTGTAGATCTATTTTCATCCTTATTTCCAAACCCTGGCTAAGCCCCTTCATTCTTAAAAACTCAGTTCTACTAACTTAGAAACCATCAGTTCTGGAATATTTCTTCTTGTATTATTTCTTTGATGCTTTCTTCCCTTCTTTCTTCTGCTTTATCTTCCTGCAACTACTATTATTTGTATGTTGGACCTTTCTTACCCATTCTCTTCTATTTGTGCATCTCTTTGTCCTTAGATTCGACTTTTGAGAGATTTTCTTTTAATTGTACTTTCAATCATTTCTACTAACCTCTTTATTTCTGTGGTCATATCTTAAATTTTCAAGAGCTATCTCTTGAAATGTTCCTTTTTAGTCATCTTATTCCTATTTCAAAAAAGAAATAGCTTCTCTTATCTCTGGGAATATTAATTATCACTTCTAGCCATTTTCTTCCACTCCCTGCATTATCTTTTATTCCTCAGTATCTTTACTTTTCTTCCTTCTCCCCCACCTCACCACCCCCACCATTTGTTTTGATCTCTGATTTTCATGTTAGAGGCTTTCCTCAAATGTCTGATAAGCTTTGGCTGCCTGTCCCTAAAGATGGGGAATTATAAAGCACAGTTAATTAAAGGCTCTGTGTATAATTTGAGACTGCTCATCACCTTGGGGGCTTCTCTATGGTGAACAGACAGGAAGCTGAACTCCCAACCATTGGTATAGTAGGTCCTTTCTCTTGGCTTTTCCCTAGAATTGAATCTTCCAATATTTTCCCCACCCCCACTGCAAACAGGATAAAATCCTAGTTCCAGCATTCTCAGAGTTGAATAGGGAATGTGGTTAGAGATAGTGGTTCACTACTTAATATGAAGACTGCATGTGGCCATTCATCCATTTCAGAATGGCTCATCACCCCTACCAGAGCTGCGTACGGTACACGAGTTCCCCTTGTTCAGTGTCTCCCATCTCCTGCTGGGGTAAGGAAGAGGTGGCTATCATACAGCACAAGGTAGAGAAAGGAACCTGGGGTCCAACTGCTTCTAGTACAGACTTTCAACCAATCTTCCTGTTTTCCACCCTACTTACTTCCCTAACTTCAGAGGCTCCTAGTACCTCTGATTCCTAAGCCTTTCTGGAGCCTAGGGCTCTAATCAATTTGCTTATTTTCTTTTCCTACTGCAGGCATTTAGCTTTCAGCTTTCTCTGAAGTGCTATGTCAGATGCCACTTACCTATTTTATAATTCCTCAAATCTTATTGACATTACTTTTGTCTCCTCTTATATCCTCAACATCCTTGTGAATTTTTTTATCTTTTTATCCCTTTATTATTTTAGTGAGGTTTTAGGGAAGGGTTGGATGTAAACATACCTGTTCAATCCACTATGTATAACTGCAAGTTTCTAAATAATGGACTCATAAGACTAGGTGACTCTCTATCCTACAAGAGTGTTAAATTTTAATAATATTCAATAATATTTAATGCATGTATCTCCTCACAAGGCACATAATCCAAAGAGGCCTACAACCAAAAACGTGTAAATAAAAACCGTTTTTATTAATAAATTTTATCTGTTAATATTTTAGATGGCCACAATCATCATGTATGCTTTGAAATCTATATAATGGACCTATCAATCTAGTGGAAGAAGTATAAAATACTGTGATAAATTATTACAGAATGTTGCCTTTAAACCAGACAGGATGGGTTGGAAGGAAGGGCAGAAAAAGTTTCATAAAGAAGGTACTTGGGGATGGACTCTGAAAAACAAACAGGGTTCTAGAGGGGAGGGGGGTGGGAGGATGGGTTAGCCTGGTGGTGGGTATTGAGGAGGGCACATTCTGCATGGAGCACTGGGTGTTATGCACAAACAATGAATCATGGAACACTACATCTAAAACTAATGATGTAATGTATGGGGATTAACATAAGAATAAAAAATTTAAAAAAATAAAAAAAAAAGAAGGTACTTGGGAACTGGGTAAAAACTAAGCAGTCACAATCACTCTCCATTATGACAGTCCTACCTTTTTGAAAGAGATGCCATAAATTGATTACAAACAATGGCTCTGAAACAAGTTGCCACTTGTTTATCAACAACAGTATGGCACAATCCAGGCAATGTAAGCAATACCTGGACAGTTTTAGATGGAGTCCTCTAAACCTGCATAGGAGTTTTATAAACTCTAAGCCCTCTTCATCCCTAAACAAAAAGACATCCTTTTAATAACTTTTTTGCCATAGCCACTTCACACTACTTATTACAATTAGATACATGGGGGAGTTGTGTGTTCAATAACAGATGAATCGGCACATTAGTTACGCTTTCAGGTGACGTCAATCCCAAGTCTAACACAACCCATGTCTCCCTCATCTTTTTTTTTTTTTTTTAAAGATTTTATTTATTTATTTGACAGAGAGAGACACAGCGAGAGAGGGAACACAAGCAGGGGGTGTGGGAGAGGGAGAAGCAGGCTCCCCGCAGAGCAGGGAGCCCGACATGGGACTCGATCCCAGGACCCTGGGATCATGACCTGAGCCGAAGGCAGTCGCTCAACCGACTGAGCCACCCAGGCGCCCCCTCATCTTTTAAGCAGCTCCCTGTTTTGAAAGTCAAATGTCTGAAAGTAAAGCAATAGGTTTACCTATCATAAAGAAGACTCCATTTCTAAAAAAAATTTAATCCCCAGTTATTGCTCACGCAGGCTACATGTTAAAGAACTGCCCAGGCACCTGGGCTGAGGGCAGGCAGTTACTGGTACAGAGCGTTTAAGAAATTGAGGAATGGCTCACTATCCTTCCCCTGACCTTGGTTGTGAGGCCCTCAATCTTTAGTATATGTGCTGCCGAAGCGAGCACGTGAGGCCCTCAATCTTTAAACTTCTGCCACCAGAATACAGGGGGATTTGTACTGCAGGGGTGGAGGAAGGGACTGATCCGAATAGGTTCTCATATGCACATGTAACCCTCAGTGAAGTCCTCCTACCAGAGGACTGGCTGCTCCCACAATTCACAGCCACTCACAGCTGGAAAAATAGGAGGAAAGTAAGGAAAGCAATCAGGTGGAAGGAAGCTCTAGCACCACTACTGGGAGTCTCAAGAGGGCTACGGTGAGATATCTTGAAATCATAACACATATGAAACTCTAACTTCTGCATATAGAAAGCAGTTTAGACAGTTCATGTTTAGGGTCGCGTGGGTGGCTCAGTCGGTTAAGTGTCTGACTTTGGCTCAGGTCATGATCTCAGGGTCCTGGGATCTAGCCCTGGGTCTGGCTCTGAGTCAGCCTCCGCACTCAGTGGGAGTCTGCTTCTCCCTCTCCCTCTGCCCCTAACCCCACTTGTTCTAGCTCTCTTTGTCTGTCTCAGATAAATAAATAAGATCTTAAAAAAAAAAAAAAAGAGTGGTCATGTATATGATATAAAAGTGGGAGTTCTAGGAGTCAAACATTTGAGAATAATATTGCTTCTCTCTCTGCACAAAGATCAGCAGCACCATACCAGCATAGATCTCACTAAACTGATTTCTCCCTGTCCAGTCTAACCAGCCCCCAAAATAAAGGCAAAGCTCCCAAAGTGCCAGAAAAAGTGACAGACCATAGATGACCTCAAATCTGGGTCCCCTGAGGCTATTTAAACTGGAAAGTACCAAGTAATTTACAAATAATACATTATATGTTAATAAAAATCACACTAGCTATTTTATCATAAACAAAGTAATTTACAAATAATACATTATGTGTTAATTAAAAAAAGAAATCACACTAGCTATTTTACCATAAACAAAGTAATTTACAAATAATACATTATGTTAATAAAAAAAAGAAATCACGCTAGCTATTTTACCATAACAAACTAATTTACAAATAATAGATTATATATTAATTTAAAAAAAAATAATAGGGGCGCCTGGGTGGCTCAGTTGTTAAGCGTCTGCCTTCGGCTCAGGTCATGATCCCAGGGTCCTGGGATTGAGCCCCGCATCGGGCTCCCTGCTCTGCGGGAAGCCTGCTTCTCCCTTCCCCTCTCCCTCTGCTTGTGTTCCCCCTCTCGCTGTCTCTGTCAAAAAATAAATAAAATCTTAATTAATTTAATTTAAAAATAATAAATAAACTGGAGAGTACCTAGGACCAACGTGAATTCTCTGGGACTTCCTAAACCAAGATTTCTCAACCTCAACACTACTCATCTCTGGCCTGGATAATTCTTTCTTTCTTTTTTTTTTTAAGATTTTATTTATGACCTGAGCCGAAGGCAGTTGCTTAACTAACTGAGCCACCGAGGCGCCCTAAACTATTCTACTTTTGTAGGTGTTTGAAAACTTGTAAAAATTTTAAAAGAAATCTTATGTATCTGAAATATAGTCGTCTATTAAAGATCGTCCTAAAGAAAAAGTCATTCTTTTTTTTTTTTAAGTTACTTCAATGGAAACTTCAGATTTTCATTATAAAAGACCTTGCAACAATTCCCAATTCTTGCCATTTCTTTAAAGGCATTATCCGGGGCATCTGGGTGGCTTAGTCAGTTAAGCATCTGCGTTTGGCTTGGGTTATGATCTCAGGGTCCTGGAATGGAGCCCTGCATTGGGCTCCTTGCTCAGTGGGGAGTCTACTTCTCTTTCTCCCTCTGCCCCTCCCCCCCCACTCATGCTCTCTCTCTCTCTCAAATAAATAAAATCTTTAAAAAAATAAAATAAAATAAAGGCATTATCCATGAAAAACTAAATTATCATTCTGTTTTCCAGACACATTCTAGAACCTTGGTTATTATGTCATTCAAAAAAATCCTTAATACCTCCTCACTGAAAAGAATTGTGGCTTAGCAAAGCTTTGTTTAGTAAAAAAATTTTGCTTAAGGCCTTTACCTTGCAAATTAGAAAAGAGAAAAAAACACAAATCATAGATGATGAAAGACACAGTACTGAATCAGGAGCAAAGTTAGGCGTAATCCCTATCAGGTTAGATTATACTCAGGGTCAGCTGTGAGTGCCTCCATCCCTACAAAAAAATCTAGAGATTAAGCATCTGAAAGAGCTAAAATGATCCAACACAGAAATCATGATAATGATATCTGTATTTGTTTCATAAGCTTACGGGTGATGTGATGCCACAGGATTGCTTTTAGGTAAGAAGAAAAGTGCTTTGTGTTTACCTATTCCTACAAACAGAATCATAGTTCTATGTTAGAGAATTTCAAGGAGTAAAATCAGAACTCTATCAATTCTCTGTGGACTAGTTTCTTCTGTTTCTTCATTTTTTCCCCACTATAATTTTCTTTAATCAATGTCATTTTTAAGAGGATATCCAGCAGACATGAGAAAAAAATTGAGTGAAAATCATACATAATTATAATATTTACACCCATGATAAAATCCTAGGTCTGACAAATGCTATACTATTTTTAATGTACTTTACCAGTACATTTATTGTATCCATAAAGAAAAATAAAACAAGAGATATTAGTCTCAAATTCACATTGTATTTCTTACCGATGAAATTAAATCCTCCATTGTTTGCCTGTTATTTCTATGATGTACAGAAAGTTCTGTTACACAATCTTCATCGAGGTGAATAAGCTACAAAAAAATATTATAAACTTTATTAACAAAAAATTACAAATATATTCATTGTTTTCCAATCTTAAAGTTAGCATAATTACTTTGTAAAATCAATACCAATGTGTAAAAACAACATGAGTTCATCAAATTCTTAAGTGAGAATAAACATTCTCCGTAAGTTTTAAAGATGTCAGCAGGTGACAATAAGCAGTTCACGAAGAGGAGCTCTTGCCTAGCCCTTCACATCCCATCACCACCTGATTGTTAAAATTATGTAGCCAAGGCACTCTGTCCTCCTTCCCATTGCCTACAGTGGGATCTGCATGGCATCTTCATCAAGGAACAGTCACTAGGCACTAACATCAGTGGCTCTACAACAGGCTGGCAAAAGAGTGGCTCAGACTTGTAATGCAGCGCACCTCAAGCTACATTAGGGTTTAGCACCAATCCAAGGAGTCCTCACGATGCTGAGGGTACTGACAAAGCACAGTTTTAAAAAGTGAGATAGTCTCTATACAAGATTTATTTTGCTTCAGGAGAGAAATTATCCAAGTATTCGGACCCATGCATGAGGGGCCAAAAATAGGTTCTGAGAACCAAATCCGAATCAGTGAGAACCAAAAGGCCGAAGGGGCCTAGCCTGGACCTGGAACGGGAGCTCAGAAGACTTCAGTGGAAGATATTCATAAGGAATGTAATTTTAAACTCATCTTTGCCATGTATGAATTCTCTTCACAACAACCCCAATCAGTGGTCTTTCACTTTCTGCCCTAAGTCCTCCTTTCCCAGGAACAGAACAACTGGGATGGCTAGCTTCTCCCACCTGCCCCCTAAGGTCTGTCTGCCTATGATCTCCATTCAGTGTCAGTACAATCTAGGCTTTGGAATTAGGGAGACCGTGGTTTGAGTTGTGAAATCACTAAATAACTATATGACCTTGAGTAGGTTATTATACCTCTCGGAGCCTCAGTTCCATCATCTGTAAAATAGAAATAGAGCCTGCCTTGCAATACATGTAACATATGTGGAGAGCCTAGTACAACATCTAAACAGAGTAGACCCTCAAAAAATGGTTTACTATTTTTACTAACAATCATAATTTTACTTCCTCTTTGGGATAAGAGCTTTTCAGAAATTTGAATATCCCTATTATAGACAACCTGTCCTCTCCAAGTTTTCTCTTTTCCAGTTCCTTTAACCACCATTTCAATGATTACCGCCCCTTACCATTCTGACCCTTTCTTTAGATCGCACACTTTAAGTTGTCACTGGCCCTCAGCGTGATGTGTTCAGAACCAAACATAATATACCAGGAGAGGTTTGCCCGCCACAAAACAGAGTGATATCATGAATCTTCCCTTGTTCTGGACACCACTTATAGTAATGGATTCAAGAGAAAGTCATGCTGCCATCATGAACACAGAAGAACACTAGAAACAGCGACCTGCATCACTGGCTGGTGTAAGCACAACCTCATGGGTTATGGAGAATGTGGAGACCACAGAGACTTACACTAATGGTACTATATAAAAGTCCAAAATGCTAAGATAAGTTTTCACTGTGTTGCTTTGACCTGAGCAGTTCCCCCTATTGTAAATTCCCCCTTCAGGAAGGTCCCAGCCTTAGAAGCTCAGACACTTTACCACTAGTTGGGCAACTTCTTTGACACCAATTGAGTGACTACTGCTCAAGTGAGAAGATTTCTGGGGTTCCCTCCATAATCTTAATGTTACTCTCCTAAAAACAGGGCTGCTTGGGTGGCTCAGTCAGTTAAGTGTCCGACTCCTGATTTCGGCTCAGGTCATGATCTCAGGGTCCTGAGATTGAGCCCCGTGTCAGGCTTCACACTTGTAGAGCCTACTTAAGATTCTCACTCTCCCTCTCCCTCTGCCCTTCCCCCTGATCTGCTCTCTCTTACTCTCTCTCTCCATCTCAAAAAAAAAAGTTACTCTCCTAAAAACAAACAAAAAAACCCTTTCTCTCTCCCCCTAGCCTCCTGCTTTGTGCCTTTACCACAAGGTGTGTGTGGGAAAGGAGGGAAGCGTAGGAAGAAGGTGCTAGCTTCTTTGCTGGACTCCTGAACTGGAGAGAATAAAGAGTGGGGTGGACAAGACACCAAAGTCTGAACCATATGGCTTATCTCAAGCTGGGTTTTCCAAAGAGACTCAATACTTTAAGTATAGATGGTCCCAGACTTACAACGGCTCAACTTAAAATTTTTCAACTTTACCATGCTGCAAAAGCGATACACATTCAGTAAAAACCATACTACAAATTTTGAATTTTGATCTTTTTCCTGGCTAATGATATACAGTATAATACTCTTTTGTGATGCTGGGCAGAGCAACAAGCTGCCGCTCCCTGTCAGCCACGTGATCATGAGACTAAAGAGCCAACACACTTAGAACCATTCTGTACCCATACGATCATTCCGTTTTTCACTTTCAGTAATCAATAAGTTACATGAGATACTCAACACTTTACTATAAAATAGGTTTTGTGTTGGATGAGTTTGCCCAACTGTACCTAATGTAAGTGCTCCAAGCATGTTTAAGGGAGGCGAGGCTAAGCTATGCCGTTCAGCAGGTTAGATGCATTAAATGCATTTTCGACTTACAATATTTTCAATTTACGATGGGTTTATTGGGATGTAACCCCTTAAGTCAAGGAAGATCTGTACTCTGAATTCTCAGCCACACATACTCGAGTTAAATTAAGTACAAAAATGAATACCAAAAGCTAACCAATTATTTTGGATTATCCGTGCCTACTACATTTCCTGTTCAGTAGGGCAGAAAATAGAACTGAATATAACTTCTATTTGATACAATACTTGGGTACTAGAGCTATGTGTGAAAATGATAGAAGGAGATCATGCATAGAGTTATAGAATAGCACCTATACATTAAATATCCAACTAAATCTGAATTATTTTTTATAATTCACTCTTGAAGAAACAGAAAACTGAGGGGAGAAAAGCAAATACTTTGAAAAGCAACAATCATTGCTTATAGTTCTCCTGTATATTACTCATTTGATCCCCGAAGCAGTACTGTAAGGCAGGCAAGACAGATGAACGATATAACACATAAAGGCACTTTATAAATGGCAAACATAACCCAAACATACATAAGAGGCTGACAGCAGAATACTCATATTGGAGGTAAGAAAATGAAGACTTGGAAAAGTTCCTGCAATGTGCCCAAGACTGGCATTTTTCATTACTAGCCCAGAGTTTGTTCACCGAACCACAATGTCACCTCTTACTAGAGACAAGACAAGCAACCCTCATCCCAAAGGCCACAGCTACATAGGATGCAGGCCCTAGATTTGACTGATTTGACCTGTCAGATCCATCCATTCTGGAGCCCTTATGTCTAGGTTCAAATCCTGGTTCTACACTTATTAGTTGTTTGATCTTGAGGAAGTTACTTTACAACCTGTGTCCCAGTTGCTTCATCTGCAAAATGGAGACAATAACAGTATCTACTTCAGAGGGTTGGTATGAAGATTAAATGAGTGAAAAGAATTAAAAACACAAAGCCCATAGAATAGCACCTGACTCTCAGGTGCCTGGGTGGCTCAGTCGGGTGAGCATCCGCCTTCGGCTCTGGTCATGATCCCAGGGTCCTGGGATGTAGTCCTGCATCGGGCTCCCTGCTCAACAGGGAGTTTGCTTCTCCCTTTACCCCTCCCCCCTGCTTGTGATCTCTCTCTAATAAATGAATAAAATCCTTAAAAAAAAAAAGAATAGCCCCTGACTCTTAAAGGAATATCCTAAGTGCTCTATATTATACTCTAGTATAATATAGAGTTCTTACTGTAATAGCACACTATTCAATGATAGTAAGTATTCAGTAAGTACTAGCAATTATTATACTAAGATATAAGGAAAATTATATACTTTTTGAACACTCAAAACCATATATTTTACTTTATACTGCACCCAAATTTAAAATAATTTTTGTGTTGGTAAAATCAGAGACTTTCTTCATGTTGGCATCTGTTCTCCCACAAGCAGTAGTGTATCCTATCCTATTAGGATCATGGCTGAGAAGACATGCAAAGCCCTCCCACACATGGAGAAATGATGACCCCCAATGGTTGAACACAGGCATCTGCACCACCCACTCCCCCCCCTCAAGGGACACATACCCACTTGCCTGGCCCTGCTACTGCACTGCTCACATACCTGCACCCTCACTGTTCTGAGGCTCAGTACTGATAGTTGCTAGAATGAAGCTGCTGCTCAACAACCTAACCTTACAGCTAAAGCAGCTAGAGAAAGAACAACAGGGGAAGCCTAGAGGCATCAGAAGGAAGGAAATAAAGGTAAGAACAGAAATAAATGATACAGAAACTAAAAAAAAAAAAACAACACACAATAGATCAATGAAACCAGGAGCTGGATCTTTGACAACAATTAATAAAACGGATAAACCTCTAGCCAGATTTATCAAAAAGAAAAGAGAAAGGACCCAAATAAACAAAATCACAAATGACAAAGGAGAAATAACCAACAACACAGAAATATAAGAGATTATTTATGAAAAACTATATGCCAACAAACTGGACAAGCTAGAAGGAATGGATAAATTCCTAGAAACATATAAACTACCTAAACTGAAGCAGGAAGAAATAGAAAACTTGAACAGACCAATAACCTGCAAAGAAACTGAATCAGTAATCAAAAAACTTCCAACAAACTAAAGTCCAGGACTAGATGAAATGGCTTCAAAGGTGAATTCTACCAAACATTTTAAGAGTTAGGGGTGCCTGGGTGGCTCAGTCGGTTAAGCATATGACTCTTCATCTCAGCTCAGGTCTTAATCTCAGGGTTGTGAGTTCAAGAGGCTGACATCTTGAATGCTGGGCTCCATGCCGGGTGTGGAGCATACTTAAAAAAGGGGGGGGCGGGGCGGCGGCGCCTGGGTGGCTCAGTCGGTTAAGCGTCTGCTTTTGGCTCAGGTCATGATTCCAGGGTCCTGGGATCGAGCCCCACATCGGGCTCCCCGCTCAGCAGGGATCCTGCTTCTCCCTCTACCTCTGCCTGCCACTCTACTTGTGCTCTCTATCTCTCTGTCAAATAAATAAATAAATAAATAAATAAATAAATAAATAAATAAAAGAAGAAGAGTTAATACCTGTTCTTCTCAAATTATTCCAAAAAATAAGAGAAGGAAGGAAAACTTCCGAATTCATTCTATGAGGTCAGCATTACCCTGATACCAAAACCAGATAAAGGCACCACTAAAAAAAAAAACTACAGGCCAACATCCCTGATGAACATAGATGCAAAAGTTCTCAATAAATTCTAGCAAATCAAATCCAACAATACATTAAAAAAATCATTAACCACAACCAAGGAGGATTTATTCCTGGGTTGCAAGGCTGGTTCAATATTCGTAAATCAATCAACATGTTACATCACATCACTAAGAGAAAGGATAAGAACCATATGATCATTTCAATAGATGCAGAAAAAGCATTTGACAAAGTACAACATCCATTCACGATAAAAACCCTCAACAAAGTAAGTTTTGAGGGAATATACCTCAACATAATAAAGGCCATATATGAAAAATCCACAGCTAACATCATCCTAAATGGGGAAAAACTGAGAGCTTTTCCTCTATGGTCAGGAACAAGACAGGGATGTTGACTCTCATCACTTTTATTCAACATAATACTAGAAGTCTTAGTCATGATTCTGGACTTCAAGTTATATTACAAAGCTGTAGTAATCGAAACAGTATTGTACTGGCACAGAAATAGATACATAGATCAATAGAACAGAATAGAAAACCCAGAATTGAATCCACAATTATATAGTCAATTAATCTTCAAGAAAGCTGGAAAGAATATCCAATGGGAAAAAGAATGTCTCTTCAACAAATGGTGTTGGGAAATCTGGACAGCAATATACAAAAGAATAAAACTGGACCATTTTCTTACAGCATAAACAAAAATAAATTCAATAATGGATTAAAGACCTAAATGTGAGACCTGAAACCATAAAATCCTAGAAAAGAACACAGGCAGTAACTTTTTTGACATAGCAACTTCTTTCTAGGTATGTCTCCTGAGGCAAGGGAAACAAAATAGTAAATCATTGGAACTACATCAAAATCAAAAGCTTCTGCACAGTGAAGGAGACAATCAACAAAACTAAAAGGCAACCTATGGAATGGGAGAATATATTTATTTGCAAATGATATATCTGATAAAGGGTTAGTATCCAAAATATATAAAGAACTTATCCTACTCAACACCCAAAAGATGAATAATCCAATTAAAAATCGGCAGAAGACATGTATAGACATTTTTCCAAAGAAGACATACAGATGGCCAACAGACACATGAAAAGATGCTCAACATCACTCATCATCGGAAATGTAAGTCAAAACTACAACAATGGCCTATCACCTCACACCTTTCAGTGTGGCTAAAATCAACAACATAAACAACAGGTGTTGGTGAGGATGTAGAAAAAGGCAAATGAATGCTCTTGCAATGTTGGTGGGAATGCAAACTAGTGCAGCCACTCTGGAAAACAATATGGAGGTTTCTCAAAAAATTAAAAATAAGGGGCACCTGGGTGCCTCAGCCGATTAAGCATCTGACTCTTGGTTTTGGCTCAGGTCATGATCTCAGGGTCCTGAGATTGAGCCCTGCACCAGGTTCCACAATCAGCAGGGAGTCTGCTTGAAATTCGTTCCCTCTCCCCCTCCCCCTGCTCACGTGTTCTCTCTCTCTCTCAGATAAATAAATAAATCTTAAAAATAGAACTACCTTATGATCCAGAATCACACTATTTAGCCAAAGAATACAAAAATACTAATTCAAAAATGGGGCTGGCTGGCTCAGTCAGTGAAGCATACAACTCTTGATCTCAGGGTTGTGAGATCACATTGTGTGTGGAGATTACTTAAAAATAAAATATCTTTTAAAAGGGGGGGGAATAGGGGCGCCTTGGTGGCTCAGTCATTAAGTGTCTGCCTTTGGCTCAGGTCATGGTCCCAGGTTCCTGGGATCGAGCCCTGCATCGGGCTCCCTGCTCAGCGGGGAGCCTGCTTCTCACTCTCCCACTCCCCCTGCTTGTGTTCCCTCTTTCACTGTCTCTCCCTCTGTCAAATGAATAAATAAAATCTTAAAAATTTTTTAAAAGGGGGGAATACATGCACCCGATGTTTATAGCAGCATTATCTACAATAGCCAAATTATAGAAACAGCCCAAGTGTCCATCGATGGATGGATGAAGATGTGGTGTATGTGGGTATATATATGTGTGTGTGTGTATACACACACACACTGAAATATTACTCAGCCATAAAAAAGAATGAAATCTTGCCATTTGAACATGAATGGAGCTAGAGAGTATTATGCTAAATGAAATGTCAGTCAGAGAAAAACAAATACCATATGATTTCACTCATATGTGGAATTTAAGAAACAAAACAAACAAGCAAAGGGGAAAAAGAGAGAAAGAGAAGCAAACCAAGAAACAGACTCTTAGAAAACAAACTGATGGTTAGCAGAACTGATGAGAACAAACTGCTGGCTAGCAGAAGGAAGGTTGGCAGGAGGGTGGATGAAACAGGTGATGGGGATTAAGGAGTACATTTGTTTTGATGAGCACCAGGTGATGTATAGAAGTGCTGAATCTATATCGTACACCTGAAACTAATATTACACTATGTTAACTGGGATTTAAATAAAAACTTAAAAAAAAAAAATTAAGTTGCTGCTCTAACTGCATTTGCTCGATAGATACTAAAGATGTCATGGAGGACCAAAGGGAATATGGAAAAGAAATTTTAGGAGCTGGCAGTCAAAGGAGAATCAGAAGGGATTTCATAACAGTGGGCAGACTAATGAGAAGGAGCTAAAAACAAGCTTACTCTGTTTTTCCAAGACTAGTTGGCTATTGGGAAGAGTATTTATTTATATTTATTAGTGTGATTATTCCAGAAAGCAAATACCTCACAGCTCTACTAAGTCCGCATTGTGGCATGTCTGAAAAACCTCCAAGCTATTCTGTTGACCCATGCACATACCCCCTTCCACTGCAGAAATTTTAGTGGATTATCAGAGAACGTGCTCAATTATCTGAAAAGGGCATTAAAATACTTCTCCTTTAAAGTATTAAATTACTTTTCTAACCACATATCTATGTGAGGCTACATTTTCTTCATATGCTTTGATCAGAACAACAAAGCAAAACAGATTGAATGCAAAAACAGGTAAGTATCTAAGTGTCTTCTATTAAGCCAGATTTAAAAGTAATCTGCAAAGATGTAAAGTGATGCCACTCTTCAAAATTTATTTTTTTAATTGTTATTTTTCATTTCTTGATTTCCTTATCTATATTTTAGGGATATGAATTGTATTGACTTAGAAGGACACACCTTTCACAGTGGTTCCAGGCTCTGCCATGTGGTTTGCTTTGGTGAATGGGCTATTAGCAAACATGATGCGAGCAGAGACTTGAAAATGCTTGAAAAATGAAGGATTAGAATTTGCCCACTTTCTTGCCTCTTTTGGAATCCAGGCGGGATTTCAAGAAGCCCAGACTAGCCTGCGGCAATGTAGCCCAACAGACAGATGGTCCAAACAGCTACATCCCGCTATGATAAAGTCACCACATGACTGCAGTCACATGACGACTCAAGATAAGACCTGCACAAGAACTGCCCAGTTGAGGCAGCCCAAATTGCTGGTCCACTGAATTATAAGTTATTATTGTTTTAAGTCACTAAATTCTGAGATTTCATTTCACACAGTAATAGTTAACTAATACCAAAATATACATATCCTTTAGTAACATTCACACTTCTGCTAAGTTCAAGTTGCCATTTGTTAAAAAAAAGAGAAATTTAAACATTAATGCAAGAATAATTATTTAAAGAACTGCTTAAACTCATATAGGACTGTTTACAGTTTTTTCATACATATATATTAGATCAGTTCTCACGGTATAGTCCACAGAGCCCTGAGGATCTCCAAGATCAAACCTATTTTTATAATAATACTGTTTTTCATTTTTCACAATGTTAACATTTGTGGTGATGGTGCAAATGCAATGATGAGTAACACTGCTGGTGCCTTAGTATGAATCAAAGCAGTGACACAAAACTATATTAGGATACCATATTCTTGGTCATGCACTTACAGTTCAAAGAAAAATTTTTTAAGCTAGTTTCAATTAAGAATATCATTGATGTAGTAAAAAGTACTAATTTTATTAAGCCTTGGCCACTCAGGACACATTTTTTTTTTAAGATTTTATTTATTTATTTGACAGAGAGAGAGATAGCGAGAGCAGGAACACAAGCAGGGGGAATGGGAGAGGGAGAAGCAGGCTCCTGGCTGAGCAGGGAGCCCGATGTGGGACTCGATCCCAGGACCCTGGGATCATGACCTGAGCCGAAGGCAGACGCTTAATGACTGAGACACCCAGGTGCCCCAGGACACGTGTTTTTGATATTCTGTGTGACAAAGTGGGAAGCATGCAGAAAGCACTTCTGCACACCAAAATATGGTGGCCATTTAGAGGAGAAGCACCTGTGCGACTGAGTTATAAGTTGAATCACCTGTTTTCTTCCTGGAATGCCATTTTCAATTGAAAGACAAAATATATTTACACTGGGTATTTAGCATTTTCTCAAAAATGAACAAAAGGAACTTGTCACTTAAAGGAAAACAACTGACAGTATTTGTTGCTAATGATATAATTTGGACTTTCAACCAAAAATTATGATTTTGGGAGGCACCTGGGTGACTCAGTCAGTTAAAGTGTCCGACTCCTGGTTTCAGCTCAGGTCGTGATCTCGGGGTCATGAGATCGAGCCCTGCGTTAGGCTCTGTGCTCAGCGTGGAGTCTGCTTAAGACTCTCTCTCCCTCTCCCTCTGCCCCTCCCCACCTAAAGAAATAAATTTTTAAAAAGAAAATTAGGATTTTGGAAAATTTGTACCTGCCACCATTAGTTTAACAGCTTTCCAATTCTTTTTTTTTTTTACAGTTTTCCAATTCTTAAAGACTCTTCTAATGAGATCAATAGTGACTTTAACGAATGTGAGGGTTTTTTTCTAATGTATAATGAAAGGTGTTAACTTTTGGAACATCTGAATAACTCAGCGAAACAATATTTTCCAAATGACCAATTCATAATGTTAAGTGGGGAAGAGATCCAATGGAAAGACCAATGGATTTTAATGTAATAGAGTACAATAACTTCATTGATTCCACAAGCAACTAACCCTTAAGAAACCACTATTTGTCAAGTATTAATAGACTATCATAGAATATCCCTAATTATCTTAAAAAGCTCTTAAGGTGTTAATCCATTTTCCTAGTACATATCTGTGTGAGGCTGCTTTTTCTTCATATACTTTAATCAAACAACATATCAAAACAGAAAGAATACAGAAGCACATGAGATCCTAGTGTCTTCTATCAAGCTAGACTTTAAAGGAATTTGAAAAGATGCTACTCCTCTCATTAAATTTATTTTTAAAGTTATTTTTCAGGAAAAAATTAACTTGAGATAAAATGTAATAGGTTTACTACTGTTACTTTTAAATGAATCAATAAATAAATATTAAGAGTGTAAAGGAGTCCTCAGACTTAAAAGTTTGAGAACCGTTATAACTTCATAACTCCTCTGGGAAGTAGACAGAACTGTTAATCTACTTTTTACAGACAAACAAATAGATTTGGCAAAGTTAAGTGACTTGCCTGTGATTTCCAGAGCACTGTTCACAATCCTGACTACATGTAAGAAATACCTGGAAGCTTTTAAAATTAACCACTAATTGTTCTGGGATCAGCACAGGCATTTTTTTTTTTTAAGGTCTCAATGATTCTCATGTGCAGCCCAAATTAAGAGCCACTGTCCTAGAGATTAACAGGCAAATGTATAATTAATTAGGTTACAAGCCTCACAAACCCCAATCTGGTAAGTCTACAAAATACATTTTCTTTTATATTTAAACCATCACTGTAGGTCCTGAATCCACACAAAGATCAAACAAAGTTTTTGTGAAAAATTCTCCTGGACTTCATTTTACTTACAGATTTCTTGCTTTGCCACTCAACAGGACAGTTGTAATCGTGCATGATCCAGGGATGGCTCAATAGATTTTTCACAGAAATCCGTTTCTTTGGGTCCACCTAGTGGCCGTTGAGAAGTAGCTAGAGATTAACCTTTCAAATAGGGAACACAGAACTCCTTTCCTCCTGAGAACTCAAAATTCATCAGAACAGATGTAAACTTCATCATCACAATAATGCTGTCAAAGACCTTAAAATAGCCTTGGAATAAATTCTTTAAAGAAGGCAATAAAGGTAAGAAAACTACAGGAACCAACACGCGCTTAGAAGATAAATGTTTAACAAACATGAACTTCATTGGTATGAACATTATTCATGAAGTTCAGTCAATCTATTGTATGATGTAATAGTCTTTGCTGGAAAACCTATTCACAGGAAATATTCACCAATTTAATATTCAAGCGGCCACAATGCAGGGCCTTCATAGTGAATATGCAATCTCTACCTCCGATGAGCTTACAATCACATAGAACAAGTTGAAAAGCACACCTTTCTTTTCCATTTATAATTTTCAAATGTGAGGAGAGGAAAATTAATCAACAAAAATTAAGTTTTTTGGAGTTTAGAAGAAAGGATGAGGTGTTTTCAATCTCATTATGGAGATTTGGTGGTCTGGCCCTACTTAATCAAGGTGGGTGAGCCTGAGGTAAATTCTGAATAAAAATTGGAGATGGGTTAACAGATGGGAAAACTGGAAGATACTCTGAATACATAATAATGAAAAAAAATATTGCACTAATAAGGTACTCATATTTTCAAAGTGTTTCCTATTTATCTCATTTTATCCTCATAACACTACATAGCAGTGAGGCCAGGTTCAGAATCCCCATTTGACAAATCAGAACCAGGTTAGGTGGCATGCCTACCGATTGGCAGGGTAGATACCTAGATTTCAGCACTCCTACCTTTAGCCCTCAGAGGCCATTCCCCTAAATCAGTGGTTCTCAAAGTGTGGTACCAAGACCAGCAGCATCAGCAACATCCGGAAGCTTGCTAGAAAGGGAAATCCCCTAGTCCTGCCCCAGATCTATTGAATCGGGAACTCTCGGGGTGGCACCCAGCAATCTGTGTTTTAACAAGCCCATGTGGCAATCCTAATACATGCTACAGTTTGAGAACCATTGCATGAGGTCATGGGGTCCACTCGATTATCCATCAGCTCATTCAAGCATGTACTCCCTGTCTACTCTACACTTAACATGCAAGAGTGGGAGCAAGAAAGGGGAAGAGTGTAGAGCAAGAGCTGGTCAGAGAAAACACACGATGCTCAAAAAAAAGGAAGGAAAACCACATCAGCAAAGACATATGGTAGAGGTATGAAAGAAAATGCATTTGCAACACAATTAAGACAGCATCTAGAGAAGGGTGGTAGATATAATGAATGGAATTTTGTTAAGGTAATAGAAAAACAGCACTGTCCTCCAAATGAAGCAGGACCACAGTCATCTTAGGGTTGGATCAAATAACTGCAGTAGACTTCTATTATTTAAAAAATAAATAACAAAGTTTACCTGTAGCATTTGTTGAAGAAGCAGAATGCTACTGGAAGAGAGCCACTTAGGAACCTCATATTTCCCTCTCTACAAAAAACAAGAAACATTTAAGAGATTTAGGTTCAATCAGCCTTGGCATCAATTTCTAAGATGACAAAATGCTGGAGGTTTACTTCCAAGCTTGAAGACTTAACCCAAATATAAGATTTGGTAAACATTATTAACAACATAAGAAACATATTTTTTGCCCTAAAGAAGAAAATCCAACAAATTACATATCGTCACCTCTACATTATCCACATATCAGAGAAGGACTAGAGCACAGAGAATATGACTGGAATACATAAGTGTGGAGGGCTTTGGGATCTGTAATGTGAATAAATGACAGCCAGTACCCACTGTAGTCAATTTTCATATTGCTAAAGCAAATTTTAGTTTATTATCTCAGAACAATTATCAGTTGACAAAATGAAGTAGCAGAAAACACATTTGGTGGCAGGACATAGGCTGTGGTTAAAAACAGGTTACATATCATCCATAGGACAGAATTCACAATCACTGAGGGAAACTGATGCAGGCCATTTTCTAAGTCAAGTACATGTTTTGGGAATGGAAGAGGTTCAGGAGACAAATGTTTACAATCTAGGATACTCAGAAATTATAGTTACCGAGTCATCAACCAAAGACAAAACCAGAGGCTTGCTAAACACTAATACGTAATAGCATATCTTTTTACGCAACCTGCCACATACCCCTCTTTCACAATTCAGAGGAAATGATAAAACCATTTCTCTTAACAAAGAACAAATTGTTTAATGGTGCTAGGATAACAGGTTAATTATTGAAAGTTCAATCAATTAAGATTGAACTTTAATTCAGTTTATACCAAAATTAATTTCATCCAGATTAAAGAGGGAATGGAAATACAAAACCATAGAGTACTTAAGTAAAGAAAAGGTGATTATTTTTAGAATTTTTCTAAACATGACAGCAAACCCAAAAACTATAAAGACTAGTTGACATTTCTATATAGCAAACAGCACTAACAAAGTTAACTAAAAACAGAGGAAAGAAAATTTTTCCACCTAAATGACTAAATATTAATAAACTTCATCACATAAAAAGCTCTTATAAATCACTAAAATTTCACAACCAGCCAACCTGTGCTGCCCACATTTTCCCCCATCTCTACTAATGGCCAGAAAACAGAGTCATCTTTAATTCCTCTCTCTCTCAGAACCTCACACCTGATCCATCAGCAAAATCTATTGGTTCTATGTTAAAAATCTATCCAAAACCACTTGTCACTATTTCCACCATGCCACTAGCATCTCCCATCTGGCATATTGCAAGAGACTCCTACCTGATGTTCCAGATTCCACTACTGACCCTCCCCAACCCCCAGGCTAGTCTCCACTCACCACCACCCATGTTCTCTTAAAACATCGGTTCAGGTCATGCCACTTCACCACTCAAAACTCTCCAATGCTTCCCCAGATCACTCAGAATAATGTCCAAATACCTTATTCTGGTTCCAAGGCCCTGCATGCATGTTCCATATCCCCACAACCATCCAACTCCTTGCTACCTCTCAGACTCACCTCCTAACTCTTCCCCTCATTCACCAAACTACAGTCACATGTCAAACACAGTCCAACCTCAGGGCCTTTGCACTGTTTGTTTCTTCTGCCTTATAATGCTTTCCCCAAACACCAGCAGAGCTTTGGCCTTAATCTTCAGGTCTCCACTATACACTAGTGGTATCAGTGAGGACTCCCATGACTGCTTTTATAACATAGCATCCCCCACAATCATTCTTTACCTCCCTTTCATACCTTATCCCCACTCATCATATTACATATTTACTTATTTATTTTCTGCCTTACTACAATAGAACATAAGCTCCTTAATCACAGGGATTTTGTCAGTACTGTTTTCCAAGAACAGTGTCTGGCCCTAGCAAAAAGGTATTCAATTAATATTTGTGTAGTAAATAAAGGAATGGGATGAAAAGCAAACACACCAAAAGAAAATGAACAAAGAATATTCATGGATAATTTCCAAAACAAGAACTTTTAAATGGCCATAAACATGAAAGTACGTCCAACTAATCTAGTAATAAAAAAGTAATTAATTTAAACAAAAATACGATACCATCTGTTGTCTATCCAACTGACAAACTTAAAAACATTATCCAGTGTTAATAAGAGTTCAGGGACAAGAGTGCTTATATATACAACTAGAGAATATAAGCTTTCCTGGAGAATAATTTAGAAATACACATAAAAAACATTCAAATCACGTATCTTTGATCCAGCAATTTCACTTCAGCAATTTATCCTAAGCAAATAATTTGGCATATAAAAATATATGAACAGTAACATTCATCACAGAATTCTTTGTGATAACTGTGGGAACGAAGGAACATAGTCTGCTGGCAAATTCCAGAGGGTCCCCAAAACTAATGATGGAAGACAAAAGGCACTGAATAAGGCTCCTGAGTCAGAAATAGAGTATAGGTCCAGGGAGACAAGGATAAGCACACATGGACACATGCATGCATGCATAAAACCTACAGCAGTTAAAGAAGGCTAGAAGGGTGGAGACAGGTAGATGGAGAAGCCATCGACTAGCCCAAGCATTGGGGTTCTCTGTTCTTATAAACTGTCTAGGACATCATTCTCACAGAAATCAGCCCAGTTCCAAGGCGAGGAGAGAAACAAACACATATGGGTTGCTCAGAGTCCTAGGACTACATGGCAGTTTGGATTTTGATTATGTTAAAGAAATAAGCAGAGTTCCAAAGAAGCGTTATCAAGCAATAAATTTAAAAAGAAAAGGTGTCTATGTCAAAACAACTCAATCTCTGACTCCGCCTCTCTGATGAGAGCAGAGAGGCTGGCCTACACAGTGTTTCCCAGAAAGGGCAACAGCTTTCTTTCACTTACAAATAACATTTAATGTTATTAAATTTTTCAATCTCCTTTATCCAGAGCACTCAATATCATCCAGAGAGCCCACTCTTATTTACACCTTGCCAGTGCACCTTAATACTAGCCAGTGCTGGAAACTGAATTACAGTGAGAAAGCCTTTAATTCACCTCTCCTTGCTCTGTGCAGGCCTATCCCTAGAAAGGGGGCATTTTTAGATGCTTCAACCAACTCTCTGGGCCTGAGCAGTAAGTCACAGTTGCTGTTTGACTGGTCCTGACCTAGTTGGCCCCACCCTCCTATCTGAGCTTCTCCTTACTCCTGAGATCAAGGCCTCTCATCATTCAAATCCTGGGTCTTTTAACTTCTTCTCTTTCTTAGCAACCTGACCATTTGCCTGCTCTCTCAAACAATTTGGCTTGCTTTTGCCAGAGTCCCAGAGAAAGCAGAGACCGGCCTGGGGTAAGGACTCTCCTACCTGCTTACACTGATCAAATGGTTATGACCTACCTGAATCTGCAATCACAACCTGTACCTACAGTGTCCTCTGTCATGTTTCATTCACTGGTCAGAATCCCCACGAACTCTGGGAGTCTCCCCTCATGCTGATAGTGGAGCCTTTTGCTGCTTACTCTTTGGACACCATCTGCACTGGGTGCAGTCCCAAATGCATGTCCACCCAGAACGTGTGAATGCATTCTTATTTGGAAATAGAGTCTTTTGCAGATGCAATCAAGTTAAGATGAGGTCATACTGAGTAGGGGTGGGCCCTAAATTCAATATGACTGGTGTCCTTTAAAAGGAGGGAAATTGGGACACAGGGACACAAACACAGGGAAGTAAGCCATGTGAAGACAGAGGCAGAGACTGGAGTGATGCAACTACAATTCAACGCTTTCCAAGGATTGCCAGCAAACACCAGAAACTAGAAAGAGGCAAAGAAGGATTCTCCCCTAGAGCCTTCAGAGAGAACATGGCCCGACCGACACCTGACTTGGACTTTTAGCCTCCAGAAATGTGAGAGAATGAATTTTTGTTGTTTTAAGGCACTGCCTTATAGTACACTTTGTTACAACAACCCTAGGAAACTAATACACCATCTATAAGGGTTTAACTCCTCACATACTTCTCTCCCACCAGCACCTGCCCACCCCAAGGATAAGTCTGGTTCTAGGTTCTAGCCCTTTCTGGTCTGCTGCAACACAGATAATAGGCCCATCACCAGATCTATCAAAATAAAAGAAATGTTATGCCTTCAAATTCAGAAAGTACCACCCAAGACAAAAGTACTCTTAACTAAAAGAAGCAGTATTCTACAGAAACCAGATGTAAAAAGAAATAATCAGAACAAAGTACTGAATAAGAAAAGCTCCACCAGACGTTCCTCTTTGCCTCATTTTATCACCCCTTTTATCATCCCATCTTGAATTCATGATGTATCTTCTAACAGATCCCCCTACCGGGCTAGCCTAAGTTCCCCCATTAAGTTAGCACCACCGAAGCTATCCTAGCCAGAAAGAGGCAAGAATGGGTCAATGAGAAGCATGGTCCTTGCACACTGGAAAGAGTGATGGACTGGAGTCAACATTACGTGTGAATCCCAGCCTGCTTCTTAGTAGCTCCATGAACTTGTACAAGTTATTTAATGACTCTGGACCTGTTTCCTAAGACAGCAGTCTCTGGAGACAAATTTCCTAGATTCAAATCCAGAATCTACCACTTCCTAGTCATGTGGATGAGCTATTGAATCACACTGTGCCTCAGTTTCCTCATCTGTACAAAGAAGCAAAATAATAGTACCTACTATGCTAGGATTCAGTGATTTAATACATATAAAGCACTGAGCACAGTGCCAGGCACAAAGTAAGAACTCCACATGTTAGTTCTATTACTGCTGCCTCTATGACTAATGCTACTATTACTATTACTATCGTTGCTATCTGTAAAACAAGTAATTCCACCGAGAGAATTCTAAAAGGAATAAAAGAGAGTACGTGAAAGCACTCAATACAATGCCCTGCACATAAGAGACAACAAATGTTTGTTGAATCTGAAAGAAACAGGTGGGAGAGAGGGATGCCCAAAATAGTAACAGACCAGAGATGGGTATGTTAGCCAAAACCATGCATGCCAGAATGCTAAATGCTCAGTACTGTAAGAAAAGCTAGAGTCATTCTGAGGAATGCCACATGTCCTCCCAATGGAGCTATGCCCCCATTGCAGCTGCCTCAGGACTGCCTGGTAAGGAATATACCATCTAGTCAAGCCCTGCTCCCATTACATCCTAAAGTGTACCCACCCACTTTCCCTGTTTGGACAGAACAGCCCTGTAGAGTACCATCTACAGTAAGTCAGGAGGCCTGTGACCCATCACCAAGGCCCGACATCCTCAGCTTCACTCTCTGCACTGAGATACTGACAGTAATAGAATTCAGAGCTGAGTTCTACTGCCAGGCTTAACCCAACCTCTTACTTGTACATACTACTTTAAAATACACAAAACACTTGCACAAATATTTTATCCTGTGCCGTAAGCAAGGATTATTAACCACATTACAGAGATGAGGAAACTAAGTCTCAGCCAGGGAAATCAAGCACTTGTTCAATATTATAAGGCAGTAGTTCTCAGCTGGGAGTGATTTTGTTTCCCAGTACACATCTAGCAGTGTCTGGAGACCTTTTTATGTGTGCAACAAAGGATTTATTATATGTATATATTATGAAATGATTACCACAGTAAGTTTAGTGCGTATCCATCACTACACATATTTACAAGTTTTGTTCGCTTAGTGTTTTTCTTGTGATGAAAACTTTTAAGATCTACTCTCTTGGCAACTGGAGACATTTTTTATTGTCGTGACTTGGGAGCTACTACTGGCATCTAGTGTAACAGGGCAGGGATGCTGCTAAACATCCTACAATGCATAGGACAGCTCCCATAACATAGAATTATCTAGTCCAAAATGTCATAGTGCCAAAGTTGAAAAACATTGCTACAGAGCAAAAAAGAGGTAGACATGGGACTAGAAGAGATATACGGTACTTTTTCTGTTGTACTGTGCTGGAAAGTCTAAGAAAGCCTAGAGGTAAATGGGGAGAAAGGCTCCTTATTTCAATATTGGAAGTATACCCAAAGATCTAATGGAAAAGACCTTGAAACAAGCAATTCTGTTGGGGAAGAGCATCTCCATAAAAGGCCCTCTGTCAACCAGGGCTGTGCAACTTAACCCTGGTTTCTGCTCAGTCTTTAGAGAATTCTTGTTTATTTAAGGGACGATTACCTTGCAAATGAGAGCGAGAAATGGATAATAGAGAAACCAAGCAGGAGGGGGGAAAAAAACCCCTGTGGGCTAAGCAAGACAATCCTGGGAGTTCTAGAGAGCTTGAAAGCTAAGAAAGGCAGGCGATCTCTCCAACAGATAATTACAGTATATAGTCAACTCAATAATTGTAAAATATAATCTCATAAAAAGATAATGTGCCAATTTTCTTTAAAATTATAAATTACACTTGTTAGAAAACAATTTTACTTGCAAGCTATTCAACTTTCATTTACTAAAATTATTTATACTTCCTTAGTATTTGTGTACCCAGAACCGGAGTACAGTCATGCTTGTCTTTGAATGCAGTGATGGTAAATGAATATAGGTGACATTAATAAGATTAATACCCAATCTGTTGGTAATCATGCTAGAAACTGTGATTGAGCATTTTGGTTAAAATAGTCAGCAAATGCAAAAGATAAACACAGTCTGCCTCTTAAACAAGAGTTACACACTGTGTGTCAAATATTGCTGGGTTTTTCAATCAGACCAAGAAGAACTGAAGGAAGTGTTATTCCCAAGTGAGGAATTTTAGAACATTCTAGGCAAAGATACATACTGCATGCAAGTGATACGACACCTTAATTAGATTCAACCAGCAGACTGTATTACACTGCGCCTCGGAACAATAGTTCTGAGCCAAGATTACAATAAATTTCAAAATCTATAATGTGTGAAATTAAATTCCACAATAATGCATAAAAGTCCTAATTTGAATCAATTTTCAACTTGCAAATACATGAAAAACTAAAAAATGAAATTCAGAGTAGGAGAAACAAAGAATCTACAGTATTAGTAAATAATATTAATTAGGAAGGTTAAATCTCTACTGAACAAGAATTAGATATTTTCTACCATATTCAATCCACTGCATAAATATCTGATTTACCAAAAATATCGAAATACCCCCACAAAGGATACAAACAAATAAATGTAGAGAACACTGAAGATTGTATGTTGGTACATTCACCTTGTATTGGAGAAATAATATATTAATAATCAAGGGCATTGATTCCATGGCTGCCATATGAATATGAACTTGAAGTAACAGCAAGTGAAGGCAAATAGGCAGTATGGAAACCTAGGTCCAGACAGGTTAAAAAAAAAAAAAAAAGAAAGAAAAAGCAAAGCTTAAAGTTAAGCCAGTAAATGAGGAACACCAAGGATCTAATGTAGTTCAATTTCCGTAAGGCATTAACAGTCACTCAGTTTATCTTTGTGGATAAGACCACAAAACCTTGGTTAAGTGTACCTGATAGAGACCAAAACCCAATTCTCAAAACACCTATTCTATTCAGTTTTTTAATTGACAACTTGGATTAGAGATATTTAAGAAACATGCAAAGTGGCACAATGCTGGGAGAGACAGCTGATATTTCATGGGAGCAGAATCAAGATTCAAAATTTCAACAGAAATGCTAGGCTGAAACAAACAAAGGAACCCAAATGTGAACAAAGAGAAGTCAGACAACTTACAGCTACTCAGAGCTGGAATGGACCTTGAAATGACTGATGACTGCAAGGCCCTAACACTACTGAAGAAAATGAGGACCCACCTAAGTTGCTCTGCCAGGAGTGACACCTAAAGTGAGTAAAAAAGCTGATGCACAATAATATGAATTAGGAGAATTAACTTGTAGTCTTGGTAAATTTGACAAGTTGGGGTGTCTGATAATATTCCCAAGTGAATGGACACAAAAAGAAGTTTGGGGTAGGGGTCACTTTCCCACTGAGGAGTCTATGATTCTCTTGAGACTAGTAACTACAAAGTTGAGAAACAGTATTTCAGGATGGTTATGAGAACTAGTTCTGAGCTTGACAAGCTGAGTTCAAATCTCTCTGCCACTTACTAGCCAAAAGACTCTGAGTAAGTTATTTAAGGTGTCTGCCCCTTAGATTCCTCATCTATAAGAGGGGTACCATAATAGTAACTACGCCACTTAGAATCTGACAAGAGAAGCTCATGAATGTTAAGTACTACTTTTGTAACAACAGAATAAGAATATCTGTGCCAGCAAACATTTTATTTTTTCTGAGACTCCACATGAAAGGGTCATGAAAATACAAAGCATACACATTTCAGAATGCTCTATCTCCTTGGAAGGAAAAACAAAAAAGAGGAGTAGGGGGAAAAAAAGCACAAAAAATCAACAAGGGGCGCCTGGCTGGCTCAGTCAGTGAAGCGTGTGACTCTTGATCTCAGGGTTATGAGTTCGAGCTCCACGATGGGTATAAAGATAACCTAAAAAACCTAAAAAAAAAAAAAAATCAAAAAAAGATTGATGCAGACGCTCTAGACAGAAGAGACTTCAGCATACATACATACATACATACAACTCCACTGTTACCAACAGACTCAGACTTCACTGGAGAAGTCATCCCCCCACTCCCCACAGCAGTTTTAGGGGTTTAAAACTCACAAAGAACTTCATCATTCCACTTTTTAAAAACTTAATACTAGCAAACCAAATTCAACGGCCTACTAAAAGAATTATACACCATCACCAAGTCAGATTTGTTCCTGAATGCAAGAAAAGTTCAACATACACAAATGAATACATGTGATATACCACATTAACAGAATGAAGGAGGAAAAAACACATGACCATGTCAGCTGATGCAGAAAAGGCATTTGACAGAAATCAAAACCCTTTCACGATAAAAACACTCAATAAACTAGAAATAAGAGGAAACTACCTCAATATAATAAAACCCGTAAATGAAAAATCCATAGCTAACGCCACACTCAATGGGGAAAGACTGAAAGCTTTTCCTGCAAGATCAGGAACAAGACAAGAATGGCCATTCTCACCACTTCCATTCAACATAGTACTGGAAGTCCTAGCTAGAACAATTAGGCAAGAAGTAAAAACTTTACATGATTCAAAATTTAAAAGAGCATAGAATGAAAAGTGTTCCCTTCCATTCCTCTCTCCCAATTTCTCTCCCCAAAAGGAACAGCAACTACTACTTGTGTCCCTTTCTATGTGTGAGTAAGTAATACAAATATGCCTCCCTTTCTTTCATTTTTACAAAAATAACAGAACGCTACACATACTGTTCTAACCTTGCTTTTTCCCCCAACAATCTATCTTGGGTATCATTCATATCAGTATTTAAAGAGCTTCCTCGTTTATTTGTATAGCTGTAGAACATTCTATTACAAAGATGTACTATAATTTAATACTAGTGTTTTTCAAAAGAAAAAGAAAGCACTAATAACACTCACAAACACACAAAGAATTAAGAAATAAAAACATGGGGGTGCCTGGGTGGCTCAGTCGTTAAGCGTCTGCCTTCGGCTCAGGTCATGATCCCAGGGTCCTGGGATCAAGCCCCGCATCGGGCTCCCTGCTCAGCGGGAAACCTGCTTCTCCCATTCTAACTCCCCCTGCTTGTATTCCTTCTCTCGCTGTGTCTCTCTCTGTCAAATAAATAAATAAAATCTTAAAAAAAAAAAAAGAAAGAACATGGACAAGCAGTAAACAAGTGTGTTTCTAGGCTATGAAAATAAAGACCCTCTGAAAGGTCTAGAATTTCATACAACTGAAAGAACACCCAAGGCCAGGTCAGCAATCCTGGCTCATTCATTTTCCATTATTAATACCACAGATATGTTACCAAATCATCCCTTTTTAAAATGTAATAGACTTTATTCCATCAAATTATGGACCCATTAGCTTTCCAAACATTCCATTTAAACAGTACACCAGGGAAAAAAGTCATAACAGAATAGCCAGAAAAATTCTAGAGGAAAAACAGAATAATAAGAAAAGACTAATTCTACCAGACATAAAATAAATGGTAATAATAAAGATACAGCAACTAAGGGCGCCTGGGTGGCTCAGATGGTTAAGCGTCTGCCTTCGGCTCAGGTCATGATCTCAGGGTCCTGGGATCGAGTTCCGCATTGGGCTCCCTGCTCCTTGGGAGCCTGCTTCTCCCTCTGCCTCTCTCTCTCTGTCTCTCATGAATAAATAAATAAAATCTCTGTCTCTCATGAATAAGTAAATAAAAGATACAGCAACTAAAACAATTATGTATCAGACAAGAAGAGACAAAAGGATAAGTACAATAAAATAAAAAGCCCAGAAAAAGAAATATGTAAATGTAGAAATTTAATATATAATAAAACCATCCTTTCAAATCAATGGGAAAATGAAGGATTATTGAATAAGCAGTCCTGGGACAACCAATTACTTATTTTAGAATAAATAAGCAATTATTTATTTAAAAATAAAAGATCCCTAGAAATTATCACAGATCAGAGAGAGCTAAGAAGATATGACAACTAAATATAATATGGTATCCTGAGAGAATCCTAGAATAGAAAAGGACATTAGAGAAAAACTAATGAAACAGGAATAAAGTACAGAATTTAGTTAATATTAATGTACCAATGACGGTTCTTTAGTTGTAACAAACTACCATGGTAATGTGAGATGTTAATAATAGGAAAAACTGGGTGAGGGATATATGGGAATACTGTACTATCTTTGCAACTTTCCTGTAAATCTAAAACTATTTTAAAATAAAAATTGTACTGGGGTGCCTGGGTGCCTCAGTTGGTTAAGCAACTGCCTTTGGCTCATGTCATGATCCCAGGGTCCTGGGAATGAGCCCCACAACGGGCTCCTTGCTCAGCAAGAGGTCTGCTTCTCCCTCTCCCTCTGCCTGCAGCTCCCCCTGCTTGTGCTCTGTCAAATAAATAAAAATTTAAAAAATCTTTAAAAATAAATAAATAAAAATAAAAATTATACTGAAAAAGAAAAAAGCTGGGTCTCTATTACTTCTTACACCAATATTAATTTCTAGTAGATCAAAAAATTAGTATTTAAAAAATTTAAAAGTATTGGGGTGCCTGGCTGGCTCAGTTGGTGGAATGTACAACTCCTCACACTCAGGGTTGTGAGTTCGAGCCCCATGTTGGGTGTAGATTACTTAACAATAAAATCTTAAAAAAAAAGTTAACAATACTAGAAAAAAGCATGAAGGAAAAAAACTGAAAAATATAGGGATACCTGGGTATCTCAGGCAGTTAAGCGGCTTCCTTTAGCTCAGGTCATGATCCCAGGGTCCTGCCTCTCCTTCTACCCCTCCCCACTGCTTGTGCTCTCTCTCTCTCTGTCTTTCTGACAAACAGATAAATAAAATCTTAAAAAAAAAAAAAAAACCCTGAAATATACAGATTTTAACACACAGGACAAAACGTTAATTTCCTTGGGATGCTCTATGACATGGTGGTTAGGAATGCAGCCTCTGGATGCAGACACCCTGAGTTCAAATCCCAATTGGGTCAATAATTGTTGAATAACTTCAGGCAAATTATTTTCCCTCTCTCTGCTTCATTTTCCTCATCTTTAAAAAGGGTATGATTACAGCACCTACCTCAACGGACTATTGTGTGGATTAAATTGAGCTAATCCATGTAGAATGCATAGAGCAACACTTGGCACATAGTAAATACTCAATAAATGATAGTAATTATTATTATTCCTTATTGTAGAAGCATTCTTATAATTTAATAAGAAAAAGATTTTTGGGGGGGCGCCTGGGTGGCTCAGTCGTTAAGCGTCTGCCTTCAGCTCAGGCCATGATCCCAGGGTCCTGGGATCGACCCCTGTATCGGGCTCCCTGCTCGGCGGGAAGCCTGCTTCTCCCTCTCCCACTCCCCCTGCTTGTGTTCTCTCTCTCTCTCGCTGTCTCTGTGTCAAATAAATAAATAAAATCTTTAAAAAAGAAAAAAAGAAAAAGATTTTTTTTTAATGAGCAAATGCCATGAACAGGCAGTATGCAGAAGAAGAAATAAACTTTATATATATATAGGCATATATATATACATACACACACATTTAAAGTAAGTTCAAACTCAAATTATTAAAGACACATGAAGAACACATCAGATGCCATAAATTTTTAAAAAATCAGATCCCATTTTCATTTTTTTTTAAGATTTTATTTATTTATTTAATTGACAGAGAGAAAGAGAGAGACACACACAGCGAGAGAGGGAACACAAGTAGGGGGAGTGGGAGAGAGAGAAGCAGGCTTCTGGCTGAGCAGGGAGCCCGATGCGCAGGACCCTGGGATCATGACCTGAGCCGAAGGCAGTCGCTTAACCAACTGAGCCAGCCAGGTGCCCCTCAGATCCCATTTTCAGATGCCATTTTTACCCATTCAATTGACCAAGATCCAAAATTTTTGTAAATAACAATGTAAAAGACAGTGTGGTGAAACAGCCATTCTCATACACTGCTGCTGGGAGTATAATGTGGAAAAAAATGCTGGAGCACAATTTGACAATATCTGTTCATTTTTCAAATGTTACACCCTAGGATCCAGCAATTCTACTACTTGGTACATATGTCCAAGAAGATATGCACAGGGATGCTCACTGAGCATCACTTAAATATTAGTGAAAAAATCAGAAGATAACCTAAAATATTCAATAAGAAAATGGCTATATAAACTATTTGTAAAAATGAGCTAATGTTATATGTACAATGGCACATACTGTTGAGTAAGAAAGACAGATACAGAATTATATTAGTATGATACCATTTATGTTAAGAAAAAATACAAAATACTACAAATGCAAATAAAAGTTCCAAAAGAACCAAAGTGATAATAGTAATTACCTATGTGAGAGGTCAAGAGAACTCCAGTTACCTGTAGTGTTTTAATTCTTTATACAGAGAATATTTTTATGCACTACTTATGTAATTGTGTAATTAAAAATTAATTTTTAAAAATGATGTTCACAAACTTGGAATACAAGAAATTTCACAATAAATACTATGCAGCCATTTAAAAAAACAATGAAAATCTATACATGTTGCTATGTACCGATATGAAACAATAGTCAAAGTAAAGTATTAAATTTAAAAAGGAGGGGCGCCTGGGTGGCTCAGCCGGTTAAGTGTCTGCCTTCGGCTCAGGTCATGATCCCAGGGTCCTGGGATCGAGTCCCACATCAGGCTCCCTGCTCAGTGGGAGCATGTTTCTACCTCTCCTCCTGGATCCTGCTCTCTCTCTCTCGCTATCTCTGTCGTTCTCTCTCTCTCTCAAATAAATAAATAAAAGCTTTAAAAATTAATTAATTAATTAATTAATTAATTTAAAAAGGAGGAGGGGGGTGCGCCTGGGTGGCTCAGTCATCTAGGCGTCAGACTCTTGGTTTCAGCTCAAGTCATGATCTCAGGATTGTGAGATCGAGCCCTGCATCAGGCTCCGTGCTCAGTGCAGAGTCTGCTTGAGATTCTCCCTCTCCCTCTGCCCGCCCATGCTCGCTCGCTCTCTAAAATAAATAATAAATAAAATATTTAAAAATAAATAAAATAAAAAGGAGGAAAGGAGAAGGGGGCGAAGTCCATTCACTGTGTGGATTATACAGTCCCAAAGGATACATACAGATACATAAAGGTTTGTATAAGTATAGGTAATTCCTACAAATGTATAAAAGAAATTTCTAAATAGTTTCTTTGGAAGAAAACAGAGGGTTAGGTGAGCAGGAAGTTTTTTTGTTTGGGGGTTTTCTTTTTTTTATATACTCCTTAGTAATGTTTTAGCTTTTTACCATACATTCTCTGTTTTTCATTATAAAAACAATTAACTGAATGTCAGTTTCTTGATGAACTACAAGCCTGGGTATTTTAGACCAATATTCTAGAAAGGGAGAAGGCAGGCTCTGGGGAGGATCATTCTACTACAGATCACGAACACTAAGCCAGGAGTTAGCAAACTTTTTCTGAAAAGGAACAGATAGTAAATATTTTTGGTTTTGTGGGCCATACAATCTCTGTCACAACTACTTAACTCCACCAACTGTTGTGCAAAAGCAGCCGCAGACGACACATAAACAAACAGGTATGGCTATGTTCCAATAAGATTTTATTTAAACAACAGGTGGTAGGCCAGATTTGGCTGATAGGCCAGTTTGCCAACCTCTATATCACCTGGCCAAGAAGACTGACTGAAGTTTTAACCTCAGCACAGATTCCTAGCTATTCACACATCTGTAAGAACTGTGCATCATGCTACTAACTCATGAGTCAGAGTTGGTAGGAACAATTTCCTGACCGATCAACTACTATTTCCAATAGGATAAGACAACAATATATCCCGTCCTCAACCCCTGGTCCACCCACCCCTTCTGTTTAACTTGTCCCTACTGCCTCGGTATTACTTGGGAGAGATGAACGCACGTCCTCCTGCCAAGTAGTCTTCCTACATGTGGATTACATTTTAACATTGCAAATCAAAGATTACAGCCTGTCTAATCATCACTATAAGAAAGAGATATAATTATTCTTTTTTTTTTTTAAGATTTTATTTATTCATTTGAGACACAGAGATACAGAGAGAGAGAGAGAGAAAGCATGAGCAGGGAGAGAGGCAGAGGCAAAGGGAGAAGCAGGCTCCTCGCTGAGCCAGGAGCCCGATGTGGGGCTCGATCCCAGGACCCTGGGATCATGACCTGAGCTGAAGGCAGACGCTTAACCATCTGAGCCACCCAGGCGCCCCTGAGATATAATTATTCTAAAATCAAAGTTTATAGTTGGAAAATGCATACAGTACCTCATTTTGTTTTACCAGGTGGATATCCACGGGGTATATGGAAGTTAGACTCTTCAAAGTCAGACATTTTTACTGAGCCTTTGCATGGCCAAGGTGAATATTCAAAACTTTTCCTGGATACAATTATTATAGTGATCTTTTACAGCATAATGTCTTACTAAGATTCCCATATACTCATCATCAAGAAGTCAAGTATCTCAGAAGTCTCCGTGTTCACAAAAGAATGTCAATCCTAGCTCCAATTATACTGACAGTCATTTTGACCCTAGCATAGCCATAACTTCAGGAAATTTCCACTCACATATGTGTGAAAAAATTGGAAAGGGAATAGCATAAAGAGATACAATATAAAATTCCTTATATACATATAATCTGAAAAAAATACATAAAAATCTGATATTATACTTTGACACTGGTAAATAATCTTATACTAATAACTTTGAGAAATTGGACAAAATGGGCACATTCTTTGTGTCCAAAACTGAACTCCTGAAACTCATTTGGGATGATCAGGAGTTCAGTTTAACAAAACAGCAAAAGGAAGAATACCCTTCAATTAACTTTATGTGGCTAGTAAAATCCTGAAGCCAAAAACAAACAAACAAAACAGTTTAAGAAAAGAAAGTACATATTAATCTCTGAACAAATTTTAAGTCCTGGACAAAATACTGGCAAACCAAATTTAGACATGTGTGTGAATAATAATAGCAAACATTTATTGAGCACTACTCTAAATGCTGTGCAAGGCTTAATTCACTTAATCCTAACAACCCTATATTGTAAAAACTATCATTCCATCCATTTTACAGAGGAAGAAACTAAGACTCAGAAAGGCTCAGTAATTTGCCATATTCTGTCCACAGACAGAAAACAGAGATCCTGGGATTTTAAAAATACCAATGAGATTCTGATTTAATTGCTCTGAGGGCTGTACCCAATATATTTTAAAGCACCCCAAATGATGCTAATATGCAGAGAAATTACATGGACATAGCCAAGGCAGATGTTTTAGTCAAGATTTAAATATGAAACAAGAAGCAGAGGTGAGAAAACATGATTTGTAAGATCCTTTCCAACAGCGAATTTCTACGTGTCCCCACATTGTCTTTCTAGAATTGTAAATGGTATAAGATTCCGTGCTATACCACCTAACAGATCTAATTCTAGTTCATCTTAGGAGAAATTTGTCTGTCAGTTTATTTCTCTGGCATGGAATTCCAAAAAAAAGAGTGGGGTAAAATATACTAGTAGCTTACAATACTAAAATTACTCTCAGAACTGGGCGCCTGGGTGGCTCAGTTGGTTAAGCGACTGCCTTCGGCTCAGGTCCTGATCCTGGAGTCCCTGGATCGAGTCCCGCATCGGGCTCCCTGCTCAGTGGGGAGCCTGCTTCTCCCTCTGACCCTCCCCCCTCTCATGTACTCTGTCTCATTCTCGCTCTCTCAAATAAATAAATAAATCTTTAAAAAAAAAAAAAAATTACTCTCAGAACGAGAAACATAGCTCTTACTTTACAGAAAAGAGTAGCAAAAAGAGTGAATTATTGAAGAGCCCAAACTAATTCTTTTTTTAAAAAGCATAGCTAGAAAAGTGTTGCTGAGCTGCCCAAGACCAGCCTCCATCCCACTGCACTTGAGTTTTAAGCAAAGCTGAAGCTATAAAGCGATCCTAACGCTACTCTGTCCTGTACGACAGAGTAGGGTGCAGCTCTATGTAGTCAGAAACTGCGGTCCCAGTGAGCAAGCAGAGCGAAAGCAAACACTGCTACCCTGCAAAGCTTAGGGAAAGCTTCCTGAGAAGGGAGAGGAGGAAATACAGGCTGTTGGCTACCTGCGCAGCCAGTCCCAGGAAGCCGGCTGCCAGCCCACCGTCCCATCTATCTCTGCTTCCCAAGGAGAAGCACGGGCCCACACAGTTCCCCAAAGCAGTATGAACAGCTACTGTGAACCGACTTCCATTTGACTGCAGAATCAGAGCTCCTTAGCCTTCAAAGAGTTGGAACTACTACCATTCCATCTCTTCCCAAAACTACTCTTTGTCATTTGGGCATGGATTATAAAGGTTTTTCCAAGGTGGGATATAGGAAATGAGTATTAAGTCAAATAAATTTAAAAATTGAAGATTGAACTCAGTGCCCTTAAACTTAATCTATAGAGCAAAAAATCAGCCAACTGGGATTACCACTTTCAACTCGGTGTACCACGTCCCAAGAATGACAGTTGATTTAGGTAGTCTCCCTCCCAAAAGGGTGCTAGAGACCCAGTGGTCCAGCCACAGAAAACGTCTGACCATTTTCCCCCACGCTTTTTCCATCTTCCCCCATCTTCTGTCTTTGCTCACACTAACAGCATGCTCTCTCCCACATCCCTTTCTGAAGCACCTCAACCCTTTTTTGAAAGCCCTGTATCTGTCTCCAACAAGAAATCAGGCCCTGGTGGACAATGATGAAGTTTCACAGATCCTTGTTCATGCCTTCCAGTATCTCATACAAAGACGACCTTTAGAAATATTTGTTCAAGAGAACTGAATTCAAACTACATGGAGCTGACCAGAAGCTGCTCTGCTGGTCTGACTGGTTTGCTAGGGACACAAAGCAGTGCTCTTCCTTACTCTTTACATATCTTCTTGTGTTAACTTGCTTTGAACATGGAATCTTTAAAAAGAATTTTACGTTTTCCTTGCTATATGTGATTTTGAGGATTTTTTTAATTGAATATAATTCACATAACTTAAAATTCACCCTTTTATTTTATTTTATTTTTAAAGATTTTATTTATTTATTTGACAGAGAGAGACACAGCGAGAGAGGGAACACAAGCAGGGGGAGTGGAGGAGGGAGAAGCAGGCCTCTCGCTGAGCAGGGAGCCCGATGCGGGGCTCGATCCCAGGACCCTGGGATCATGACCTGAGCCGAAGGCAGACGCTTAACAACTGAGCCACCCAGGCGCCCCTAAAATTCATCCTTTTAAAGTGTACGGTTCAGTAGTTTTTAGTATATTCACAAAGTTGTGCAATCATTACCACTATATAATTCCACAATGCTCTCAGCACCCCAAAAATAAACCCTATATCCATTAGCAGTCACTCCCCCACTGCCACTCCATCCCCAACCCCCACAACCACAAATCTGCTTCCTGTCTCTGATAGATAGGGTTTTAACAAAGCTAACAGTACTCTTAACTGTAGTTTTATTAAACCTTAAAGCCAAATGTTACCTTCAAAAAGAAACAGTTTCTCTTATTTTACCAGAATTCAATAGGAGAATGTGATTTAACCCAGTAAATTACTAAGGCATCATTTCAGGATACAAAATAAAAACTCTTAGCCAAAAAATCATCTCACATGTTTAGTTCCCCATTTGTTATTGTCTCGCTGAGCTATTTACTGAAGCAGTATAATATACACACAGAACAGTATACATATTATGAGGGTACACCTGGACAAGTTTTCAAAAACTGAATATACAAGTATAACTAGCACCCAGATCAAGAAATAGAACAGAACCACCCCACACCCCTCTTCCAATCATTCCCTCCTCCAAAGCATAACCACTATCTTGACTTCTAAAAGCACACATTACTTTTGCTTGTTTTTGTACTTTTATGGATAGAAGCAAATAGTATGCAGTATAGAAATTTTACACTGAAATTCTATGCGTTGTTATACTCACCATAATCTTCTTGTACAAAGCCATGACATTATCATCATCAAATGGTAGAAAGCCACACATAAGTACATATAAGAGTATGCCCATACTCCAAACATCTGCCTGAGAGGGAAGAAAAAATAATTAAAAAAAAAAATTTAGAACATAGAATGGCAGTACACTTAACAGAATCACAGAATCTTCACAGCTGAAAAAGAGCACAGAGACCATCCAATTCAGCATCCTCATTCCACAGACAGCGAACCTAAAGCCCAGAAAGGAAGGCTTGTTCAAAGTCACCCAGTCAGTGGCAGGCCACTTTCAGTGGCTGACTTTCACTTTAATTGACTTTCACAGTATTCTGACTTTCAGAATACTGACTTTCAGTTCAGTGCACTCTCTTCCAATGCTGGATTCTAACACTTAAGAGAAAATAATTCCCAGTTGGCTAGGCTGGACTGGACATGATAAGGAAGGAGATAAAGCCAGGTTTGATTCTGAAAGACAATTCTGTAGTGCTACTGAGGGTTTATTACATGTGAGGATTATATCAACATGCATGAGGATGTCAAAACAAGCCTTAAAATTTACTCTTGATAATCTGCAAATGTGACTAAACTGTGCTGTAAAGTCCTCTCTATGTAAAGAAACCTTAATAAAGTTCAACGATTGACTTCTCAAATACAGAGGCTAGAAGTTAGCCTGCCAGCACAAACACCCCTGCAAGTCTCAAAATCCCAGAAAGGGGTTTAACCTTTATGTAAGATATCCATGTGTCCCGTGAGCCCTAAGCACTAGCTACTTATTCAAGCGGTATTTGGCCTTAGTCAATAATGACACCACTGGGTGCCTGGGTGGCTCAGTCATTAAGCGTCTGCCTTTGGCTCAGGTCATGATCCCGGGGTCCTGGGATCAAGCCCCACATCGGCTCCCTGCTCAGTGGGAAGTCTGCTTCTCCCTCTCCCACTCCCCCTGCTTGTGTTCCCTCTCTCTCTGTGTCTCTCTCTGTCAAATAAATAAGATCTTTAAAAAAAAAAAAATAATAATAATAATAATGACACCACTTGGCTAAGGACAAGTCACAGCTCCCACCCTCGTTTGAGCCTTAGGAAAATTTTAGGAGGTAAAAGGGGTAGTATTTTTTTTTAAAAGGCAGGAGGGGTTAGGCAGAGGAGAGAAACAGTTAAAATAACTCAAGCAGTATCACATCTAGGTAGTGCTTGTACTAAGTAACCCAAATCTAACTCAGTCCTGTCTACCAAATCACATCAAATTATTAAGATGTCCCAAGTAAATAATCCACTTTCAGGCAAACACCTGATTTTTTTCTTCCAAGTTGCAGGAGGTCAGAAATTAACCATTTATGCCTCAGAGATGTCAAATAATTAATCTATAAATTAAGCCTTGATAGCATAGCACTCCTGACCGGGGTGTTAAATTCAAAGCAAAGAGGCTGCACAGGAACGAGTGGGCTAGCATGGCTTCATCAAATGCCATAAGAAGAGGTCAACAGAGATTATGTCTGAGGTTAAATAAAAAGATAAGGAAAATAAAAGTAACATCCCCATAGAAATCTACCAAAGCCTACTAGAGAGAAAAAAGCAGAAAAAGTATTCCTCAGTCAACTCATCCAAACACCTTCCCCTCACTGATGTGAACTGGATATGAGAATAAATTAATCAAGTAAAATCATAAACCAAAGCAAATGCAAGTAAATCCATAAGCTACTAATTGCCAAATAAAAAAAAATCAGAGGGAGGAGGGGTTTGAAACCATTTCCTGTGAGAAATTCCTGAAGGAATTAGATATTTACTATGCATGGGACATTCCTTAAAGCATGATCTGGACCATGAACAACAGAATTACCTAAAGTACTTATTTTAGAATGAAGATTCTTTTTCTTTTTCAAGCCCCACCTTGGGAAACAGAACCAAATCTGTTACGCATACAGGACTGAGCTCTACCTCTTTTAACAAGTGCCTCAGACAATTCCTTGGGACACTGTCTTAGAAGGATAGAAAGTCAGGGCGCCTGGGTGGCTCAGTCGTTAAGCATCTGCCTTCGGCTCAGGTCATGATCCCAGGGTCCTGGGATCGAGTCCCACATCGGGCTCCCTGCTCGGCAGGAAGCCTGCTTCTCCCTCTCCCACTCCCCCTGCTTATGTTCCTGCTCTCGTTATCTCTCTCTCTGTCAAATAAATAAATAAAAAATCTTTAAAAAAAAAAAAAGAAGAAGGATAGAAAGTCAAACTAAAACAAGAGGGGTGCCTGGGTGGCTCAGTTAGTTAATCGTCCGACTCTTGATTTCATCTCAGGTCATGGTCTCAGGAATGAGAGAATGAGCCCCACTTTGGTCTCTGCACAGGGTGTGGAGCCTGCTTAAGGTTTTCTCTTTCCCTCTTCCTCTGCCCCTCCCCCCAATCTGCTTTCTCTCTCTCTCTCTCTCTCTCTAAAATAAAATAAAATAAAGTAGACAAGAAAAAACCTGAAAATCCTATAGGAAAATCTCATAGGCATTCAAACCAGCAAGGCCTCATCACCAGTCCCCTAAGAATCTTGTGAGCATTAGGCATATGATTACCACTCCTCCTGGGAGACTGGCTGGAACAGTGGAAAAAATACAGGTATATGGTGAGTGGAGGGATGGGTGAAATAGGTGAAGGGGGTTAAACAGTACACTTATGATGAGCACTAAGTAATGTATAGAACTGCTGAATCATAATACTGTACACCTGGAATTAATATAACACCATATGTTAACTATACTGGAATTAAAATTAAAAACTTTTTTAAAATGTAAAAAAAAGTCTATTAAAAAATTATTATGGGGGCACTGGGTGGCTCAGTCGGTTAAGCATCCGCCTTACACTCAGGTCATGATGCCAGGGTCCTGGGATCAAGCCCCCCATTGGGCTCCCTGCTCAGCGGGGAGTCGGCTTCTCCCTCTCCCTCTGCCCCTGACTCGTGCTCGCTCTCTCTCTCAAATAAATAAAATATTTTTTAAAAGTTATTATATACTAAAAAAGAGAGTGAGTAGGGGTACGCAGTAAAGCCTCACTCAGTTCAAATCTTGACGTGTAGTTACCAGCTGTGTGACCCTGAGAAGGCACTTAATTTCTGATCCTCAATTTCTTCAACTTTTTTTTTTTTAAAGATTTTATTTATTTATTTTGACAGAGAGAGAGAGCAAGAGAGGGAACACAAGCAGGGGGAGTGGGAGAGGGAGAAGAAGACTCCCCGCTGAGCAGGGAGCCCAGTGGGGGCTCGATCCCACGACGCTGGGATCAAGACCTGAGCATAAGGCGGATGCTTAAACTACTGAGCCACCCTGGCGCCCCTATTTCTTCAACTTCTTTATCTCAATGAAATGAGTAACAGTACTCATTCCAAAGGATTTTTGTGGACTTAAGAGATTTTATCTACCTATCTATCTATCTATCTATCTATCTGAGAGAGAGAGAGAACATGTGTCCTGAACGTGAGCAGGGAGGAGCAGAGCAGGAAAGGGAGAGGGAAAAAAAATCTGAAGCAGATTCTGTGCTGAGTGCAGAGCCCAGACAGGGCTGGACCCTTCTACCAAGAGATCATGACCTAACCCAAAACCAAGAGTAGGAAGTTCAACCGACAGTGCCACCCAGGTACCCCAGAATTTTTGTGGATATAAATGAAAATTATAAAAAGTATCTAGCATAAGGAACCCTGTAGACTGTTGTAGGAATGTAAAATGTTGCTGCCACTATGTTAAACAGTATGGCAGTTCCTCAAAAAATTAAAAATAGAATTACCAGGGCACCTGGGTGGCTTAGTCGGTTAAGTATCTGACTTCAGCTCAGGTCATGACCTCAGGGTCCTGGGATTGAGCCCCATGATGGGCTCCCTGCTCAGAGGCGAGTCTGCTTGTTCCACTCCCTCTGCCCCTCCCCCCGTTTGTGCACGCGCTCTCTCTCTCAAATAAATAAATAAAATCTTAAAAAAAATAAAAAAATAGAATTACCAGATAATCCAGCAATTCCACTTCTGGGTATATATCTAAAAATATTGAAAGCAAGGACCCAAAGAAATATTTGTTCCTCTGAGCATTATTCACAATAACCAAAAGGTGGAAGCAATCCCAGTGTCCATCCATGGATGAATGAATAAACAAAATGGGGTATATATACACAATGGTATATTATTCAGCCTTAGAAAGGAAAAAAAATCTTTTTATAAAAGATTTTTATTTATTTACTTATTTGAGAAAGAGAGTGAGCGAATGAAAGAGCAGGAGCAGGGAAGAGGCAGAGGGAAAGGGAGAAGCAGACTCCCTGCTGTACAGTTTGATCCTGGAACTCTGGATCTATCTATCTGGAGATGAGGCAGATGCTTAACCAACTGAAGGCAGATGCTTAACCAACTGAGTCACCCAGGCGCCCCTAAAAAGAAAAACAATTCTGACACATGCTACAACATGGATAAGCTTTGAAGACATTATGCTAAGTGAAATAAGTCAGTCACAAAAAGACAAATATTTTATGCCCCCACTATATAAGGTACCTAGAGTAGTCAAATTCACATAGGAAGTAAAAGGGTAGTTGCCAGTGATAAGAGGAGGGAGGAATAGAGAGTAATTATTTAATGGATGTAGAGTTTCATTTTGCAAAATGAAAAGAGCTCTGGAGATTGTTTGCACAACAATACGAACGTGCCTAACACTATTGAACTGTACACTTAAAAATGGTTAAGATAGGGGCGCCTGGGTGGCTCAGTTGGTTAAGTGACTGCCTACGGCTCAGGTCATGATCCTGGAGTCTCCGGATCGAGTCCTGCATCAGGCTCCCTGCTTGGCAGGGAGTCTGCTTCTCCCTCTGACCCTCCCCCCTCTCATATGCTCTCTCTCTCTCATTATCTCTCTCATAAATAAATAAAATCTTTAAAAAAAAAAAATGGTTAAGATAGTTTAAAAAAAAAAGTTAAGATGGTAAATTTTATGTTATATGTATTTTTACCACAACTGAAAAAGAAAAGGACCTAGCATGATTCAGAACTATGTTAAATGCTCAGTAAAAGTTTGTTCCTTTTCCTACAACTCACTAAGAAGGCCACAACATCCCCTTTGGGGTATATCTACCAAAAATGCATAACCTGAATCTAATAATACACAAATTCAAAATGAGGGACTTTCTACAAAATAACGGGCTTCCTCAAAAACATCAAGGTCAAAGAAGATGGAGAAAGGCTAAAGAACTCTTCTAGATTAAAGAAGATCAAAGAAACACAACAACTAAATGCAAGACATGATCCTGAACTGAATCCTGGACTGGAGGGAAAATACAGCTAAGGAATCAGTGGTACAATTAGCAGCATGGGAATATGAATTACGGATTAAATAAATTGCACTGATGTTAAATTCCCTGATTTTGAGAACTAAAGTGTAGTTATAAAAGAGAAGGTCCTCGCTTTTAGGAAATATATATAGTGCTTAATGATAAAGGGGTATGAGCTCTAACACTTCCAATTGGTTCAAAAAAAGAGTATGCATATATACAAACATAGAGAATGATCAAGCAAATAGGGAAAAATGTAAACTGTGAATATGACTAAACGTATACAGAAGTTCCTCATTCCATATTTGCAACTACTCTCTAAGTTTGAGATTATATCCAAATAAAAAGTCACCAAAACAAGTCAGTTCCCATCTTCTCTTGTTATAAATTAAGTAAATGGACATATGTCAAAGTTTCTCTGACATAACACTAGCTCCAAAAGATGCTCCACATAAAAAGAGGACTCTGTAGGCAAGGCAAATCATGACCAGCTGCTCTCTGTGATGTTCCCCAAAGGACAACTTTGTACAAGAACGTATTAAAGATTTGGAGATGTCCAGGGGCCCCTGGGTGGCTCAGTTCATTAAGCGTCTGCCTTCAGCTCAGGTCATGATCCCAGGGTCCTGGGATTGGGTCCCGCATCCCTTCTCCCTCTCCCTCCACCCAGCGCCGCCCCCACCGCCTTGTCTTCTCTGCTCTCTCTCTCTCAAATAAATAAATAAAAACTTAAAAAAAAAAAAAAGATTTGGAGATGTCCTGAACTGAAGAAAACTGTTCAATCCAGCATTTCCCAAGCTTTTGATAACTAAATCTTGTTTGCCTTATGATATTAATATCAGCAAAATTAGTACTCCAGAGACTGGAAAGGACTGACTAGCTTGTAGTAGCAAATGGTAAGTAAAAGAGGCAATTCCCAAGCCTTTGAGCCTGGGCCTCCTACACAGGACTGCCGGCCTCAGATAGTTGGTTCTGAACAAAGTACAAGTTTTCTCAGAGCTAGCCAGCATCTCTGAAAACTGAGCCTACAACCCTGGCCTCGTGCTCTACCTGGCTGGACCTACCAGTCTAAACTATGGTACTGTTTTTTTTTAAAGATTTTATTTATTCATAAGAGACAGAGAGAGAGAGAGGCAGAGGGAGCCGCTGAGCAGGGAGCCCGATGCGGGACTTGATCCCAGGACCCTGGGATCATGACCTGAGCGGAAGGCAGACGCTTAACCATCTGAGCCACCCAGGCGCCCTAAACTATGGTACTGTTTAACACAAAAGCAACCACAAAAAGGACACCAGAAATGTATCCTTTCTTCAAAGTATACTATGTATTATTATATTTATTGCAAGGTATTCATTTCATGTGTTACTTTACATCTTACTCTCTGAATAAAGTGAACCCTTTGATGAATACGATTATTTCTTACCTTATTGTAATATCCCCAATGCACAATGCCTGACTTACTATAGGTACCAATAAATGTATATTGATTATATACTGAATTAATCAATGAATGATTACCTCTGACCCCAAATAGGATTTGCCTTGTATTAATTCAGGTGCTGCATAAGCAAGACTCCCACAGCATGTCTGCAGATGGTAATCCTTGTTACCCTGCCAATAAGAAAAAAACGAAAGACTCATTAGTTACAGCACTTAAGAAATTAAAACCTTGATAAACATTCTTTCAGCACAAAGAGAAGCTAGATGAAGAATTAACCCCAAAGAATAAGAGACTCTGCAGCCAACCCAAAACTCTGCCTATATGCACGCACACACATGTAGTTCCCTCTTCTCTGGATTTCCAATACAACTGCAACCTGGCATGAACAAAATCCTTTTCTCCTTAGCTCAGTCAAGTCAGGTTCATACTTTCCTAGACGTCCATTCACATACTAATCAGCTTAGCAGACATCCAAGCACCCAGGTCTTCTCACCCCCCAAGTACTCAAAGAAAACGACTATTTTTTTCCTGGACCCTATCTCAAATACCAAATCTTTACAAATACAGAAGCTTCTCTTCACTGAGAGGGGAGAGAGGAATCTGCTGCATAGAATAGTGTCGTAGAAGTCTGTTTTCTAGACCCAGTTATAACGCAAATCACAGCCTGGGCTTCCAGACCTGTGAAAATGAGGAATTTGCTCAACATCCTCTGCTCTCCCACAGAAATATCGAGATATAATGAAAATGATACAACTACCCAACACTTGTGGAGTCTTACAACTTGCAAACGACTTGGGAAGTTGCAAAATTTCATTTACAACTGCAAACACATGCCCAGAAGTGAACTCCTCGGCAGAAAGTGGAGGCAATCCTCTCCCAGCCAACCCTGCTTTTTTTAGATGGTGTCTGTGTGGGTCGAATCTGTGGCAGCCATAAATAAAAGCTAATGGAGTCTGTCACAAACCTTCTCCACTGCCTTCTGTGGAGAACACGACTTAAACCAGTTTATCTGCTTGAAGTATGTTTTATCTTTATATGGCTGCCGATCAAAAAAATGCCTTACAGCATTTGGCTCCCAGACACAAGGCTCCACTGACAATCTCTGAAGAGCCAAGGGAAGGAGAGGAAAATCAGAAAGAATCAAACATTCAGCTGAAGGGGCAAAATCTGCTTCCTTTTGCATTTAGCTAATTCTGAATAATCATGGGACTGCAAAGGGCTGAGACAGGTCTGCAATTTCAACATTCTTAATGAGTGTAGACAGCTCATTTCAGAGACTGTGAGTGCCATCATTAGAGAACTCAGGAGGAAGCCTCCAACAGGCAGCCACACAGGAGCTCTGCAGACAGCACAGCTGGAAAGTTCAAAGTCACCTCGAAGAGAAGGTATACTGGAGAACACCAGTGCTTAACTGTGGAGTGCAAATTAAGGAAATATTTAACAGTATAAATTTAAAAGTGCATATGCACTTCTTTCTTCTTCTTTTATAAAGAAAGCGGATTGTCTCTCAAAATGTAACTGTTAGTTTGGATAACAAAGAAAGATTTGCACTAAATTCGCAAAACTCCTATTTAAATGAACAAAAGCATCATCTACTGGCAACATACTCAAACTGCAAACACATGATCAATTCAGAATTCATGTTGTAATGACCTCATGTCACCTCGGCACTGCAAATTCTCTCACAGCACACCCATGGATCTCCAGCGGGACCAACCCTGCACCTAGAGCAGTGGTTCTCAATCCTGGCTACGTATTAGAGAACTTCTGAAAGGGAGGAAATTTAACATTCTTAATGGATGCCACCAGGCTCAATAAAGGCTAAGTGGAAGTCATTGCAAGATAACATACTAAGAGGTGCATTTACAAAGGAAATAAATGCATTTTGATTTCTGTAATTACCTTGGGTTTCGCACAGAGACCAAAGTCAATCAGCTTTACTTTATGATATTCATCAAACAACAAATTTTCCTGGGAAAACAAAGATATTTTCATTAACTGTGTATTGACTTCCTTATATCACATCCTATCTCTAGCCATTTCTAAAAACAATTTCTAAATATTTAAATAAGATTTTTTTTTCACATATAAGACATTTATTTCCACAGTATTTCCTATAGTAAGCTTTTAAAAATAGAAAGGAAATTTAGGTATTCTGGGGGACCTTATTCAAGGATTGACAGATTTTTGGGGGAGAAACACTTTATATACTATATACTATATATATTCGGGACAAAAACAAACATTATAAAAAGTATAAAAATAAAAAGATGAAACACAATATATTTTGGTTGGAATTTCAGAGGTTTTTTTTCTTCTCTTTCCCCTTTACTTCAAGAGTTACAAACACTTTTGAAGCAGCATATTTTGCACTTGTGGTTTTTTATTATGCAGTTAATGAACCTGAGAATCTGGACAAGTACGGTATCATCTATTTAGCCTTCCCATTCTGTTTCTTCTTTGACGAATAAAGATTTTCCTAGAGTTTGGCCAACAAGGTTACGGACTTTTTGAGCTTTACACCACACGTTCACAACCAGACAGGCTTGCTATCTGAGATTCTCAACAGAACCTGGAGCATAACAGAACTGGAATGGGCTGATGACCGCAGAGCTATCTAGCTCTTCAACAAGGAAGTTACAAATACTGGGCGCCTGGGTGGCTCAGCTGGTTAAGCGACTGCCTTTGGCTCAGGTCATGATCCTGGAGTCCCAGGATCGAGTCCCACATCGGGCTCCCTGCTCAGCGGGGGGTCTGCTTCTCCGTCTGACCCTCTTCCCTCTCATGTGCTCTCACTCTCTCATTCTCTGTGTCTCAAATAAATAAATAAAATCTTTAAAAAAAAAAAAAGTTACAAATACTTTGCATTTTTCCAAATTCAGTAAATGTAATGCAGGCCTCTGCTTTCATATGATAAGCATTTTCCACTCTTCCAAAACCCTCTGTCACAGTTACATTTCTGCCTGCAGACCCTGCCGCTGAAGGTTCTGTGTGATGTACCAGGCAGCAGCAAAACCAATAAATAAGATTTAAGATTGTTTATATTACACAGCTGGGGAACAGCAGAATGAAAATCATTTAAAAAGAATGAAATGACAAGAAGTATAGAGGGGGAAAGAAGAGGAATGTTGATAACTGTCCTGCTTCCCCTCAAGACACTTTAGCATAAACCATTTTCTCCTTGGTCCTCTCAGGTTCAACTGCAAGCAAACATAACGTGTGCCAAACCAAAAGAATGAACTCAAATCAAAGGTTGGGTATAAACAGAGGGAAAAGGATAGTAACATTGCCACTTTCGCCAACCAATTCTAGGTCCCTGACCCTAATATCAAGTAACATAAAATCCACGTTCACCAACATCCATATTAGTCAGAGCCTGCAGACTTAAGAGTATTCAGATTTTTATTCTGTTCCCGAAAATTAGAGTCTGTTCATTCCACTGGACTGTTCTCTTCTGAGGCATAATGGAATTAAAATTAAAGGAAAATGAGAATAGGAAAAGAGTACTGAAGGGAAAATATTCAATGACAATATTCTCAAAGAAAATACTCAAAACTCTTCTTTCCGAGAGATAAAATCCTGAGGTTTATATTCCCCAGCTGATTACAAAGACATTCATAATGTTGTCCACAACTGACAAATATCTAGAATGCCAATAATCAAGTACATCCAAAAAAGCCTACCAGCAGTCAAAACAAAAAAAAGGAAAAAAAAAGTGATCCATTATGAGTGGAAGAAAAAAAAAGCCAAGATAGATTATAAAAGGAAGAACATTTGGAAAACTAGTAATTACTGGTAAATGGTGTTGAACTCTCAGGAGAGCATGTATAACAGGCACTTACTGGTTTGAGGTCCCTGTGAGCATAGCCCTGGCTGTGCACGTAAGCAACTGCAGAAACTATCTGACGGAAGACCACTCGGGTCTCCTCCTCGGACAGGCGATCCTGGGAAATTATGTAGTCAAACAGCTCTCCTCCGGGGCAATACTTCAGTAACAACAGAGACACACAGATATTATTACTACCTAGAAAAATCACTTTAGGGGAATTAAAACAAAAAATTATACTTAACTCAGAGATACTATTAATTCAACTTAAAGGCAAGGAAAACAAGTGAGGCATATTCAAAAATATCCTCTCAGGATCAAACAAATCAACAATTACTCGAGGAAAGAGATCAATAGCTATTGGTCTCAAGCAGTTTTATGACCAGTAAGTAGAAGTAGAACCAACTAACACTGTGATTTTTTTTTTTTGAAAGATTTATTCATTTGAGAGTGAGTGAGTGAGAGCGCAAGAGCGGGGGAGGGGAGACAGAGAGAGAGAGAATCTCTAGCAGACTCCCCACTGGGTGTGAGGCCCAACACAGGGCTCCATCCAGAGACCCTGAGATGGTGACTTGATCTGAAATCAAGAATCAGATACTCAAGGGGCGCCTGGGTGGCTCAGATGGTTAAGTGTCTGCCTTCGGCTCAGGTCATGATCCCAGGGTCCTAGGATTGAGTCCCGCATCGGGCTCCCTGCTCAGCGAGGAGCCTGTTTCTCCCTCTGCCTCTCTCTCTCTCTGTCTCTCATGAATAAATAAATAAAAATAAATAAATAAAAATCTTTAAAAAAAAAAAAGAGAGAGAAGAATCAGATACTCAACTGACTGAGCCACCCAGGCACTCCAACACTGTGATTTTTAAATCCATTCAGGGTTTTATATTTCTATAGCAAAGTACTAAAACCCATTCTCATCTTTTTTTTTTTTAAGATTTTATTTATTTATTTGAGAGAGAGAGAATGAGAGACAGAGAGCACGAGAGGGAAGAGGGTCAGAGGGAGAAGCAGACCCCCCGCTGAGCAGGGAGCCCGATGTGGGACTCGATCCTGGGACTCCAGGATCACGACCTGAGCCGAAGGCAGTCGCTTAACCAACTGAGCCACCAGGAGCCCCCCATTCTCATCTTTTTAATTTATTTATTTTTTTATTTTTTGAGAGAGAGAGAGCATGCAAGCAGAGGGAGGGGCAGAGGGAGAGAGAGAGAATCCTCAAGCAGACTCCCTGCTGAACACAGAGCCTGACGCAGGGCTCAATCCCAGGACCCCAAGATCATGACCTGAGCGGAAATCAAGAGTTGGCTGCTTAACCAACCGAGCCACCCAGGTGCCCCAACATTACGAATTTTAACATGTGCTTTTGAAATGCAGCTAATCTATGAAAATGATATGCAGTTATAAATTATTTGGCTGAGACTAAAGAAAATGAAATGAGATAAATGATGGAAGTTCTAAAGACTTTACATTTCAGGCCCCAAAGGGGCAGTTGAAACTTCAAAGATTCTGATTCATATAACATGTGTGTTAAAAACTACCTATAGGTTGTGAGTTGAACTATGTCCCCCAAAAAGATATGTGCAAGTCCTAACATCTGGTACCAATGAAGATGACCTTATTTAGGTCTTTGTAGATGTAATCAAGTCCAAACGAAGTCATACTGGGTCAGGGTGAACCCTAATCCAATGACTGTGTTGTTACATGAAGAGGGAACTTTGGACAAAGACACAGACACACAGATAAGAAAATGCGATTTAGAGACAAAGGCAGAGATTGGAGTGGTACAAGGTAAGAAATGCCAGAGATTGTCAGTAACCATCAGAAACTAGGTAAGAAGCACAGAACAGATTCTCCAGAAGAAACCAACCTTTCCCACACCTTGATTTCAGACTCCTAGCTTCTAGAACTGTGAGACAATAAATTTCTGTCATTTTATTTTTATTTTTTTTAAAGATTTTATTTATTTATCTGACAGAGAGAGAGAGAGAACAAGTAGGCAGAGAGACAGGCAGAGGGAGAGGGAGAAGCAGGCTCCCTGCTGAGCAGGGAGCCTGATGAGGGGCTCAATCCCAGGACCCTGGGATCATGACCTGAGCCGAAGGCAGCCGCTTAACCGGCTGAGCCACCCAGGCGCCCAAATTTCTGTCATTTTAGACCACCAACTTTGTGGTGGTTTGCTATGGCAGCCTAGACTAATATGCCATATAAAACTGAAATGGATCCTTCCCTCTAGGAACAAATTCTAACATATTTTGTTCATTAATCCTAACTCCATTAGGAGTATATTGGAAAGTGGGCATTTACAATGAATCTCCAACTTATTATATATGTCTACTTAATCTAAATTGTTACAGACGGTGCCTGGGTGGCTCAGTTGGTTAAGCGTCTGCCTTCGGCTCAGGTCATGATCCCAGGGTCCTGGGATAGAGTCCCATGTTGGGCTCCCTACTCAGCAGGGAGTCTGCTTCTCCCTCTGCCCTTCACTCTGCTTGTGCTCTCTCTCGCTCACTCTCTCTCATAAATTTTTAAAATCTTTAAAAAAATTAAATAGTTATAGACAGAACTCAAACAGGTAAGCTGCTTAACATTTATTTTAATCTTTTAGGTGAAACATAGTTTTCCCTTAACTACTGATAAAGTGAATGGAAACGGTGTGAATATTTGATTTCCCTCCAAAATTGATATGTCAAAATCCTAACCCCCAAAAGATGATGGTTCTAGGAGGTAGAGCCTTTGGAAAGTGATTAGGACATGAGGGTGGAGCCCTCATGAGTGGAATTAATTCTCTTATGAGATTCCAGAGAGATCCCTTGGCCCCTCTACTGGTAAAGACACAGCAAGAAGGCACGAGCTATGAATCAGGGAGAGGGCCATCACGTGATCATGCCAGCACCCTGATCTTGGAATTCCCAGGCTCCAGAACTGTGAGAAAAAAACTACCCAGTCTGTGATATCTGTTATAGCAGCCCAAACAGACTAAGACAGTGATCAAATACCTTTAGATCTCTAGACCATACTACTAACCTCAAGAACCATGAATATTTTGTTGGCTGTCTCTAGCACATGGTAGAGTTGACATATATGCTGATGTCTCAGGTTCTTCAAGGCCTCAATCTCTGTTTTGACCCGGGGCAAATCACTCTGTGACAAAACACATTACATGAGCAATAAACCTATTTGGGAAGTACACCAAGCATTAATATCAACAGCTTTAATACTGAGTAGCAAAAACAACCAACAGCCTCAAACTGTTCAAAGCATAGAAAAATATAACAAAAATTATTTGTATGTACACATACACACACACACCCAAAAACCTTGAGGGTTTTATGAAAGACTAGTTTGATATGGGTCAATAGTACAACGGCCAGAAAAATCAAGAGTCTCAGACTCCCTTAGAAGGTTAGCATTCCAAACAAGGAAAATAACAGAGACATGCCTGCACTACCATTTTCGGTCTTAGCAGCATCCCTTAAGAAGCATGCTGAGCTAAAAACTGGTGATGTAGGTGAAAGACACGCAGGTCTTCACTGTCTCAATCTTCCACCTTTTCTATGGGCTTAAAAATTTTCAAAACAAAAAGTTAGTTGCAAAGGAGGAAGAGCCAAGCTGAAAAAATTTCCAAGTCCATATTAAAGACAGAAATCTAGATATCCATGAAATAACAAGTAAAACTTTATTATAAAAAGAGGCTCATTCTAATGATCAGTGGCTTAACATCCAATTTTGTAGGACCATACAGATGTCAGGTCTTTTTTTTTTTTTAAAGATTTTATTTATTTATTTGACAGAGAGAGAGACAGCAAGAGAGGGAACACAAGCAGGGGGAGTGGGAGAGGGAGAAGCAGGCTTCCCGCTGAGCAGGGAGCCCGATGCAGGGCTCGATCCCAGGACCCTGGGATCATGACCTGAGCTGAAGGCAGATGCTTAACGACTGAGCCACTCAGGCATCCCACAGATGTCAGGTCTTGACCAGGATCAATTGTAACTCTGACTATTTCAAAATGACAATCTTTTTTTCTTTTTTGGGAGGAGTGGGAGTCTGATGACTAAAACCCTGGGAGTAATAAAAACATTATTAAAGTCCTAGGAAGCAATTAAAATAAGCATAAGAACAACAAAAAATACAAAACAAGTTTAGGAATAATGAATTAACATCATTATATTGATGCTTTAGAATAAGTTTTGAGTATCAGTGTGGTAACACATTTTGTAACAAACCGTTCACATTCTGTTTGCTATTAAAGCATTTGTAGTGTTCACATGAATAAGGCACACTAAAGTTATAATTGAAGTTTAAATTGCTTAAGGGAATTAATCAGATTTGTAATCTGCTTTAAATGCTCAGGAAAAATGGTTTTTAATGCCTTTTTATTATCCAATTTATTTATACAATATTGAACAATGAAAAACAAAAATACTGAAGGAGAACCTGAATTGTTGGTTGATAGATTATTAAAAATAGGTTCTGATTAGGTCGCTGTGTGATTCTGGCATTTATCTTGGAAGGAGTTCAAAGAATTGAGTGACACTGCTATAATAAAATTCCTCACGTTCCCTCTGACTTACGTATGTTAATCAGCACTTATATCCTTAAAAATAAAAAATAAGAAAAATAAATAAAAATAAATAAGGTAATAATTAATGTTAAATTCTGTCTCATTTCAACAAGGGAGACCAAAAGAAGTTCAATGTGACTAATTTTAAAATGTATTTTCAGTAAATTGTTATTTTTTATGTTTGATAATTATCAACATTTATAAAATGTTTGTGCTGTTTTACTCAGTTGTACAATACTAATAATTATAATGCTAACTTAATCCACAAGAAAAAACATTTTAACACTCAGAGATTTTTGGTTAGAGAAAAAAAAGATTTTTTAATGTTTTCTAATTCATGTCAAAAAAAGAAACGGCCACAGATCCATACTACGAGACTAGTGAATTCCCAACAGAAGGAGACCAGAACAAAGAAAAACAAAGATATCAAACCATATGAGGGATGGTAAAAGAATTAGAAACAAAAGACCACTCAGGTGACTTGAAACACTAGAAAGGGTATAACAGGCCCAAAAAGACCATCAAAAGAGACACGTCTTCCCTTAATACAAAAACAAAAAACTTTAGGTACTTTAGGTACATTAAAACCCAGACCACATACTGATTGAACGGGCTGCTTTTGGAGGTAATGAGCAGCTCAATCCTGGAAGCATCCATGTAGAAGAGAAAAAGGCTGATTACAAAAAGGATTTCATGAGATAACTTCTAAGGTCACCTTGAATAAAATTCTAGGACAAGACCTATCAATAGTAAAAAGAGATCAACGTTTAGTACGGGTGTCATGGGGAGATATTAATATCCAGAAACACATGTATGACTATGAAACAACTGCAGGAAAATGGATCCTACCGAAAATTAAATTGCCCTTCCCCCAGATTACTTTATACATAACTGGCAATTTTTAAAAAAGACAAAAAAAGAAAAGCTACAGAAAGATGATTCTCATAAAAGTAGTAACATTTGAGCAAATTCAGGTTTTAATTTACAAAACTGATCTATAAATATCTTTTAAATAATCTTACACTTACCCCTAGTGCATTTTTATCCATGATTTTTATAGCTACCATTTCTCCGGTGAGGATATGGCAGGCAAGTTTGACCTTTGCAAAGCCACCTAAGTATAGGAAAACGTATTATAAAGAGATAAGCAAGAGTAACCTAAAATCATCATCAGAGCAACCAGAGGACTCAGGCACAAATACCTTTCCACATGCTTTTATTTTCTGTCTTTTAACATTTTATTTTTAAGTAACCTCTATAACCAATGAGGGGCTCAAACTCACAACCCCAAGATCAAGAGTTGCACACTCCAACTGAGCCAGCCAGGCACCCCTCCATATGCTTTTAAAAGGCTCTATCAATCCAGATTTTCCTGGAAATTTGTGGCCCTTTCTTCCTGTTGCTTCCAAAGTGTTAGCCATGACCCTAACCTCTCCTCATCCAATGCCTACTGAAGATTGTTTTTTACCATGATAGCATCTTTAACTTTGGGTTGAAGAAAATAGGAAAACAGAATTTGCTGCTTAGAAATTTGCTTTACAATTAACATTGCAATTAAATTCGTTTTATAATTAACACTAATAGAACACAATATAAAGTTGCTGAGAAAAAAAGACAACAGGAAACATCCGCTCAGTTTTAAAACTGGATCAAAAGCAGGATATTATGTTTCAAAACTGGATCAAAAGCTGGATAAATGTCTGTACATCAGTATCTAAAAGAAATTGCCAACTTGGGGCACCTGGGTGGCTCAGTCGGTTAAGCATCTGCCTTCAGGTCAGGTCATGATCCCAGGGTCCTGGCATGGAGCCCCGCATCAGGCTCCCTGCTTAGCAGGGAGCCTGCTTCTCCCTCTCCCTCAACCCCTCTCCCGCTGCTTGTGCTCTTTCTCTCTCAAATAAATAAATAAAATCTTTAAAAAAAAAAAGGCCACTGGGTGACTCATTTGGCTAAGCGACTGCCTTCAGTTCAGGTCATGATCCCAGGGTCCTGGGATCAAGTCCCACATCAGGCTCCCTGCTCAAAGAGGAGCCTGCTTCTCCCTCTGCCTCCGCCTGCCAACTCCCCGTTTGTGCTCTCTCTGTCAAATAAATAAATAAAATCTTAAAAAAAAAAAAAGAGAGAGAGAGAAATTGCCAACGTAACATTTCTAAAAAGAAGCTCCTGGTGGTCCCTCTTATGGTCTTCCCCATCTCAGTTAATGGTAACTCAACATTTTCCAAAAACCCGGGAGCCATCCTTAGCCCTTCTCTTTTGTCACACACTCCGTATCCAACCCATCAACAAATCCCATTGGCTCGGTCTTCAAAACACATCAGTGTTACCTTGGGGGAAAAGAGGCAGGTACTGACTGGAAACTTTCTGTCTTAATCTGAACAGGGAACATGTAGGTGGATGTGTACATAAAACTCCACCAAGACTAGTATATTTTGTATATTTTATTGTGTTGCACCCCAATAAATTAAAATACCCATACACACACACACACAGTGTAAAGAATCCCACCCTTTCACTACCGTCACTGCTATCACCCTCATTCAAGTCCCCATCATCTCCAGCAACACTCACCTGAATTATTGCAATAAACTAACACCTCTCTGCTTCTGCCCCTGCCTTTCCCAGCCCAAACTTTTCACAGCCAAGCAGCCAGAGTGACCCTTAAAAACAAAGGTCAGGGGGCACCTGGGTGGCTCAGTCTATTAAGCATCTGCCTTCAGGGGTGCCTGGGTGGCTCAGTCGTTTTAAGCGTTAAGCGTCTGCCTTCGGCTCAGGTCATGGTCCCAGGGTCCTAGGATCGAGCCCCACATCGGGCTCTCTGCTCAGCGGGAAGCCTGCTTCTTCCTCTCCCACTCCCCCTGCTTGTATTCCCTCTCTTGCTGTCTCTCTCTGTCAAAATAAGTAATAAAATATTAAAAAAAAAAAAAAAGCATCTGCCTTCAGCTCGGCTCATGATCCTGCTTAGCAGGGAGCCTGCTTCTCCCTCTCCCTCCCTTCCCCCACTGGTGCACACATGCGCGCGCGCGCTCTCTCTCTCTCTCTCAAATAAATAAATAAAATCTTAAAAAAAAAAGAAGAAGAAAAAAAAAAACAAAGGTCAGATAGATCACTCCTTGGCTCAAAACTCTCCAGTGACCTTTATTCTAAATAAAAGGACCCACAAGGTCTCTCCTACTACTCTCCTCTCTCTTGCTCTACTTTTTCTTTCTAAAGTAGATTTAAGAATTTTAAAATTAAACTGAAAAGCCCATGACTGCCCAAATGCACTAAATTCTCAAAGAGTTGATCTGTCCTCTGCCTCCAGGGAAAAAAATAACAATTACCTGTCCCAATAGTTTCATATAATTCATAGTATTTGAGAAGTTCATCATAATCTTTCATAGTCCTCCTGGAGGTTTATACAATATTACAAAAAGAACCTGCAAGATAGAAATAGTACATGATCAAAAAAGGAACTACTATGAGATTATCTCCTCCACTCTTGTAAGTGCACATATAAATACATCATAGGCATATAAATGATACCAGAAAAACTGATTAGCTATATGGTTAAGAAAAAAAAAAAAACACAACAACTGGCTTCTATCTCATACCATATATAAAAATCAAATTCAGATCAAGGAAAGACTTATATATGAAAGATAAACTTTAAAAAAAAAATTTTTTTTAAGATTTTATTTATTTGACAGAGAGAGACACAGTGAGAGAGGGAACACAAGCGGGGGAGTGGGAGAGGGAGAAGCAGACTTCCCACTGAGCAGGGAGCCCGATGTGGGGCTCGATCCCAGAACCCCGGGATCATGACCTGAGCCAAAGGCAGACGCTTAACGACTGAGCCACCCAGGCGCCCCTAAAATTCAGAACTTTTGCATATCTAAAGATATCCTTTAAAAAAAGAAAGCCATAAATGTGAGAAAATATTTGTTAACACTTATAAACAATGGATTTTTATCCAGAATATACTATATACAATATAGAAAAAGACAACCCAAAAGAAAAAAGCAAATAAAATAAAAAGGCATATCATAAAAAAACACAAATGACCAATAAAAACATGAAAAAACGTTCAGTTTTATTAGTCATCGGGGAAGTGCAAATTAAGATTCCAATGATAAACAATTTTAAGAAACATATAATGAGATAGACACATATGTTATTACTATGCTCCACAATTTACATATGTTACATATACAGTTGGTCCTCGAACAATACAGGGGTTAAGGGCAAGGACTTCCTTGCACAGTCAAAAATCCACATATAACTTTTGACTCCCCCAGAACTTAACTACTAATAGCCTACTGTTGACAGGAAGCCTTATCAATAGCATAAACAGTCAATTAACACATATGCTGTATGTCATATGTATTATATACTAAATTCTTACAATAAGGCAAATTAGAGAAAAGAAAATGTTATTAAGAAAATCATAAGAGGGGTGCCCGGGTGGCTCAGTCGGTTAAGCATCTGACTGTTGGTTTTGGTTCAGGTCATGATCTCGGGGTCCTGGGATCGAGTCCCCCATCGGGCTCCTTGCTCGGTGGGAAGCCTGCTTCTCCCTCTCCCACTCCCCCTGCTTGTGTTCCCTCTCTCGCTATCTCTCTCTCTCTGTCAAACAAATAAATAAAATTAAAAAAAAAAAAGTATATATAAATTAGCTGTAAAAAAAAAGTCTTAGGTAGTTATTATTTGATTTTTTCTGTTTTAAAATTAAGTAGAATTACAAAAAAATCATGGAGATGAGTAGGGCCCTATTGTGTACATGAATACCTAAGGTCACACTCATACCACTTTGTGTCATTTGTGGAGGATATGCTGTTAGTTGACTTTAACTAGAGATTAGCAGTGTATCAGGCAGAAGGGCTAGTGCAATCAGACTGTCAACCCTGAATTTTCTTTTTTTCATTTACCCTACAGATGTGCTTACTGAGCACCTATGCTGTATCAGACCTGTGTTTTACACTAACTCTGTAATGGAGAAGAAAAGAGATGTGGTCCCTGCCCTCATGAATCTTGCATTCCAGCAGAGAAGACAAAAAGCAAATAGATAAGAAATAATTAAAAGTTGTCATAAGGGGCGCCTGGGTGGCTCAGTTGGTTAAGCGACTGCCTTCGGCTCAGGTCATGATCCTGGAGTCCCGGGATCGAGTCCCGCATCGGGCTCCTTGCTCAGCGAGGAGTCTGTTTCTCCCTCTGACCCTCCCCCCTCTCATGCCCTCTCTCTCTCTCATTCTCTCTCTCAAATAAATAAATAAAATCTTTAAAAAAAATAAAAATAAAAATAAAAAATAAAAGTTGTCATAAATACTGAGAAAGAAATAGGCAATAGTGGTCAGAATGGGTTGCTGAGAAGTATTTAAGCCAAGAGCCAATTCAAAGGATGAAAAGTGAGAAAAAGAAAATCAGCCCTCAGGTAATCAAATTGAAGGGACTGTTAAAATGATAATGATCCTGGGGTGCCTGGGTGGCTCAGGTGGTTAAGCATCTGCCTTCAACTCAGGTCATGAGCCCCTCTCCCACTCCCCCTCTTGTGTTCCCTCTCTTGCTGTCCCTCTCTCTCTCTGTCAAATAAATAAATAAGGGCGCCTGGGTGGCTCAGATGGTTAAGCGTCTGCCTTCGGCTCAGATCATGATCTCAGGGTCCTGGGATCGAGTCCCGCATTGGGCTCCCTGCTCCTTGGGAGCCTGCTTCTCCTTCTGCCTCTCTCTCTCTGTCTCTAATGAATAAATAAATAAAATCTTTAAATAAATAAATAAATAAATAAAATCTTTAAAAAATAGTAATAAAAATCAAAATGATAATGATCCTTTCTTAGACTGACTGGTGTTTTCTGACCAATGTTGTCCTCCCACCTCCTGCTTCCTTAAGATACCCACCTGCTGAAATGCCACAGCTCTTTGACAATATCCATTCTAAAACTGGTCCTTGCTTCTCTAATCCTTTCTTAAAATCACCAGCACAGTTCAAATCCTATAAGCCCCTTTTCGGTTCCTAGGGAGTATGGCTTCTCTTGCTGCAGCAAGCTAAGAAAACCTAATGTTTTTGTTTTGTTTAGTTTGTGTTTTCAAAAATCAGGTAAGCTAATATATATCAATAAATCTATGAAAAAAAAAAAAAAACACAAAAATCAGGTAAGCTTCCTAATGTTTTTACTCCAGATGTGTTTAGTGGTCTTTGGTCAGTAGGCCTCAACAGGAGTTGGGAGCCCAAAAAGGAGAGAAAAAGTATTCTAAAAAGAAGGAATTTAAGTGCAAAGATCCCAGGGGTTAAAAAAAAAAATAGAAAAAAAGATCTACATGTACTGAACTGAAACTGCTTTTAGGGGTACCAACAAATGGAAATGCAGATTTGGAGCTGGGACAACTGGTTAGCCACATGGAAAAAAAGAATACTGGATCTCTCATACCACACACAAAATCAATTACAGTTAGTGTAAAGACTTAAAAGTGAAAGACAAATCTTTAAAATGTAGACTGCTAAGATCTTACCCATACCAGGCCCATAGCTAAGAGTGGGAAAAGGCAGAAAGGAAAAAGAAAAGTAAGAATTAGAAGAATATAGTTTCATGGAAGCCAAAAAGGAAGAAAAAAGTAAAATGAGTAAAAGAAAGTTTCTAGGAAGTAGATTTCTAAAATTTTCTAAAAGTGTTCATATATAGGTCAAGTCCTAGGACATGAGTCTCAGTACTGCAAAGTGGAGATTTCTTTATGGGTAGACATGGGGTGAAAGACCTCTGAACCTATACAGAAATGGCTTCTCTAAGGGGCTCTCCTGCTCAGAGGCTGGTGTGGAAGGACAGGGCTACGGATTTCAACCGTGGGAAGAGATGTCCCAACACCCCTTAGAAAGCCAAGCAGGAATCAGGAAGCCCAGGGAAGTGGTCACTGAGTCAGACACAAAGAATCTCCCATATAATCCAGCACAGCACCCCAGGACTCTAGAGTTCACAAAGGGGTTTGAGGCCAATACCCACCTAGTAACGAAATCCTCCTTTGCCTGGCCTGACCCCTGTGCACAAATCTTCCTTGGTCACCTGCAGCAGGGTTCTGGATCCTCAGACCCCATTCTCTCTAACATCTCAAAAAATTAAGTGAGTACATGCATATCCAACTCGGACTTGGGAAGTTAAGTTCCACCTGGAAAGGGCAAAGCTTATCCATCTTGATTGCTGTCTCTCAGTAGTGGAAATCTGGTGTTAATGCTCATTTTGAGGGCCAGATAGTCTCCCTTCACCAACAGGCAGAGCTCTAGCAAGCCCGCCAAAGGCTTGGGATTGATGAGTGGCCAGCACTATGTTCACTACCTTCATGTTCTCTGTTCCTCATCCTCTCTCATCCAAAGCTGAGTGGCCAGCATGTTACTAAGCCTTAAAAATGGTCATGACTTTGGAAGATCTAGAATGCGAGTTCTACCTCAGGAGTGTGGTGAGTTTATTTAAAAAACAAACAAACAAACAAAAACAGGGTAAAAGGGGAGATCCTTACTACAGTGAGGATGGGACACCTTCTTAAATTGAGGTAGAGAAAAAACAATGAAATAATCAAAAGCCCAAGAGCTGCAAGATATTTTTTCAAATATCCTTTTAAATCTCCTTTTAAAATGCCTAAAGCACTCTGATTCAATGAATCATTTTACTTAGAGATAAAAGATAAATTACTGTCAGCAAGTAAAAAGCCTTCAAAAATTTGGTCGGTGATGGGGCGCCTGGGTGGCTCAGTCGTTAAGCGTCTGCCTTCGGCTCAGGTCATGATCCCACAGTCCTGGGATCGAGCCCCGCATCAGGCTCCCCGCTCTGCGGGAAGCCTGCTTCTCCCTCTCCCACTCCCCCTGCTTGTGTTCCCTCTCTCGCTGTCTTTCTCTCTGTCAAATAAATTTTTTAAAAAAACCTTTAAAAAATAAATAAATAAATAAATAAATAAATAAATAAATAAATAAATAAATAAAAATTTGGTCGGTGAACAGAACACTAGAACAGAAGCTTTGGAAGGAAAATTAAAACTCAAGGAAAATATCAGCCTTAAAAAAAAAAAACTAAACGTTTTAATCTCAACCCCAAAGGTATTATAGCAAGAAAGATAAAAGATCATGGACAAAAGACATTGTGATCCAATAAACAGTAGCTATTTCCTAGGAAGAGATGGCATTGGACCAATTTAATTAGGTTGAACTTTTAATCTAGCTGAACCTGCATGAATGGGGTAAGGCAATGGAAGAAGCAAAGTCAGGTCACGGAAAGCTGGGATATAAAATATTCTGCTTCCGCTGTGTGGCAAAAGTTACTCCAGGGAAGGAGACATCACAGAGGTGATGCCTGAGGCATAGGATTAAAAATATCCTTAACAACAGTACTAATTCAGAAATCTTTTAAAGAGTATTTGTCAGTGGGGCAAAGGTGGGAATGAAGTGGAACCACACCCCAAAAAGACAGGGCTCATATGACTAAGAAATTTCAAAACAGACAACAACAGCAATAAAAGTACAAGTCAACACAAGAAATCTTTGGGATTCTAAGGCGCCTAGCTGGCTCAGTCGGTGGGGCATGCAATCCTTGATCTCGTGGTTTTGAGTTTGAGCCCCACACTGGGTGTAGAGATTACTTAAAAGTAAAATCTCTTTTTAAAAAGGTGGGGGGCACTTGGGTGACTCAGTTAAGCAGCCAACTCTTGGTTTCAGATCAGGTCATGATTTCAGGGCCATGGGATCTAGCCCCACATCTGGCTCCGTGCTGGGCGTGGAGCCTGCTTAGGATTCTCTCTCTCCCCTCTGCTCCTCCCCACTACTCCCATACACTCTCTCTCTAAAAGAAAGGAAAAAAAGAAAAAGAAATCTTTGGGATCCTGATGAGGAAGAGAAAGAGTAGGAGATTAGAAATGGGGGAATGTCAGGCTATAAATCTGTTCAAAGCCCAACTAAGGCAGTATTGGGGTATTCAGAACACAGGGGCTAAAAAGGAAACACAAAAAGACATTTCAAAGCTTAAGAACCATGAGATGGAAATGGACAAAGGCCTCACAAAATGTAAGACTCCTAACTGCCAACTGCACGTGCCTAAATTCCATACAAAGGGCTGGGCTTTGTTGCCATACTCAAAAGGAGACAACCATTTGTATGACATTGGAATTCACTTCCCCAGATGAGAGATATAAGAATTCACAATTAACTTGATAGATTTCTCCCAAATGAGTTTTGAACTTCCAGGTCATGGCCTCAAGTCAACTAGCAGAGGTCAACTTGTGCCAGTGTAAGACAAAGCCAAGCACCTTCTCTTTCTCTTTCTTCCTTTTTCTTTATCTACCACCTGCCCCCTCAAATTATACCATGTTTTTGGATGGGTAATACAAATGTGGGCCTCAATTATACCTACTGAATCCAGGGAACGTCATTTTTGCTACTGTAGAAGGAAACTGGTGTTTGCATTGCAAACTGCTATAATGGCAGCAGAGTTTACTTGGTTTTTAAATTTTGTAGAACTGGTCTAAATATTCTTAAGTGCCCTGTTTATCCTCTAGAGTTTAGAAATATAGAGTATAGGAAGGATGGGACTGGAGTAACCCAACTTTGTAGCTGCTTAAAGGAGGTATATGATCAATGTGGAAGGCAGCCTCTCAACTGTGGATAATGAACAAGAAAACTAGACCCCAATCAGATACCTGAATGTCCTTTTCAGTGTGACTAAACAGAATTGTGGGCATGTACATTTGGGATCTTGAATTTCTGAGGCAACAAGGAAGTGCTTAATGGAAGATTTATCATTAAATTTTATAGAAGAGCAACAAATTGGGGGCAATTTCTTACTAATGGTACTAGCTGGGCTATGCTATTACCTGCTGGGTAATACATTTACCTCACCTATGAGCTTGGTTAAGATACTGACGTCCAGGATATTTCAAATAAGTAGAATACAGAATAGCTTATAAGGTGGCCTTGTAATTGATACATTTAATTAACAGCCTCTCCTGCTCCTTTGCAGAGGATGCTGGGAGAACCAACGAAGAGGCATTCATTCCTAAAGGCGTTAAGAGACTCATCTGCCCATCTGGTTGGTCCACAGTAGATACATAAGAAAGTCAGATCCGCTGGTGAAAGAAGCCCATGATGGTGCAGTAGAGGAGTTTCCGATTTCTCCCAAACAACATAGTAAACAGAAACCATATTATGAACAAAAAAGTTAAGGAACACTGGCTTCTAAGCAAAACTCCAGGTACCTCTGAAACCCGCCGCCACTTTCCCCCATTCCACTACCAAAGAGAAATACCAAAGGTGAGGCTCAAGAACAATTACTCAGGCTAGCTGCTACAAGTCTGATCGCTTTCTTGGGATGCTCTCCTTTGGGAGTTTCTCCTTTTCCCACCAGTTTCTTGGTGGTGCTGCTTCTTCCACTGCTTTGGCAGGCTGGGTATATCCCTTTTAGTGTGAGCCTCTTAAGCCACTACTTTAGGAAGGTGAAGGAAGAGGAAGGATTTGGACTCTGAAAAGGGAGTGGTTAACACATAACGTGCAATGGGAATTCACACCTCTCGCAGCCTACTTAGTGGCAAACGCTTTGCCTGCCCCTCACAATAACCCTGAGGTAGGTACGATCATTATCCTCACTTACAGAGGAGAAAACCGGAGGTCGGAAAGCCTGACTATGTCATCCGAGAAGTGGGCTCACAAGGTGGGGCTCCGGGTAAATTCTCCAGTCTCCTGCGAGCCAGGAGCAAGCTGGGCTCACGCCGCCGGTGCCCCGCGCGGCGCACAGCCCGGACCCCGGTGCTACGGGGGGAGACACTAACCTGAGGGGCGGAGGGCCGGGCGGGGCGGGGCCGGGTAGAAGCACACTGGAGCCGGCCAGCCGTCCCGAGCGAAGCAGCGAGTGTCCAAAGCCCCGAGGAAGCTTTGGAATCGTCGGGTTCCGGCCGCTTCCGCCCGCCAAGGAAATCAAACCTCCCGGGCCGGAAGGGGCGGGGCGCTGCGGGGGCGCGCGCGGCGCCGGTCTGGGTGAGGCGGGGGCGCGCGGCTGCGTTCGGACCCGCTGCAGGAAGGGCTGGACAGGGAAGGGGGCCGCAGAGTGGTCCTGCGGCTGCCAGGGCCGGTGACGTAAGGCCTTAGTCTTCTGTCTGGGTATGCCTTCACCCGAGGGCATGTGAAGGTTCTCCAGGGGCCGTGGACGTACAAAGTTTCCACATAATTCAGCCTTCTTACGCCCCGCTTCCTAAAATTGATCTGCAGAGCAGTTGCTAATCTTCACGGTTCTCATTTTGTCCTCTCCTTGCCCAGTGGCCCTTCTCTCACCCATCAAATACAAGTATACCTCTCCTCTCGCCAAATCTTACTAAAATGTGCTGTCACCTGGAATAAAACCCCCAGGGGCCAAATTAATTGTCCATTAGGTAACTCAAGGTACCATAAACATCAACCCGGCCTCACAGTGGAAGTCTTTCTAATACAGTTCACTGTCTGATCATTATGTGATTTTCATCTCTGTATGAATTACAATTGTAACGGTAACTCTATCTGGAAGAAAAAATAAAAAATTATGGCCACAGGAAAGAAAACATTAAGTATAAATTTGCATATGTATTTTTAAAATAGACATTACTTTTTGGGGCACCTGGGTGTCTCAGTCAGTTCAATGTGGGAAACAAAGGCAGAAGAGAAATTATTAAATTTCCTTACTACCTACAGCCCATTGACAAGTCCTTGAAACAGGCAGAGTGACATTCCTCTAGGGACTCAACTGCCTCAATGTTAATATTTTGCTAAGGGCAAAAGGCAATCCTAGTCTGACCGCTTCCCCCCCCCCCCCCACTCATCTTGTAAATCTCCTTTAATGTATAAAACTTCCTTTGGAAACTTCCTTTATCTCTAAACCCCCCAAGACATGTGTTGGTAATCAACCCCCAAGCATATGGCCCACCGATATACATCTGAAGGGTCTCATGACTAAGGTTTTATTAGACAGCAATAAATGACAATAGCTAGCCCCCTCAAGGTCCTGGAAACCTTGCTTTCAAAATTCCTTAGAGACTTATGCTATCCCTAACCCCCTCCCAACTTGAGAGTATATAATGGGCCACTCCTCATGACCTCAGTGCAGCTCTTCCTGCCCACGGGTCCTGTCCCCAGGCTTTAATAAAACCACCTTTTTGCACCAAAGACGTCTAAAGAATTCTTTCTTGGCCGTTGGCTTCGAACCCTAATGTCATCTTTCCTACATCAAGTTAAGCAGCGGACTCTTGATTTCTGCTCAGCTCATGATCTCAGGGTTATGAGATGGAGCCCCCAGTCAGGCTCCACCTTGGGCTTCTCTCTCTCCCTCTGCCCCTCCCCCACCAGCTCACAGGCTCTCTCTCCCTCAAAAAATAAAATAAAAGAGACATTACTTTTTGTAGAGCAGTTTTAGGTTCACAGCAAATTTAATGGTAAGGTACAGACATATCCCCTAAAAATTCTGCCCCCACACATGCATAGCCACCCCCATTATCAATATGCCTCACCCAATCACCAAAGTGGTACATATGTTACAACTGATGAACCTACATTGACATATTATCACTCAAAGACCATAGTTCACATCAGGGTTCCCTCTTGGTGTGTACATTTTATGGGTTTAGACAAATGTATAATGACATGTATCCACTATTATAGTCCATACAGAGTAGTTTTGCTGCCCTAAAAATTCTCTGCTCTGCTCTACCTACCCATGAAGCAGTATAGTTATATATAATATATATATACACTTTTTTTTTACTGCAATGAAGTACAATAGGGTTATAGATAAAAGATTTTCAAGCAGAAAAAATTACATTAAGATAACATTCTGTGGAATGGAAATATGAATCAGGAGAAAAAAAAAGAGGAGAAATGAGCAAGTGTTAAAAAAAGAAGCTGTGTATTTTTGTTTGTGTATTTTTTTTTAAGATTTTATTTATTTAGGGCGCCTGGGTGGCTCAGTTGGTTAAGCGACTGCCTTCAGCTCAGGTCATGATCCTGGAGTCCCGGGATCGAGTCCCGCATCAGGCTCCCTGCTCGGCGGGGAGCCTGCTTCTCCCTCTGACCCTCCCCCCTCTCATGTGCTCTCTGTCTCTCTCATTCTCTCTGTCTCAAATAAATAAATAAAATCTTTAATAAAAAATTAAAAAATAAGGTTTTATTTATTTATTCATCAGAGAGAGAGCATAAGCAGAGGGAACGGCAGGCAGAGGGAGAAGCAGGCTCCCAGCTGAGCAAGAAGCCCAATGCAGGACTCGATCCCAGGACCCTGGAACCATGACCCAAGCCAAAGGCAGACACTTAACCTACTGAGCCACCCAGGTGCCCCTGTTTATGTATTTTTTTTTTTAATGGCTGATGGTGGATATCAAATCACCCAGTATTTCCAGTCCATTGGATAACTTTAAAGGAGTGATGTTACAGCTTTATTCTAAGATGTATACAATAATCCACTTTTTAAAGAAATATTTACAATAATCCAAAAATTATATTCTTTGACCATTCAGGATTATGTGAAAATTTAGATGTCTACTTTTTCAAAATTATTTTGAGTATACATATTTAAAAGAGTTTGAATTTAGGATAGTAATTATGCCACAAGGCAAAACAGTCCAGTGCAAGGAGGCAGGGCTCTGAGTTGTGAGGCCTGAAAGAAGTGCCGGATCCAAACCAAAAAATAATAATAATAAATAAAAATAAAAACTTCTCAGTTACAAGAAAGAAGAAGAAAAGAAGAAGAAGAAGAAGAAGAAGGAGAAGGAGAAGGAGAAGGAGAAGGAGAAGGAGAAGGAGAAGGAGAAGAAGGAGAAGAGCCTGATCCTCTGCAGGCCTATTTCTTCATATGGATAATAAGGAGATTGGCTTATGTTTGTGCTGCTCCCTGTTTCATGAGTCACTAACTGGGTGGGTCTGGCCATTTGGGATATAACATGTCTACCAAAAATTATACCATTAGCAGCAATAATAAGACCCACTATGACTTTTTGAGCAGTTAATATGCACTTATATGTATCATCTCTATAACCAAATGCCTGACCCTCTCACGTAGGGTAATGTGTGCTATTCATTCTTCCATCAGTCACCAGTGCCTACCCTATCCCAGACCCTGATCAGGGCAATGCCAGAGAAAGGAGAAAAAGAGAGATGGCTTCGGCCCAAGGAAGCTCACAGACAGAAGAGCCAGACTCAGATTCATAAACAACCAACTCTAATAAAGGGCCAAACAAAAGTACTAAATACAAGTGCACACAACCATGCTGATTAGAGCTCAAAGAGGAGAGCAATCATTTCTGACCAGGGGATTGAAGTATTTCATATTGGAGTTGGGCCTTGGGGGGAAAAAAAAAAGAAAAGAAAAGCATTCTGCAGACAGGGCAAGGTACATGTGCAGAAGCCCAGAGGCAAGAAAATATAAGTCTCTTCAGGGCAAGGCATGTTGGGTTAAGCCACAAGGAGACAGGGGGTGTGGCAAGAAAGGAAGAGCAGGTAAGTGGAGACCCACCTCCTCAGGCCTTGTGTGCCCGGCTAGAATTGGGTGGGGTGCTGACGAGGAGAGGGGGATGAGCAGATGTATCTTTCAGAGAAAGACCCACCCTGCCAGCATAGGAGTATCTGGGCTCGGCAAGGCAGGGTAAGAACTGTGCTTCTCTGGTGGTAGAATGGATGCTCGGATGTCAGCACTGTATGTGGCTAAGTCATCAGTGGAGACGGGAAGCAAAGTCTTCAGTCCATTCACAGCAATGCTGCTTCCCTTACTAAGCCCAGGTTATAAGCCATGTCTTGATTCCTATATACAATCCAAGAGAAATTGGGGAGCCATACAAAATTAAGTTTTTGGCCATAGTCCTGCTAGAAAAGGGGATAACTCTAAAAAAAAAAAAATCCTATTAAAAATACTTCACAGGCGCCTGGTAGCTCAGTCAGTTAAGTGTCGGGCTCTTGTTTCAGCTCAGGTCATGATCTCATGGGTCCTAAGATAAAGCCCCATGTCGGACTCTGTACCCAGCGTAGAGTCTGCTTGGGATTCTCAATCTCCCTCTCAAAATAAATAAATAAATCTTTATTTTTGTATTCTTTTTTAAAGATTTTATTTATTTATTTGACAGAGACAGACACAGCGAAAGAGGGAACACAAGCAGAGGGAGTGGGAGAGGGAGAAGCAGGTTTCCCGCGGAGCAAGGAGCCGGATGCGGGACTCGACCATGACCTGAGCCGAAGGCAGACGCTTAACGACTGAGCCACTCAGGTGCCCCAATAAATAAATCTTTAAAAAAATCCTTCAGAAATTTGAATTTGAAAACTACCTTGGAAATTTGTTAAATTTCCTAATTTTGATCATTGAACCTGTAGTTATGTAAGAGAGTGTCCTTGTTCTGCGGAAAACAGAGAGAGGGAGAGAGAATGATGATGATGACAGTGACAATGATGATAGGGCAAAATGTGGAATTAGTGAATCTGAGTAAAAGATATGTGAGAGTTCCTTGTTCTGTTCTATTCTTGCAACTTTCCAATAACTTTGAAATTGTATCAAAATAAAAAGTAAACAAAAAATGTCCGGAATACATTTCTTATTTTTTAAGATTTATTTACTTATTTTAGAGGGGGGTAGGGGCAGAGGGAGACAGAATCTCAAGCCGACTTGCACTAAGTGGGGAGCTCATCATGGGGCTCAATCTCATGACCCTGAGGTCAGGGCCCAAGGTGAAACCAAGAGTCAGACGCTTACTTGAGTGTGCCACCCAGGTGCCTCAGGAATACATTTCTTAATTCTGTTTACCCTTAGCACCTACCACAGAATCTTAACATCACTATAAATAAACAATGGTTTATCTCTTAAGTTTCCATTCTCTGCTAGACACTGTATTAGGGGCTGTAGATACATTATTTCTAATCCTGCAGAGCAGATATTCCTATTCCCATTTTATAGATGAGGAAACTGAAGCTCAAGAAGTTTAGTTACCCGGTAAGAAGCAGAGCCAGGGATCCGAAGCTCAGGCTTTTTCAGCTGTAGTTCTGTTAATGTTTGCTGAACTGAACATGAGAGAAGTTTGAACAATTGAAGTTTAAGGTACATACAAATTTAAGAGACTTTATGAATTAATAAGAATGATAATGAACACTCTGATCAAAAAGAGTACCCTCATCAATAGGCAAAGGCTAAATATTACGCATTAGAATACTATGCAACCCAATTTTTCAAACAAAGTAGATAAATATACTGCCATTAGGGTTTCGAAGTAAAAAAAATCAACATAGGGACATATTTATACTAAAAAATTATCCAGTATTTATCCAAAATTCAAATTTCACTGGGCATCTTATATTTTTAATTGCTGTAGCTGGCAAACTTAAATGCCATGGAAGGATGTCTGCTTTTTAGGTGAAAAAATAAGCTACTTATATAGATAAATAGTACAGCCCCATTTTTATTTAGAAAAATGTGTAAGTATAGGAAAATGTCTGGAAGGATATATTGTAGGATATAATGTATAAGTATAGGAAAATGTCTGGAAGAATATGTTGTAGTGTTAAAACTCCCTCTAGAAAATGGAATTAGGTTATGGAGAGGAGACTCTTAGTTTTTACTTTCTATGCTACTATATTGCATGGATTTTTAATTGAAATTTTTATTGAGATAATTATAGATTCACATGCAGTAGTAATAAGAGATAATGCAGAGAGATCCCTTATATGCTTTGTTCAGTTTCCCTCTAAATAAGGAAAAAACCTTTTTTTCCCCTCTTCTTTTTACTACTCACACTAAACACTCTGACACCAGCTTAATGTTCACAATTCAATTCAATTCTGACACTATCTACCTAGAGTTAGCATTAGACAACACATTAGACACACTAAGGGTTCGGTCCACAAAACTGCACCCACTTCAGATGCCCATCTGGAGTCCGGGCCTCCTGCGCTTCAGACCAACCAGCTATAAATCAGGGGTTCCCATGACCCCCTCCTTGGGTTTGATAATTTGTTAGAGTGGCACACAGAACTCAGGAAAACAGTTTACTTACTACATTACTGGTTTATTCTAAACGGATACAACTCAGGAACAACCAAACTGAAGAGATGCATAGGGCAAGGTATGTGGAAAGGGGCTCAGAGCTTCCATGCCCTCTCCAGGCGAGTCACCCTCCCAGCACTTTGATGTGTTCAGTGACCTGGAAGCTCTCTGAATGCTTGGCTTAGGGTTTTCTATGGGGGCTTCACTATGTGGGTATGATTGATTAAATCACCAGCCACTGATCATTAACTTCCAGCCTCTTGGCCCTCCCTGGAGGTTGGGGGATGGGGCTAAAAGTTCCAATTCTCTAATCACAATGTTGGTTCCTCTGGCAAAAACCAACCCCTCCATCCTTAGGGGCTTTCCAAGAGACTCCAGCCAATAGTCATCTCATTAACATATAGAAATACACTTATTGCTTCAGAGATTCCAAGGGTTTTAGGAGCTGTGTGTCAGGAAAGGGGGAGGGGGGAAGGCAGACAGCAAATATATATTTCTTATTATGCCATATCCCCAATGATAACATTTTGTAAAACAGATTCATCCAAGGTGTTGCATGTATCAATGGTGTATTCCTTTTTATTGCTGAATAGCATTCCATGGTGTGTGTGTGTGCATATATGTGTGTGTATATATACATTCACATGCTGAAAGACATCTGGGATGATTCTGGTTTGGAGCTATTACAAATAAAGCTGTTATGAACATTTGTGTGAGGGTTATTGCATGCATTTTTAAATGAATTTTTAGATCTAAAAATAATAGACTATATAAAAATGTTAAAACATCAACATGACAAAAAAAAACCCATGCAAATAAATTGAAAAGCCAGCCACAAACTGGGAAATATTTACAACTTATTCATAGACAAAATAAACTGGTAGCCAAGATTACCTCTGGGGGAACTGACTGGCTAGAGGAAAGAAGAGGAAAGAAAACTTCTTTTTCACCACTTTGGCTTTGTACTGATAAACTTCATTGGTGCATCAGGACCCACAGCAGGATGAGGTCCACGTCACAAATCTAAGCCTAAACTGGCCTGCACTTACAGGAAACACCTGTCATGGAAACCTATCTCCTACACCGACCCCAGTCCTCCAGTTCAGCTTTAGCTAGCTTACCTTACCCGAGAAAACGGGTCCTGTTAGCTCTATGAGGAAATCCCCAGCCTCCTAGCCAATCATGCCCTGTTTGGGCATTGCTGCTTCTAATGCTCTATAAAACTCCTTCTTACCCCAAATCCCATGGGAAGAGTGCTTCGCTGCTGGTGAGGCACAGTACTCCCCCCAATCCATGGATTGTTTTCCTTTGCACAAAGAACATCAAGCTTGTTACTAAACTGTCTTAGTTTTGTCATATGACAGTACCTTTTGAATTTTATACCAAACTTGTCTATTACCTTTTCAAAACTGAATTGCTTTTTAAAGTAATATGTGCATTTTAAAAATCTTTTGCAACAGACATAATTACTTCAAATAAAAAAAATTTACAAAATGATTTTCTGGATGAAACAAATAAGCTATATGCTGTGATTTCAGAACTACATAATCCTCTCCCAAGGGCCTGGGGACATGGGCAGGAGGTGTTTCCCTGATGAAATTAGTGCGAATGCACAAAAATATAAGAATCTTGCCCACCCAAGGAGCTAATGTGCATGTTGCTCGGAAATAAAGATGTTTTCTGCAAGTCTTTACTGCGAGGGCAGAAACAATAATCCAGGAAACTAAACTGTAGGTGACAGAAGTGGGGAAGGAAAGGGACCTACATGGAGCAAAGAGAAAAAAAGGTCACCTTTTAAGAAATGGACTCTGTAGGGGAGCCTGGCTGGTTCAGTCCGTGGAGTATGCCACTTGTGATCATAGGGTCATGAGTTGGAGCCCCATGTTGGGTGTAGAGATTTAAAAAGAGAGAGAGAGGGCGCCTGGGTGGCTCAGTCGTTAAGCGTCTGCCTTCGGCTCAGGTCATGATCTCAGGGTCCTGGGATCGAGTCCCGCATCGGGCTCCCTCCTCCTTGGGAGCCTGCTTCTCCCTCTGCCTCTCTCTCTCTGTCTCTAATGAATAAATAAATAAAATCTAAAAAAAATTTTTTTAAAAAGAGAGAGAGAAGTGGACACTGTATTCAGTCCCTATAGATGGATTTGTCACCAGGGGAGAGACTGGGCAGGGCAGCAGGGAGAATTCTCCAAGTCTGAGCCCTTTCAGAGCTAGCAGGAGGGGACTGAGCCACAGCAGCATCCAGGCACCCTGCCTCACTGGAAGCTTGCATCCTCTAAGCAGCCTTCTGGGAGCGGAGGGTGGCCAGTTCCCGAAGATTTGTTGTCCTCATGTGAATGAATCCACAAGTTCTGGCTTTTCCCTAGTAGTCTTCTGGGAGTTTAGTGACTGCGGTGAGCACCCCAAAACCGGGATCTTCTGAGTGTGTGAAGCCTGAGCTCTCGTTCCCAGGAGAATGCACCCTTGGCCTCTGTGATCATGCAGCCTTACGCACACACTTCCAGTAGTCCGCTGAACCCCAAGGCTCACAGCCAGCTGCTCAAATGTTGCTGGGAGACTCTGGAATACTGGAGGCCAGAGACCATGTCTGGGAGCCTGCTCCCAGCCTGGCACACAATAGGAATTCAATAAACTTTCTTTTTGAAATGTAAGATGCTTGTGTGTGTGTGTGTATCTGTGTGTCTGTGTGTGCAAGCTTAGCTTGATTTTGAGTTTGAATTCACATTCTGCCAAAGGAGCAGAAACTTAGTCTCAGGCTTTTGGAGTCCACCCCACAATTTCTCTTCCATCTCATTAAGATGATGGAGGTGAGCACCTGACCCTTCCTTGGTCATCAGCCCATGCCAGTGACCATCACCATTTCTCTCATTCCTGACAGCCAAGACCCTTCTGGCCTGGAAGCTCTCTTCCCTTTCCTGCCATCTGAGACTGTGGGAATCAGACTCCTTCTCTGGAGTAAAAGAATCCCCAAGCTTCAACTTTGCCTCATGAGGCTCTGTCAAGAAGGCAGGACTTGTCCCTCCACACACCACCAAGGTCTCTATCCCCATTACTTCCCCTTTGTCTTTTCTTTCTCCCAGCTGCAGGGAAACCTCTTCTTTGTTTGAGGGTGGGGTTTGGGAAGCCCTATTCTCTCTCAGAGAATTTATCTATTCTTGGAGTCTTCTCTATTTATGGAAGGGCATATATTTTTGGATACCAGAGCAAGAGAGACTCCTTTGATTTTCTTTCATCTCTATCACATCCCTTTCCTAGGGACATAGAAGACCAAAAAGGCAGCCCCTTGAATGGAGGAGGGGTAGGGCAGTAAATTGAGAGGAAGGTGATAAAGCACATGGTGAAAGGAATACCGTTAAACATCTCAAAAAATCAGGAAACAAACTGAGGGTTGCTGAAGTGGTGGGGGGTGGGAGGGATGGGGTGGCTGGGTGATAGACATTGGGGAGGGTATGTGCTATGGTGAGCGCTGTGAATTGTGTAAGACCGATGAATCACAGACCTGTACCCCTGAAGCAAATAATATATGATAATTTTTTTAAAATCTCAAAAAACTGTATTCCAGCACACACAACAGCTCACTACATTTTTAATGACACATGAGTGAATGAGTATTCACACCTGCCAAGGGAAAAGTTACCTTGCATTGTGTCCCGGCTTCAACCCAGGCGCCATACTGTGTGTGCCTGAGAGCCATGGCTATCAGAAGATGTCATCTGGAGGGTCATCTACAGTAACCGAGCCCACAGATCACCCTCCTTGGGTACAAATAAATCTTGAAACAGCTTTCATTCCCAGTTCAGAAGCTATGCATGCTGGCCAGGATTCCCAGAATCCCTGAAGCTGGGTTGGGGGATGGAAATCCCAACCTGTTCCCTCTGAGGGGAGTTTCCAAGTTAAGGAGAGCCAGCAGGTCCGAGATCAGAACGTTTTAGGTCAGAATACTGGGAACAGGTGGACTGCTGATCAGGCAGCTTTGGGCCTGGCTGCTCTGCCTCTGTTGTGCACTCAGTCCCCTTGCCTCCTGTGACAGCTGCTGGAGACCCCTCCTTGCTGTGAGGTCCTCATAGCAGAGCTTCCTTGGCTCTGCCTCCCCATGGCAGGGCCAGCAGAGGACTCTGTGTAGAACTGAACTGAAGGACAAACAGGAGGATTTAAGCTAAGAAATGGGCATGTCCACCATAAGAAGGCTCCCTGGCAGTTCTCTAAAATCTCCAACCCCATGGCCAAAGGTATCACCCTGTCTTTAAGAAGGGCATTGTAGAGTGCTCAGGGGATTGCAGTGAGGTCACATAGCTTCAGCCCCCAAGGCTGAGAGGGACCTGTACCAGCCCTGGAGCCTTTAGAACCAGGGCCTGGAGTCCAAGGCTCTCCACTGAGCAGACGTCTACCAAACACTTGCTGTGTGTGGAGACAGAGATAAAAGTGATGCCACCCAACAAACATTTAATGGGCTCCCTCAAGTCCCTGCTTTCACAAAGCTTATCTTCTAGGAAGAGAGACAGAGAACAAACAAACATATAAGTGGTTTCATTTCAGAACGTGACACTTGCTGGTTAAGAAAGCTACGCAGGGACAGGGAATGGAAAGTGACGTGGAGAGAGTCGCTGTTGCAGAGAAGGGTCTGAGGAGGTCCCTCTGAGGAGATGACAGGAGAGCAGAGGTCTGCAGGATGAAAAATAGGCACGTGAAGGTAGAAAAAGAAACATTCCACACAGAGGGAGCAGCAGATACAGGTTCTTGGTGTGTTCAGAGAAGGTCTGCATGGCCGGCGCAGAGAGAACAGGAGGAGGAAGGCGGGTGGTCACATGGGAGAGGCGCTGGCAACGTCACAGAGGGCAGAGCGCCCTGCTGCCCATGGAAGCACCTCAGATTTCATTCCGGGTGTGAGGTAAGGTCAACAGATGAACAGAGGGGTGACATGACCTGATTTACATTTTTAAAAGGCCAGAAGGCAGCTGTGTGGAGAACTGACTGGAAGGGAGAAGAGTTTAAGTAGTAAGACCTGTCAAGAAAGCTATTGCTGTCACAGGAGATGACAGTGGCTTGGGTGTGGGTGGCAGTGATGAATGGTGAAAAGCTGTCAGGATCCTGGATATATTCCAAAGGCAGACCCCACAGGACTTGCTGATGGAGTGGATCTTGGGGACTAAGGAGAGGAGTCAAGAATGACTCTAGGGGGCGCCTGGGTGGCTCAGTCATTAAGCGTCTGCCTTCGGCTCAGGTCATGATCCCAGCGTCCTGGGATCGAGCCCCGCATCGGGCTCCCTGCTCGGCGGGGAGCCTGCTTCTCCTTCTCCCTCTGCTGCTCCCCCTGCTTGTGCTCTCTCTGTCAAATAAATAAAATCTTAAAAAAAAAGAATGACTCTATGGTTTTGAGCTGGGCACGTGGGTGAATGGTGATGCCATCAGCTAAGTGGTAGGTAGTATATGGGGTGGGGTGGGAGGACGTCTAGAATCAGGAATTTATTTTGCAGTGATAGGAGGGCAATTAGATATGTGGTTCTGGAGCTCTGGGGTAGGTTGGGACTAGAGGTAGACCGGGCAGTCATCTGTGCAGAGGTGGCATTTGAGCTCCAGGACTAGATGAGATAAATAGGAAGAGGGTAGAGACAGAGAAGAGGTTTGTGAATTCAATGCTGGAACATGCCACCAAAATGTGGTCAGGAAGAGAAGGAGCGGCTGAGAAGGTACAAAAGTCAACCATGTCTGAAGGGAAGCCTGGGAAGAAAGTTCTTCAAGGAGCGTGTCAGAAGCAGCTCTTGCACAATCAGACGTATAACTACAGAGAACGACCTGATGGTTGCCAGAGGGGAAGGGGGTGGGGGGTGAGCAAAAAGGAGGAAGAGGAGTGGGAAATAAGGGCTGCCATTTATGGGATGAAGAAGTCACAGGATGAAAGGCACAGCTTAGGGAATACAGTCACTGATGTTGTAATAGCCTCCTATGGTGAGAGATGGTAGCCATGCCTGTGGGGAACACAGCATCACACATGAGCTTATCCAATCACTATGCTGTATGTTGTACCCCAAAACTAACGTAACATTGTGTGTCAACTATATTCAAATAAAATTTTCTATCTTTAAAGCTGCTAGTAGGTTAAGATGAGAACTGAGAGTTAACCACTGGCTAGGAAAAGTGGAAACTGGTAACTTTTCCGTGAAATGCTGAGGTGCTTGCCTCACTGAAGTGGACTGAGGAGAAAATGAGAGGCAAGGAAGTGAATGAAGAGCATGAGGGAATCCCCAGGAGACAGCCAGCACCCTGAGCCCAGCTGGGCTTTATTTTTGCTATTTCTTTGGGTTTTGTTTTTTTAAGTAGGCTTCATGCTCAGTGTGGAGCCCACTGCAGAGCTTGAACTCACAACCCTGAGATCAAGACCTGAGCTGAGAATAAGAGTCAGAGGCTTAAATCGACTGAGCCACCCAGGCATCCCCTCAGCTGGGATTTTTTTTTTTTTTTTTTTTGAGATGTCTTAATGAAGGTATTATTGACTTGGGGAGGTGGAGGAAGGGGACTAACAGGGAAGTCGAGACTCCCAGGGAACAGAATGGTGGGAAGTTGTTAACACCCTGAGGCCTGAGGGGCGTCCTGAGGGGTGAGAGGCGAAAACTGTATTAGCTGTTGCTAGGTGAGAAGCTTTTGAAGAGGGCCACCTGGAGCCAAAGTTGTAGCTGCTGAGAGAAGTAGCCATTCAGAAACACTGCAAAGTAGGGTGGAAACACAAAGAATAAGTTGGGCTGAACTCAGTTGGAAGCTGTTGGAAGGCACTGGGTCAGACGGCCACAGAAACCAGTTTCCCAGAACAGAGATGGATGGAGAATGGTTTGGGGCGTGAAAGGGAGCAGGACAAACAAACAAAAATCAGCACAGCTGTAAGCTGGGGGCGGGGGGGGCAGCAAGTACAGGCGACTCCAAAATAGACAAACAGGGAAGGTAGCAAGGCACAGAAATGGTCAGGAGAACGTCAAATCTCAGCTCACCACTGTTTTACCATGGACACAATGATTTCATATTCTCGGGTATTGTGAGAATTAAATGAGATCACGGATATAAGGTTCCTGGACTCAATAAATTGTAGCTATTATCAGTTACCATAAAAGCACTATAAAGACACAGCATTCGTTTATTTTAAAAGTAGCTTTTAAGTATCATGTTTAAGAACTGTGGTAATTTAATAAATTTTCAATGAGGAGAACAAGTCCAGCCTTCTGGCCCCGTACAAGTCCAGCCTTCTGGCACCGTGCAGAAAAGTGTTTCTCGTTTTACTGCTTGACCGTGTGGCTATGCGAGCTGTTACCACCTGGTGGCAGCATAACCCAATCATGGATTCCATTGTTTGGAGGGACAACTTCATTTAAAAAAAAAAAAAAAGACTATGGGTGGAAAGGAGCAGACATTCTGTACCTCCTAAGGAAATGCACAGCACCACCCATGAAGGAGCCTTGCCAAAAAAATCAAACCTGAATCTGATTAAGGTTCTGGATCCAACTACCAATTTGCAGAAAGTACAGGAAGAGACATTAAACAACTTCATGAGGTTGTGGGTGGCAAGTGAGAGTATGGAAATCTCTACCAGACAAACACCTCAGCTTCTTTAAAAAAAAAAAAAGCGGGGGGGGGCGCCTGGGTGGCTCAGTCGTTAAGCGTCTGCCTTCGGCTCAGGTCATGATCCCAGGGTTCTGGGATTGAGCCCCACGTCAGGCTCCCTGCTCGTGGGGAGCCTGCTTCTCTCTCTCCCTCTGCCCCCCACTCGTGCTTGCTCTCTCTCTCTAGTGCTCTCTCTCTCTCAAATAAATAAAATCTTTTATTTTTTTTAAAGATTTTATTTATTTATTATTTATTTATTATTGAGTGAGAGAGGGAACACAAGCAGGGGCGGTGGGAGAGTCAAATTAACATATCACAATAAAAAAGCATTGATGGGACAATAGGGGAAATGTGAATGCTATCTGGATATGGATGCTATTTAAAAATCAGTCAGAGGGTGATCCAAGATGGCGGAGGAGTAGGAGACCTAAATTTTGTCTGGTCCCAGGAATTCAGCTAGATAGCTATCAAACCACTCTGAACACCTACAAACTCAACAGGAGGTTGAAGAAAAGAATAGCAGCAACTCTATGAACAGAAAAGCCACTTCAAGGTAGGACGTGTGGAGAAGTGAATCTGAGGTGATATATGGACAAATAGATGGGGGGGGCGTGGAAAGCCTCCCTCAGCCACTTACCGACAAGTGATAGAGCAGAGGAGCATGAAATCGGAACTTTCAGAAGTCAGCTCTGGTGAGGAACGTCGTTCCAGTGGCTAAGCGGGGGGTGGAACCCTCATCGGATAGTGTGGTCTCAGGGCCCTCGGGGTCACAGAAAGACCGGGGGTGCCTGAGTGTGGCAGAGCTCCCAGGTGTCGGAGTGGGGAAGCCGGCTGCAGAGGCGGAGCCGAGACGCGGGCTCTCAGCTCGGGGTTGCCATAAACCATGATCCGCGGCACAGTCGGGCCACTGCTCCTCCAGCAGGGACCCAACAAGTGGCAGATCTGGGGAGACTCCCCTTCCTCCCCGGGAGGAGTGGCATGGGAGCGCACCACAGGGATCTGCTGGGTTTGGAGACTCTAAACTGGGTCGTGTGTCAGAGATAGAAACGCTTGGTCACAGGCCGGGTGAGCAAGGAGTGCGGCCAGAGACTGGGGAGACGGGAGTGATTGACTGCTTTTCTCTGAGGGCGCACTGAGCAGTGGGGCCCCAAACTCTCAGCTCCTCTGGGGCCAGAGATTGGGAGGCCACCATTTTCACTCTCATCCTCTACACATCTGCAAAAAGCCTTCAGGGAACAAAAGCTACTGAGAGCTAGAGCAAACTGGAGCAGATGACATAGCCTGGCCCCCGGCAAGAGCGGGGCAATTTCGCCTCAGGCAAAGACACTTGAGAATCACTGCAACAGGCCCCTCCCCCAGAAGATCAGCAATAACAGCCAAGACCAAGTTTACTGATCAATGAGAAAGGCAGAACGCCAGCACTAGGGGAATACAGCACATAGAATTCATGGCTTTTCCCCCATGATTCTTTAGTCTTTCAACTTTAATTTTTAAAATTTTCTTTCTTTTTTTCTTTTTCTTTTTCTCCCTTTTTTTGAATTTTTCTTCTTTCCTTTTTCAACCAACTTCTTATCAGTTCCTTTTTAAAAATCTTTTTAAATTTTCATTTCTACACTCATATTCTATCCCCTCATTGTATTTACCCTTGTTTTGTGTGTGTGTATATATATATATACATATATATATACAAAATATGTAAGTTTTTATTTCTTTAAAAATTTGGGATGCAGTTTCTTCTAACAGACCAAAACATACCCTAAATCTAGCATATGGCTCGGTTCTACTCACCTGCCTGATCACATTCTCTCTCTCTCTCTTTTTTTCTTTTAATTTTTCTTCTTTCTTTTTTCAACCAACTTCTTATCGATTCCTTTTTAAAAATCTTTTTTAATTTTAATTTTCACAGTCGTATTCCATCCCTTCATTGTATTTAACCTTATTTTTTTTGTATATATATAAGTTTTTCTTTCTTTACAATTTTGGGAGGCAGTTACTGCTAACAGACCAAAATACACTGTATTTTGTATATGGCTGTGTTCTAGTCACCAGCCTGATCATATTCTCTTTTTTTTTTTTTTCTTTTCCCTCCAGTTTTGGGTCTCTTCTGATTTATTTAGTATACATTTCCCCGGGGTCTTTGTTACTCTTTTAGCATTTTGTTCTCTCATTCATCTATTCTTCTCTGGACAAAATGACAAAACAGGAAAACTCAAAAAAAAAAAAAAGAACAAGAGGCAGTACCAACTGCCAGGGACCTAATCAATACGGACATTACGAAGATGTCAGAACTAAAGTTCAGAATGACGATTATAAAGATACTAGCTGGGCTTGAAAAAAGCATAGAAGACACTAGAGAATCGCTTTCTGGAGAAATAAAAGAACTAAAATCTAACCAAGTCGAAATCAAAAAGGCTATTAATGAGGTGCAATAAAAAATGGAGGCTCTAACTGCTAGGATAAATGAGGCAGAAGAGAGAATTGGTAATATAGAAGACAAAATGATGAAAAATGAAGAAGCTGAGAAAAAGAGATAAACAACTACTGGATCACGAGGGGAGAATTCGAGAGATAAGTGATACCATAAAGTGAAATAATATTAGAATAATTGGGATCCCAGAAGAAGAAGAAAGAGAAAGAGGGGCAGAAGGTATATTGGAGCAAATTATAGCAGAGAACTTCCCTACTTTGGGGAAGGAAACAGGCATCAAAATCCAGGAGGCACAGAGAACACCCCTCAAAATCAATAAAAATAGGTCAACACCCCAACATCTAATAGTAAAACTTACAAATCTCAGAGAAAAAGAGAAAATCCTGAAAGCAGCTTGGGACAAGAGGTCTGTAACCTACAATGGTAGACACATTAGACTGGCAGCGCAGACAAATCCACAGAGACCTGGCAGGCCAGAAAGGATTGGCATGATACATTCGGGGTACTAAATGAGAGAAATATGCAGCCAAGAATACTTTATCCAGCTAGGCTATCATTGAAAATAGAAGGAGAGATAAAAAGCTTCCAGAACAAACAGAAACTAAAAGAATTTGTGATCACCAAACCAGCCCTACAAGAAATATTGAAAGGAGTCCTCTAAGCAAAGAGAGAGCCAAAAAATAACATAGACCAGAAAGGAACAGAGACAATATACAGTAATAGTCACCTTAGAGGCAATACAATGGCACTAAATTCATATCTTTCAATAGTTACCCTGAATGTAAATGAGCTAAATGCCCCAATCAAAAGACAAAGGGTTTCAGATTGGATAAAAAAGCAAGACCCATTGATATACTGTCTGCAAGAGACTCATTTTAGACCCAAAGACACCTCCAGATTTGAAGTGAGGGGGTGGGAAATCATTTATCATGCTAAAGGACATCAAAAGATAGCTGGCGTGGCAATCCTTAAATAGGACAAATTAGATTTTAAACCAAAGACTATAATAAGAGATGAGGAAGGACACTATATCATCCTTAAAGGGGCTATCCAACAAGAAGATCTAACAGTTGTAAATATCTATGCCCCTAACATGGGAGCAGCTAATTATATAAGCCAATTAATAACAAAATCAAAGAAACGCCAACAATAATACAATAATAGTTGGGGACCTTAACACCCCCCTCACTGAAATGGACAGATCATCTAAGCAAAAGATCAACAAGGAAATAACGGATTTAAATGACACACTGGACCAGATGGACTTCACAGATATATTCAGAACATTCCATCCCAAAGCAACAGAATACATGTTCTTCTCTAGTGCACATGGACCATTCTCCAGAATAGATCACATCCTGGGTCACAAATCAGGTCTCAACTGGTACCAAAAGATTGGGATCATTCCCTGCCTATTTTCAGACCACAATGCTTTGAAACTAGAACTCAGTCACAAGAGGAAAGTTGGAAAGAACTCAAATACATGGATGCTAAAGTGCATCCTACTAAAGAATGAATGGGTCAACCAGAAAATTAAAGAAGAATTTTAAAAATTCATGGAAACAAATGAAAATGAAAACACAACTGTTCAAAACCTATGGGATGCAGCAAAGGTGGTCCTAAGAGGGAAGTATGTAGCAATACAAGCCTTTCTCAAGAAACAAGCAAGGTCTCAAATACACACCCTAACCCTACACCTAAAGGAGCTGGAGAAAGAAGAGCAAATAAAGCCTAAACCCAGCAGGAGAAGAGAAATAATACAGATCAGAGCAGAAATTAATGAAATAGAAACCAAAAGAACAGTAGAACAGATCAATGAAACTAGGAGCTGGTTCTTTGAAAGATTTAATAAGATTGATAAGCCCCTGGCCAGACTTCCCAAAAAGAAAAGAGAAATAACCCAAATGAATAAAATCATGAATGAAAGAGGAGAGATCACTATCAACACTGAAGAAATACAAACAATTATAAGAACATATTATGAGCAACTATATGCCAACAAATTAGACAACCTGGAAGGATGCATTCCTAGAGATGTATAAACTACCAAAACTGAAAAAGGAAGAAATAGAAAACCCGAACAGACCCATAGCCAGCAAGGAAATTGAAGCAGTAATAAAAAATCTCCCAACTAACAAGAGCCCAGGGCCAGATGGCTTCCCAGGGGTATTCTACCAAACATTTAAGAAGAATTGATACCTATTCTTCTGAAACTGTTCCAGAAAATTGAAATGGAAGGAAAACTTCCAAACGCATTTTATGAGGCCAGCATTACCTTGATCCCAAAACCAAAGACCCCATCAAAAAGGAGAATTACAGACCAATATCCCTGATGAACATGGATGTAAAAATTCTCACCAAAATACTGGCCAATAGGATCCAACAGTACATTAAAAGGATTATTCACCACGACAAGTGGGATTTATTCCTGGGCTACAAGTTTGGTTCAACATCCACAAATCAATGTGATACACTACATTAAAAGAAAGGACAAGAACCGTATGATTCTCTCAATAGATGCAGAAAAAGCATTTGACAAAGTACAGCATCCTTTTTTTTTTTTAAGATTTTATTTATTTATTTATTTGACAGAGGGTGGGAGAGAGAGAGAGCACAAGCAGGAGGAGTGGCAAGCAGAGGCAGAGGGAGCCCGATGTGGGACTCAATCCCAGGACCCCAGGATCATGACCTGAGCCGAAGGCAGACACTTAACCAACTGAGCCACCCAAGTGCCCCACAGCATCCTTTCTTGATTAAAACTTTTTACAGTGTATGGATAGAGGGTACATACCTCAATATCATAAAAACCATCTATGAAAAACCCACAGCAAATATCATTCTCAATGGGGAAAAACTGAGAACTTTCCCCCAAGGTTAGGAACACAGCAGGGATGTCCACTATCACCACTACTATTCAACATAGTACTAGAAGTCCTAGCCTCAGCAATCAGACAACAAAAAGAAATAAAAGGCACCCGAACTGGGAAAGAAGAAGTCAAACTCTCATTCTTTCCAGATGATATGATACTTTATGTGGAAAACCCAAAAGACTCCACCCCAAAATTGCTAGAACTCATACAAGAATTCAGTAAAGTGGTAGGATATAAAATCAATGCACAGAAATCAGTTGCATTTCTATACACCAGCAATGAGACAGAAGAAAGAGAAATTAAGGAGTTGATCCCATTTACAATTGCACCAAAAACCATAAGATACCTAGGAATAAATCTAACCAAAGAGGCAAAAGATCTGTACCCAGAAAACTATAGAATACTCATGAAATAAATTGAGGAAGACACAAAGAAATGGAAAAACGTTCCATACTCATGGATTGGAAGAACAAATATTGTGAAGATGTCAATGCTACCTAGAGCAATCTACACCTTTAATGCAATCCCTATCAAAATACCATCAACTTTTTTCACAGAGCTGGAACAAATAATCCTAAAATTTGTTTGGAATCAGAAAAGACACCAAATAGCCAGAGGAATGTTGAAAAAGAAAAGCAAAGCTGGCGGCATCACAATTCCGGACTTCAAGCTCTATTACAAAGCTGTTATCATTAAGACAGTATGGTACTGGCACAAAAACAGACACATAGATCAATGGAACAGAATAGAGAGCCCAGAAATGGACCCTCAAATCTTCGACAAAGCTGGGAAGAATATCCAATGGAAAAAAGACAGTCTCTTCAACAAATGGTGTTGGGAAAATTGGACAGCCAGCCACATGCAGAAGAATGAAACTGGTCCATTTCCTTACACCATACACAAAAATAGACTCAAATGGATGAAAGACTAAATGTGAGACAGTAATCCATCAATCCATCAAAATCTTTGAGGAGAACACAGGTAACAACTTCTTCAACCTCAGCTGCAGCACTTCTTCCTAGACACATCACCAAAGACAAGGGAAGCAAGGGCAAAAATGAACTATTGGGACTTCATCAAGACAAAAAGCTTTTGCACAACAAAGGAAGCAAGCAACAAAAACAAAATACAACTGACAGAATGGGAGAAGATATTTACAAATGATGTATCAGATAAAGGGCTAGTATCAAAAATCTCTAAAGAACTCATCAAACTCAACACCCAAAGAACAAATAATCCAATCAAGAAATGGGCAGAAGACATAAACAGACATTCCTCCAAAGAAGACATCCAAATGGCCAACAGACACATGAAAAAGTACTCAACAACATCACTCAGCATCACGGAAATACAAATCACAACCACAATAAGATACCACCTCACACCAGTCAGAATGGCTAAAATTAACAAATCAGGAAATAACAGGTGTTGGTAAGGATGCAGAGAAAGGGGAACCTTCCTACACTGTTGGTGGGAATGCAAGCTGGTGCAGCCACTCTGGAAGACAGTATGGAGGCTCCTCAAAAAGTTGAAAATAGAGCTACCCTATGACCCAGCAATTGCACTACAGATACCACAAAGATACAAATGTAGTGATCCGAAGGGACACAAGCACCCCAATGTTTATAGCAGCAATGTCCACAATAGCCAAACTATGGAAAGAGCCAAGATGCCCATCAATAGATGAATGGATAAAGAAGATGTGGTATATATATACAATGGAATATTAAGTAGCCATCAAAAAATGAAATCTTGGGCGCCTGGGTGGCTCAGTCAGTTAAGCGTCTGCCTTCAGCTCAGGTCATGATCGCAGGGTCCTGGGATTGAGCCCCGCATCAGGCTCCCTGCTCCATGGGAAGCTTGCTTCTCCCTCTCCCACTACCCCTGCTTGTGTTCCCTCTCTCGCTGTCTCTCTGTCAAATAAATAAATAAAATCTTAAAAAAAAAAAAAGAAATCTTGCCATTTGCCACAATGGGAATGGAACTAGAGGGTATTATGCTAAGCGAAATAAGTCAATCAGAGAAAGACAATTATCATCTGATCTCACTGATGTGTGGAATTTGAGAAACAAGGCAGCGGATCATAGGGGAAAAAAGACGAAACCAGAGAGGGAGACAAACCATAAGAGACTCTTAATCTCAGGAAACAAACTGAGGGTTGGTAGAGTGGAGGTGGGGTGGGAGGGATGGGGTGGCTGGTGATGGACATTGGGGAGGATATGTGTTATGGTGAGCTCTGTGAATTGTGTAAGACTGATGAATCACAGACCTGTACCCCTGAAACAAATAATACATTATATATTAATAATAATAATAATAAAAAGAAAGTATATCATAGGCCACTCCTCATGATACCCCGTGCAGCTTTTTATGCCCACAGGCCCTGTCCCTGTGCTTTAATAAAACCACCTTTTTGGGGCGCCTGGGTGGCTCAGTCGGTTAAGCGTCTGCCTTCGGCTCGGGTCATGATCCCGGAGTTCTGGGATCGAGTCCCGCATCGGGCTCCCTGCTCAGCGGGGCGTCTGCTTCTCCCTCTGACCCTCCCCCCTCTCATGCTCTCTCTCTCTCATTCTCTCTCTCTCAAATAAATAAAAAATCTTAAAAAAAAAAAACCCACCTTTTTGCGCACACACACACACACACAAATCACTGTCAATTTTTTTTAGGGATATGGTGTTAATATTGTGGTTATATTTTTCAATGATACAGGCATACCTTGTCTTAATGTGCTTTGCTTTATTGCACGTTGCAGATACTGGGTTTTTTGCAAATTGGATGTTTGTAGCCACCCTGGGCAGAACATGTCTACTGGCATCATTTTTCCAACAGCATATGCTCACTTCGTGTCTCTGTGTCACATTTTAATAATTCTCACAGTATTTTGATCTTTTTCATTAGTATTGTATTTGTCTCGCTGAGCTCAGATGATGGTTAGCAATTTTTAGCAATATTTTCTAATTAAGGTATGTACATTGTTTTTAGTCATAATGTTATTGCACGCTTAATAGACTACAGTGTAGTGTAAAAATGACTTTTTTATGCACTGGGAAACCAAAAAGTTCATTTGACTCACTTTATTGTGAGATCCACTTGACTGCAGTGACATGGAACCCAATCTCGACATCTCTGAGGTACAACTGTATCTCTTCTTAAAGAGATACATACTAAAATATAGGTGTAGTGAATGATAGGAACCTGAGATTTACTTCAAAGTAATTGGGGTGGGGAGGGGATGAAGAGAAGGCAGAAACAAAATTGGCTATGAATTAATTACTATTGAAGTTGAATAATAGTGCTTACAAGTACCTTGTGTTATGAACTGTATGTTTGTGCCTCCTTAAAATTCTTATATTGAAACCCTAACTCCTGGGGCGCCTGGGTGGCTCAGTTGTTAAGTGTCTGCCTTCGGCTCAGGTCACGATCCCAGGGTCCTGGGATCGAGCCCCACGTCTGGCTCCCTGCTCAGTGGGAAGACTGCTTCTCCCTCTCCCACTCCCTCTGTTTGTGTTCCCTCTCTCGCTGTGTCTCTCTCTGTCAAATAAATAAATAAAATCTTTAAAAAAGAGAAGAGACGGCGCCTGGGTGGCTCAGTTGGTTAAGCGACTGCCCTCGGCTCAGGTCATGATCCTGGAGTCCCGGGATCGAGTCCCGCATCGGGCTCCCTGCTCGGCAGGGAGTCTGCTTCTCCCTCTGACCCTCCTCCCTCTCATGCTCTCTGTATCTCATTCTCTCTGTCTCAAATAAATAAATAAAATCTTTAAAAAAAAAATAAAAAAGAGAAGAGAAAAGAAACCCTAACTCCTAAGGCCATAGTATTAGGAGGTGGAATCTTTGGGAGGGAATTAGGTTTAGAGGAATTCATGAGGCTAAATCCCCCATGTTGGGATTTGTGCCCTTACAAGCAAAAGAAGAGACACCAGACCTTCCTCTCTCTGACATACTAGGATACAGCAAAAACAAAAACAAAACAAAACAAAAAAACCAACAGTCTGCAAGCCAGTACGAGGGCTCTCACCAGAACTTGACCATTCTGGACCCCGATCTCAGACTTCCCAGCCTCCAGAACCGTGAGAAATCAACTGTTGTTTAAGCCACCCAGTCTAAGGTACTTTGTGATAGCAACACATATGTATGGTATTTGTGGTCAGCAGACCTGAGTGTCACAGGGAATCGTTTTTAGAAATGCAGAGTCTCAGGCCCCACGGCAGATCTACTGAGTCAGAATCTGCAGTTCAACAAGCTCTCCAGGTGAATCGTAGAGACACTACAGCTTGAGAAGCACCAAATTACATGATTCTTTCTGCTTTGGCGTACATTTGTAATTTCCATTATAAAAACAAAGAAATTATGAAAATAAAATTGATATGTATAGGAATATTATATCAAAGATGCTCATTAAATATCAGTTGGGGGGAGTTGGATGCTGCCCAGATGGCAGATATTTCTAATTTTTTATCGATCATAATTATATCATAATTGCCTTGTATTATAATTAAAAGCATAGCACATATCAACATATTTAATCTTTGCAAAAAAAGCCACCAGAGTAACCATTGTTACAGTTTTCAGATGAGTAAATCAAAGTTCAAAGAGGCCAAATGACTCGTCTAAGATTCCAGAGTTCTTAAGTGGAAAAACCAGACTCTAAACCTGGACCTCTAACTCCAAAACCCATCCTCTCTCCACCATTATACCATAATTCTAGGAAATAAAATGTGGCCTACACACTTGTGGTTTATTTTTATTTTATTCGGTTTGGGTTTTAGTCTTTCATATGTCTATAAAAGAAGTTTCTTCTTATAATGGGGCCTGTTAGGCCGTGCTGACTTTTACTTCCCCCTCTGAGCTCTCCTGACCTTCTTCTGGGAAAACAATGCAGCTCTGGCTTTTAAATCTGACTTTATTCAGAAGAAAATTATCTCAACCCTTGAATTTATCTCATTTACAAGATCTTGAAACTTTAGTACTAAAATGACTAACTCATGAGAACGGTATCAGTGATTCATGAATTTTTTTTTTACCTTGAAATCACTTGGGGAGGGGCGCCTGGGTGGCTCAGTCAGTTAAGCATCTGCCTTTGGCTGGGGTCATGATCTCAGGGTCCTGGGATCAAGCCTCAAATCAGGCTCCTTGCTCAGCAGGGAGTCTGCTTCCCCTCTCTCTGCTGCTCCCCCCTGCTCATGCTCTCTCTCTATCAAATAAATAAATAAAATCTTTTAAAAAATAACAACAAAAAAGAAACCACTTGGGGAACTTTTAAAATTCCTGATGGCCAGGTCATAACCCAGACCAATTAAACTAGAATCTCTGAGAGAGGGACCCAGGCATGGGTTCCCTAGGCAATCTCAGTATGTAGTCTAGTTTGAGAACTCATGACCCAGCAATTCAGAGCAAGATTCTTATTTTACAGGACTAACTTTCCAACATGTACATAAAAACTTAAACATCAAATTTCAACAGCATATTCTGTACCACCCCCAAAACCCTGGCAAGTAGGCTGCAAAGCAAGGACTGAGTAAACTTTGCCACAAGACAGCCTTAAATAGCTGAGCCATTTCCAATGACCATGATATACATGCAAACTGCAATTTAAAAGACCCTGGGGCTCAGCAGGCCTCCAGGCCAAGATCGGACTCCATATCAACACATCCATTCCAGCTGGAGAAACTGGATCTACAAAAGGTATTCTGGAGAAAGACCTGCCAAGCCCATTTATTCAGCTTATGAAATTCTTTTGACCCCTCCCATGGCTGTCCTTTGCACCAGACCACCCATGGGCATAACACATCTCATTGCAAGCCTGCCTGGAGACTGGAAACAAGCTGCAGCCACATCAAGAGCACTAAAAACTAAATATACTCCTGAGTCCCCTGCAAATCACAGGTACCATTTAGGACCACAATAGTCTGAAGGGGAACCCCTAAGTTTTCACTGCTCTGTGATGGCTTTAGCTTGGAAAGAGAAGTGGCATCCATAACTAAGAAATGCCCACAGAGAAGTATTCTTGGAGAACTATGTGGATATGCAGGATGGATAATGCCAGGACTAACTGTGTGAACTGGAAGACCACAGCGCGAATCCTGCTTATAGGATTCCTTGTAGTCCTTACTTGGCTTGCAATGGTGGTTTGCTGGTGCCTACCAAGAAGGTCTTCCTGCCCCCCCCCCCACTCCCCTTCTCTATCATACAGTGATGATGACAGCTAGAATCCCTAGAAAGGCATTTTCATGGCCCAATGACTGCATAGATATGAATATGTGGATGTCTATACTAAGAAGGAAGAATACAGGGGCGCCTGGGTGGCTTAGTCATTGAGCGTGTTCCCTCTCTCACTATGTTTCTCTCTGTCAAATAAATAGATAAATAAAATCTAAAAAAAAAAAAGGAAGAATACAATAAGGAAAGCAGCCCCTCCATAATAAAACACTACAACATATCATGCAAGCAAAATCTCAGTCATCAAAAATATCTTTAATATTTTACTCACCCACAAAATACCGAAATGCTTTTATGAGGATTCTAAGTATTTTATTGGACAAATAATCATGACTTCTTTCAAATAAATGTTATTACTCTTTCAAAAGTCTTTTGAAAAAAAACAAGACTTTTTATATTGGAAAAATTGAAACATATACAAGAGTGGACAGAATATACTAATGAAGTGTATGGGTTCATACACCATCACTAAGTAACAACACTTACTAACTTACAGCCAGTCTGGTTTCATCGATACATCGGCCTACTTCCCTCCTGTTTCATATTATTAAGAAGGCCAGCCCAGGAGGTGCCTGGTGGTTAAATCAGGAGAGCATAAGATTCTTTTTTTTTTTCTTTTTTAAAGATTTTATTCATTTATTTGAGAGAGTGAGCATGAGCAGGGGGGAGAAGAAGAGGGAGACGGAGAAGCAGGCTGGAGCCCAATGTGGGGCTCAATCCCAGGACTCCGGGATCATGACCCGAGCCAAAGGCAGACATTTAACCAACTGAGCCACCCAGGTGCCCCTCAAATAGTGTTTTTTGAGTTGGCTTTTTTTTTTTAAGTAGGCTCTACACCCAGCATGGAGCTCAACATGGGGCTTGAATTCACAACCCTGAGATCAAGATCTGAGCTGAGATCAAGAATTGGACACTTAACTGACTGAGCCTCCTAGATGCCCCTAAATTGGCTAACTTTTGACTATAAGATGTGTCCCCTACAGAGTGTTGCAATGTCTCATCTTCCCTTCCTCCACTGCTGACCACAAGGTGATTTGTGGAGGAGAATCTGAGGTTTTACTCATGCATAAAAGGAAGTCTATGCTTCCTTTTATATAATATATATATAAATTATATAAAATATATAATGGAATATTATTTAGCCATAAAAAAGGAAATCTTTCCATTTTCAACAACATGGATAACCCTGGCACACTTTATGCTAAGTGAAATAAGCCAGACACAGAAAGACAAGTACTATATGACCTCATTCCCATGTGAATCTAAAAAGTGCAATTCACCAAAGCAGAGAGTATACTGCTAGTTGACAGGGGCTGGCGGGGAGGGGGGGGGGCAGGAAATGGGGAGATGTTGGTCAAAGGGTACAGACTTTAAATTGTAAGATAAATAAATTCTGGGGATCTAATGTGCAGCATGGCGACTACAGTTAATAATACTATAGTGTATACTTGAAATTTTCTGAGAGTAAATCTTAACTGTTCTCACTAAAAAAATAAAATAAAATAATAATAATAAAATAAGGAACCTATGTGAGGTGATGTAGTCATTAGCTTATTGTAGTAATCATTTCACAATGTATACATGTATCAGATCATCCCATTGTACACCTTGAATATATATAATTTTTGTCAATTATGTCTCAATAAAGCTTGAGGGGAAAAAAGAAGTTAAACTTTATTTTTTCCTGTACCTTTACTTCTGTTATTTCTGTAGTATGGCAAAAACCAATCTCACTCATTTGGGGATCCTGCCTCTTTCATCTGTGTGGCTTCTAAGTGTTAGCATCACTGAAACATGCTTCTCCCCAGATGGTCTTCAGGCACTGTTCCAAGCTTTGCTATCACATCTTCCTTTGATGCCAATCACGTGACTCTGAGCTCAGCTCCCTTCCAGCTACTTCTGTGCCCCCGTTAGGTGCATGGGGATCATTCAGTACCGCCAATGCCAGGCAGAGTCACAGGGACTTCAAGCTGTGGTCTGAAGCCTTGCCTGCCTGACTTCTCAACCCCTCTGTGCTTTAGCACTACCTGGAGGAATTGCTAAAACACCAAGTGCTGGGCCCCACTCCCAAAGCTTCGGATTCAGGGGGTCGAGGTAAGGTTGGAGAACGTACATTTCAAACAAGCTCCGAGGTGATGCTGATGCTAGAGGTTTGAGGACCAGGCTTGGAGAACCTGCCACGTAGACTTCCCACACATCCCCTCTCTGGAGCTCTAACCAGGAAGGAGGTCAACCCTCTACATTCAGATTGCCCAAACAAATCATAAATTCTAATATGTACTACTATTCTAGTCCTGGGGTCAGCTAATCTTTTCTGTAAAAGTCCAGATAGTAGATGTTTTAGGCTTTGGTGGTCTTACAGTTTCTGTTGCAACTACTCAATTCTGACACTGGAGTACAAAAGCAGCTATAAACAATATGTAAATGAATGGAATGATATGTAAATGAATATGCAAATCAACAAATGATTGTTCCAATAAAACTTTATAGAACCTGAAATTGGATTTTCATATAATTTTTCATTATAATTTCATATACTTTTTATTCTGATTTTAACTTTTTCAATCATTTAAAAATGTTCACAGTTTTCACATTGTTTACAAAACAATCAGTAGACTGGAATTAGCGAAGGATTTGGCCTATAGGCCAGAATTTGCTGACCCTTACCCTAGATTATCACTTCTGCATAACCTTTTCCAAATTTGAAATATGGCTTTTTGGGGGATGGAACTTGGTAATTAGTTACAAATACATGGGATGTCTCCACATCAGCTTAAGGCAAAAAATAAAGATGATTCTTACATCTCATTTTAACTGCTGGGTGAATGTGTCTCGAACTGTGAAGGTGAAATCCTCATTTATTTCAAACATGATTATTATAGTTGAGACGAAGCCTTGAGAAAATCACGAAGCCAGTAAAGAAAAGTAATTGATCATGGTCCATATTCTGCAGTTTGATACTTGATACTGATAAATAAACTAAAATCACCAGCTTCTCCAAACAATTTAGCTATGTGAAAAAGGGGCTTAAAATGTCATGTAAATCGGCTTGATGGTTTAGCAAAAATAGTGTAGCAGATGCCCACTATTTTTGTAATGAATGAATGTCTTTCCTTTTAGACAAGTGATTCTCAACTGTGGCTGCATGTTAGAATCATCTGGAAAGCTTTTAAAACTTCCAATGCCCAGACTGCACCTCTACCAGTTAAATCAGAATCTCTGGGGAATGAGAATTCCCTTGGTGATTATAATTTGTATCCATGATTGAGAACCACCACTGTAGTATAATATTCAGAACTTTTGCTCTTTGGCCAGGCTCACCGTGGAATATGCAGGGCCAAATGACACAATTTGCAACACTTGCATAATCCTGTGTAGCTTAATTCCTAAGTAGATTCAGATGCTTTGAGTATAGACACCTGCCTTGAACCTGCCAGGGCCAGGTGAATTCCAGGTGGGCTTCTGCATTAATGTATCTGTACATTGGCAACAAAGAATGCTGCAGGTACAAATCGATTTTTAAAAAATAGCAAAAGGCTTGAACAGACACTTCACAAAAGAAAATATATGAATAAGGACATGAAAGGTTCTCGGCATCTTTAGTCATCAGGGAAATGCATATTAAAAGCATATAATGAGATACAATTTCACACCCACTGACAACTCCAAAAGACTAACGATACCAAATATTGGCAAGGCTAGAGCAACTGGAACTCTCATACACTGCTGGTGGAAGCATGAAATGGCACAACTTCTTAGATAAACGGTTAGCAGTTTCTTACAAAGTGAAATATTCCCTTGTCCAATGACCCAGCAGTTCCACTCCTAGGAAATAAAATCAAATGTCCGCTAGAAATGTTCAAGAATGTTGTAGTAGCTTTATTCATCATAGTTAAAAACTGCAAATAACTCCACCATCCATCAACAGGGAAATAAATAAATGAATTGTGCTATGTTCATACAATGGAATGCTACTCAGCAAGAAAAAGGAATGAATGATTCATGCACAAAAAAACACAGATGAATCTCAGAAGCATTATGTTGAGTGAAAGAAGTATGACACAGAATGCACATGGTGTGATTCCATTTATACGAGGCTCAAAGAGAGACAAAACTAGGGGCGCCCGGCTGACTCAGTTGGTAGTGTGCAACTCTTGATCTCAGGGTTATGAGTTTGAGCCCCACGTGGATGTAGAGATTACTTAAAAAATCTTGGGGGGCGCCTGGGTGGCTCAGTTGGTTAAGCGACTGCCTTCGGCTCAGGTCATGATCCTGGAGTCCTGGGATCAAGTCCCGCATCGGGCTCCCTGCTCAGCAGGGAGTCTGCTTCTCCCTCTGACCTTCCTCCTTCTCATGCTCTCTGTCTCTCATTCTCCCTCTCTCAAATAAATAAATAAAAATCTTAAAAAAAAAAAATCTTGGGGTGCCTAGGTGGCTCAGTCGGTTGAGCATCTGACTCTTAGTTTTGACTCGGGTCATGATCTCATGGGTTGCGGGATCCACACCCACCGCTCCCCTCCCAGGTTTAAGAAGAATAGTGGAATGAGGGGGAGCCTGCTTGAGGATTCTCTCCCTCGGCCCCTCCCCTCACTCATGTGCTTGTGTTCTCTCTCTAAAATAATAAATAAGTCTTAAATAAATAAATAATCTTAAAAAAAAGAAAGGAAAAACTAATCTATGGTAATAGAAATCAGAGTAGTTGTTTTCTGGGGATGGGGAGGGGAAGTACACAAGGATTGATGAGAAAAGGACAGGGGAATGAGGGAACATTTTGGAGTGATAGAAATATTCTAAAAATATTCTAAAACTTCATTGGATTGGTTGGATTGGTAATTAGGTGAATCAGGTGAATAGTACTGTCAAAACTCAGAACTATACACTTAAGATCTATGCCTTTTGTTCTATATAAATCATACTCCCATAAATAAGATATTTAAAAATCTTATGAGAAGAAGGATGGAGGACCTGTGACCACACATGATTGATCCCTCTCTCCAGGAGGCTTCTTGACTTTGGCTGAGGTGAGAGTGAACACAGGCTCTGAAGAACACGCTGACCACAGCCAGTGCCCAGCGCTTCCTCCCCTCTAGGCTAAAGGTTCAGAGGTGGCAAAGTGAAGGAGACTTTGGAGAACATCGAGTAGTCATGTTTGGTAGCACTGTAGTTCTGCTGGAGGGTGGGGAATGTGAAGGAGAGTTTGGGCAACAGAAATGTCAAGGAAACCCTTGAATGCCAGGGGGAAGAGCTTGACCTCTGTTGCAGGCAGTGGAGTCTACTGGAGGTTTTGAATAGGGAATTCTTCTCAAATGCCTTCTTTTTGAGGGTTTCACTGATCCACGTGTGATTCATTCTTTTTTTTTTTTAAATCAAGTGGGCTCTGCAATGTGGGGCTCGATCTCATGATCATCACCTAAGCTGAAATAAAGTGTCAGACACTTAACCGACTAAGCCACCAGGTGCCCCAAACCCAAACCTGTGATTCTTTTTTAATGCTTTGTGGAATCCAGAGGAATGCACAAAGCCTGTTAGCAGAAGTTCCTCGTCCTGGATTCTATCAAACTCATCATCTTAGTCCTCTGATGATGAGCAGAAGTATGAAGCCAGCTGTTTGCTTTGGATTCAGACTTGTTTTATCCTTTCCTAATTCCAGGGACATGCTTTCATGGACATTTTCCAGAATAGCTGACTTTCTAGCTCCTGGTTCTTCATCTTCAATTCACTCCTCACACTCTCTGCAATCTTATTTCTCATTCCACTATTCTTCTTAAACCACTGTCACATAGAACACTGATTCTATTGGTTAGAGCCCTGTATTCAGGGCGCCTGGGTGGCTCAGTTGGTTAAGCGACTGCCTTTGGCTCAGGTCATGATCCTGGAGTCCCTGGATCGAGTCCCGCATTGGGCTCCCTGCTCGGCAGGGAGTCTGCTTCTCCCTCTGACCCTAACCCCTCTCATGTGCTCTCTCTCATTCTCTCTCTCAAATAAATAAATAAAATCTTAAAAAAAAAAAAAAGAACCCTGTATTCATTTATCTATTGCTGTGGAACAAACTATACTAAAACTTAGTCTGCATGAAAACAATGATAATCATGTATTATCTTTCACGTTCTTTGTGGGTCAGGACATCAGACAGGGCACCACCAGAAGGGCTCTGCAATGTCTCTGCTCTGCAGTGTCTCAGATCTTAGCTGGAAGATCTGAAGACTGGAGGCTGGAATCATCTGAAGGCTCAGTCACTCACATCTAGTGAGAGATTCTGGCTCTCGGCTGGCACCTAAGCTGGGATTGTGGGTTATAGCTACACGTGACATCTCCAAGTGGGTTAGGTTTCCTCACAAGGCAGTGGGTGGGTTACAAAGGCAAGTGTTGAGTGAGAGGAGTGAGATGGAATCTGTACCTTTTTATGCCTTAGCTTCGGAAGTCACATAGCATCCCCGTGCCATCCTCCACTGGGTAGGGCAGTCACAAGCCCCAGCCAGACTCAAGGGATGGGAACACACACCCCACTTCGGGGTCTGGGAAGGGTATCAGTCATATTGCAAGAAGAGCATGTGCAGTGGGATAAATATATTGATGTAGCCATCTCTGGAAAATACAATCCGCTACAGACTCTTTCGGTTTCAAGTTACACCAAACTGAAGACTAACTGGCTTAAACTAAGAGGAGATTTATTGACTCACATATGTGAAAACTCCAGGGGTAGGGGTGACTCCAAATAAGGCTTGAATAAATCTCAAGCTCTGTCACCAGCACCCGGTTTCTCTTTTCTTCATCTCCGGGCTCAGCTGCTTCTGTGCTAGCTCGAGTCTCAGATAGATTCTCCCTTCGTGGTGGCAAGATGTTGCCACAGCTCCACCTACACATCATCTCTTGCTCAATTACTGCAGGAAAAGAGAAGTCTGCTTCTCTGACAGTTCACACAAACATCCTAGAAAGGGAGTTTCTTGGGCTCTAATTGTCCTGACATTGCTCTTGTGTCCATCCCTGAGCAATCTGCCAACATCAAGGAAATGTACTGTACGAACTGCCCTACTAGGCCTGAGTCACATAGCCACCTCTGGAACCACGGGCAAAGTCAGCATCACCAGAAGTCACAGGTCTTCTGCCACAGAGACTGTTTCAGCTGCAAGGACAGAATTTACATCAGGGATCTATATTTCTCACATCACAAAATGTCTGGAATCATATAGCTCCTGGTGTCCATCCCATGCTTCAATGATTCAGGGCTGGTTGAAGCTGTGATTCTCTTGATCGTCTCACTTTTTTCAAAAGATGGATGCCCCAGTTCTAGTTATCATGTCTGTCTAGATACCACTTCTCTTTTGTGCCCTATATCACATTGCCACTGCTTGCCATCAGGTGGTTGGGAAAGTGAAGACAAGTGAGGCAAGCAAGGGAGAAGAGGGGGGAGGGGGAATGGTGTTAAGTCATCCAGCCCGTTGTCGGCCACATCAACCCCTGGACATGGAGATGCGGCCGCTTCACCCAAACCACATGGCTAAAGTAAGAAGGGATGTCTCTTTCATAGAAAAATTGGAGCTCATTTATCATAAAAAAGCTAGTGAGATGCTGAATGGCAAATGTAAGATATGACCACTACCTCAAGGTCCTTTCTTTGAATTCCACAAAAGTCTTTTCTTTCTGTGGGAAGTACACAAGAAACCCTAGTGACCTTGTACTAGTAATTGGCAAATCCCGTAGTAATTTAAGTAATTTTCTTATTGGCTCTCTCTTTTGCATTTGATACTGTTAATCATTCTTTTTATCTGCAACTCATTACTTCTTCATTAAAACTGTTTCCCTTGTGGGACGCCTGGGTGGCTCAGTCAGTTAAGTGTCTGCCTTTGGCTCAGGTCATGATCTCAGGGTCCTGGGATCGAGCCCCGCATCGGGCTCCCTGCCCAGCGGAGAGTCTGCTTCTCCCTCTCCCTCTGCCTGCCGCTCCCCCTGCTTGTGCTCTCTCTCTGACAAACAAACAAATAAATAAAATCTTTAAAAAAGAAACAGAAACCTGTTTCCCTTGCTTCTGTGACACCCACCTCTTTGGGTGTCCTTGAACCTCTCTGACCATATGATCTGTGTATTCAAGAGGTCCTTCTGCCTCTCCCTACTCCACACCCATGGACCTGCCAGCAGCCAAACACTTCTTATTCTGTCTGCCCCCTTCTCTTTGTCATGTTTCTTAATTTGACTGCTCAGTTCAGGTATTTTCATTCTTATTTCTATAATAAGGAAATTTGAGGTTGTTAATCTTCTTATAAGTGGAGATTTGGCATATTCCTATGAACTTTGTTATATAGTGCTCTCCCTTTGGTAAATATCTAAATAGAGTTTGCTTTCCTGAGTTTACTTTGTAATATGAATAATGTATATTCTGCTTTCTTTTTGTTTGCACTTGCCTGTTGTCTTTTCCTAAAGGTTGTGTTTAATGTTTCTGCTCATTCATATGTTGCACACACTTGACTTAAATACACACACTTGACTTCCATCTAGTACACACATGGGCCCTCTCTATTCTCCACGTTTATTAGTTTAAAGGCCATGGCTGCACAGCCAGAGATTTCTGAACTTGTGGCCCACTATTGAAAGTACCTTGGATGCCCTTGATAAACTTCATGGCAGAGATATTGAGGAGACTGAATCAGACAGGGTTCTTTGGTTGCAAGCAACAGAAACCAGCTCTGGCTAACTTTAAAAATATATATGGGCTAGTTCATAGATGAAAAGGAAAGGCTAGAGAACCAAACCCCCCATCACCCACAGGGAAACATTCAGATTCATTTAACATAGGTGAAATGTTCTTTATTTTTTTTTTCCCTAAGGGAAGCACTGTTCTAAGCACCAGGAAATCAGTGGGGAACATAATGGACATGACCCCTGCTTTCAAGACACGTATGTCTAATGTGGATCTAGACCCAAGGCTATGGCCTAACAGCCTCTTTTCCTGCCACTTTCCAACATGCACCTTAAATCCTGCAGTTACGCATTTCTCTGGTGCACCAGGTTCTTTCCTTAATGTTTGCATAACTTCTATTATGCTACTCTTTCTGCCTATAATGCCCTCTTCCACAACTTTACCTGATGACTTTCTATCCAGTCTTCAAAAATCAAGCAAAATGTCATCACTAATAGGAGATCAATAAATGACTCCCACCTTTTCCCTGCTCAGTTGAGAACTATTTCATATGTAGACAGAGGAATTGGCTGATTGAGATAAAAATGTCATTTTTATCATTAATAAAGTCTAGGTTGGAGGGGTACTTGGGTGGCTCCATCAGTTAAGCATCTGCCTTCAGCTCAAGTCATGATCCCAGGGCCCTGGGATCAAGTTCCACATCAGACTCCTGGCTCAGCAGGGAGCCTGCTTCTCCCTCTCCCTCTGCCTGCCGCTCCCCCTGGCATCTAACGATTCTCCTCTCCTGGTATTCACTCCTTCCCACAATGAAGGAATGAATATTATATCCTATAATATTACAGTAATGATGTAGGGTGACTTCCAAGGCGAGATCATAAAAGACAGTGGCTTCTGCCTTGCTCTTTCTTGGATCACTTGTTCTGGAGGAAGCCAGCAGCCATGTTGTAAGGACACTCAAGCAGCACTACAGAGAGGTCCACATGGCAAGAAATTAAAGCCTCCTGAGCAGCTAGGTGTGTGAGTCCACCTTGGAAATGGATCCACCAGTCTAAGGCCAACATCTTAACTGCAAGCTCACGAGAGACCCTTCGCCACCAATAGCCCATGCTTTGCAAACTGTCTGGTTACTCAGATGTCTCCCTGATGGATTCTGAGCTCCTAGAACCCTGAACCTTGGACTTGCTCATTTAAGTCTGTCCCTATCACAGCAGGGAGACTAAAGGCTCAATGAAAGTGTATTGGAAGAACAATGATTGCCCTTTAACCAAATGAATGAATGAAGGGAGGGAGATATTCCCAGTGTCCTTTAAGTCAAAAGGCACAGACTTCATCTACAGGTCTTTCTGAGAAAACTAGACCTAGGTCTCACAATAGCAACATGCAAGGGAGAGATTACTTTTGCATATACTAGGAAAGACTGCCAAACCCTCAAAACAATGGGCCCCAGGGAAGGAATCTTCAAGTATCACAGAAAGAAGAGATGTCACTTTGGTGACCACAGGTGGCAAAGCAGGATTAGAGCAAGGAGACAACTCCCTTGTGAGTACCTCACTTTATTTATTTATTTTTTTAAGATTTTATTTATTTATTTAACACAGAGAGAGAGAGAGAGAGAGAGACAGCGAGAGAGGGAACACAAGCAGGGGGAGTGGGAGAGGGAGAAGCAGGCCTCCTGCTGAGCAGGGACCCTGATGCGGGGCCCCATCCTGGGACTCCAGGATCATGACCTGAGCCGAAGGCAGAAGCTTAACCGACTGAGCCACCCAGGTGCCCTGTGAGTACCTCGCTTTATAGCATATGTTTTCCAACAGTCTTGTGAAGCATTCAGAGTTGGGATAATAGCTTCATTTTGTTGAAGAGAAAATTGAAAATCAGAGAAGGAAAGCAACTTGCCTGAAGTCCACAGGAAGGAAGTAATCCTTGAATTTCAAACCAGAAAGTTGTTCCAAGACTCTCTAATGTACTTCTCAAAAGATTGTTTTGTATTCCTCTTGGCCCAAGCCTGTACCCACCAAAGACTCCTAGGCAGAAGAAAGGAAGTGAAAAGAGTAGTTGCTTTTCTGCTAAGAACACTTTCAGTCTGTTTGCAAAGAGATCCCAGCAAACTGCATGTTTGGTGGGATGGGGTTGGAGAAGGGGGTTGAGCAGGGATTTATGAAAGGGAAGGGAAGGACTGAAGAAGCTTCTGGACTGCAGAATTCTGCTGAACGTCATTGAGGCTCCTCCTCTTCTCAGAAGCCAGCTAGGGATGATCCCTCCTCGCCTGAAACTCCCACTCCTTTTTTCTGAACTCATTGTGAGTGTTGGGGGTTGATGCATTGAAGGAGCAGAGCAGTGGGAGAGAGTGGGGCATTGTCTGGTATTTCACTGATATACATCTATTTGTGCCCCCATCTCCATACTCCTAGTGTACTTTATACAGCCCTCTATCATAGGGCTCATCCACCCACCCCAGTCTAAACTGTATAAACTTGGGTGCCTGGGTGGGTGATTCAGTCAGTTAAACATCTGCCTTTGGCTCAGGTCATGAATCCAGGGTCCTGGGATCGATCCCCACATTGGGCTCACTATTCAGTGGAGAGCCTGCTTCTCCCTTTCCCTCTGCCCTCCCTCCCCCACTCATGCTCTCTCTCTCTCTCTCTCAATCTCACTGTCTATCTCAAATAAAGAAATAAAATCCTTCAAAAATAAATTATATAAACTCTCTCCTGGGGTATGTGACAAGGAACGAAGGATTTCTGCAGTTTCTCAGTAATTACCCTGTAAATATTAATAATTGAGATAAGGACAAAAGAAGGCAACACTAAATGTAAGTATTTACAAATACTCTGCCCACTCTCTTTACCCTTGAAACAAATGCTTAACAGAAGCTGAGAGAAGGCCAGACTGCTTTTCCGGAGAAAGAATAGGAGCAGGGAAAGGGGAGAAGGCAAATTGGTAGAAGTTGGTGGTAAGAAGAGATAGAGGAAATGAAATGAACTATCCCCCTGAAGAGTGGAGCTGTGAGAAGACAGCTTTGTAATGAGAATTTTCATGAAATAATCGCATGTTTTGTGATATAATTCCCAACTTGTTTCCAAGGGCATTCAGTAAAGATTTCTACTGCTTTTGTAGAGTGCCATTTGTATTTCTCCTAGATGCACCACTGACCTAATTTTGCCCTCAAAGTGGCAAGATAAATTTTAGTTAAGTAATAATAATTTTACTTCGGGGTGCCTGGGTGGCTCAGTCGGTTAAGCAGTTGCCTTCAGCTCAGGTCATGATCCCAGGGTCCTGGGATCGAGCCCCGCGTCAGGCTTCCTGCTCGGCGGGGAGTCTGCTTCTCCCTCTCCCTCTGCCTTCCTCTCTGCCTACTTGTTCCCTCTCTCTATCTCTCTGTCAAATAAATAAATAAAATCTTTAAAAATAATAATAATAATAATTTTACTTCTACAACTAATAGCAACTACTCTTTTTTAAAAGATCTTATTTATTTATTTGATGCAGAGAGAGAGCACAAGCAGGGGGAGGGGCAAAGGGAGAGGCAGAGGGAGAAGCAAGCTCTCCATTGAGCAGAGAGCCCGATGTGGGGCTCGATCCCAGGACCTTAAGATCATGATTTGAGCTGAAGGCAGACACTTAACCAACTGAGCCACCCAGGAGCCCTGAAAAAAATTTTTAAAGCACTTTAAAAAAAAAAGATTATTTATTTATTTATTTGACACACACACAGAGTGACTGAGCATGAGCAGGGGAGAGGAACGGAGGGTGAGGGAGAAGCAGACTCCCTGCTGAAGCAGGGAGCCTAATGCAGGACTCAATCCCAGGACCCCAAGATTACAACGTGAGCCAAAGGAAGATGCTTAACCACCTGAGCCACCCAGAAGCCCCTCTCTGAAAATTTTTAAATGTAAATATGTAGGATAACTACCTAGTGGCCTCTCTCTACTAAAATGGGCCAAAGAAGAAAAGATAAAATTAATGTCATCTGATCAGAAAAGCTTAAGCTACTTGGCTCTTGGAAAAAAAAAAAAAAAAAGGAAACCAGAGCAAGGACAGGGTTTGTTGCAAAGCTTTTGTAGAAACTCAGTTTCTTTACTACCCAGTTTATATCCTTTTGGGTCTATAGTTCTCTAACTCAGCTGCTGGATTTCCCTAAAGGAAATTGGGTACTGGCTGGGGATGACACAGTAAAATCATAAAGAAAAGTGCTCAAATTTAAAAGATAGGCTGTGTTCCAGCTGAGTGAGGCAACCAGAGTTGTTCTGGGCTTCCCTACATTTCCAGCTACAGCAATTTCTGGGACTGGTTCCTATTGGGGGTCCAGGAGAGAAAGCTATTTCTTAAAACCCTTCCACCTGCTGAGTACACTCTTGCTGAGTTCTGTGTTCTAAGGCCAAAGAAAGGGTGAGAATGGAGGAAGGGCAAGGGAGGGAGGTTTGGGTTCTCAGGCTCAAATAATGTCAGAGTAGGGAGGGACCTTAGATAGCATTCTAATCCAAATTTTATAAATCCTTTATTTCTTTGCATTACAAAATTAAGATATACTTGTGGTAACAGATTGCTATAAATAGAAAGCAGACACTCCTTCCTCTCCTGCCTTCATTTACAGATGGAGAAACAAGCTCATGGAGGGAAGTGACTATGCAATGTCATCTAGTTAGAGCACAGGGCAAGTTTTCATGAAGCCAGACATTGGGATTGAGCAGGATTGTTTCCCATAGAAAGGGAAGAGACTGGAATGTTGAGGAGAAGGTTTAGTCAATGATCTCTTTTTAGATCTGAAAAAAGACTGGAAGAAAAATAAAAAGACTAGGGCTGGTGTTTTTTTTTAATGTATATATACATTGAGTGCTTATTGTGGTACTGTACTCAGAGTTTTACATGTTTCTGTTTGTTTTGTGTGTTTTTTACTTGAGCCTTACCACTTCCCTGGGAGGGAGGTTAGTTATTCTCATATTAGAAATGAGGAAACTCGGGATCAGAGGGTTAATTAACTTGCCCCAAATCACACTGCTAGAAAAGTGGAGTAACTAGAATCCAGGTCTCTATAACCCTCAAGTTTCGATCCCACATGTCACCTGTGTAAATTAAAAACAAGTGTCTCTACCTCTGGGCACATGAAGCCTTGCGCCAAAGCTCATGGGGATGATGGGTACATTCTGCAGAGCATCAGCTGTGTATTCTGCTCTAAGCTTAAGGCCCTGAACCACTATACAATATGGTTTATCAAAAAAATCATGACATTTTCATTATGATAATTCTGTACTAATTCTGCAAATTCTCTGTATTTTTATTCTGATGTGAGAGAATGGGGAATGCAGTACCTGCTGAGAGTCTTTAAGATGCAGTACAAGATAAGGGAGGAGAGTCATACTGCTCAGACACAACGGCACCGTATCTTTTCTTTTTTCTTTTTTTTAGAGAGGGGGAGGGGCAGAGGGAGAAGGAGAGAGAGAATCCCAAGCAGGCTCCACACCCAGCACTTCAGCGTGGAGCTGATGAGGTGCTAGATCTCACAACCCTGAGATCTTCCATGACCTGAGCTGAAATCGAGAGTCACCTGCTTAACTGACTGAGCCACCTGGGCGCCCCACAAGGACACCATATCTAGGTCACCAATGAAGAGAGATCTGGGTTTGGGGGCTCTCTACCACCATAATCTGGCTATTTGACTTGGGTCTTGCTTTCTCGTGTATAAAGTGGTACAAAGAAGGGATTCGACCAAATGAATTCTGAGGTTCCTTCCAGCTCTGAGGTCTCTGATTCCAAGAATAGATAGAGATGCCCAGTGGGGAAATGTTTTAAAATCAGCCAAAAACTGAACAAGCAAAGAGAAAAGACTCATATGAAGAGTCTAAGACAGGCAGACTACAGAGATCATTTAATCTAGTGTCTGAAACATTGAAAAATGCTATCTAGTCTCTGTGGCAATAAGCTCTTGCCCCCTTGAGATAGGCCATATCATTGCTGGCCAGTTCTGATGGTTAGAATTTCTAGTGAGTCAAGGCTTGCTTTCTGAGACCTAACTGTGCCATGGGGACCATAGAGCCCATATTAAAGGCACTTCTTCAAGATAGTCCTTCAGATATTGGAAAATGTGAATGTATCTCCCCAGAGTTATCTCTTCTCCAGGTTAAATGTTCCCTGGACCACCATTCATCCCTCAAAGGACTTGTTTTCATGTCCCTTGACCCATGCTCAGGTCATTCAACAAACATTTGCCAATCATATAAGTGCCAGATTCCATGGGAAAAACTGGGAATACACAAGGTGAAGGAGACACAGTCCCAGCACTCAAGGGGTTTGCTATTTAATGGGAATGACAGACAAAGAAGTCCCTAAACAGTTACACCAACCCTAGTAGGTGTGTAAGTGTAGTGGGGGTCTTAGAAGGAGGCAGTCAAATCTACCCAACAGGTTAGGAAGAATTTGTGGAGGAGGTGAGACTTCTGTCTTGGTAGGTCCATACATAAATCACTTTATCTTCCTCTTCATCCAAGGACTTTACCTCCTTCTGCCTTCTTTTCTTGGCATTTCTCTAACACATCCTGTTAGAGTGTTATGTTTCAGGAAATTTTTTAAAAATATATTCATCTGCCACCTTAGAAATGTTTTCATAAGAAGAGAATCTAGCAGCTTGTGACAAGAATGACTATTTCAGAACATAAAGTCTGAGATAATTTCACCAGCTCCCATTCTTCTTATAGTCTCTCCAAACTAGCTTCCTCTCTTTCATCATTCTTCTCTTTTTCTTCCTCTCTCCTTCAGGATTTCTCTCACTCCCCCTTTCAAGGCATTTTTACATTCATAGCTAATCCTCACCACATAGCCTTTTTTGTAAACTCAAATGAGTTAAAGGACATGACAGAGGGCACAAGCTGGGAAGTAACAGAAGCAAGATTTGAACCTACCTCATGTGATAAATATTCACATTCAATTATAGGAAAAAAGGTCACAGGGTTTCTATCTGACTCTTTGCTAACACAAGAGTGCATATTCGAAAATATAATCATTTCCATGACACGCCAAAATCCAGGCATAACTCTCCCACCTGGTTACCCTCTATCCTTCTTGAATAAAATATAAAATATCCTCTCCTAACTGCTTTTAACCTGTTTCTGCTAAATGTACATGTACCCAGCTATTAAATCATCACTTTCACATTAAAAAGTTGTCTTCTCAAAAAACAAAACAAAACAAAAAGTTGTCTTCTCATAATGTCCTGAGCAGGTAAATTTGTCAAAGTGCTTTATCTTGTCTTAGAGAATACAGCATGATATAATCAACACAATGTTTCCTAAAATTTGGTAACCTGTATACCACTTTCATTATTTTTACTACATTCTTGTACTAGTTACACTACTTTTAAAAAATATGTTATTTCAATTCATTTACTTTTTTAACCTAAATTTTAAGGGAAACTTTAAATCATTATATAATGTCCCTATCCATAATACCAAAGTTTGATGTGTTTTTATGTTTTCTAAACGTTAAAATATGTATATAAGGGGCACCTGGGTGGCTCAGCTGGTTGAGTGTCTGCCTTCAGCTCAGGTCATGATCCCAGGGTGCTGGGACCAAGCCCCATGTTGGCTCTCTGCTCACGGCAGGGAGCCTGCTTCTCCCTCTTCCTCTGCTTGCTGCTCTCCCTGCTTGTGCGCTCTCTCTCTGTCAAATAAATAATTAAAATATTTTTTTAAATAAGAATAAATAAATAAATGCATAATTATTAATATCTATAAACATTTGTTCTGAACTACTTAAAATGATCTTAAGAGCATGTCAGTGAAACCAGGGCTGCAGCATAGCAAAACTCTAAGTGTGCCATTTACCTCATGGTCATGTCAGAGCTGTTCAAAGCTGTGATCGGACACACTGACCCTGAGTAAGCCTTGGGAACTTCAAGAAATAGTGGAAAACTGGGGTGCCTGGGTGGCTCAATTGGTTGAGCGTCCAACTCTTGATTTCAACTCAGGTCATGATCTCAGGGTGGTGAGATAGAGCCCCGTGTCAGGCTCCTCGCTCAGTGGGGAGTCGGTTTGAGATTCTCTCTCTCTCTCCCTCTGCCCCTCTCCCAGCTCTCTCTCTCTCAAAAAAATAAATAAATCTAAAAAAAAGAAACAGTGGAAAATAGAAGGAGTACTTAGCGAGAACCTGTAAACCGGAGCTTGAGCCCTGGCACTGCCACTGATTTGTGGTGTGACTGCAGGTAGATCTTTTCATCTCTCTGGACCCCAGCTGCCAGATCTGAAATTTGAGGGGGATGGACCAGAAGAGCCATAAAGCCTCCTTCCAGTTGTTATAATCTTTCTTTTGAGTAGCTTTAGTCATTCAGGGCACCTGGGTGGCTCCGTTGTTAAGCGTCTGCCTTCAGCTCAGGTCATAATCCCAGGGTCCTGGGATCCAGCCCTGCATCGGGCTCCCTGCTCCATAGGAAGCCTGCTTCTCCCTCTCCCACTCCCCCTGCTTGTGTTCCCTCTCTCACTGTGTCTTTCTCTGTCAAATGAATAAATAAAATAAAATAAAAAAGTTTGAGTAGCTTTAGTCATTTCAGATATCATTCTGAGGCTTTCCCTAGCTTTTAATCCCAGAGGAAAGCCTTGCTTTTATTGTAATTCAGCCAGATACAATGGGTACTTACAGACCGAGGAAAATAATTTTATTTGCTCCAGTGCTTAGGAGATAAGATCAGGCAAATCTTCCAAGACGGGGATCACATTGGGCAAGAGGCAGCTCTAGGGAAAATTATGGGTTTGATGTTATGGTACAAACTCAGATGTTATTACTATGGTTATAGATATTGGTATCTGTGAACTTTTTTTTCCCCTCTTGACTAGAGAGAGTAAACTCTTTGAAAGTAGGGGATGAAATCCTCATAGTGCATTAATGCAGTAGGATCTCAGTAAATGTTTGAAAATGGGAACAGAAGGGGAAGGAGAGAAAGGAGAAGGGAGAGAATGGAAGAAAGGAAGGGAAGAGAAAAGATGGGACTGGAGGGCTTGCACTTTTATTCCTTAGAATAAGTGAAATCATTTTATTAGCGCCTGGGTGGCTCAGTTGGTTAAGCGGCCAACTCTTGGTTTCAGCTCAGATCATGATCTCAGGGTTGTGAGATGAAACCCCTCCCCCAGTGGGGCTCCTGTCTTCCTCTCCCTCTGGCCCTCCTTCCCCCCCCCCCTCCGGCCCCCTGGGCTTACACACTCTCTCTCTTTCTCTCAAATGAATCTTTTTTTTTTTTAAGGGGCGCCTGGTGGTTCAGTCAGTTAAGCTTCTGTCTTCATCTTGGGTCATGATCACAGGATCCTGGGATGAAGCCCGACTGCTTCTCAGTGGATGTCTGTTTCTCCCTCTCCCTCTGCCCCTCTCCCCACTCGTACTCTCTCTCTCTCAAATAAATAAATAAAATCTTCAAAATAAAATAAAATAACAAGCTAAATCATTTTGGCTCATCACAGGAATGACACCTAAATATAAAGGAGGATTATTTCACTATTTCTTTCCCTGTGTTAATTTTCAAGAATGCATTATTTCGGGGCGCCTGAGTGGCTCAGTCGTTAAGCGTCTGCCTTCGGCTCGGGTCATGGTCCCAGGGTCCTGGGATCAAGCCCCACATTGGGCTCCCTGCTCCGCGGGAAGCCTGCTTCTCCCTCTCCCACTCCCCCTGCTTGTGTTCCCTATCTTGCTGTGTCCCTCTCTGTTAAATAAATAAAAAATCTTAAAAAATAAATAAATAAAATAAAAGAATGCATTATTTCACACAGTAGAAATGGCACATAGGATGTTTTTCTAATCCTTTCACCACAGTTAAGACTATTTTGAGATTTCCCTTATTTATCTTTGATCTATTATTCATAAATGCATCCTATTTAAATGATTTAAATGCAATGCTAATTATTGTATATTTTTATTAATTCATTTATTTATTCCCAAAATACTTTTGAGGCCCTACTATTTGTCAGGACCCATGCTAGGTATTGTTGAAAATATAATGATGAATAAGATATAGCTCAGGACCTCAAAGTTTTTATAGGCTATTTTGGGAGACAGACAGGTAAATTAGAAAAGACCCTTGACATTTGTGAATTACTATTCATTGTTTCAGCTATCCAATTCATAAAGAGCCTCAAAGATCCATGACATGAATTTAATTGTAATGAGAATAATTACACTGATATGGACTGTTGAGAGGATTAATTGAGATAATGCATTTTTAAACACCCAGCATGAATTTGAGTCAAGAGCACTGTAAGAATCTTGTACAGGAGGGACTCACTTGGCTAGTCAAGCCAAACAGAGGGTGAGCAAATGGGATGGGTTGCAAGGAGGAGGGAAATGAAGGTAGACTATCCCATTCTCCAAATTTGGGGAAGGGAAAACATTTCTTGTAATTAATGAAAAAAATACATGGAATCAGCTGCACAAATTGTATAACATAAGTCATAGTCCAAGTTCTTGTGTGGCACTATTTTTTAAAAATTACAAACTATTTATCAAGATTGAAAAAAAGATTGAAAAGAAAAAGGGTGAGCATGCTGGTGTAAATCTAGTGACGATCACTCCTGCCATCTCCACCTAGATGACAATCTGCTTCCCTTCTGCACAAATATAGTTGTTCATATCAAATTGCACACTTTGCATCACTTAGAACACAAATTTATGATGCATCTTTGGTTGTCAGTCTTTGTTAGCTCTGATGACATTATTTGAGATTATCAAAAGCTTTTTCATTTTTCCTCCCTGGTCCTTTCTCAATGGCTGTGTTCAGAGCAGCCTCTGTTCTCTGTTTGTTTGTCTCTTTCTTTCAGCTTTTATTGTTTTCTCCAGCTATTGTCTCTTCTTTGCCTCATCGGGTTTGGTGAGGTTGGTCAGATAGAATTAGTGTCTCAGAAACCAGACTGTCCTTGTGTGCTTTGAAGGTTCAGGACCTTGGACAGCAACATGGGTGCCCTCCCCATTTAAACATTCTCATCATGCCAGGCCTGTGCAACCAATAATGAGCAGTAATCATAAATGTATGTGTCAGGGACCTGCCATAAGACTCAATTTAATAAGTGTTATCCTAGCAGAATAAACAAAGTATTGTAGGAGAACCAAGGAGGGAGAGATTGAATCTTCCTCAAGAATCTGGGAAAGTTTCCCACAGCAGGTGACAGGATACTAGGACCTGGGAGAGTAATAGTCATAGTATCCAGCTGTTTGAGCTGAAAGACATCTCAATTGTCATTGTATACAATTTTAGTTTGAAAAAAAAAGTTTTGCATAATGTATCAGGATTAAGATGAACTGTGAATAGAAAACCTAAATAAATAACTTAAAAGGGGTGCCTGGGTGGCTCAGTTGGTTAAGCATGTGACTTCAGTTCAGGTCATGATCTTGGGGTCTTGGGACCAAGTCCCTTTGAGTGAGGACACCGCTTCTCCCTCTTCCTCTCCCTCTGCCCCTCCCTCTACTTGTGCTCACTCTCTCTCTCAAATAAATAAACAAAATCTTATAAAAAAATAAATAAATAACCTAAAAATAAGGTAAAAGTTTGCTTCTCTCATGTAAGAGAAGTCCAGAGACAGTCAATACAGAGCTTTATGAAGACTTCACAATCCCTAGAGACCAAAGTCCTTATGTCTTTCTCTTCTACTATCCTTCATGGATTCAGTTCTGAAGGGTAACTTATGATGACAGCTAAAACTTCAGTCGTCACTGAAGTTACAGGCAGAAATAAGGGGAGAGTTATAATGGTACCTCTATTATCTAAGTCAGCCCTTTTTTATTTTTTATTATTTATATTATTTATTAATTTGAGAGCAAGAGAGCATGGAGTGGGGGGAAAGAGCAGAGGGAAAGAATCTCAAGTCGACTCCCCGCTGAGCACAGAGCCTAATTTAGGGCTTGATCTCAAGGCACTGAGATCATGACCTGAACCAAAATCAAGAGTCAGATGCTCAACCCACTGAGCCACCCAGGCATCCCCTAAGTCAGCCCTTTTTAAGGAGATGTCCTGGAAATTCCACCCTATAATTTCCATTCACATTTTACTGGTCATTCCTTGCTGCAAGAGAAGTTAGGGAACGTAATGTTTTAGCTGGACATGTTACAGCCCACAACAAAATGAGAATTTTGTTAGTAGGAAAGAAGAGGAGAGTAAGTATTAGATAGACAACCTGTAGTCTCTGTCACATTTAATGAACTCTGGAAGGGACCTTGCCTCCCGTGTATCCCAGAGCTTATCCCAGTGAATGAATAAACTGAATATTAGAAAAATTGCAAAATTTCCAATTCCTCATGAAAGTTTACTCTTTTTTCCAGAATTTCCACTCACTGGTCCTTATTTCTCCTCTGAAGTCACCCTGAGCAAGTCTGCCTTTGTCTTACATGACAAACCTTCAGATATCTGGAGATACTTCCCATATTCTGTCTCTTTCCCTCAGGTCTTTGCTTCTCCAGGACAATGACCTCCATCTTTTCAACCATTTCTTATAAGACACAACTCCTGGATTCTCCTTTCCAATTTGGCCTCCTGGCAGAAATTTTGTCCCAAACTCGAGCCAGGAATTAATTAATCCATTCCAACCATGGGCAGGGCCTAATTTCAGGTGCTGTCTGGACTCCATACTGACTAAAATAAGGCCTTATAAATTATTTTATTAAATTCCCTTGCAATTAAACCTCTCACGGGGTGCTTGGGTGGCTCAGTCGTTAAGCGTCTGCCTTCGGCTCAGGTCATGATCTTGAGATCCTTGAGTGTTGGGCTCCCCGCTCAGCAGGGAGTCTCCTTTTCCCTCTCCCTCTCCCCTTCCCTGCTGCGTGCACATGCACACACTCTCTCTCTCAAACAAATAAATAAAATCTTTTTTAAATTAATTTAATTAATTTATTTTTTTATTAAATACATTATTTATAATGTATTATTTGTTTCAAGGGTACAGGTCTATGATTCATCAGTCTTACACAATTCACAGCACTCACCATAGCACATACCCTCCCCAATGTCCATCACCCAGCCACCCTATCCCTCCCACCCCCCTCCACTCCAACAACCCTCAGCTTGTTTTCTGAGATTAAGAGTCTCTTATGGTTTGTCTCCCTCTCTGGTTTCGTCTTGTTTCATTTTTCCCTCCCTTCCTCTATGATCCTCTGTCTTATTTCTCAAATTCCACATATCAGTGAGATCATATTATAATTGTCTTTCTCTGATTGACTTTAAATAAATAAAACCTTTAAAAATAAATAAATAGACAGCAACAAAAAAACCTCTTACAAAATAGACGGGGGAGAAAAGAGAGACATATGAAAAGTAAAATACCAGCCCCAAAGTTGTCACCTGATATTCACAAAATATTACTTCCCTGTGTTTTATATTAATAGCCCCTGGGATGGCGGAGGTTTGCTTCTTGGTTGCAACCCCAGGATCTGCTTCCCTGCTTTCCTTGGAAGTTGAACATCCAGGTCCCATTCCCCTATTTCTCTTCTCCTCACAGCCTTGGGTCTCTCTGATTAAAACATTGTTCACATACTGGATGATGGAGCTTGCACTCTCTACCCTGCAGAGTCAGATGGAGCTTTTCTGGAAGATGGAGCCTCTAGCTCAAGGCCTCAAATTTGCCTGATCTCCCATTAAGTACCCCACCTACGCTTGATACAGCCTATCTTTCTGGATTCCCTGATTAACTATGCCTTTACATATTTTTTAAAAGATTTTATTTATTTACTTGACAGAGAGAGACACAACGAGAGAGAGAGCACAAGCTGGGGGAGGTGGGGAGGGGGCTGGAAGGCAGAGGGAGAAGCAGGCTCCCTGCTGAGCAAGGAGCCTGATGTAGGACTTGATCCCAGCACCCTGGGATCATACCTGAGCGGAAGGCAGACGCCTAACAGACTGAGCCACCCAGGAGTACCTGCCTTTACATATTTTATGAATATATTCACCTTCCCATGTAGCCAATACATAGACCAAGATACAGAATTAAAAAAATTTTTTTGAGTATAGTTGACATATGTTACATTAGCTTCAGGTGTACAAATAGTGATTCAACATTTCTATATATTATGCTATGCTTACCACAAGTGTAGCTACCATCTGTCACCATACAATGCTATTACAATATCACTGACTATATTTCCTATGCTGTACCCTTTATTCCCATGACTTATTCATTCCATAACTGAAAGCCTGTATATTCCGCTCCCCTTCACCCATTTAACCCATTCCCTCTACCTCCCTTCCCTCTGGCAACAATTAGTTTGTTCTCTGTGTTTATAGGTCTGATTCTACTTTTTTTTGTTTATTTATTTTGTTTTTTAGATTCCACATATGAGTGAAATCATATGGTATTTGTATTTCTCAATCTGACTTATTTCACTTGGCATAATACCCTCTAGGCCCATCCAGGTTGTCACAAATGGCGAGATCTCACCCTTTTGTGGTTGTATCATATTCCATTATGTATGTATACCACATCTTCTTTATCCATTCATCTATCAATGGACACTTAGGTTGCTTCCATGTCTTGGCTATTGTAAATAATGCTGCAATAAACATAGGGATACATATATCTTTTCAAATTAGTGTTTTGCTTTCTTTGGGTAAATATCCAGTAGTGGAATTATTGGATCATATGATATTTATATTTTTAATTTTTTGAGGAAACTCCATACTGTTTTTCACAGTGTCTGCACCAATTTACACCACCAACAGTGCATGAAGATTCCAAGATAAAGAATATTTTTTTAAAGATTTTATTTATTTATTTGAGAGAGAGAGAATGAGAGAGAGCACATGAGAGGGGGGAGGGTCAGAGGGAGAAGCAGACTCCCCACCGAGCAGGGAGCCTGATGCGGGACTCGATCCAGGGACTCCAGGATCATGACCTGAGCCAAAGGCAGTCGCTCAACCAACTGAGCCACCCAGGCGCCCAAGATAAAGAATATTTATAGCCCCCTAGAAGGCTCCTGTGTGCCTCCTTTCAGTGAATACTCACTCCTCAATGACAGCCTCTATTCTGGTGAGTTTTATCTGTTTTTGAACTTTAGATAAGTGGAATTATCCAGTAAGTACTCTTTTGCATTTGACTTCTTTCCTTCATCATTATGTTGGAGAGATTCACTCATGTTGTGAGTAGCACTATTTTGTTCTTTTCTATTGCTGTGTCCATTGTAGCAAATGCTTTCAATATCATTTCAATTTGAGTCCTAACTATAGCCAAGATTGAGAACCATGGTTCTAGCATCATCAAAAAAAAAAAAAAGTGTTTGAATCCTATCTTCAAAACTATTTGACCTGGATTTACTCCTGAAATGTCCATTCTCATGATCATTGGGCTCAATTAGCCATTGAGGTTCACTTAATTACCATAGCCCTTACTTGGCATCAAATTAACTCATCAAGGTCTAACACACCAACAGAACAGCATCTGGTAGGAGCTTTAGTAGTAAGCTTTAGTAGGCGCTCTTGTAGTAATCCAATGATTAGTTTTCTTTTGGGCCCCAAGGTGACAGCTCAGATATAAGGAGTTAAGATCACATCAGTGAACGTGGTGACAACCTTAGTTCAGAAATGACCTGTCTTAAATAAGAATCAATATTTTGTGTCCTATGGACACAGCTTTCAGGTTCCCTGTGGGAGATGAGTTTACTGCACTTAGGGAGATCCAAAGCCATGGCTTCCTACCGGACTTAAATACCCTGGCCCACATGGACTTTACCAATCAGGAGTTACTTTTACCATAAACAATGCTGCCTAATATCATAGCCCTCATTGCACCTTTGTTAGATTTCCAGGGAGGCAGAACTATAAAGTTAATCCAAATTTGTCCTAAGAGAAGGAGAAAGGGAAAAATGCTTTATTCATACTCCCTTCAGTTGACAGGTTACCAAGCAGATTAGGTCTGAAAATGTCTCTGCTCTTTGAGTCAAAAACAGTATTTGGCATAATAAAATGCTTAATAGATGTTTTCCAATGAGTAAATTATGACAAATAACAACATTAAAGTGTTACATTCATCTAAAAACAAAATGACTTAGACTCTTATGTTACCTTGGGTGAGTCTTAATTTCTCCTAATTCCTGCTACCTCTTTTTGTGAAATGAAAATAAGAACTTTTCCCATTTCATTGGGATTGTTACAAGAATTAAATGAGATACGGTATGTAAAAGATGTTACAAACAGCTATGCTTAATCCTCATTACTATAGATGGAGAGAAGAGGTCTAGAGAGAGGGAAAGCGATTTGTAGCAGGTCACATAGGGTGATGGAACTGTCCAGGTCTCCTGACTCCCAGCCTAGTGCCTGTCCACAATACCATGCAGCCCTTTCCACAAGTTGTTTCACCCCGTTATTGTTTAGGAAATCAAATATCACACACCAATCAGGACTTTAGTCCAAGAAAGAAAACTCTTGTGAAGGTCTACTTTGCACTGTATACTGCTCACCCATCTTTCACAGGACACAGTCCACTCATGTGCCCTTCTCCTGGTGTTAAGAGTGAAATTAAGATTTTTCTCCAGGCCATAAGAAAAAGTGAAAATTATGTTCTCAGCTTGCTGCTGACTAGCAGATGAAGGGCAAACAGAACCTCTAAGCATTCATTCTTAAAGGCTTTGTCTCCTTTTTCCTTTTCAATAGCCACTGCAAGGAGGGGGATGTGAAAAGCAATATGATCAGAATGTAATGAAAGAACAAATCTCACTGGGAGTTAAATACCATTGTTAAAAAAAAAAAAAGTCACCATGGGCAGAAGCCCAAAAATCAGAGGCTTCCCCCAGTGTTCTTTGAAACCATTTTTTTAAGCTGTTAAAAACACCCTTAAAATAAACCTACCATCTTGTGAGGACAGGAAGAAGGTTACCCGTCTTTCCATCACCATCTGCAGGGCTAGCTCAGCTTTAGGCTTCCTTGAGCCACACTCCCCCGCCTCCAGCCTGTTCTTTACAACATGGCAGGGTAGGGTTGATTATAGTCTCTTTCCCTAACTTAGCAAAATTCAGTTACAATTAAAATTTGAAGTGAACCAAGGAGAGACTATATAGTAGTTCGCTTCACAATGCATTTTGTTGTTGCAATTTCATATTCTCTAATAATTTCTAACATTGTGCTCAGCCATTTGTATTTATCAGTATAAATTTGGATCAGGTCAGTTTGTGAGTTGGGTCAGGGCTCAGGCTGCATTTAAGATGAGAACTTGATCTGCTACTGGGGTCATGGCTCCTACTTTGGTTGGGATCAGGGTTTACCCTGTAGCTCTGATTAGGGCTCAGTCTGTGGTGGGCTATAAATATAATCTGTGATTAGGGTAGAGACCTTTCTGTGATTTGCATGAGGGCTCCATCTGTGCTGGAATCGGTTCTCAACCTGTGACAGAGATCAGATTTGTTTATGGTGAGCCCTAGGATTCAGTCAGAGGTTGGAGTCATAGAAGGACAGGGTTCTATTCCAGGAAAGAAGGGCAGGAAATGTTGGTCAGAAGTAGAGTCCATTGAGAAGCTGTCAGACCAGAAGACTGAGCAGAGAACCAAATGGGGGGTTAAAATAGAGTTGGTGACCTCCATCAAAATGGCCTACATTAAAAGGACTAACAACACCAAGAGTGGGTAAAGATGTGGAGCACCTGGAACTTTCTTATACTGCTGGTAGAAGTATAAACTGTAAAACTATATTGGACAACTCTTTGGCAGTATATATAAAGGTGGGTATATATATATGTATTGTATGGATCAGCACTTCCACTCCTGGAATTGGCAAACGACTGCTACACACAACATGGAGAAATCTCACGAACTAGTGTTAAGCAAAAGAAGACAGACACCAAAGAGTAGATATTTTATTATTCCATTTATAAGAGGTTCAAAAACAGACAAAATTAATCTATGATGATAGGAGCCAGATAGGGGTTACATTTGGAGGGGGTATAGACTGGATGGAGCATAAAGGAGCCTTCTAAAAAGATGGTAGGGGCGCCTGGGTGGCTCAGTTGGTTAAGCATCTGACTCTTGGTTTCTGCTCAGGTCATGATCTCAGAGTGGTGAGATTGAGTCCCACATGGGGCTCTGCAGAGTCTGCTTAAAATTCTCTCTTTTCCTTTCCATCTGTCCCTCCTCCCACTCACTCTCTCTCTCTAAAATAAATAAATAAAATCTTTTTTTAAAAATAGATGGTGCAGGGGCACCTGGGTGGCTCAGTCGTTAAGCATCTGCCTTTGGTTCAGGTCATGATCCCAGGGTCCTGGGATCGAGCCCTGCATCGGGCTCCCTGCTCCATAGGAAGCCTGCTTCTCCCTCTCCCACTCCCCCTGCTTGTGTTCCCTCTCTCGCTGTGTCTCTCTCTGTCAAATAAATAAATAAAATCTTTTAAAAATAATAAAATAAATTTAAAAAGATGGTGCAATCTATGTTTTGAACTGGATAGTGGTTACACAGGTGAACATATGTAAAAATTCACTGAGGTGAACATTCAGTATTTGCACATTTTACTACATATAAGTTATATCTGAATGAGGAAAAAAGAGAGCAAGTGAAACCATATAGAGGTGTGGTTGGCTAGGAGTACCTGGCTGGCTCAGTTGGTAGAGTATGTGACTCTTGATCTCAGGATGGTGGGTTTGAGCCCATATTGGGTGTAGAGATTATTTAAAAAAAAATTTTTTTTTAAAGATTTTTTATTTATTTATTCATGAGAGAGAGAGAGAGAGAGAGGCAGAGGGAGAAGCAGGCTCCCAAGGAGCAGGGAGCCCGATGCGGGTCTCGATCCCAAGACCCTGGGATCATGACCTGAGCTGAAGGCAGACACTTAACGACGGAGCCACCCAGGCGTCCCCCCCAATTTTTTTTTTAAAAGTATGGTTGAGGGGCACCTGGGTGGCTCAGTCAGGTAGGCATCTGCCTTCTGCTCAGGTCATGATGCCAGGGTCCTGGGATTGAGCCCTGCATCAGGCTCCTTGCTCAGCGGGGAGCCTGCTTCTCCCTCTGCTTCTGCCTCTCCCCCTGCATGCTCTCTCTCTCCCTCTCTCTCTCTCTCTCTCTCTCTCTGCCAAAATAAAGAAATAAAATCTTTTTAAAAAATAAAAAAATAAAGTGTGGTTGAGGAGTGCCTGGATGGCTCAGTCGGTCCTTTTTTTTTTTTAAGATTTTATTTATTTGAGGGGCGCCTGGGTGGCTCAGTTGTTAAGCGTCTGCCTTTGGCTCAGGTCATGATCCCAGGGTCCTGGGTTCGAGCCCCACATCGGGCTCCCTGCTCAGCAGGAAGCCTGCTTCTCCCTCTCCCACTCCCCCTGCTTGTGTTCCCTCTCTCGCTGTGTCTCTCTCTGTCAAATAAATAAATAAAATCTTTAAAAAAAAAAAAGATTTTATTTATTTGAGAGAGTGTGAGAGAGAGAGAGGGCACTCATGAGCAGGGGGGAGGGGCAGAGGGAGAGAGGTAGGGAGAAGCAGAATCCCCGTTGAGCAGGGACCCCGATGCAGGACTCCATCCCGGGACGCTGGGACACATGGGACTCAATCCCACGAACCTGGGATCATGACCTGAGCTGAAGGCAGATGCTGAACCGACTGAACCACCCAGGCACCCAAGTGTCTGACTCTTGATTTCAGCTCAGGTCATGATCTCAGGGTTGTGAGACAGAGCCCTGTGTTGGGCTCCATGCTGGGCATGGAGCTTGCTTAAAATTCTCTCTCTCCCTCTCCTTCTGCCCCTCCCCTCTCCTCTCTCTCTCCCTCTTAAAAAAAATTTATTTTAGGGTGCCTGGGTGGCTCAGTCAATCAAGCATCTGCCTTCGGCTCAGGTCATGATCCCAGAGTCCTGGGATCAAGCCCGGCATCGGGCTCCCTGTTCACCAGGGAGTCTGCTTCTCCCTCTCACTCTGCTCCTCCCTCCCACCCCGGGCTCTCTCTCTCTCCCGCTTTCGCGCTCTCTCTCAAATAAATTAATAAAATCTCTTTAAAAAATTGTTTAAAAAAAAGGTGTGGTTGAAAAAAAATTAGCTAAAGATTGGCTGGAGAATTAACTCCTCAGTTAGGACTTTTCTGCCATGCCAACTGTAGCATTACTGTCGTGGCTTGTTGAGCCTGGGGAGTGGGCCTGGAGGGTGCCGGGAGTGAGAGGGTGCAACCTTTGAAGCAACCAGACTGGGCAGTAATACAGTGTTAAAAAGCCTCACACTTGGAGTCAGAAGTCCTGAGTTTGGATCTCAGCACTCTGCTTAGTATCTAATCCAGTGGGAAACACTGGTGTGTTGTGATCGGTCATGAGGAACACCACAAATCATTCACTGGTAATTATAAGTCACTGAAGCTTTTAATAATTTTCTCTTAATTCATTTCAATTCCTAATACATGTATTTGGTTAAAAACAAATTAAATCTTACAGAACAGTATACAGTGAAAAGTCCCTTTTGCTCCCATCCCTGACTCCAAACACCAGTTCCTCAGTCCCCTCTTGAGAGACAACCACTGTCATTGGCTTCTTAAATATCATTCCAGAGAGAGTCTATGCATATTCATGAATATTTCCTTGAAGAAAATCAGAGCAGATTCAAGGTATGCCTGTAATAATGTTGCTTGCATACTGAATTCTTCATTTTATTTTCAGAATGGAATTAAATTTTCATTATAAAAACAATACATGCTTATTTAAAATTGTATAAAGTAAAAGTGAAAACTCCTTCCACCCACTGTACTACCTCTCACTCCTTAATTCCAGAGTCAACCACTGTTAGCAGTTTCCTATGTGGCCTTCCTAATAGCTGTATGCATGTGTAAACATACAAAGAATAATACTATAAATAGTAAATTTGCAATCTGATTTTTTCATCAGCAATACATCAGAGATATCTTCCCACATCAATTACATACAGCTCAACTTACCCTCCTTTTTTTTTTTTTTTAAGATTTATTTATTTATTTATTTGAGAGAGAGAGCAAGGGTAGGGGAAGAGGCAGAGGGAGAGAGAGAATCTCAAGGAGACTCCCCACTGACCATGGAACCTGACGCTGGGCTCTGTCTCATGACCCTGAGATCAGGACCTGAGCCAAAACCAAGAGTGGGGCACTCAGCTGACTGAGCTACCCAGGTGCCCTTCAACTCACCCTTCTTAATGGCTACATAGCATCAAATGTTTTCCACTGGGAGAGAAAAGGGTAACTATGGGACGAGAATTACACATGGGTATGTGTCCATCTGAATTATCTGTCATATGTGTCCCAGAAGAAAAAGTGTGGAAAGCCGCTGACTTAACCCATCTGGGTCTCAGTTTCTTATCTGCAAAATGGAGACAACAATGAGATCCTGACTACCTCACAAGATTGTTGTGAAGACTGCACAGAGAGGCGAACGGGTGACAGAGGACCTTGAAAACTGAAAAGTGCTGCGCAAATGTGAGAGACTGTTCTTCCTGGAGGAGAGGAGTGAAGAGCAGTAGCTCCACAGTCTAAAGCTTACAACCAGCACTGATAATTGTTTTTTCTGCCCTTCTTCCACCAAATGAATTGATCATCTTTGCATAATAATTGTGAACATTTGTGGAGTTCTTTGTTAGCCATTCTTCCAAGATATATATGTAATAAATACATATATCATATATACGTATATATATATATACATATATATATATAATCTTCATTTAATCCCTCCAACAACTCTGTGAAATAGGTACTCTTATTATTCTCTTTTGGCTGATTCAGCAGTCAAGGCTGACATAGTTGGCAAGTGGCAGTCTTACTTCTGAATGATACTCTGTGCTATTCATTTGGAGGCTTTTGCCTTGCTTCAACTATATGGTTGGCCTGTGACTTGAATAGGCAGTTGGGGCGTATGCATTGGAGAAAGAAGTGGTTCGTTCCACTGAAAAAAAAATAAGTAAAAAGCAACCAACGACAACCTGAATCTCATAGGTAGTCACACTGCTGCCTGCTCTGAGACCCTTCATGACTCCCTCCTGCTAAATAAAAGCCAAGCTCCTCAGGCTGGTGTTCCAGGCCTTCCTTGTCTAGTCAAATAACCTTTCCAAGCCTTTGTCTTATGCCACAGGAATTTCTAAATCAATTTCTCCATCATTTCGTATTTATCTAGGAGCCTGCTATGGGTTGAATTGTGTCTCCTAAGAAAAAGATATGTTGAAGTCCTGACCCCTAGTACCTCAGATTGTGACCTTGTTTGGAAACAGAGTTGTTGCAGATGTAACTAGTTATGATAGAGTCACGCTGGAGTTGGGTGGAACCCGAATCCAATATGACTGGTGTCCTTATAAGAAGATGGCCATATAAAGAGAGAACAAGAACACCACGTGGCCACGAAGGCAGAGATTGGAACTATGCAGCTGCAGGCCAAGGAAGGCCAAAGATTGCCAGTAAACCACCAGGAGTTAGGCCGAGGAAAGGAACAATTCCCCTACAGATTTCAGAGGGAGTGCGACCTTGCTGACAACTTGATTTAGGACTTGTAACCTCCAAAGCTCTGAGACAATAAATTTCTGCTGTTTTATGCCACCTAATCTGTAATACTTTGTTACCACAGACCCAGGAAACTAATACAGAGCCTCCGCCATTTAACCCCCACACTGCAGATCTGCGCCCAAGATGAAATCAGGCCTTCTTTCTCCTGTCCCACTCCTGTTCTCTTAGCTGGCCATAGCCTCCTTTGCGGTCTGCTTGTACAACACTCAGACAATCACACCCATGACGTTCCTGGTCTCCCCCTTCTGCTCAGGCCGGCAGCACACCAGTGGTCTGTTTACTTCCCGACATGCCCTGCGCTGGGCCAGTCAGGTTCCCTGCCCCCTGCCTCTTCCTGGCTCAGGGCCAGCCCAGCCCCTCTGGGGAGACAGTAGATTGAAGCCCCCTTCTGGGTTGCCTAGGCGACAGTGCCGTCTGAGTGCCCTGAAGCCAGGCAGCTGTGGCTGCAGGGAAGGGAGGGACCAAGGGAAGGGGGGGTGCGGGGAACTGGGGGAAAGACCCAAGGATAAGTCATTAAAACTGGCTCTAGTACAAACCCAGAAGGTGAAATTAAAACTGCAGCCTTGCCATAACCAGCATTATAAAGCAACATGCAAGACTTGAGATGGAGAGGAAAGACTTTATTCAGGGAATTCTATAATGGAGCTCAGCTCTGTGAGTCTTTGAGTCCAAACCCCATTCAAACCTATGCTTTGAGGCCTTTTGACAGCATGAAAGATCGAAAGATAACAAAATTCAGGCAAATGGGGCCTGGCATTTTGTACACCAAGGGCAAATCTTCTACAAACTGATTTAAGGTGCACAGTAACTGAAGAGAAAGATGCTTGTGATTTTAGGTCAATAAGCAATGCCTGCTGTGTGCAGGGAACCCTGTGGGGTGCTATGTATATGGGGTGGGAGTACAGGGAGGAACAAGATGTTATACTTGCCCTCCAGCAGCATATAGTCCTTCTTTCAATCATTACTGCAGGAATGGACTTTTATAACAGCATCCTGGAACTCTCCAAGGTAATTTTTCTCAGTCCATCGGGTTACATAGGACTTCAGGGAGGCATGGGACTCCGTCCTAATCCATCAGGTCATCACATTGCCCTGGCCACAGATAGGTAGAGAGGTGAGCATATACCCAATCTCAGCCAATGACGAGTATTGAATCTTTTGCTAGAATTGCTGAGAGGAATACATGTTCTCTCTTCTGTGCTAGAAGCTGCCTCATCTTGTTACTGCATGGAATCTAATATGAAGCCAACATGGCGGTGAGCACAGCTGAGAGATGGAGGAAAATTGGGAGCTGATGATGTTATTTGAGCCCATGAATCAAGTCATGCCAGATCTATCCCAGACTTTGGGGTATAAGAGCCAATAAATTCTAAGTTTCTTGAGGTGGTTTATGTTACTTCCAATTCAAAAGATTCAATGCGATGCTTGGGTAGTGCAGTTGGTAGAGTGTCCCTCTTGGGTTTCGGCTCAAGGCATGATCTCGGGGTTGTGAGATCGATCCCTACCTCAGGCTCCATGCTGAGTGCAGACTCTGCTTGACACTTTCTTTTCTTTCCTTTTTTTTTTTTTTTTAAAGATTTTATTTATTTATTCATGAGAGACAGAGAGAGAGAGAGAGAGAGGCAGAGGGAGAAGCCGGCTCCCAAGGAGCAGGGAGCCCGATGCGGGACTCGATCCCAGGACCCTGAGATCATGACCTGAGCCGAAGGCAGACGCTTAACCATCTGAGCCACCCAGGCGCCCTGCTTGACACTTTCTCTCCCTTGCCCCCCCCCACCATGCTCTCTCAAAATAAATAAATAAATCTTACAAAGAGAGAGAGAGATTCAATAAAAGATATATTAGGAACTCTTTTTAACTGATTAATGCTTTCCATTCCCTATGTAAAATATGCCAATTTATGCCTCCATATCCTGAGCATTCACAGCCAATAAGCTGCTTTCTGCTACTTTGCCCCGAATTTGTTAGTTTTATTTATTTCTGCAATTATGTTATTTAATTAAATATTAAGTAAACTGCCGAAATACAAGTGCAAAAGGAAGGACAGTTCCTGCTTCTATGAAAACTAAGTTAAGGGGCGCCTGGGTGGCTCAGTCGTTAAGTGTCTACCTTCGGCTCAGGTCATGATCCCAGGGTCCTGGGATCGAGCCCCGCATCGGGCTCCCTGCTCCGCGGGAAGCCTGCTTCTCCCTCTCCCACTCCTCCTGCTTGTGTTCCCTTGCTCGCTGTGTCTCCCTCTGTCAAATAAATAAATAAAATCTTAAAAAAAAAAAACTAAGTTAAATGTTTTCAAAAGACTGGGTAAAAAGTAAGTATTTAAAAATTACTTTGGGGGTACCTGTGTGGCTCAGTTGGTTAGGCATCTGCCTTCGGCTCAGGTCATGATCTCGGGGTCCTGGGATCGAGCCCCACATCGGGCTCCCTGCTTGGCAGGGAGTCTGTTTCTTCCTCTCCTTCTGCTCCTCCCTCCCACTCGTGCTCTCTCTCGCTCTCTAAAGAGAGAGAGAAAAAAAAACACAAACTTAAAAAATTAAAATTAAAATTACTTTGGGGTTAGATACGGATACATACATAGTTAAAAATGAAAATAAAAACATGGATGGGTTTTACACTTAGCTTTGGAAGAGTCTTTAGGTTCTTTTTCCCCTCTAAAGAAACCAATGCTGGAAATAATGGACAATGCATATTGGGTGAGAAACAGGCCATTAATTGTCTCATAAAAAGCCTGGCAGCTTTCACCTGGGACAATTGGAACATTTTTCTCTGGAGGAAGCCAGGCACTAGGTAAGAAGTCTACCTATACTAAGACCACAATATTGTTAGGAAGCCCAAGCTAGTGGCATTGGGAGAGAGATGCCCTGCTAACCCCCAGCATTTCTAGCCAAGCGAGTGAAAAGCCATCTTGGATATCTAGCCCAGCTGAGTTTTCAGATGACTCCAGTCCTTGCCACCATTTGACTGCAACCTTATAAGAAATTCTGAGTGAGAACCACCCCACTGAGCCCAGTCTACCGACAGAAGCACAAGAAATAATAACACATTTTTTGTTTTAAACCACTTTATATTAGTTTGGTTTGTTCTACAACAACCGATAACCAGTCTCTTGTGGATGAAAGGAGAGAGTCACAAGAAAAGGAAGGCACTAATGTCAAATACCATAAAGAGATCAAAGAGGGTGAGAAAAGGCCATTGTATTTCACAGTTGAGAAGTCAGCATTGTCCTTCAAGCATGGCAGTTTCAATAGAATGGTAGGAGTGAAGGCAAATTGGAAGTGTTCTTAGGGCAAGTGAGTGGTAAGAAACAGATACAATGGCAGATTCGTCTTTTTTCTTTCTTTCTTTTTTAATGGTTTAACATGCACTTATGATTCTTACCTGAATCAATTATCTCATTGGAGATGGCAAAATGGAGAATTTCTAATTCTATCAGTCCTTCTACATTTATTAGCTGACATTCTTCTGCAAAGAAGAGTTTTCCCTCATCAATTGGGGATGAACGTAATTTCTTCCTAAAATGATACATTAGATGCTTCATTCTTTCTTTTTAATTACCAGTTTCCTGACAAAGGAGTTAGTGTCATTGTATTTCCATTGGTGGTAAATGAGGTCCCCCCTGCTTCTCTCTTTGAGTATCATTATGGGCTCATGTGTGGACTCATGTATCACATTTTTTCAATGTGTTACAATCAATTACAGACTAAATTAGTCTTTAAAAGAAGCAATGGAGGATAGGGCTAAGATGTGATCAGAAAATTCTAGAAGAATACAGTGGTTAAAGAAATACACACACACACACACACACCCTTATCAATGATCAAAAAATGGAAATCAAAACTATATAAAAGAGAAAAAACTATAAAATATCCAATTCTGCTACTGGATATATAACCCAGAGAAATTCTCACATAGGTCTCATAAGGTGCATGTATGAAGATATTCACAGCAGTGTTGTTTTGGGTTGTGAGGAGCAATTTGGGTGTCCATAATTGAAGAAGTCCTTAAGCAAAATGTGGTGGGTGGAGTACTATTCGTTAGTTAGAAGAGGTGGAGCAGATCTTAAAAACATGTTACTGCAAGGAAGAACAAAAAGAAAAAAATATATATTTTATAATATTATTTATGTAAGAAAAAATACATGAATCTAAACAATAATACACATTTTTAAATAAACATCTACAAACAAAAGGATATATACTTAACATACTGGAATGATTTCCTTGAGTGAGAAAGGGGACTGAGATTGGAGAATATGGATAAAAGAGACTAATAAGTAAAATCAATATGAGAGGCTTTGTGAGAAGAATAGGATCAGTCAATCCCCTATATTTCAATAAAAATAAATAAATGATTAAATAAATAAATTGTGATAGTCTTTCTGGAAAGTAAAACCTTTAAAAACATTGACCTTGCAATTTTTTTAGGAATCTAGCCTAAGGAAATAGAAACTTATGCTTATTAGCATTTTAACAGTAAGAAAAATGGTCAGCTTGTGTTCTATTGCTCTCACCCACAGCCTGCAATGTACATCCCCAGGTGGTTCAGGGAGGCCTCAGGGGTGTTTCACAGGTGTTTGTGATGTGCTTGTGAACAAGTATAGACATGTGATATTGGGGGTTAAATGCATCATTTCCTGCTCCAGCTCCTTCCATGTGATATTGCTATTTCCACTGCCTTTGCTGGGCATGGTTACAACGGCCATTGAGTTCTACCATTTCTGGAGTCCTTCAGTTGCTAAGGCTGCAGTGTTATTCTGTGATGGAGCCGAGACTATCTGGCTCTTCTTTTGGTTTTACACACTATTAAAGGTTTATTGTTGTGTGTTACAATTTTTCTGGAAGTAACTCTTTTGGTGTTTTCTTATCATCTCCCTCCTCTACTCATTCCCCCTCCAGGAAAAACAAACAAACAAACAAACAAACCAAAAGACAAAGCAAAAAACAACACCTACAAAGCATGCTGGAAGACAAATACAAATAATAGATGTGCTGGGCTTAAAAGTGAAATGAGAAATGCAACTCAAAACCACAATGAGATACCACTTCACAGCCATTAGATGGCTGATATTAAAAAAAGAAATGAAAAGAAAATGACAAGTGTTGGTGAGGATGTGGAGAAATTGGAACCCCTGTGTGCTGCCGGTGGGAATGTAAAATGGTGCAGCCACTGTGGAAACCAGTTTGGTGGATTCCTCAAAAAGTTAAGTATAGAATTACCATATGATGCAGGCTTTCTCCTCCTAGGTGGAATACAAAAGAACTGAAAGCAGGGACTCAGACACTTGTATACCAATGTTCAAAGCAATATTATTCACAATAGCAATAGTCAAAAGGTGGAAGCAACATAAATGTCCATTGATGAATGAATGGACAAACAAAATAGTGGAATGTTACTCCGCTTTAAAAAGGAATACAATTCTGATACATGCTACAACATGGTTGAACCTTGAAAACAGTATGGCAAGTGAAATAAGCCAGACACAAAAAGACAAATATTGTATGATTCTATTTGTATGAGGTACCTAGAATAGGCAAATTCGTAGAGACAGAAAGTAGAATAGAGGTACTAGGGACCGGCGGGGAAGAGAATGGGAAGGTTATTGATTAAGAAGTACAGAGTTTCTGTTTGGGTTGATGAAAAAGTTCTAGCAATGAATAGGGGTGATAGTTGAATAACTTTGTGAATGTAGTTGGTATAGACTGAATTGTGTCCTGCTCAAATTCGTATGTTGAAGTCCTAACCCTCAATGTGATAATATTTGGAGATGGGGCCTTTGGGAGATAATAAGGTTTTGAGGTCAGGAAGATGGGGCCCTCAAGTTGAAATTAGTGCCCTTATAAGAAGAGACACCAGAGAATTTGATCTCTCCCTCTCTCACCCCCACCACCATGTGAGGGCACAGTGAGAAATCAGCCATCTACAAGCCAGAAAGAGAGCTCTTACCAGAAACTGACCGTGTTGACATCTTGATCTTGGATTTCTAGTCTCCAGAACTGTGAGAAAATAAATTTCTGTTGTTTAAGCCACCAGCCTTTAGTATTTTGTTATGGCAGCCCAAGCTAAGACAATAGTTAATGCCACTGAACTGTATACTTGAAAATGGTTAAAATGGTAAGACCTATTATGAATATTTTACCACAATAAAAAAAAATAAAAAGCAAAAAATGAAATGGGCAATTCTGTTATCTTGCCTCTCTGCATATCTCTCGATGCCAATCTCAGAAAGGCATTAATAATTGTATAGCAGTGACTCTTGTCCAAATCCCTCAGCCCTTCTGCCTTATATGGATGAGGAAAGTGAGGATCACCGCAATAAACTGATTTAACGGGGATCGTAGTTCTCTGTTCCTCCCCATGTATACCCTACCTTCAAGAATGGCACTACTATCACCCAGTTGCCCAAACCAAAAATCTTTCTCATCCTTGATTCTCTCTCATCTTCCTCAGCAGCTATGTCTTGATGATTCTACCATCTTTATACATCTGTATTCCTACCATCTCTGCCTCAGTTTGGGTCACTTTGGTCGCTTGCCTAACAACACACATGGATGTGGTCCATACTTTTTTTTTTTTTTAAGATTTTATTTATTTACTAGAGAAAGAGAGAGAGAGAGAGCATGATCAGGGGGAGGAGCAGAAGGAGCAGAGGAGGGAGAAGAAGACTCCCCACTGAGCAGGGCACCTGACATCAGACACAGCACCGGGATGGCCCTGGGGGGTTGATCCCAGGACCCCCAGATTGTGACCTGAGCTGGAGTCAAACGCTTAAGAAACTGAGCCATCCAGGTATTTCTGTGGTCCATTCTTTCTTTTGCACCCCTTAACTGGCAAGGTGAGGTGGCCCAAGGCCTGACCTGGCTCTCTCCCTTGTTTCTTCCTGGACTGCAAGGCAGCCTCAGTGGGGTCTTTTGGTTGCTGGATTAAATGACTTGCCTGCCCCTTTTCTTCTGGTGGGAAATACATTTGACCAAATTGGAGTTTTAAGAGTTGAAACTGGGATTTGGGCATTGGGGTGGAAATAGGCATGATTTTGTTCAAGGCTCCAGAGACCTATTAAAGGACAGAAGAATGCCATAGTCTATGGGCATTCTACAGAAGGCATTGGGACTGAAGCCCCAAGTAGTAATATGTTACCTGCCACGGGAAAGTGAAGGACGGGATTCAGGAAATACTAGGACCCTGAGATCAAGAGCAGGGATCAAAAGTGGGACACCTAACCGACTGAGCTACCCAGGTGCCCCTGACCAATTACATCCTTAAAATTTTCCCTGTCCACTTTCCCCAGCCTGTTTCACTTGGTAAACTCCTAGCCATCCTTAAGCTCTTAACTTTTTTATTTTTTAAGATATTTTTTATTTATTTATTTGATAGAGAGACAGCACAAGTAGGCAGAGTGGCAGGCAGAGGGAGAGGGAGAAGCAGGCTCTCCGCTGAGCAGGGAGCCCAATGCCGGGCTCGATCCCAGGACCCTGGGATCATGACCTGAGCTGAAGGCAGCTGCTTAACCAACTGAGCCACCCAGGTGCCCCAAGCTCTTAACTTCTAAGAATTTATCTCACCATCCTCCAAGGACACTTGTAAACTCTTTGAAGTCTGGGACTATATCTTCATTGTATCTCCAGGGCCTGGCATTGCTGACGACTGAAAGATCATGTACCTAGTGATTGTCAGAGTGGAATTTAAAATGTCCGTTGCCACAGATTCATCCACACTTCTTTCTCATGGGGCCAGCCTAGCACTGTAGCACTGTGCCTTGTTAACTTGTAATGTGTTCCCTCTCTACTCAGTTCCCAGTTGGTCGCTGCATGTGGGGAAAGGCTGAGGATAATGCTTTATTGAAACGATCTAGTCAGCAGTTTAGCTGCACCCTCACCCACACGGCTGTACTTAACAGCACTCCTAGCACATGGCTGAGTTTTATTCTGCTCCTCTATGGCTTTGATATAAGAGTCAGAAAAACATGAAAAGGAAATGGGTTCAGTAACCAATATCCCATCCAAGGAGAGGAGGGCCGCCAAGGGGGTCACGAATCTGCAGAATTCTTCTCAGAACACCATCAGCACAGCTCAAAAGCCTTTCCTCACTTCCCGGCCTCTCTCTCTTGAGACTAGGCCCAGCTGGGTTAGATGGTTTCCTGTAAGTCTTTTAACAACAAGGGCGTTTAAAGTAAGAGGAAGAGAAAGTCGGAGGAGGGGGCAAGGGGCCAGGGCCGAGCCAGGCTGGCTTTTGCTCATAATTCAAGATGGGTCTCTAAATTCAGAGAAGGCAGCGCATCTCCCTCCTCTTTCGTTTCTGCCTCTACTATCCTCTCTGGGTCCGCTGATTGATCACTGAGACGCAGCTCAAGAAGGGGAGAGAGTTTCTTTCCTAAGTGTCTGAAAGGGAAAAACTTTGAGCAAACAGCCAAAAGAGGGAGCGAGGGAGGGAAAGGAGACTGACTACAGTGTGGGGAAGAGAAGGAGGGAGGCCGAGGGGGCACGAGCCGTGCAGTGGGAGGCCGGCGGGCGGGCGCGCCGGCGAGCTGCAGCCACCCAGGCCGAGCCCCTGGCAAACTCGCGGGCGCAAACACTGGCGCCGGAGGAAGCCGCGCAGCTGAGCCCCAGGCGCAGCCGGGCCTGGGTGGCGCGGGGCCCGGCCTGGGAGGCCCGAGCCTGTGCCCAGGAGGCGGACCGGGGGCGGAGCCGCCCCCGGAGCTGGGCTCTCCCGCGGGCGGCCCTTAGTCTCCCCGCCTCGGCGAGCTGCCGCGGCTGAGGATGCCCTACGGCGCCGCCTGTCCAGCTCCGGAGCCGCGGCTGAGGAGCCGGCCGCCCATTGGCGGCGGCGGCGCGGCGTCTCCGCCCCCTCCGCGTTCCCGCCCCCTCCGCCGCCGCCGCCGCCGCTTCCCGGCTCCGCCTCCTCCCCCTCCGGGAGCCGCCTCCGTCGCCGCCACCGCCGCTGCTGCCGCCGGCCCGGGCCCAGCCAGCGCCCGCCCGCCGGAGTCGAGTCGCAGTCGGAGCCGCTGCCCGCGGCCCCGCCATGAGCGGAAGCGCCGCCGCCGCGGTCGCCGCCGCCGCCGCCTCAGCAGCTGCGGCCGCCGCGCACTTCCAGCCTCAGTCGTCGTCTCCCAGGCCGGGCGCCGCCGAGCTCGGGCCCCTGCGCCGCCCGCGCCCCCCGCCGCCGCCGCCCCGGCCCGAGCCCGCAGCTGCCGGCCGCCTCAGCCCTTCGGGCCACGGGCCTCTCCGGGCGGGCGCCCAGGGTGGCGGCGCCTGCGGCCGAGCGCCAGGAGCAGGTACGGGGTCCGGGAACGGGCCGGGCGGGGAGGGGCGTGGGTTGGTTTCGGGGGTGGGGGGCCCAAAGGCGTGCGGTCCAGCAGTCCGGCCCCGCGGAGGGGGTGGAGCGTTGTCCGGGTCAGCTTTGTCCGGCCCCGGAGCCCCCGTGAGCCCTGAGTCCCCGTCGCGCCGAGCGGCTCACAAAGCGTTTTCCCACCCGGTGCGTAGCCCCCTCCCCTAGGGTGGGCAGGGCAGGACCTCTCTAGGTCTCCGCTTGGCGGAGGAGGAAACCAAGGCGTACAGGGGGAAGTGACTTGCCCAAGGTCACGTAGCCGGTGAGAGTCGTAGCCTGGTTGGGACCCAGGGCCACCCTGGGCCGGCGCGGGCCCGGAGCAGGGGGGCTGGGAGGAGGAAGAGCCCCTAGACCCCCGGACCCGGGAGACATTGATCGGGAGGAGGGGGCGCTAGGCCCTGCTCTCAGACACGCCCACCCAACGCTTTTTAGGTGGGCTTAGGAAATAGGATGTCTTGCGGTGCGGGACGGAGGAGAAGGGGCCGCTTTGGGGGCTTGGTGGTACCCTGGGGAGCCGATTTGGGGAGCCTTAGGGGGAGAGAGTTGTGTGTGGGGTGTACTCTCTGGGAGAGGGCTTTCTTGAGTGAATGGGGCAGAGCTTCAGAAACTTCTCATCGTGGGGACCGTTTGGTCTCTGCCAGGCCACCTTGCCCACCATTGCCCGGACTAAACCAATCCAGCTGAAATTAATAGGAGGGAGGCCTTCCGCTTTTGTGGAGACACCCATAAGGTGTCGATTTTCGTGAAGTGGTCCAAGTTTCGTTCGTGCCCCCAACAGGAGTGCGTTTAAGGCCCTAGTAAAAGCATTTCTGCTATAGAAGGCCGAATGAGTTTTTTTCCAGGTGGTCTGGATCTGTCACCCATGGAGAACCCCTAGAGAACAGCTATCCCAAGCGTGAAGGGGAACGGAAGCGGGGAGGATTGAGACAAGTCACCCGCCTGTCTCGCGTGTTAGGCAGGGCCATATACTGTATGGGACTCCCATATTTCTTTAGGGTGGGTGATTTTGACTGTGGACGCATCTTGGGAGGAGGAGAGCACTGGAGTTCTAGAGACAGCGAGCGAGAGAGGGAGCAATGAAGAGGGTCCTGTGGCGCTGGGAAATAGAAGCTGTAGAAAGGGAGAAAAGAAGATATTTAGTCATTGTGGGGGAAGGGCGATGAAAGGGTCGCTGGAGGGAAGGGGGCAATGTCTAGTCCTGAGAAAAGTTGGGATTTTTTCAAAGAGGGAGTCAAGGGTGATGAGTTTGAAAGGAGTCTGTTAGAGATGGATGGTATCTTACAAGGATGAGTAATAGGTATTGGTCTGCAACAATTCCTTCCTTTTCTTCCAGTAAAGACCCTTACACTTTTATATAAATGTTTTAGCCTTCGCATTCCCCACCCCCCATTCTCTCTCCTGTTCTAAGGCTGCTGGCCCACGGTATTGTCTTGGAAGTAAGGCTTGACAAAAGAGGGAAGGGGAAGACTAATTAGCAAATGCATTAATTAGGGCCCTTTGTCGGAAATGATTCTTGTTTAAGACAGCTGTTTTCTAGCTGCCCACCTGCACTTCAGCTTTCCAGCTGTGGTGGCTGTTGGATGGGTACTGTAGAAGAACTGCCCTGATTTAGACAAGCTAGATTAGATTTTTCTTGAAAAACACCTCTATTTGACAAATATGTATAAAAGCATGAAAATTTACTGGTCAAAGATTTTAATCAGGGAAATGCAAATGGAAACAACAGTGAGGTGCCATTTCACACCCATCAGATTGGCAAAATTTAAATGCTGTGATAACCAAGTGTTAGTGAACTTAAGGGGAAATCAACGTTTATTTCCTGCTAGTGGAAATGTAAATGGATATAACCACCTTGGAGAGCAGCGCAGTGATGTCTTATTGGAGAGCTAATATACCTACTTACCCAAAATGTCTGTTTCTGGCTCTAAGAAATCTTAGTACCTGGTGTCCAAGAAAAGAAGTGTGAAAGAAGTATAAGCATGCTCATTGCAGCTTAAATGGCCACCAGCAAGGGAAATGCATAAATTGTTAGATAGTCCCACACAATTGAGTCTTACAGCACTGAAAAATAAACTATAGCCACATGCGTTAAAATGATTGAATCTCACAAACATAATATGGGGTGGGGGAACAGGTTATAGAATTCTTTTTTTTTTTTTAAAGATTTTATTTATTTATTTGAGAGAGAGAGAATGAGAGAGAGCAAGCACATGAGAGGGGGGAGGGTCAGAGGGAGAAGCAGACTCCCTGCCGAGCAGGGAGCCCGATGCGGGACTCGATCCAGGGACTCCAGGATCATGACCTGAGCCGAAGGCAGTCGCTTAACCAACTGAGCCACCCAGGCGCCCCAGGTTATAGAATTCTTACAAAATGTTTCCACTTGTATAAAATCTGAAAACATGCAAAATAATATTGTTTGTGGCTATGTACATATATAGTAATAGTATAAAAACATGCATGGTAACAACTAACACCAAATTCAGAGTAGAGATTATCTCTGGGAACAGAAGATGAGGGATGGGATTGGACAGGGGTACGCCTAGGGCTTTAATAATATCTAATATTCCATTACTAAGGAATCTGAATCAGATAATTGCAAATTAGGATTTGCTTATTTTGGGTGTATGGTCAGAGATATTCAATATCTTATTTTAAATATTTTTCAGATGTTTGAAATATTTCTCACAGGCAAGAAATTTTCTTGTTTTATGGAGTGCAGTATTTTTGTCTCATAATAATGAAACTCTTTCTACAGACTCCAGTCCATCACAGTCTGGCAGGTATGCAGGCTGGTGATCCTTTTCTCACCCCTTTCTGACCTGCAAAGCCTAGTGTATTGCATTGGATGACTTTTATTTTGGAATTGCTGATAGGCATGGAGGATTCCTCAGTCTTTCTAAACTTTCTAATGGACCTAGGTCAGCAGTTTGAGCTTTGTCCCAGGACGTTCAGACTTATCTGATGTAGGGAGGGACCCAGAAATCTGATTCTGAAAAAGTTCCCCAGTAGATTCTGATGCCCACTAAAATTTGAGAGCCACTGCCTTGGGCTCCTGACTCTGGGCTGTACTCCATCTCAGCTTTGCCCCAGGCTACCTTCTCTGGCCCTTCCTGCATGACTAGGACTAATTTGGGCCCATGTGATACTTAGCCCTTTTGTAGGGCATAAAAGAATGATAGGGGTGGAAGCTATTGAGTCTTAAGCCCTTTATAATGTGGTTGTCTAGTCCTCTTATTTTCATGCAGGTAGCTAAGGGGCCCACTGCCCACCAGGGCTGTTTATCAGGTTTTACAAACTTTAACCACTTGTGTCACAATATGGAGTTTTATAATTAGGGCAGGAGCAAAAAGGGCTAACAGAAGGAAAACCAAATTTGGAGAAAGGAAACCCCCAACAGTAAATGTATGTGATCGTGCCTTTTCCACAGATGATAGTGATTGTTTTAGTGCTTTAGCTTATGACATGCATTTAAATTTCAGCTATTTGAGCCTACAGTCAAAGATTAGGGTCTCAGATAACAACTGATTATCCCCCTCAAGATGGAAGAATTTCCTTTCTCCCAAATTTGCTAGTTTTACTTCTCTGCCAGACCCTTTTTTCTCTAGTCCTAATATGTTTGGGAATGAATTTACATTCGCAAATGTGAGGATTTCCGGTAATGAAATTTGTGAAATGCCTGTTTGTCTTCGGGAAGGTTCTTCTTTCTGGACACCCACTTTGGAAGTGCAGTGCTCCTCCAGGTGTCCTTTTGCAGGGTTGCTGTGTTAGGTTGTATAGATTGTGCCCAACACGAGGTCACCTGTTTTGTGTGGGGAGTGGGAGTGGAAATTCACTTGTGCTCCACTTACCAATTGAGCATTTTGTAGGGGTGCCTGGGTGGCTCAGTCGGTTGAGCATCTGACTTTTGGTTTCTGCTCAGGTCGTGATTTCAGGGTTGTGAGATCAATCCCCGCATCAGTCTCCACACTCTGTGTAGAGTCTGCTTAAGATTCTCTCTCCCTCTCCCTCTGCCCCTTTCCAACCCTGTGCTCACTCTCCCTCCCTCTCTCTCTCTCTCAAATGAATAAATCTTAAAAAAAAAAAAATGTGTTTCCTGTGGAAATGTGTCCCTTCAGAGAGGGGGCACACGCTTTTCTAATTCTCATCGAGTGCCTCATGAACTAGCTTGGCCTTGCAACTTTGGAAGGCTCCGAGGCAACCTTGTTGCTCCATGTGTCACTAACTGTGCCATCCGTAGTTAAACGGACTCTGTGAAGAGGGCAGGTCAGTTTTGGGCCTTGAGTTTGGAGAATTTTCTCCACCTCAACTTTTCAGTGGAAGGAACCTACCCCTGGCTTTTCATCACCATGCTCAGTTAAACCGAGATTTCAGCTTAAAATTGTAAAATTTGTTATGGAGCTGGAGAAATATGCACAATTTTGAAAATATCATTATTTATGAAAAGATGGAATGAGAGAAATATTAAAAAGACAAAGCATCTGGTAATTGAAGAAGATAAAGTAGTTTCTTCTTGGATATTTGCTCTTGCAATCTTGCAGTGCTTACTTTGAGGGGGAAATACAATGTTGTTTTTCTCTTCCTATTCCCCCTACACTAGCATTCCTGAATTTCTTAAGACCTGAGGCTTTTTAGCCAATTTTGAAAATATTTACCCATTTGTATTTTCCATTAAGTGGTTGTTTACGCTTCCTGCTGTTTTATTTTTTCTTGGAGAGAGAGGAGGGGTGTAGTGCTGAACCAAGGACAAGACTGGACTTCCTACTGCTTTTACAAATAATGGCAGTGTGTTTTTCAGAACAGTTGTCATGGAAGAGGGCTGTTCTGCGGGCTCAGGGGAGAGGTACATTTGAAGTGGTTTCTGTTGTCTTTATTATTATTTTTTTTAAACATGATCCAGGGTGTTGGTTACAGAGTTCCATTGTGCTTTTGCTGCTGTCTTGAAGGAGTTTTGTTTTTTTCTTTGAAGAAAATGTATTTAAAACTAAAAATGTTTAACAAAAATAGTCTTATGCCCACACGAGGAAAATAAACAGTTCTCACCTATGGGCCTTACCCAAAACAGTTTGAATTTTCTTTCCAGTTCTGTTTAAATGGATATTAGTGCTATTTTAGGATGGCTTAGAACAGTTAACTGGAGTGATGTTGGGCAGGTGGAGGAGGAGAATGATGGGATTATACTGGAGTTTATCAGTGGTTCCCCTCAGTCTCGATATGGAAAACTATCACTGTATTGTCTGCTTTTGTGATAAAGTATGTGTAGAAATAAGGGAGAGATTATGAGTTTTGGTATATGTAATAATTTGATCCTTTTGAAAGAAAAAGCAGAGGGAAGAAGTGGTAAGAGGAAGAAACACATGCATGGAAAAGAGAGTAGCAAGCAAATAGTAATGACATTTTGTAGTGCTTTTGGGATGTTCTTTGAGTTGAAAGTTACCTGTCTGTATCCGTTCTGCTTCACCTTTGATTTCAGTGTCTGAAGATGGTGCTTACTGATCTTCAGTTGAAACCTGTTTTATTGTCATGGAGCTGGAAAGTGAGCAGTTTTTTTGTTTTTGTTTTTTTTTTAAGATTTTATTTATGGGCGCCTGGGTGGCTCAGTTGGTTAAGCGACTGCCTTCGGCTCAGGTCATGATCCTGGAGTCCCTGGATCGAGTCCCGCATCGGGCTCCCTGCTCGGCGGGGAGTCTGCTTCTCCCTCTGACCCTATCCCCTCTCATGGGTTCTCTCTTTCTCATTCTCTCTCTCTCAAATAAATAAATAAAATCTTAAAAAAAAAAAAAGATTTTATTTATTTATTTATTTGAGAGAGAGAGAGAGAATGAGAGAGGGGAGGGTCAGAGGGAGAAGCAGACGCCCTGCTGAGCAGGGAGCCCGATGTGGGACTCGATCCCGGGACTCCAGGATCATGACCTGAGCCGAAGGCAGTCGCTTAACCAACTGAGCCACCCAGGTGCCCCAGAAAGTGAGCAGTTTTGAAGACTTGGCTGAGGTGGGAGGCTAGTCTAAAAGTAAAAACAAGTATCCATTTTGTAATTGCTTTTGTAAATAAATAGGAGTTGAGACTCTCATAATTAACCAAAGTATTTTTCTTTTGGCTTTTAGGCTGTCTCATTTAATAATTGTTTTAATACATTTGTCTTCCTATGTAGATTTTTGTTGCTGCCTCAGTACATATTTGAGCATCTGTTGGGTGCCATAATCCCAGTACTAACCACTGGTACATGGGGGTGATAGCCTTCATTGTCAGAGACTTCATTACCTGAGTTGCTGAGAACGGCACTGAAGACTGCGCTTCAGCTTGTGCTTTCTTTTTTCTTTTCTTTTTTTTTTTTTAAGATTTATTTATTTATTTATTTATTTGAGACAGAGAGAATGAGAGAGACAGAGAGCACATGAGAGGGGGGAGGTTCAGAGGGAGAAGCAGGCTCCCTGCCGAGCAGGGAGCCCGATGTGGGACTCGATCCAGGGACTCCAGGATTATGACCTGAGCCGAAGGCAGTCGCTTAACCAACTGAGCCACCCAGGCGCCCCAGCTTGTGCTTTCTTTTCTCCCTTTTATCATGCTTCCTTCTTCTCCCTGGTCTTTTGGGCTTGGTGGTGGTCTATCCATCTGTCAGGGGATCTCTCCACATGTGAGGGGTGCAGAGGCTTTACAGAGCCTTTTGACTGGGCACCCTTAAGTAAAACCCCTCGAACAGTATTGAGCTAGACTTGAGGGCCATCATAGGGGCTCCAGCTCCTCTTCCTTCTCTGCTGCCTGGGTTGCCACCACCCACCCTTTGCTGTGGAGCCTGGAAGGCGCCCCCCTCACCCCCAGTTATACAAAGAGGCTTTGTGCTCTGAGGATGTTCTAAAGGCGGGATCACTGTAATTATAATTCCCCAAGCACAACCAAGTAATGGGGGCAGGCAGGGTAAAGATGGTATCCAAGTTCTTGTTGGTAGGGAGAAGTCAGGGGGGGATTAAAAATCATCTGGAGACAGTACCAAAATGGATAATGGAGCGTTGTTGGGAATGCTGATGGGAATGTGTTTAATTGAATACATTTCAGATTTTTAAATTCTAATACTTGCAAGATACTTGAAGCTTTAAAAAGCATAAGACAGCCTGAACTTTTTTTTTAGGTTTTTTTTTTTTTAGGACTAAAATTATAACAGAAAATTACTTTAGGAGAAGGTGAGTAGAAATCTCAGCCTACTTTGCTTTGTGTTTGTGTTGCCAGAATGATTGATTGCTCAAGAAAGCCAAATACATATCTTACTTACTATCCAGGGGGTGCTCTTACTAATCCAGCTTTTTTTATTTCTAAAAGTAAGCTCTGACATTTTTGGGAAGCTGATTTTCTCCTATCACCACAAGAAGAAAATCAGTGTGGGGATATATGCTTAATAAACTTTTTTTTTTTTTTTAAGATTTTATTTATTTATTTGACAGAGAGAGACAAAGCAAGAGAAGGAACACAAGCAGGGGGAGTGGGAGAGGGAGAAGCAGGCTTCCCGCCTAGCAGGGAGCCAGACGCGGGGCTCAATCCCAGGACCCTGGGATCATGACCCGAGCAGAAGGCAGACACCTAATGACTGAGCCACCCAGGCACCCCTATATACTTAATAAACTCTTCTATCAACCATCCTATGTCATGGTGGCTTCCAAGCTCTATTGGTAATCTTCTAGTGAAAACTTTTTTCTTACTATGTTAACTATTAGTATATTACTCTGATTAGTGTCTCAAACTTTTTTGTTTTTTTTTTTTAAAGAGCAGTGCACCAAACAATTGACTGCAGAGATTATCTTTAGACTTTAGGATAGTGGACTCAAGTCGTCTTTTATGCAAGGTGAGGGGAAAAGATCCTTTTTATTCTTAAGATTGGCACTGACATCTGTGGTGAGTGAAGCAGTCAGGGAGAGTGTGTGTTCTATATGGAAACCTATAGGTACTGTAGGCTTGACCTTCATCTGATTACTTGTTGGAGTCAGGTCAAGACTTGGACCTTTATTTTTACTGTCTAGAGTGATTTTTGTCCTGTTGGAGGAAATCTCCCTTTTTTTTTTATTGACAAAAGTGTGTGATGTGATGATTTGATATATGAATGCATTTTGAAATGATTACCACAATCAGGTTTATTAATACATCCATCACATCATATAGTTACCTTTTTTTTTTTATGATAATGTTTCAGATCTCTCTTAGGAAATTTCAAGAATATAATACAGTGTTATTAACTATAGTCACCATGCTGTACATTAGATTCTCAGAACTTACAATTGAAGGCTTGTGCCTTTGACCAACATCTCCCTATTTTCCCTACTTCCCAGACCCTGCTAACCACCATTCTGCTCTTTTTCTATGAGTTTGACTTTTTAAATTAAAAACAAATTTTTTTTTTTTTTTTTTTTTTAGTTTCCACATATAAGTGAGATAGTACCGTATTTGTCTTTCTCTGGCTTATTTCACTTAACATTATGTCCTCCAGGTTCATCCATGTTGTTGCGAATGGCAGGCTTTCCTTCTTTCTAATGGCTGAATAATATTCTGTTGTACATATATGCCAAATCTTCATCCATTCATTTGTTGGACACTTAGGTCCTATCCTAGCTGTCGTGAATAACACTGCAAGGGACGTGGGAGTGCAGATAGCTTGAAGAAATCTACCTTAAATTAATCTTCACATAAGACTACAGGGTAGTCTATTACAAAGATATTGCCCATATAATTCTTGGAAAAGACTACCAATTTGACCGCTAAATTTTATGAGATTTAAAATTAGGATCCATTTTATCTGCTTTCAATGAAAAGTGAGGTTGATCTCTCCCTCCCCACCCCCAGTGTTTTAGGCAATTATATTGCTCAGCAGTGACATTATTTTAGCTTAATTATAAGCTGTTATTTGGCTACTTCATTTGTTTCATTTATAATATATATTTCCTTTGGGTAGTAACCTCTGCTTACTTCACTGCTCTCTGATGGCCACTGATAAAACATTTATTGAATGCCTACTGTGTACCAGGCACAGTGAGGATTTCAGATACAATTCAGATAGGCAACAGTTGAGTAATAGATTCTGACAGTATGTTAGCAGAACAAATGCATTTTGGGGTATGCTAACCCTTAATAAAAGTGGAGAGAACATCAAAATTGCATTAATAATAGTGATATATAACCATGATAATTAATGTTGCTAAAGCACAGATCTAACCAGACCAAAAATTTACGTGGTTGCCTCCTAAGTGAAAGAAATATGTTTTCATCTGGCATTCAAGACCAGCATAATTATTTCCTTTTTTTTTTTTTTTAAGATTTTATTTATTTATTCATGAGAGACAGAGAGAGAGAGAGGCAGAGGGAGAAGCAGGCTCCCAAGGAGCAGGGAGCCCGATGTGGGACTCGATCCCAGGACCCTGGGATCATGACCCGAGCTGAAGGCAGACGCTTAACCATCCGAGCCACCCAGGTGCCCCAGCATAATTATTTCAATCTCTACTGTTTTCCCTCATGAATATTATTCTCCAGGGAAATAGTTGTCTATATGTGTATCACTTTTTGACCTGTTTCTTTGATTCTTCAGCTTGGAATGCCTTCAGTTTTTCCAAATCCTACTTATTTTTTAATATCTAGGTGGTAGTCATCATTTATTGTGTGCAAAGCTCTGTTCTAAGTGCTTTACCTGGATTAATTCATTTAATTTGTGCTACGGTCCTGTAAGGTTGATGCTATTATTATCCTTATTGTGCAGATGAAGAAACTGGAACACAGGTTAAATAACTTGTTAGAGATGATGCAGCTATTAAGAGTGTTATCTGGGATATGAACTCAAGCTGTCTAGTTCCAGAGTCTATATTTTTAGCCATCATGCTTTACTGCATCTCATTTTTTTTTTTTTTAAAGCAAACTTAACAGTTAGTTTTGGTAATAAGAGGTTGAATGTAAGCAAAGGTGATCACTGCTTTAGCCACTGAAAAGAATTTGCAATCTTTAGTTTTTACCTTTGCTTCTGAGAAATATACTCTCTTTTTTTTAAGTTCTGAATTATTGCATTTGGATTATTTAATTGATTTTTTAAAGTCATTCATTACTTTTTTACATAAGGAGTAGGAGTGCCTGCATTGGGATGGGTGGGTTCACATTAGAATAGGCATATTTAAATTGCTTCTTAGAAAATCTCCCATGTTCTATGATCCTGAACATTTGGGTCTTAACTGAGTGCTTTTTGAGCACTTAAGCGGATAAAAAATTCTCAAGGAAATATTTGGCCCTACTCAGAGGAACTTCTGAATCTCACCTTTTTGTGGATATGGGTACCTTCCTCCCAAATATCATCGCAAGAATAGATGTTAGACTTCTTTTTAGCCTTTTTTTTTTTCTTTTTAGCCTTCCTAATTTCCATAATAAGTTGATTTGTCACAAGCTAAAGCATAAACATCTATTCAGGAGCTAAAATATGAACATTTCACGTATTAGTTGGAGATGCTTATGTGTTGGGTTGACGCTGTCTGAGACAGTGGATTATTTGAGGAAGATAATGTGGCATTGTGGTTACTAAGTGAACTACTTCAAAATTGGTTGGAATGCTTGTTAAAAATTCTCTGTCTTTAGGTGGCCTAGAGTTGGAATCTGAGATTGAGTAAATTTTCTTATAAACAGTTATAGATGATGTTTCTAATATTATTTCATTTATGCTCTAGGCTTAATAGGCATTGGTGGGCCATCAATTTAGAAAATGTGCTGTGGGAAAATGAGTTTCTAAGGTCAAAACCAAGTACAGTACTTACAGACTTTCGGAACACGGCCTGTTTTTTTAGCGGAGCACTGCCAACAGTCTTTTTCTCCTACTTCGTTTTTGGATCCCTAGAAAGGAAGAAGGAATTCTTTGCTTTTCAAATTACTAAACGATATGGAATTAATTCATCAGAGGAAGATATTCTTTCTATTCAGACAGGATAAAGACTGGTTAATCCAGATAATTGAGGAATTTCCACTCATTTACTTGTTTGGGTTTCTTTAAGACGCTTAGCTTCAGAACACATCAAGAGTTATGGGGGCACCTGGGTGGCTCAGTCGTTAACGTCTGCTTTCAGCTCAGGTCATGATCCTAGGGTCCTGGGATTGAGTCCCGCATCGGGCTCCCTGCTCTGTGGGGAGCCTGCTTCTCCCTCTCCCACTCCCCCTGCTTGTATTCCCTCTCTCGCTGTGTCTCTCTGTCTCTCAAATAAATAAATAAATAAAATCTTAAAAAAAAAAAGTTATGTTTGGGGGCTCTGATGGAAGACATTATTGTTGACTGTTTGCTATATGTCAAGAATGAACCATGAACTCTTGTGATCTAATTATCCAATGTTTCTTTTTAAAAGTTGTGCATTATTGTTGAAAACAGAAATTAATTCTATTCTATCATATTTTTGAGCTTTAAATAAAAGCCACCATTGTGTGCAAAAAAAACAAAAAACAAAACCAAAAAACCAACAAAGGCAACAAGTCAAAAGATCTCCCTTAAAATGAGTTTGTGTACAACTCATGATGTTATTAATTTCTATGTTAAGGTCAAAACAAAAGTCAGAATTTGACTCTAGAATGTTCAGAGTCTGTACATACTTTGAATCTAACTTTTGGTAGGACAAAATCTTCTAAAAAAATGAACTCTTTTTCAACTGACATAAGTGATTTTAATTTAACATAAATGGTTTTGTGGGGTGGGGATAGAAATCAAACTAGTTTTGCCATACCAAAATCTTTCTCTAGCACATTGGAGATGTAAATATGTTTCCTTTTGAAGTACAATTGTTTGATAGAATAGTTATGTTATTTTTCCTGGTGCTATGTAGTTAAAACCCCAGGGCCTAAATTTATTTTATTTAATTTTTATTTTTTGCTTTTAAAGATTTTATTTATTTGACAGAGAGACAGTGAGAGAGGGAACACAAGCAGGAGGAGTGGGAGAGGAGAAGCAGGCTTCCCGCGGAACATGGAGCCCGATGTGGGGCTCCATCCCAGGACCCTGGGATCATGACCTGAGCCGAAGGCAGACGCTTAACGACTGAGCTACCCAGGCGCCCCTATTTTTTTATTCTTTTTTAAGATTTTATTTATTAATTTGAGAGAGACAGAGACAGAGCTAGCATGAGAAGGGGGAGGGGCAGAGGGAGAAGCTGATTCCCAGCTGAGCAGGGATCCTGATGTGGGGCTCATTCCCAGGACCCTGAGATCATGACCAGAGCCACCCAGGCGCCCCCCTAAATTTATTTTAAAGTTTGATTAAAACTTTGTTTCTATGGAAGAAAAGTTACCAAATTGAAAAGGGGCTTTGGAGGGACACCTGAGTGGCTCAGTCCGTTAATCATCTGCCTTTGGCTCAGGTCATGGTCCCAGGGTCCAGGGATCCAGTCTGGCATCCAGCTCCTTGCTCAGCAGGGAGCCTGCTTCTCCCTTTCCCTCTGCTGCTCCGCCTGCTTGTGCTCACTCTCTGGCTCTCTCTTTCAAATAAATAAATGAAATCTTAAAAAAAAAAAAAAAAGAAGAGGGGCTTTAGAAATTTTGATTCCAAATTGAAAAGGAGCTTTAGAAATTTTGATTCCAAATTGAAAAGGAGCTTTAGAAATTTTGATTCCAAGATTGCTTTTAAGGAGGGAGAGGCAAGTCAAATGGGATATGGGCCCCACAGAATTGTCTGTGCTACTTCCTGGGTCGGGAAAGCTCAGAGAGGGGGCTGTGTTGCAGTAGGGCAGGGCGTAAACCTGGTAGGAACTAGAAGTGAAACTGGAAGTGCCTTTAAAAAAAAATAAGGCAGCTTGTTGTATTAGACTGAGTCAGGCTGGATTGAGCAGTGAGACTGTTCTCAAGCACAAATGTGTATGTAGTACCCCTGGCAGATTTCCTGATTAAGTCAACATGTTTGCAGTTGATTCAGGGCAGACCTTAGACTTAAGAGAGGAAAAAGAGAGAAGAGGAAAGGGAGAGGCTGAGGCGGGGCCCTTAAAGGCGCAGGTTCTGAAAGAAAATTTCTTAGAAAAAAGGAAGAAAGAAAGGGAGAAAAAGAAAGAAAGAGAAAAAAAGATTTCTGAGCCTTTGAGAGAGACAGCAGGAAGTTAAAGATGGAATTCTGGGGACACTTTCCTCTCCCCACAAGCTGTATGGAAGTGGTGGATGAGTAGACTTACAGATGTTGGCAAAGGTATCATTGTTAGAACAGAAAGGATCTATCACTGTGGTTTGTTTTAAAACGATAGATCTCACTACAAAGGTTAGCCAGTCTTACGTAATTTTATTACGCCTAGGGTTAAAATTGAAAGTCATTTATTTTAAAAGGAAAATGAGAACTTACAATTGACTTACAGTTGACAATTAAGAGCATCACATTTCCATGGTGGTTTAATGGTAGTTATGTGCTGTCACGCACAAAAGTTGACAATGCTAACATGTTCTGTCTAACTAGGGCATGCACTGCTAATGTTTTTCCCACAGAATGATAGGTTCAAATTCAAAGAGATTAGATACCATTGCACTTTGTGCTGGCCTCTCCCCTTCCCATCCCCAGAACCATTCATAGATGCTCTGTTTGTGGATGCCAGTGTGTAATACGGGTTGGGATTGGGTTTATGGCTCTGAGGTAGACCAGCACCTCTCACGCTTTATTTGTGCATCACCTGGGAATCTTGTTAAAATGCAGATGTCTAGCAAAGGCACAGATGATAGTGGAATAGTTTAGAGTAGCCAGGAGGTGGAGTAGTGGCTCTCAAACTTGAGCCTGTATGATAGGCAACTGTAGGGCTGGTTAAAAGCAAGACTGCTTGGCCCCACCTTCCTGAACTTTTGATCACCGCACTAGGTGGGGCCTGATAGTTTGCATTTTATTTATTTTTTAAAGATTTTATTTATTTGACAGAGAGAGAGACACAGCGAGAGAGGGAACATAAGTAGGGGGAGTGGGAGAGGGAGAAGCAGGCTTCCCACCGAGCAGGGAGCCCGACGTGGGGCTCCATCCCAGGACCCTGGGATCATGACCTGAGCCGAAGACAGACGCTTAACGACTGAGGCACCCAGGCACCCTGATATTTTGCATTTTAAACAAATTTCTAGGTGATGCTAATGCAGCTGGGGGAGTATATTTTGAGATCCCCTGAGGTAGAATATAAATAATATTGAGGAGAATCAAACCATCTGTCTTGGCTTCTTGAGCATTATTTTGTAACTGAAAACAGTGAAGAAAAGTTTGCTGAAAGTAATAATACTGTTCATGGTGAAATAGGTGATGAGAATGAAGGAGTGCGCTTCTGATGACCACCACCGGGTGTTGTAGGAAGTGTCGAACCACTATATCATACACCTGAAACAAATATTACGCTGTATGTTAACTGGAATTTAGATAAAACTTAGAAAAAATACTGTCCATGTTAGGCAAATAACACCTCATTAAACAATTCTGTGTTTTATTGTGGTGAGTATGTGTCTCTGTCTAGAAAACATCCACAATAGACCCCACCAAACGGATGGTAAGAAAGATGATTACTGGGGCGCCTGGGTGGCTCAGTCGGTTAAGTGTCTGCCTTCGGCTCAGGTCATGATCCCAGGATCCTGGGATCGAGCCCCGCATCGGGCTCCCTGCTCCGCGGGAAGCCTGCTTCTCCCTCTCCCACTCCCCCTACTTGTGTTCCCTCTCTCGCTGTGTCTCTGTCAAATAAATAAATAAAATCTTTAAAAAAAAAAAAAAAAGGTGATTACTTCTGGAGAAGGATCCAGCATTATGGAGGGTGGGATTTTAGCTTTCTTTGAAGGTTTTAATTTTTACTAAAGAGATTGTACTTCTATTTATGTAATTAATTTTATAAAAAGGGATAAGAAAACTGGGCCAGATAGCCTCCCATTTACTTCTCCAGATCTGTCCTCCACCCTGTTCCACCTGGCTCTCTGCCCCAGGGAAAGAGCTCCCAGATCCTCTGGCTTCTTCTTGGTTTCAGCCTTAGGAGATTTTAAGGGAAGGAGAATGAAGTCAATATTTATCCCTTCTGCTCTCGTGGAAGTCTGCATTTTATTACCTGGGTTCTGGGAATCTCTGTCTCCTATCTTTTTTGGGCGCCAGAGCAATAATTGTTCTGCTCTTGGTAGTCCTGGTTCCTCTTCTACCCCCTGTGATTTCTGTAGGCCTCACCTAATTTAGTAATTATTCCTTTTACAAGTAGACCCCTTTCAGATTATTCTAATTTGAGTTTGTTATCTCTTCACTGTTGGAAGCCTGACTGATGGACCCTCAGAGTCCTATTCCTCTCTTTACTCTATTTTCCTGTTTATTTAACATCCACCCCATCCCTATCCTCTCTGCTATAATCCCAGGGGTAGTGACAGTACTATTTTGGTAGGTGTAACCTTCCAGACATTTTATATGGCTCTAAATTAATATACATATTTAACATAAAAGGAATCATATTGTATTTCCTATTGAATAAATTATTTTTACATCATACTATATTGTGACCATCTTTTTTTTTTTTTTTTTTTTAAGATTTATTTAGGGTAGCCTGGGTGGCTCAGATGGTTAAGCGTCTGCCTTCGGCTCAGGTCATGATCCCAGGGTCCTTTTTTTTTTTTTTTTTAAGATTTTATTTATTTGACAGAGAGCGACCCAGTGAGAGAGGGAACACAAGCAGGACCCTGGGACCATGACCTGAGCAGAAGGCAGACGCTTAATAACAGCCACCCAGGCGCCCCCCAGGGTCCTTTTGGATCAAGCCCCTCATGGAGCTCCCTGCTTAGCCGGGAGCCTGCTTCTCCCTCTCCTTCTACTGGAAGGTAGAGAGAGCTTGTGCTCTCTCACTCTCTCTGTCAAATAAATAAAATCTTTAAAAAAATTATTTATTTTAGAAAGAGTGCAGGGGGGAGGGGCAGAGGGAGAGGGAGAATCTCAAGCTAAGCTTGGAACCGACGTGGGGCTCATATCAGAGCCCTGAGATCATGACCTGAGCCGAAATCAAGAGTTGGAGGCTTAACTGACTGAGCCACACAGGCGCCCCACATTGTGACCATCTTTCTACATCAGTATAATTTACCTCATTCTTTTTTTTTTTTAAGATTTTATTTATTTATTTGAGAGAGAGAGAATGAGAGAGAGAGAGCACATGAGAGGGGGGAGGGTCAGAGGGGAAGCAGACTCCCTGCTGAGCAGGGAGCCCGATGTGGGACTCCATCCAGGGACTCAAGGATCATGACCTGAGCCGAAGGCAGTCGCTTAACCAACTGAGCCACCCAGGTGCCCCTAATTTATCTCATTCTTAATAGCTGTACACGATTCCGTTGTATTTGATATGTATATAACAAAGTTTAAACAGTTCCTTATATAGTTAACATGATAGTTTTATTTATTTACTTATTTATTTTTTAGGATTTTATTTGAGAGAGAGAGAGAGCACAAGCAGGGGGAGTGGCAGGCAGAGGGAGAAGCAGACTCCCCGATGAGCAGGGAGCCTGAGGGGCTGCATCCCAGGACCCTAAGATCATGACCTGAGCTGAAGGCAGACGCTCTCACCCAGGCGCCCCTTAACATGATAGTTTTAATCATATACTGAATTTCCATTAATACTTGATCTGTTTCTGCATTCTGTTCTATTCATCTGTCTCTATTCTGGCACCAGTATTACACATTTTACTTATTGTGGTTTTATACAGCTAAATTCTTGGTAGGGCACATCCTTATAGTTATTTTTATTTTGGAGAACACTTTTGGCTTTCATCACATACTTTTTTCCCCTTCCAGATACAGTTTTTTTTTTTTTTTTTTTTTTAAGATTTTATTTATTTATTTGACAGAGAGAGAGACAGCGAGAGCAGGAACACAAGCAGGGGGAGTGGGAGAGGGAGAAGCAGGCTTCCTGCCGAGCAGGGAGCCCGATGTGGGACTCGATCTCAGGACCCTGGGATCATGACCTGAGCCGAAGGCAGACGCTTAACGACTGAGCCACCCAGGCGCCCCCAGATACAGTTTTTAAAAGTGTTTGTCAGGATTCCCTCAAATCCCATTGATACCCTGATTGGAAATGTATTCGTGAAGTTTAGTAGTTTAATTCACATTTGCCAATGTATTTCACATTCTTTTTGCTTTTGACAGTGGGTGTTTTCTTTTTTTTTTTTTTAATAAATACAATTTTTTTTTAAGATTTTATTCATTTATCTAACAGAGAGGGACAGCGAGAGAGGGAACACAAGCAGGGGGAGTGGGAGAGGGAGAAGCAGGCTTCCCACCGAGCAGGGAGCCCGACGTGGGGCTCCATCCCAGGACCCTGGGATCATGACCTGAGCCGAAGACAGACGCTTAACGACTGAGGCACCCAGGCACCCTGATATTTTGCATTTTAAACAAATTTCTAGGTGATGCTAATGCAGCTGGGGGAGTATATTTTGAGATCCCCTGAGGTAGAATATAAATAATATTGAGGAGAATCAAACCATCTGTCTTGGCTTCTTGAGCATTATTTTGTAACTGAAAACAGTGAAGAAAAGTTTGCTGAAAGTAATAATACTGTTCATGGTGAAATAGGTGATGAGAATGAAGGAGTGCGCTTCTGATGACCACCACCGGGTGTTGTAGGAAGTGTCGAACCACTATATCATACACCTGAAACAAATATTACGCTGTATGTTAACTGGAATTTAGATAAAACTTAGAAAAAATACTGTCCATGTTAGGCAAATAACACCTCATTAAACAATTCTGTGTTTTATTGTGGTGAGTATGTGTCTCTGTCTAGAAAACATCCACAATAGACCCCACCAAACGGATGGTAAGAAAGATGATTACTGGGGCGCCTGGGTGGCTCAGTCGGTTAAGTGTCTGCCTTCGGCTCAGGTCATGATCCCAGGATCCTGGGATCGAGCCCCGCATCGGGCTCCCTGCTCCGCGGGAAGCCTGCTTCTCCCTCTCCCACTCCCCCTACTTGTGTTCCCTCTCTCGCTGTGTCTCTGTCAAATAAATAAATAAAATCTTTAAAAAAAAAAAAAAAAGGTGATTACTTCTGGAGAAGGATCCAGCATTATGGAGGGTGGGATTTTAGCTTTCTTTGAAGGTTTTAATTTTTACTAAAGAGATTGTACTTCTATTTATGTAATTAATTTTATAAAAAGGGATAAGAAAACTGGGCCAGATAGCCTCCCATTTACTTCTCCAGATCTGTCCTCCACCCTGTTCCACCTGGCTCTCTGCCCCAGGGAAAGAGCTCCCAGATCCTCTGGCTTCTTCTTGGTTTCAGCCTTAGGAGATTTTAAGGGAAGGAGAATGAAGTCAATATTTATCCCTTCTGCTCTCGTGGAAGTCTGCATTTTATTACCTGGGTTCTGGGAATCTCTGTCTCCTATCTTTTTTGGGCGCCAGAGCAATAATTGTTCTGCTCTTGGTAGTCCTGGTTCCTCTTCTACCCCCTGTGATTTCTGTAGGCCTCACCTAATTTAGTAATTATTCCTTTTACAAGTAGACCCCTTTCAGATTATTCTAATTTGAGTTTGTTATCTCTTCACTGTTGGAAGCCTGACTGATGGACCCTCAGAGTCCTATTCCTCTCTTTACTCTATTTTCCTGTTTATTTAACATCCACCCCATCCCTATCCTCTCTGCTATAATCCCAGGGGTAGTGACAGTACTATTTTGGTAGGTGTAACCTTCCAGACATTTTATATGGCTCTAAATTAATATACATATTTAACATAAAAGGAATCATATTGTATTTCCTATTGAATAAATTATTTTTACATCATACTATATTGTGACCATCTTTTTTTTTTTTTTTTTTTTAAGATTTATTTAGGGTAGCCTGGGTGGCTCAGATGGTTAAGCGTCTGCCTTCGGCTCAGGTCATGATCCCAGGGTCCTTTTTTTTTTTTTTTTTAAGATTTTATTTATTTGACAGAGAGCGACCCAGTGAGAGAGGGAACACAAGCAGGACCCTGGGACCATGACCTGAGCAGAAGGCAGACGCTTAATAACAGCCACCCAGGCGCCCCCCAGGGTCCTTTTGGATCAAGCCCCTCATGGAGCTCCCTGCTTAGCCGGGAGCCTGCTTCTCCCTCTCCTTCTACTGGAAGGTAGAGAGAGCTTGTGCTCTCTCACTCTCTCTGTCAAATAAATAAAATCTTTAAAAAAATTATTTATTTTAGAAAGAGTGCAGGGGGGAGGGGCAGAGGGAGAGGGAGAATCTCAAGCTAAGCTTGGAACCGACGTGGGGCTCATATCAGAGCCCTGAGATCATGACCTGAGCCGAAATCAAGAGTTGGAGGCTTAACTGACTGAGCCACACAGGCGCCCCACATTGTGACCATCTTTCTACATCAGTATAATTTACCTCATTCTTTTTTTTTTTTAAGATTTTATTTATTTATTTGAGAGAGAGAGAATGAGAGAGAGAGAGCACATGAGAGGGGGGAGGGTCAGAGGGGAAGCAGACTCCCTGCTGAGCAGGGAGCCCGATGTGGGACTCCATCCAGGGACTCAAGGATCATGACCTGAGCCGAAGGCAGTCGCTTAACCAACTGAGCCACCCAGGTGCCCCTAATTTATCTCATTCTTAATAGCTGTACACGATTCCGTTGTATTTGATATGTATATAACAAAGTTTAAACAGTTCCTTATATAGTTAACATGATAGTTTTATTTATTTACTTATTTATTTTTTAGGATTTTATTTGAGAGAGAGAGAGAGCACAAGCAGGGGGAGTGGCAGGCAGAGGGAGAAGCAGACTCCCCGATGAGCAGGGAGCCTGAGGGGCTGCATCCCAGGACCCTAAGATCATGACCTGAGCTGAAGGCAGACGCTCTCACCCAGGCGCCCCTTAACATGATAGTTTTAATCATATACTGAATTTCCATTAATACTTGATCTGTTTCTGCATTCTGTTCTATTCATCTGTCTCTATTCTGGCACCAGTATTACACATTTTACTTATTGTGGTTTTATACAGCTAAATTCTTGGTAGGGCACATCCTTATAGTTATTTTTATTTTGGAGAACACTTTTGGCTTTCATCACATACTTTTTTCCCCTTCCAGATACAGTTTTTTTTTTTTTTTTTTTTTTAAGATTTTATTTATTTATTTGACAGAGAGAGAGACAGCGAGAGCAGGAACACAAGCAGGGGGAGTGGGAGAGGGAGAAGCAGGCTTCCTGCCGAGCAGGGAGCCCGATGTGGGACTCGATCTCAGGACCCTGGGATCATGACCTGAGCCGAAGGCAGACGCTTAACGACTGAGCCACCCAGGCGCCCCCAGATACAGTTTTTAAAAGTGTTTGTCAGGATTCCCTCAAATCCCATTGATACCCTGATTGGAAATGTATTCGTGAAGTTTAGTAGTTTAATTCACATTTGCCAATGTATTTCACATTCTTTTTGCTTTTGACAGTGGGTGTTTTCTTTTTTTTTTTTTTAATAAATACAATTTTTTTTTAAGATTTTATTCATTTATCTAACAGAGAGGGACAGCGAGAGAGGGAACACAAGCAGGGGGAGTGGGAGAGGGAGAAGCAGACTCCCCACTGAGAAGGGAGCCCGATGCGGGGCTTGATCCCAGGATTCTGGGATCATGACCTGAGCTGAAGGCAGACGCTTAATGACTGAGCCACCCAGGCGCCCCAACAGTGGGGCGTTTTCATCATACTTCTTGAGGTTTGCTGTTAGGAAAAGCTGTTGAGTTTTGTGTATTTATTTTAAAACCTTCCTATTTTCTAAGCTCTTGTAGTTGTTTTAGTAATTTTTCACAGGTTTTTCTTGGGTATTCCAATTGGACAACTTTATTATTGGTAGAGATTGCTAATTTAGACTCCTTTTCAGCTTTTCCTCCTTTTTTTTTAAATTTCTTCTTGTTTCATTACCAGCAGGAAAAATGCCATCTGCTTGACTTTAACGAGGCTGCCTCAGGTGTGCTTCACTGCTTATTGTTGGGCTGACTGTGGGCCTGAAACCTAAAAAGTTAAAGGCGTATTTTTATTTATTTAGTGTTTTTCTCAGAAAGGATAAATTTGTCAGATGCTTTTCAACTCAGTTATCTACCCCTTGGAGATTGTTTCTTTCAACCTATTTATATGCTGAATTATATTAATTAATTTTCATTATGGAATTATCTCTAAATTTCTGGAGTAAATCTCATAGTACTAGATTGATTTGTTCGTATTTAGGGCTTTGGAATATATTCAGAAGGGAGAAGGCCTGTAATTTTCCTTCCTTGTGCCATCCTTGACATCAGGACTTTGGTAGCATGGAAAAATGGTGTTCTCGGTTGAAGGAACAATAACCATTTCTATTTTGTTTTTTAGTTTATTCCACTCAGTTTTCTTATTTTTTGTGTGTATGGGGCAAGGTGGGAGGCAAGTATTCAGTTTTGGTGAATTAGATATATTTTGTAGAAAATTAAATTCCTTTTCCAGCTTTAAAAAAAAGTATGAGTTTATTATGTTCTTTTACTTTTTAAAATTTCCTCTAAATATGATTTTGTCAGCTTTCTTAATCTTAAGTTGTATTTTATTCTTTTTGATTAGATTAAAATAGGTCTATTTATTCATCTGTAAAATAGGTATGAAAATGAAGCAATCAAATGATGGTCATTATTTTTTTTTTAACTTATTTTTAGAGAGGGAGGGGGAGGGGCAGCGGGAGAGGGAAAGAGAATCTTAAGCAGGCTCAACGCTCGGCACAGAGCCCACTCTGGGCTGGATCTCACAACCCTGAGATCATGACCCGATCCCAAATCAAGAGTCTCCCAAATCAAGAGTCGGACACTTAACCGACTAAGCCACCCAGGCACCCCTGATGGTTGTTATTTTTAAAAGAATGATTGTCTTTTATTATTATTTGTGTTTTTTGAATTTATTGTTTCTGTGTTTTTGTATACTAATTCAGGAATTTCTTTTTTTAAAGATTTTATTTACTTATTAGAGAGTGTGCGTGCGCACGAGTGGAAGGGTGGGGCAGAGGAAGAGGGAGAAGCAGACTCCCTGGTGAGCAGGGAGCCCAATGTGGGGCTTGATCCCAGGCCCCTGAGATCATGACCTGAGCCAGAGGCAGACGCCTAACCAACTGAGCCACCCAGGCACCCCTGATTCAGGAATTTCTGTTCTCATCTTTATTAAAATCTTTCTGTATGCCTTAAAAGTTATTTAAAAATGTTTATGTTTATTGTCTTCCGATTACAAAAATGCACATGGCAAAAAATTCAAACATTGCAGAAATATGTATCAGAGAAAATAAAAAGTCTCTTTATTTGAATTCTTTTTTTTTTTTAAAGATTTTATTTATTTATTTGACAGAGAGAGACACAGTGAGAGAGGGAACACAAGCAGGGGGAGTGGGAGAGGGAGAAGCAGACTTCCCGCAGAGCAGGGAGCCCAATGTGGGGCTCGATCCCAGGACCCTGGGATCATGACCTGAGCCGAAGGCAGACGCTTAACGGCTGAGCCACCCAGGCGCCCCTCTTTATTTGAATTCTTTAGAGCTCAGTGAGAACAAGTTGGTGTATATATACTTAAGTGCTTTTGTTTTTATTATGCACATACATGTTATAAAAAGTGGGACCATAATATATATTATTTTGTAACTTGCTTTTTTTCAACTTTATATCTTGGATCTCTTTCCAAGTTAGAATTTATAGGTCTAGTTTTTCTTTATTAAAACCTTTATTTGACAGACAATAGAGATAGTAACATTCACATCTTCTGAGTTTGCAGCTCAGTGAATCATCACAAAGTGAACACACTTGTGTAACCAATAGTCCAGTCAAGAAATAAAATATGACAAGTACCCCCAGAAACTTCCCATTGTGCCTCCCTATCTCATTCTTTTAAAAAATTTAAAACTTTATTAAGATAAAACTCACATATCATACAATTCATCCGTATGAAGTATAAAATTCAACACGTTTGGTGTTTTGGTATATTCACAATTGTGCAGCTGTCACCACTATCTAATTCTAGAATCTTTTCATCACCCCAGAAAGAAACCCTGTACCCACTGGCAATTGCTCTCCATTTCCTTCTACCCCAGTGGTAGGCAACAACTAACCTAATTTCTGTCTCTATAGATTTTTCCATTCTGGACCTTTTTTTTTTTTTTTTTTTTAAGATTTTATTTATTTATTTGAGAGAGCGAGAACACGAGAGGGGATAGGGTCAGAGGGCAAAGCAGACTCCCTGCCGAGCAGGGAGCCTGATGTGGGACTCGATCCCGGGACTCCAGGATCATGACCTGAGCCGAAGGCAGTCGCTTAACCAACTGAGCCACCCAGGCACCCTCCATTCTGGACCTTTTATGTAAGTGGAATCATACAACATTTGGTCTTTTATGACTGGCATCTTTCTCTTAGCATAATGTTTTCAGGGTCATCCATGTTGTAATGTATGTCAGTGTTTCATTCCTTTTTATGGCCAAACAATCATTGTATGAGTATACTGCATATTATTTATACATTAATCAGTTAGTGGACATTTAGGTTGCACCACTTTTGGACTATTATGAATAATGCTGCTATGAACATTTATGTACTAGATTTTGTGTGGACATATGTTTACATTTCTCTTAGACACACACACATACACACGCACGCACGCACCCTAAGAATGGAATTGCTGGGCCTAGTAACTCTGTGTTTAACCTTTTGAGGAACTGCCACGCTTTTCCAAGTTGGTTGCACAATTTCATTTTTCATTTCCACCAGCAATGTATGAGAGTCCTAAATTCTTCACATTCCCATCAACACTTATTATTTCCTGTCTTTTTGATTATAGACATTCTACTGGGGGTGCATTGGTAGTTCATTGTGGTTTTGCTTTGCATTTCCCTAATGGCTGATGTTACTGAGCATTTTTTCATGTGTTATTGGTCCATGTAGATTTTGAAAAGGTTTTTAAATTTTCCCTAATAGAGGCAAAGCTAAATAGTATCTTTTGTGTCTTTATAATTTTTAGACAAGCATCTAAAATTTCAGTACATCTATGCTTCTCTACTCTCTTTACTTTTTTTCTGTAGATATAATCTAGCATTTATGTTATTTTTATATATTACGTATTTTGAGAATGATTTTTAAAAATGTTCATGCACTTATATAGTGAGATTTACAACAGTTATTTAGATATATCTGTACTTTAACTTGTTTGCTGTTGCCTTCCATTCTTAGCTATACAATAAATGTAAATAATTTCATTTGTTGCGTGAGTTCTGCAGTTTCCAGGATCTGTGTTTCCACATTTTTTCTATAGTACATGAGTAGAGATCTGATTAATAAACCTGATTGAGACATTTCAAAGGTATGGTTAAGTTCTGCATTTCATTGACAGAATCCAGAACTTTGTTTCTCTTAACCGATCAGGAGTTTCAAGGTAGTATTTTTCAGTTAGTTACCCTTCTGGGAAGAACAGCCTGAGGTTGGGAGTTTGTAGGAAAAATGGTGTGGTCTGTTTCTTGGTGATCAGAGAGATGACTAGGGAATCTAGATGGACAGAGTGGAGTGCATAGTTCTATTATTTGGAAGGATCACCTGGGCCTGGAGTATCATGCCTACTGCCTTTGTTCAAATATAATATGTACATATCTTCATATTTGTGTAATTTATGAGTACCACTACTTTTTCTATGACCCCTTTGAGTAATTAGAAATAATTTTTGTACAGTGTACTTTGCTTTACCCAAAAGGTAAACAGTTCATATTGAAATCTGAATGGAAAAACTTCTTGGGGAATCTACAGGATATGGGCCACAGGATGATATTAATGTGAATTTTCCGAGGCTTAGGGGCTAGTATTAAATTTCACGGTCCCAGAAATGGCTTTTCCCTCGTGTCTACAGGTGATCAGACTCACACTGTCTCTAAAACAGAAGACTTGTATCCAAACTGAGAGTACCAGTTTATAATGTGAAATGGCCTTTCTAATGACTTAAATACAACAAATAAATATGAGTGTCTGCTTTGTACCAGGCATACTTACTACTGGGTAGGCAGTAGCGAACATAAACAGGTAAAACCTCTGCACTTATGGAGGTTATATTCTCGTGATATGAGACAGACTATAACTAATAAATATATAACCTGTCATAAAGATGGCAAATACTAAAGACGATAAATAGAGTAGGGTAAGGAAAGATAAGTGAAGTGTGAAAGGAGTGGGTGCTACTTAAATCTCTTGGCCAAAGACGACCTCTTTCGTGTAGTGATACCAGCTGAGACCGAAAGGAAGTGAGGAGTCAAACTCTGCAAGTGCAGAAGGCCTGAGGCAGGAGTGTGCTTGCTCTATTCAGGGAGCAGGAGGGAATTCTGAGTGGCTAGAGAGGAGGAGCAGAGTGGCAAGAAGTAGGATGGTGAGCTTCACCATTATAAGGACTTTTGTTCTGAGATGAGATTATTGAGCAAAAGAGTGATGATATGATGTAACTTCCCTTTTAGCACCATCACTGTGGCTGCCGAGCTGAGAATGGGCTGTAGGGGAGAGGAAGGGTTGGAGTAGGAAAAGTGGTTAGGCAGTTTGGGTGGAGCAGGAGATGAAGTGATTCACTGGCTTCTTGGTTATAGCTGGGATGTGTGGGCTAAGTCCGAAACAGGCTGCTTGGTGTACAGTCCATCACCCATCAGCCCTCGTCAGCTTGACCCTTTCTTCTGCTTCCTTAAACTGCTCTTGCCAAAATCATTAATGATGGTGAGTTGCAAACTAGTGGACACTCAGGCCACATCTCACTGCACATCTGACCAGAATCCTCCATAAAACTGACTTTTTTTTCCCCAAGATTTTATTTATTTGAGAGAGAACAAGAGTGAGAAGGGGGAGGGTGGGCAGAGGGAGAAGCAGATTCCCCATTGAGCAGGGAGCTAGACCCAGGGCTCAATCCCAGGACCCCAGGATCATGACCTGAGCTAAAGGCAGATGCTTAACTGATTGAGCCACCCAGACATCCATATAGAATTGATTCTTTCTTGAATCCCTGTGTCCTGGCTTCTGTAACCTTGCACTGTTGATTTTCCTCTCACCTTTATGTGTATTTTTTGTTGTTGTTAGCTCCTTACCCCCAATAACTACAGGAGTGAGTAGCTCACGGCTTGGCCTTGTACCCTTTTTTTTTCCCCGTGTTCTCTTTCTTGATCTTATTTATTCCCAAGGATTTAAATATCATTTATATTCTGAGAATTCTCAGATTTACATTTCATAGGGAGCTCATATTTTATATGTCAATAACTAAAATTATTACCCAGCCAAAACTGGGGGGACCTGGCTTTCCACCCCCACAGTTCTTTCTTTTTTCTTTTCTCTGTGCTACCCTGTTTTAAAAATTTAAATTCAGTTAATTAACATATAGTGTATTATTAGTTTCAGAGGTAGAGTTCAGTGATTCATCACTCTTATATAATACCCAGTGCTCATTACATCACGTGCCCTCCTTAATGTCCATCACCCAGTTACCTTACCCCCTGACCCCCTCCCCTCCAACAACCCTTGGTTGATTTCCTATTATTTTATTTATTTATTTATTTATTTGACAGACAGAGACAGCGAGAGAGGGAACACAAGCAGGGGAGTGGGAGAAGCAAGCTTCCCGTGGAGCAGGGAGCCTGATGTAGGGCTCCATCCCAGGACCCTGGGATCATGACCTGAGCCGAAGGCAGACGCTTAACGACTGAGCCACCCAGGTGCCCTCCTATGATTTTTTTTTAAAAGATTGTAGTTTTATTTATTTGACACAGAGAGAGAGAGAGCACAAGCAGAGGGAGCTGCAGGCAGAGGGAGAGGGAGAAGCAGGCTCCCCGCTGAGCAGGAAGTCCAACGTGGGCTCCATCTCAGGACCCTGGGATCATGACCTGAACTGAAGGCAGATGCTTAACTGACTGAGCCACCCAGGCTCCCTTATGATTTTCTTTTTTAAAGATTTTATTTATTAGAGCGAGAGCAGAGTGAGAGAGAGAGCATGAGTTGGGTGAGGGGCAGAGGCAGAGAGAGAGGGAGAAGCAGACTCCCCACCGAGCAGGGAGCCCAATTTTGGGGGCTCAATCCCAGGACCCAGGGATCAGGACCTGAGCCCAAGGCAGCTGCTTAACAGACTGAGCCACCCAGGCGTCCCAAGATTTCTTTTTTTGATGGCTGAGTAGTATTCCATTGTATATATATACCACATCTTCTTAATCCATTCATCTGTCAATGAACATCTGGGCTCTTTTCTATAGTTTGGCTATTGTGGACATTGCTGCTATAAACATTGGGGTGCAGGTACCCCTTTGAATCACTACATTTGTATCTTTGGGGTAAATACCCAGTAGTGCAATTGCTGGGTTGTAGGGTAGCTCTATTTTCAACTTTTTGAGGAACCTCCATACTGTTTTCCAGAGTGGCCGCACCAGCTTGCATTCCCACCAACAGTGTAGGAGGGTTCCCCTTTCTCCGCATCCTTGCCAACATCTGTCATTTCCTGACTTGTTAATTTTAGCCATTCTGACTGGTGTGAGGTGGTATCTTATTGTGGTTGTGATTTGTATTTCCCTGATGCTGAGTGATGTTAAGCACTTTTTCATGTGTCTTTTGGCCATTTGGATGTCTTCTTTGGAGGAATGTCTGTTCATGTCTTCTTGAATGGATTATTTGTTCTTTGGGTGTTGAGTTTGATGAGTTCTTTAGAGATTTTGGATACTAGCCCTTTATCTGATATATCATTTGCAAATATCTGCTCCCATTCTGTTGGTTGTCTTTTGTTTTTGTTGACTTTCCTTTGCTGTGCAAAAGCTTTTTATCCTGATGAAGTCCCAATAGTTCATTTTTGCCTTTGTTTCCCTTGCCTTTGGAGACCTGTCTAGCAAGAAGTTGCTTCGGCCAAGGTCGAAGAGGTTGCTGCCTGTGTTCCCCTCAAGGATTTTGATGGATTCCTGTCTCACATTTAGATCTTTCATCCATTTTGAGTCTATTTTTGTGTGTGGTATAAGGAAATGGTCCAGTTTCGTTCTTCTGCATGTGGCTGTCCAGTTTTCCTAATGCCATTTGTTGAAGAGACTATCTTTTTTCTGTTGGATATTCTTCCCTGCTTTGGTGAAGATTAGTTGACCATCGAGTTGAGGGTCCATTTCTGGGTTCTCTATTCTGTTCCATTGATCTATGTGTCTGTTTTTGTGCCAGTACCATACTGTCTTGATGATGACAGCTTTGTAATAGAGCTTGAAGTCCGGAATTGTGATGCCGCCAGCTTTGCTTTTCTTTTTCAACATTCCTCTGGCTATTTGGTGTCTTTGCTGGTTCCAAACAAATTTTAGGATTATTTATTCCAGCTCTGTGAAAAAAGTTGATGGTATTTTGATAGGGATTGCATTAAATGTGTAGATTGCTCTAGGTAGCATTGACATCTTCACAATATTTGTTCTTCCAATCCATGAGCATGGAACGTTTTTCCATTTCTTTGTGTCTTCCTCAATTTCTTTCATGAGTCTTCTATAGTTTTCTGGGTACAGATTCTTTGCCTCTTCGGTTAGGTTTATTCCTAGATATCTTATGGTTTTTGGTGCAATTGTAAAAAGGATCGACTCCTTAATTTGTTCTGTCTCATTGTTAGTGTATAGAAAATGCAACTGATTTCTGCACATTGATTTTATATCCTGCCACTTGGTTGAATTCCTGTATGAATTCTAACAATTTTCACCCCCACAGTTTTTTCCATCAATAGTGGCACCATCAGTTGCTTAAACTGGGAACCTAGGAGTTATTTTTGGCCATTTGTTTTACTCTCATGCCCCTCCCCCACATCCTTCACCAAGTCCTTTTCAACTTATCTCCAAAATGTCCTTTTCAACTTATCTCCAAAATGTATTTTTTTTTTTTTTTTTTAAGATTTTATTTGACAGAGAGAGAGAGAGCACAAGCTGGGGAAGCAGCAGGGAGAGGGAGAAGCAGGCTCCCCACCGAGCAGGGAGATGGATCCGGGACTCGATCCCAGGACCCTGGGATCATGACCTGAGCCGAAGGCAGATGCTTAACTAACTGAGCCACCCAGGTGTCCCTCTCCTAATGGACTTTGATATGTCATCCTAATGTACCTCTTTGTGACCAGGGATTTGGTATTGGGAAAAATCGAGGGAATGAAGGGGACTAGGGTTCCCCTGTCCTGCTCCCCTCCCCCCCACACCTACTTTAACTTTTCTTCCCTACTAGATTGCAAGCAGCATGAGGAGGTAAATCTGTCTCTGTTGTTCACCGTCATGATGTACCCAGTGCTTCTGTAGTGCCTGGCCCTTAGTAGCTGCTCAGTACACATGCACAGAATGGAAGTGGAGCAAAAGCAAATTCTCATGTTGTGAGAATATCATCTAAGTGATGGGAGGGGGGAATTGATGAAAAATCTTCCTCTCAGCAGTAGATGCCTCTAGTATCCAGAATATTTGTGTGCTCCCCCTTGCTCCCTGCGACTGTCTCTCCTCTGGGTAGAGCTAGACGTGACCAGAGTTTGGTCTCAGAACCTGTTTCTTATTGCTAATTGCCACCTTTAGGTGGCCCTTTGTTTCTCTGTATGTGCACATGTCACTGATGAAACTGGTTGCTTCTGTCCGTCCATTAAGTGCTCCTGGGCCTAGTAAAAGCCCGTTTCATACACACTGTGTTTTGATTTGTTTCACTTTCCCTGTTCTTGTGGTGGTGGGGGTGTTTTGGGGCAGGCACACTTGGACATACACATACTTTATTGTTACTGCATTTACTCCAAAATGTATGTGTATTTAATAGTTTCATTAAACCAGTGTAGGTAAAAGTTCTTTTTGTTCTTGCCTCTGAATTTCCTGTTTGCTTGCCTAAATTTTTTTTGTTTTTTGTTTTTTTTAAAGATTTTATTTATTTGACAGAGAGAGATACACAGCGAGAGAGAACACAAGCAGGGGGAGTGGGAGGGGGAGAAGCAGGCTTCCCGCGGAGCAGGGAGCCCGATGCAGGGCTCGATCCCCGGACCCTGGGATCACGACCTGAGCCGAAGGCAGACGCTTAACGACTGAGCCACCCAGGCGCCACCTGCTTGCCTAAATTTTGGATTAGTTTTAGTTTCTTTTTTATTATGGTTACTTATGCTAGAGAAGTAAACCATCAGTTTTGCAAACTGAGAACAGTTTATTTGTGTAATACTCTCCATTACCTTCTTTGCTAGACATCCTTACGGAGTTCTGAGGAAGGTGTGTGGGTAATTAACTCTTTGTGCTTATATCAAACAATTATGCTGTACTTATAAATGGGAGATTCGGAATTTCTAGTATATTTATTGGTCATTACTGTTTTTATTTTTTATTTATTTTTTATTTTTTAAAGATTTTATTTTTTTTTAATTTGAGAGAGAGAGAAAGCACAAGAGAGGGTAGGGTCAGAGGGAGGAGCAGACTCGCTGCTGAGCAGGGAGCCCGATGTGGGACTCGATCCTGGGACTCCGGGATCATGACCTGAGCCGAAGGCACTCGCTTAACCAACTGAGCCACCCAGGCACCCGGTCATTACTATTTTTAATCCTCAGCATTGCCTTCTAGGCAGTTGTTCATCATCTTAAGAAACCATAAGAAAAAAGTTTTTGTTTTTTTTTTTTAAAGATTTTATTTATTTATTTCAGAGAGAGAGCACATGAGAGGGGGGAGGGTCAGAGGGAGAAGCAGACTCCCTGCCGAGCAGGGAGCCCGATGCGGGACTCGATCCCGGGACTCCAGGATCATGACCTGAGCCGAAGGCAGTCGCTTAACCAACTGAGCCACCCAGGCGCCCAAGAAAAAAGTTTTTTAATTACATTTGTTGTCTCTAATTGGAGGCACTGATTTTGGCCTTGAGTATAGTTTTCAGATATTAAGAGACATGGTTTTGGTGAAAGGATTTAAGCCTCTGACTTTTAAGTTAAAAAAAACAAAAAACAAAAAACACTTTTTTTTTTTTTGCATTAGGTTAAAAAATTTTCCCCTAAAGTTTTAGATAGCACTATCCTAAAAATACATAGGTATAAAACAGCATTTGTGCTGATGTTACCAATTACTATGGAGAATCTTGTGTTCAAATGTTTCCTGACTAAATAATCCTTCATTTTCTTTTGGAGGAACACTGCAATTAGTTAAAAACTCATTCTTAGCTTTGTACATGGTGGTAGAAGATAAATATGAAGATAAAAAATTTTTTAAATCCACAAACCTCTAAAGTGAACAACGAATAGTATTTAGTGGTGGTGGAAGGAAGAAGTATTTCTCTGTAAGCTGCATAGTGTTTAGGGTTAATATTTTATGTGGTCTGTATGTGACAGAGTATGGAGTAAGTTCTGTTTCTCTCTCTTGCTCTCTTTCATGTATCCAGGGTGTTAAATGTGAAGGAATTCTTCAGTGTCAAAACACTAAGGGGATTTGTAATCAAAGCTTATAAAGCCATGATAATGGATTTATTCTCAAAATATTAAATACCCAACAAAATGAGGGCAATACTGTATTCCTGATTTTGACAGAGAGGTTTTCTTTTTGGACAAACAAAATGAGTTAATACTTTAAAATAGATCAGTAAATTAACCTATGAATGATTTCAGGAATAAATACCTGTCAGAACAGAATGGCTAGTATGAAAAAGAGAAGAAGTAACAAGTATTGGTAAAGATGTGGAATAAAGGGAACCTTTATGCACTGTTGGTGGGAATGTAGATTGAAGCAGCCACGGTGGAAGATAGTATGAATGATCCTCAAAAAATTAAAAATAGAATTACCATATGGTCCTGTAATTCCACTACTGGGTATTACTCAAAAAATATGAAAATACTAATTTGAAAAGTTGTATGCACCCCTATGTTTATTGCAGCATTATTTACAATAGCCAAAATATGGACAGAACCCAAGTGTCCCTCCGTAGCTGAATGGACTAAGAAGATGTGGTATACATACAATGGAATACAGTCAGCTGTAAAGAAAGGAATTTTATCTTCCCATTTGCGACAACATGGATGGACCTAAGTGGTATTATGCTAAGTGAAATAAACTGGACAGAGGAAGGCAAATACCATATGATTTCACTTGAATATGGAATCTAAAAAACTAAACCAAACAGATTGTTTTTTTTTTTTTTTTTTTTTTTTTTTAAGATTTTATTTATTTATTTGAGAGAGAGAGAATGAGAGACAGAGAGCATGAGAGGGAGGAGGGTCAGAGGGAGAAGCAGACTCCCTGCCGAGCAGGGAGCCCGATGCGGGACTCGATCCCAGGACTCCAGGATCATGACCTGAGCCGAAGGCAGTCGCTCAACCAACTGAGCCACCCAGGTGCCCAGATTGTTTTTTTAAAAAAGATTTTTTTATTTATTTGAGAGAGAGAGAGTGCATGAGCCAGGAGAGGGGCAGAGGGAAAGAATCCTAAGCAGATTCCTGGCTGAGCGCAGAGCCCCACCTGAGGCTCGATCCTCCGACCCCAAGACCACGACCCCAACTGAAATCAAGAGTCAGAGACCCAACCAACTGAGCCGCCCAGGAACCCCTAAACAGACTCTTAAATACAGAGAACAAACTGGTGGTTGCTAGAGGGGAGGGGAGTGGGGGGGGGATGGGCAAAATAGGTGAAAGGGATTAAGAGGTACAAACTTCCAGTTATAAAATAACTAAGTTGAAAAGTACAGCATAGGGAATATAGTCAATAATGGGATAAAGTTGTATGGTGACAGATAGTAACTATACTTACTGCAGTGAGTGTTAAGTAATGTATAGAATTGTCAAATCACTATGTTGTACACCTGAAACTAAACATTGTCAACTATACTTCAATAATACTAAAAAAAATCCCCCAAACTTAATGTAATTTCAGGGAGGGTTAGATAATGGATGCTGGAAGACCCTTTACCTTAGGGACTCCCCTCTCACATTTTCACCCCTTCCCCCATCTTTTCATTTTGTGGCCATGGAGGGCAATCTTGCTTTCTTATAAAATATCTTTTTTTTTTTTAATTTAAAGATTTAATTTTTAGGGGCTCCTGGGTGGCTCAGTCAGTTAAGCGGCCGACTCTTGATTTTGGCTCAGGTCATGATCTCACAGTCCTGGGATCATGCCCTGTGTCAGGCTCCCTACTCAGTGGGGATTCTGCTTGTCTCTCTCTCCCTTTGTCCCTCCCCCTCACTCTCTCTGTCTCTCTCAAATAAATAAATCTTAAAAAAAAAAAAAGATTTTATTTTTAAGTAGTCTCCACATCCAGTGTAGGGCTCGAACCTACAATCCCGAGATCAAGAGTCGCATGCTACACTGACTAAGCCAGCCAGGCGCCCCTAAAATATCTTGATGCTCTGTGGCTAAGAGACCAAATGTGGCAATATGCTGCTTGGAAGATGTAGTGGACTTAGTATATATGGTAGACTTTTCTCCCAGTCTTGCCACCAGAAATCTTCTGGTCTCTCAGGAGTACTACTGTGTTGAGGTTCTGCATCCCAGAAAGGTTGGTATGTGTGAAGAGAACAGTCCCTTGACCTTTGGTGTTGAGCATTCTGTCTCCAGCAGAGAGCTGTCTTGCTTCCACAACCTGGAAACTTTGTTGTACTAAAAGCAGTGTTTCTGAACTGATAAAGCTATAGATCTTCTCCCTAACACATGTATGTATGCACACACATGAAGAATTTTATATACAGTTTTAGGAGTTCATGGACTTCCTAAAGTCCAATGATATATTTTTAAGGGCCTGTGGACTCCATTTTGAGAACCTCTGCCTTGGGGACACCTGGCTGGCTCAGTTGGAAGAACACCTGATTCTTGATCTTGGGGTTGTGAGTTGGAGTCCCATATTGGGCATGGAGCATACTTAAAGAAAAAATTATTTAAAAAAATAAAAAAATAAAAATAAGAGAACCTATGCCTTAAAGATTAACATCAACAAGGCTTCCCATAAAACTTATACATAAGGGTGTTAGAGCTGTTCCAAAGACTATTTAAATAAATATTAATGTGTTTGCCCATTTGCAGACTTCCAAAATCTCATGGTGTGAACAGAGCTCTGTTGAAAGGATAGATGCATGTCATTCTCTTATAACTCAATAGAGAAAATGTTAAAAATTAACATATCAATTGCCAATTAAATGGTTTAAATTCAGGCAGTCTTTTCCAAGCATATCTTAGTCTGAACTGTTACTTGGACACAATATGTAATTCCACAAGGTAGTTTTATCTTACCTTCGGTTTAAATGAGATTGATTCCTAGGAGTTCAGTGCCTTACTGTTCTGGAAGAAAGCAAGCTGGTCCTACTTTAACACAAGTTTCACGAGCAGAAATCAGATTTTAAGGTTCCATTGTCTTATTCCTGGAAGGACCGGTGTCCATGAATTTAAAGAATTTGGGTAAAATTTATCTCCCTTAATGGTTTTATCAGCTTTTATCTTATTGTATGGTTTTATCAGCTTTTATCTTATTGCAGGTTGTGAGTGTTGATGTAAGTAGTGCAAAAAGCACTTGCGCTAGATAGAATACAGTAGATCTGACTATTAATAGATTTTCTGCCACTAAATAACCCTTTGACTTTGGGTGGGTCACTTAATCTTCCTCAGCTTTACTCATCTATAAAACAGGGAGGTTGAACTCATCGCTAAGGTTCTCGTAACTTATACTTCTAAAACACATCCACCATTAAGTAGGTCAGTACAGTGGTCAACACAATCCAGTCTCTTGGCCTTCATACCTGGCACAATGTAGGATGTAGCAATTCTGGAACCAAAGAGGTGACGCATTTGAGCTAGTCAGGAACCCAGAAGCAGTGAGTATTCATTAGATTCAGTAAATCCAATAGGCTGAGAGCCAAATTGTGGGAAGAGGCCAAGAGAAACCCTCAGCCCAGGAGGGAAGGCAGTTTTCACTGGCAAGTTAGAGCCTAGGAAAGATCATGGAAGAGAAAAACTAAGAGCTTGGCACTCGGGAAAGCAAATGTGCAGTTCTCCCTTGATTCAACAGTAGCAGGCATCAGAATTTTTGATAATTGATATTAATGGTGGTTGTGTATAATGGACAATTTTAAATTGCTTTGGATTTAATGTCTTATAAAGCAGAGGAATACATATTGGAATAATATCAGGAAAGATGGTTGAAATAAAAATTGTTGGATCAGTTATCAAGAAAGTTCATCCAGGTGCAGCTTCTACTCCCTACTGATGCTAAAAATTTTCAGAATTACTGGGCTGAATTCTGTGATCTGGTCAAATGGCAATTTATGAAACCAAAAAAAAAAAAAAAAAAGGAAAATGACTGCAGTTTTAAACTTGTTTCTTAGCTTCCTTCCACTACAGATACTTGAAAGTTGGCTCCTTTATATAGTTTGTACTTCATATTACAGAAATAAAACCTTAATTGAGATAAAGTGCAATTACCACATTTGCAGTTCCTCTGGACTTATTTCTGCATACATGCAGGAGTTGAATACTGATAAATTTGATTTTTCACATTTGTAGCTAATGAGTTTTAGTTGGATACAACACAGAGTTTTTGTTAACTAGCATAAATATGTAACCTTGAAAATCTGCTATTTAGTTACTACAGGATTTAAAATTAATGTATAGGGTGCCTGGCTGGCTCAGTCGGTAGAGCATGTGACTCTTGATCTCGGGGTCCATGTTGTGTGTAGAGAATACTTTTTAAAAAGATTTTATTTATTTGAGAGAGAGAGAGTGAGCAGGAGCAGGGGGAGGGGCAGAGGGAGAGGGAGAAGCAGACTCCCCAGTGAGTGGGGAGCCTGATACAGGGCCTGATCCCAGGATCCTGAGATCATGACCTGAGCCAAAGTCAGACACTTAACTGACTGAGCCACCCAGGCGCCCCTAGAGAATACTTTAAAAATTAAAAATAAAAAAATAATGTATAATTGATACTTTCACTAAGCATAACATTTTTTCAAGTTTACAAAAATTCTTGAAGATGGGGTGCCTGGGTGATTCAGTTAGATGAGTGTCTCTTGATCTCAGTTCAGGTCTTGATCAGGTCATGAGTTCAAGCCATGCATTGGGATCTTGGGAAATAGCCCTGTGTTGGGCTCTCTGCTTAGTGGGGAGCCTCTTCCCCTGCCTGCCACTCTGCCTGCTTGTGCTCTCTCTGTCGAATGAATAAAATCTTTAAAAAAGTATGAAATCTATATATTTGTAATATTGTAGGCACACTTTTAGTGTTTATTATACAAAATTTCGAACATGTACAGATAGAGGCTAGTACAATCAACCCATGTCCCTATCATGCAGGTTTAGCAGTTACTGGATTATGACAGTTTTATTTCATTTACACTTCCATTTCCCCAGTATCTATCTACATCTACCTTGAATAATTTTGAAACAAGTTCCAATCTTGGGCAGCCATGACATTCTCTAGCCACCTGGTGGCAGTATACCGTAATTTGGAAGTCATTAAGTCTTTTGGGACTATAATTATAGAAAATAAAGCACAGACGATGGGGAGTTATTGCTTAATGGTTACAAGGTTTCTGTTTGGGGTAATAAGAAAATTATGGAAGAAGATAGTGGCAATTTTTGCACAACGTTGTGAATATAATTAATGCCACTGAATTATACACTTAAAAATGGTTAGGATGGTAAATTTTATGTTGTGTTTTGCCACAATAAAAAAAAAGGACTACCTCATGATAATATTTGTTAGCATATAAATACACGAGGAAATTTAGTAGTGTACTTCTTGTGAAAAGAACTTAATATGTGTTTGTTACACTGTCACCTTTTTGGGGAGAAAGTCCTGGACCAGCCTTTAAATCAGTGAACTTCCAGAATTACTATGAGGAGCAAAACCGTGATAAATAAAACATTAAATTGGAAAACTGCTGAGATATAATGAGGGGTCTTGGAAAGTTTCTTTCATCTAGTTGAACCACCTTCCCTATTCCCATGCCATTTTAAGGCTCCTAAGTGTGTTAAACTGTGGAAAATCTCTGTGCAGTTCCTCATAAACCAAAAAGCCAGTATTCATTAGAGTTACAAGTATTTGTAGAAGAGATCTAGGTATCAGTTGGGTGTTTTGGTTTTTTTGTTTCGTTTTTTTAAGTAAGTTCCACGCCCAGCGTGGAGCCCATCATGGGGCCTGAACGCACACGACCCTGAGATCAAGACCTCAGCTGAGATCAAGACACTTAACTGACTGAGCCACCCAGGGACCCCTCAGTTGGGTGTTTTAACTGATTTATTGTTCGGGTCTGTTTCAGCCTGAGATAATCACATGCTCAGAACTTTTTTTGTGGGGGGAAATGTAGGCACTTTCTGGAGAACATTGTAAATGATAAGGAAGCATGCCTGGTGTTCTAGATGTTCTCGAGTTTTAGAGCCGGAAGGGATCCTGCATTATTTAGTTCAACATGTTCTTTTTAAAGATGTGAAAACTGAGTTCCAGAGAGGTTGGCTTGCACTGTGCCACAGAGCTAGTCAGCAGTAGGGCTTTGTGCTTTACCACCACTACTTGATAGCAAAAGAATATCAAAAAGAAAATGGCTCTCTTTGTGTGCCTAGAGATAGGACTAGTATTCATTCTGATTTTACCCTTTTTTCATGCTCTTTTTCCTGATAATTGTGAGGTTCAGTTATCAAAACCAATCTTGGGGGGGCGCCTGGGTGGCTCAGTCGTTAAGCGCCTGCCTTTGGCTCAGGTCATGATCCCAGGGTCCTGGGATCGAGCCCCGCGTCGGGCTCCCTGCTCAGCGGGAAGCCTGTTTCTCCCTCTCCCGCTCCCCCTGCTTGTGTTCCCTCTCTCGCTGTGTCTCTCTGTCAAATAAATAAATAAAATCTTAAAAAAAAAACAACACCACATTGCTTTGCTTTCCCTTCTAGACTAAGAACTGCTTGACAGCAAAAGCCACACCTTACAACATGTTTTGATATACTGAACCCAGAACACCACTGAGCACATAGCAGGTATTAAATAAATACTTCTGAATGGAAAGACATGATATCATTATGAATTCAGGAGACAAATTTCTAACTAAAATTCTGGTATCTCCGAAGGATTCAAATTTGCTATCTACCTCAAGCCCTAGATGTGCAGGCACTGGGTAACGTGATGCTAGTAAATGTTTAGTAACAAATGACCTGTTAAAATAGATAACTAAGAAGAGGCGTAAGTCCCCAAAGAGGCAAAGAAAATACAAGTTTTTAACAGACTCTGAATTCTTGAGCCCTCTTAGCAAACTTAGTATTCAAAGTAACTATTGAATAAGTAAGAGAAATGTAAACACAGAAAGGAAATGGTCTTGCCAACTACCATTTGCTTTCTATTTTCTTTTCAAATCCAATGACCTCAGGATGCAGGCCAAGAGGAAGCTTGAGATTTCAACACTCAAATTTATTAACTGCATTAAGAGACCTAAATAAAAATTCACTCATGTGAACTCTGTAATTGGGTTTGTTTTCACTTACGTGCATAACTACTGTCATGGGCAATCACGAGCAGCAGCTTCTACCCTGTGAATTCTTTTTAACTAAAAGCATGGAAGAGGGTGATTCTTCACTGCAATACTGAAACCCACATATAGCTCAACAGCTCTGAACGGCTGGAACCTTTAAGACCCATCAAATCTCCCTCTACCAGTTTACACTGAGCATATGACTAAGGTCCACTAAGGGGAAGCGACTTGCCCCAGACTTACAAAAAAAGTTTATGGCAGAGCAAGGCCTGAAGATCTTAAAGCTGAGGCCAGGGATCTGCTACCCCAAACCATGTCCCTGCAGCTACGAGATCTGTGTTCATTGTGATAAACACACAATTATTTGACCTGAGCCAAAGGCAGAGCCTAACGACTGACCCACCCAGGCGCCCCAGCAATGTGATGTTTTGTGACGTGTTATGCAAAGGTCTATGGCAGCACAGAGGAGTGTCTAAATCATGCTCTTCAGTCACAGTGATGAGACCCTGGACTCAAAATTTCTAGCCACACTTTAATCACAGGAGCTTAATCGGTCTAACTTGATGTGCATTTAAAGTTAATGAACAGTTTTTAAGATGATATTTTTATTTTAATACAAAGAAAAAATAGTTGTTTCCAAACCATTTCCTTATTCTAATTTTTTTTTAAAGCACAGGGGAGGAAGAAAAAGCATTTCATGTAAACTGTTGTATTGAATTCATACTGTCATCAGCTCTTAGAGATTGTTGTGTATATGAACCCTATATATTGACTCCTTGCCTTCAAATTCCAGGAACAGAAAATAACCCTCCATGTGATTAAAAATCAATGTAACATTGCCAGAGTCTGTACTTGAAGGGCCAGAAGTCCTGCCTGGAGGCTTTTAGCATAGTTAGGACTTTGGCAGGGCTAGCCTACAGAGAAACCCTCTAACCTGAGGAGAAGGCCCAGTTTCTCATGTGGACCTCATAGAGCAGCATGAGAGTTTTTAGCACATCACAAAGCTTGGTAGGCTTTCCTGTGCAAGAGCCAAAACTTTGGGGGAGGGGAAAAAGGAAGACAAAGACAAAGATTAGAGCAGAATGAATGCGGGAGAACTAGACAATTCAATTTCTAAATGTTGCAGTAAGTGGGACTGGCTCTCATGTTCCATCTCAAGGTGAAGTGTTCAAGCCTGGATGAGAGCTGAAAGGGAGAAGAATTTCAATATATCTTTTCCTAGGCTGTCATTTCAGGTGACATGTTGAAGCTGTGAGTTGCTTTTGGAAAGGAAAGTGTTCACTGCTGGTATTTTGCTGTTTTGTGACACTCTTTGAGATCAGCTGACACTCTGAAGTACTAAATTGAAAACCTGGATTAAGGAGCTGTAGCCCCGCTTTCAGAGAGACACATGCCTCGTTGCTTAAGGAGAGTCTTTCACCAGCTGTTTCTCTCTCTCCCTCACCCTCCCCACGTCTTTCTGGTCTATGGTTTGGCTCTTCTGTCTTAGCATGGACTGTCTGCTTACACTGCCTTTCATCCCAACTCCTTAATTTATTCTCAAGCATCTTTGCACCAGTGTTGTAGGTTCTGTTGCTTTGATATATATGGCCAACAGTGATCCAATTTCAAGTTGTGTTCAAGGTCTGACAAAGGAAAAGAGTAGAGCAAATGATAATTGAGTCTGTTTCATTATGCAATTAACAAATAACCATTATTAAAAGGAAAAAAATTACATGAAATCATATTGTCTCAAAATTTGGGACATATGGCCATGTGATCTACTTCCTCTGTTTGTCTGTTTCCCTAACCATGTTCAACCTCTCTGCCATGTTCAGATTTTCTCAGATAGCATTTCATGATTGACTTCTTTCCACCTGGATTTTTTCTGTTCTTTGCTTCTAATACTTGATGATTCTTGTTGATACGTTGTTTTTAAGTTTTCCTAAGTCATATCATTTGTGTGCACCCTGTCTGTCAGACATCTAGGGTGGAAGCATCATGTCATAATATGCTCTCCCATGGTAAAAAAAAAAAAAGGAGTGAGGTGGTCTACTCTTGTGGATTCTGAATCCTGTAGGGCACTGTGAGTTCTGGGTTGGCTAGTGTAGCTTAGGAGATTTGAGCCTTCGTGGTCTTTGCAGAATTTGCTGGGGGGGGGCGGGGATAAGGGATTAACCAGAGTGTATCATAAGTGATCTCCAGAGACGACTGTGAAGAGAAGAATGGTTCTTAAAGCTGCAATATAAAATTATGCTAAATTTTCAGGTTAATAAAGAGCACTAATAGCATTTTGGGTGAGAGTACTTCTTTTTTTTTTATTTTTTATTCTTATGTTAATCCCCATACATTACATCATTAGTTTTAGATGTAGTGTTCCATGATTCATTGTTTGTGCATAACACCCAGTGCTCCATGCAGAATATGCCCTCCTCAATACCCACCACCAGGCTAACCCATCCTCCCACCCCCATCCCCTCTAGAACCCTCAGTTTGTTTTTCAGAGTCCATCGTCTCTCATGGTTCGTCTACCCCTCCGATTTCCCCCGCTTCGTTCTTCCCCTCCCGCTACCTTCTTCTTCTTCTTTTTTTTTTCCTTAACATATATTGCATTATGAGAGTACTTCTTTATTCAGATTTTATTCTTTAACTTACTTTTCTTCTGAAAAGCTAAACTGTAGTTGTAGTATTTGTAAAGCCGGGGTCTGTTTGATTTTAACCAGGGATATACAGATAATTTTGTTAGTTTAGCAAGATTTTCTGGACTGTGGGTCTGTTGAGTTCTCAAAAATGGCAGTTAACTGAAGTATTTTGCTACAAAGTAGCTGCCTGCTTACTGTCCCTTCCAGGCCTTTAATTCCATCAGTGAATTTCTAGTGAATCAAATTCTTTGGACACTTTTCAGTCTTGATTTTTAGTTGAACTTCCTGTTTATCGCTGTTCTTGAAATCCTCCCTTGGCTGCAGTGAGCTGTTCTGCACTGATCACTCACTGTCCCTTTCAGTATTCCTTTTCACGTGCTTTGGTTGCTTTGCTTTGTTCATTTCTCAAATCAGCAACGGCAGTCTGGCAAACGGTGTGTCAAATCTGGTTTGCTGACATGTTTTATTTGGTCGTCCAAGTGTTTTAAAAATGTTTATAGTAGTTGCCAATAATAAAAATATAACATTTCATATTAAGAATCTGAATGTATGTTTTTTGGGGGTTGGGAAAGGAGTTGGCTGTACTGGGTGGCCATTTCCCTGTGGCAGTGATCTTCAGAGCTGCTCCTCTGGGAGAAGCGCATCCTCCCTCCACTTGGCTTGGCCCTATCCAGAGCACTTCACTCATTTATTTGTTAATCACTGAGTCTTTGTATCTTTGAGTTTGCAGCCGCTGTTTTCCATCTCACACTCACCAGGTTCTTTCTTACCTGGGATCTCCTCTTTTCTGTCCACATGGTCTGTCTGAGCACCTCTGCCCCCATCAGTCACAGAAACCAGATGGAGGAGTCTGTTTGCCATCTTAAGTAATTTTTTTTTTCAGTTCAGTGGTTATGCTTGCCATTTAACGTTTGAGTTCATTTCTTCTTTGCATTTTAATCACATTCTTTTTGTTGCTTTCTGGTCTGTAAGGTTTGATAGCTTGAAATAATTTTCCAGCAATGTGTGTTAATTAAGACTTTTTATTTGCTTCTAGTGATTCCTAATTTTCAATTGAGTCTTCTTTTTTTTAATAAAGATTTTATTTATTCATTTGAGACACAGAGATAGAGAGAGAGAGCATGAGCAGGGAGAGAGGCAGAGGGAGAGGGAGAAGCAGGCTCCCCGCTGAGCCAGGAGCCCGATGTGCAGCTTGATCCTAGGACCCTGGGATCATGACCTGAGCTGAAGGCAGACGCTTAACGACTGAGCCACCCAGGCGCCCCGTCACTTGAGTCTTCTGTGTCCCACCAAGTGTTGTTGTATTGTGCGTATAAATGATATAAAGATTGAATTGCTTTTTTACTTTTTTATGTAAATATATAGGAGTTTTCTCACTCTTGAATCTTTCATACTTTTGCTTTTACACCTTTATGTAAAAACGGTTTTTGAGGATTATACCAAACTGCCCTTTATAAATCCTCTTTTCGTTCATCTACTAAAACTCTGGCACAGACATTTCTGTCATCCTGCTCCCCTCAATTCATGAGAGATTTGATCATCTGGGTCAGGTGCCTGTGGATTGTCCATTTAATGTGCCACCCTCTAGGAGCTTAAAATCTACTTGGAGATAACAAACAACAGTGAGTGAAAACAGTAAAAGACTTAAAAATAGCATTTTAAGGCATTTATAGAGGAGGTGGCACAGGCCTATGTTTGATATGTTGTTAATCACATTATACAAGCAGTTATATGAAGGTGGGGCCCTCTTCAGCCTAGATTCCTGTTTCCACGGGGAGGCAACATCACTCCATTGTAAATCCTTTGGCCTCCCTGTCCCAGGGGAGGAGTGACTGATCTTATTGGAGAATTAGGGTAAGGAATTAGGCCTAGTTCCCAGTTCCTTCCCTCTTTCCCTTACCTGGGGAGGCAGCCACCTATAGCCCGTTTTCTAGAAACAGGCTCCAAGCTGCAAGTTTTCTTAGAAGCAGACCTTCGTGTGGAAAACCTGTGGTTTTCCAACTGTGCCTGTGATTGGGTGGATGAAGTGGCTCATTTCTGGGCTGCAGTTTTAGGAAGCCCACTGTTGCAATGCCTTTAAGTTACATTTAAAAAATATGGGCTTGGGGCGCCTGGGTGGCTCAGTCGTTAAGCATTAAGTGTCTGCCTTCGGCTCAGGTCGTGTGATCCCAGGGTCCTGGTATTGAGCCCCGCATCGGGCTCCCTGCTCAGTGGAAAGCCTGCTTCTCCCTCTCCCGCTCCCTCTGCTTGTGTTTCCTCTCTCACTGTGTCTCTGTCAAATAAATAAATAAAATCTTTAAAAAAATAAATAAAAATAAAAAATATGGGCTTTATCAATAACAAAGCTGACAGTTTGATCTTTGTCTATTTGACTTTTTTATCTTACTTCTCGGTTACTCCAGAAGTGGGTAGAAGGGATTTTATTTAATGATCCCCTAAACTCCAGTAGTAATATTGCGAAAAAGTTCATAGGCAGGGTGATCTTTTCTAGCTTTTTTTGGGTTTAAGTTGGGCATTGCGAAATGGTAGAATTCAGGTAGGATTTTAAAGATGTGTTGATTTGGGAAAATTCAGGCAGATAAAGGTGAGTTCTAAGAACAAGAAGTTGATAGCTGGCTTGAGCAAGCCTTTGTTGGTAGTGATGGGACTGGGAAGATTGGCCAGAGCAGATTGTATAGAACTTTGAATGCCTGATTGACAAATTTGGCTTTTTTAATCTTAAAAGTAGCAGAAAGCAATCTGACAGTTCCTTGTAGGGAAATGATAATGCTAAAGGAATTATTAGAAAGGAGTGCATGAATTGGTGTTTTGATATAATATGTACAAGAATATGTTCTCATTAGTGTCCAAGAAAAGGCTAATAACCAGTGGTAACAGCTAATAGGCTACAATCTAATGTTCACTATAAATCAGTTTGGAAATACAAATGATTTAATGTACTAGGAAATAATCTTTCTTTCTTTTTTTTTTTTTTAAAGATTTATTTATTTATTTGACAGGGAGACACAGCGAGAGAGGGAACACAAGCAGGGGGAGTGGGAGAGGAAGAAGCAGGCTTCCCGCCGATCAGGGAGCCCGATGCGGGGCTCGATCCCAGGACCCTGGGATCATGACCTGAGCCGAAGGCAGATGCTTAATGACTGAGCCACCCAGGTGCCCCGGAAATAATCTTTCTTGAAGGTGATCATTCTTTAAGTAGCTATGATTTTTTTTTAACAGAAGGCTGCTTTGCAGGCTAATTTAGATGGCCTTGAAGTCATCCTTGAGCATTTACTTCCCAGAGGAATTTTTTTCTGTTAGAGTGTGTTTATGAATATATGTTAGACTGGAGTCTGATAAAATAAAATGAGATAAGAGAAAAAGCTTTGGAATCTTACCCTTGTGGTGTGATTATATAAGTAGTCTCCATACCCAGTGCGGGGCTTGAACTCACAACTGCAAGATCAGGAGTTGCATGTTCTACCAACTGAGCCAGCCAGGGACCCTGTGATGTAATTCAATATTAAGAAAGATTTGGCAGGGCGCCTGCGTGGCTCAGTTGGTTAAGCGACTGCCTTCGGCTCAGGTCATGATCCTGGAGTCCCGGGATCGAGTCCCGCATCGGGCTCCCTGCTCGGCAGGGAGTCTGCTTCTCCCTCTGACCCTCCTCCCTCTCCTGCTCTCTGTCTCTCATTCTCTCTCTCTCTCTCTCAAATAAATAAATAAATAAATAAAAAGAAAGATTTGGCAGAGTAATTTAGTAACTCCGAACAGGTAAAAAGGTTGAAAAATGAAATTACATAAATTATATCTTTGCTTATCAGCCGACATTCATGAAGAGGTTGGCTATGTTACACACAGATGTCCCGGTCCCAGTAGGTGCCTACCAGCATATGCAAAGACCATTTTGTAACGCCAGTACTACAGTACAAAACAGAGAAGGGTATTCTCTTTCCTGTGAGCTTTTCCTTTTTTGTCATTTCTTTTTTTTTTTTCTTTAAAGATTTTATTTATTTATTTGACAGAGAGAGAGAGGGAACACAAGCAGGGGGAGGGGTAGAGGGAGAAGCAGGCTTCCCGCGGAGCAGAGAGCCCGATGCGGGGCTCAATCTGGGATCATGACCTGAGCCAAAGGCGTCTAGGCGCTTAACAACGGAGCCACCCAGGTGCCCCGGCCTGTAGTTCTCTTTTTTAGTGGTGTCTTTATCTGGTTTTGGTATCAGGGTAATGCTGACCACCCAGGCGCCCCTTTTTTGTCATTTCTTGTACCACCTTCTCCCCTATCCACACCAGCATGCCATTCCCCCCCTCCCCCCGCCACCATCGTGGTTAAAGGCATCACACCCAGTTTTGCCTTGGCTATGTTAGATTCACTGGCAGATGGAACAAAAAATAAGTCAGCTCATGGGGTTTACAACTGTCAGACCATGAGTTACTTCAGGAAAAAAAAAAAGTTTTAGATAAAAACGTTAAATCGGTATCTGAGGTTATATAAGTTCCCGTATGAGTAATTGTCACTTTAATCACACAAATAATACTTTTTAAATTTTTGTTATTAGTTTTTAATTATACAAGTAGTGCTTGTAATTATAGGAGATGCAAACAATAAAAAATATATAAACATACCCCCAGTCCCGTTATTCTTTTCAAGGATAATTATCTTAACAGTTTGTATTTCCAGACAAACTAGACCTTGTTATATTTATTTATTGATCTGCAGCTTGCTTTTTTCACTTAATATATCTTGCTGGCCTTTCCATGTTAATAATTTTTAGGTGAGCTGTATATTAAGTAGGTGATAGGAAGAAATAATAATTTAACCACTTTCCTACTGATGATACTGATGAGATTTTCCCAATTACAGACTATGCCAGACAATTTTTGGAGGTCTGGGGGAAGGAGTTTCTCCTTTCTCTTAACTTTTTCTATTCATCTGTTATAAGAATAACCACTTACTAGCCCTTATTGTGCCAGGCACATTACTAAATTCTTTGTATCATATAAACTTTGGAACAGCCTGTGTCATAGATGTTACACCCTTTTCCAGGTGAGGAAGAAATTTGAGGCTCATTTGCCCGAGGTCTCACAGCTCAAGAATGGAAGAACAAGGGTTAAAATTGAAACTGGTCTCATCGCAAAATCTTGTTCTTTTTCAGATCTCATTTTTAGAGCTAAGTATATTATTAGCAAGTAAAATGTTTTTTCTGGCAGTGATATTAGAATTAGCTTGAATATAATTTTAATGTTTATTTATTATTATTATTTTATTTTTTTTAGAGAGGTAGGGGGGAGAGGGAGCGAGAGAATCTTAAGCCCCATGTGGGGCTCTATCCCAGGACTCTGAGATCATGACCTGAGCCATAATCAGAGTCGGATTCTTAACTGACTGAGCCACTCAGGTGCCCCTTAGTGTTTTATTTATAAAATTTCACTCCTTTATTTGTAGTTCTGTAGTCTCCCCCCCCCCCCCCCCCCGCCTCTCTTTGCTCTTCATACATAGCTCTATTCTGCATAGATTTGAAGTATGGCAGTATGAAGTGGCCCCTGTGGCTCATTTTACCTATTTCTTCTAGTTTCTGTTAGAGAGTGTTTGATATAAATGTCTGTGTAGCCATATTCAAGTCTGAGAGAACTAACAATAATTCTTTCGCTTCTAATGTCTGCATTATAAAATTACCTGTGTATTGCTTCCTCCCCCCCACCCCCGGCCAATGGCCCTTTAAGGTAGTGAGAGAAGGAAAGAGGGCATCTTTACCCAAGCAGATGAAGATGCCAGTCCTCTTACCTAGCCAGCTGGGTGAGAGGGAGATTTTTTTTTTTTTTCCAGTTAGGAATGGCATTGACACTTCCCCCACCGCATACCTGTTTGGTTTTGTAGAAGTAAATGTTTTGGAGAATGAGTGCACTTTCCTACCTTTTAGGCCTTGTGCTCAGCTCTGTGAAATCTCTACTCGACTGAAACTCTTCCTGTTTGTGTGTATTGGAAAGAGGTATGGAGGGAGGAATCTGGAACACCTTGTTTTATTTATTTATTTTTTAAAGATTTTATTTATTTATTTGACAGAGAGAGACACAGTGAGAGAGGGAACACAAGCAAGGGGGAGTGGGAGAGGGAGAAGCAGGCTTCCCGCAGAGGAGAGAGCCCGATATGGGACTCGATCCCAGGACCCTGGGACCATGACCTGAGCCGAAGGCAGACACTTAATGACTGAGCCACCCAGGCACCCTGATTTGTGGATGTTAAACCATCTTTGCAGCCCAGGAATAAATCCCACTTGGTCATGGTGAATAATCCTTTTAATGTACTGTTGGATCCTATTGGCTAATATTTTGGGTGAGAATTTTTGCATCCATGTTTATCAGGGTTATTGGTCTGTAATTCTCCTTTTTGGTTGGGGTCATTGTCTGGTTTTGGGATCAAGGTAATTAATGCTGGCCTCATAGAGTTTGGAAGTTTTCCTTCCATTCCAAGTTTTTGAAACAGCTTCAGAAGAATAGGTATTAATTCTCCTAAATGTTTGGTTGAATTCCCTTGGGAAGCCATCCGGCCCTGGGCTCTTGTTTGTTGGGATATTTTTGATTACTGCTTCAATTTCTTGCTGGTTATGGGTCTGTTCAGGTTTTCTCTTTCTTCCTTTTTCAGTTTTGGTAGTTTATACATCTTTAGGAATGCATCCATTTCTTCCAGATTGTCTACTTTGTTGGCATATAGTTGTTCATAAGATGTTCTTTTTTGGGGGGCGCCTGGGTGGCTCAGTCGTTAAACGTCTGCCTTCGGCTCAGGTCATGATCCCAGGGTCCTGGGATCAAGCCCTACATCGGGCTCCCTGCTCTGCAGGAAGCCTGCTTCTCCCTCTCCCACTCCCCCAGCTTGTGTTCCCTCTCTCGCTGTGTTTCTCTCTGTCAAATAAATAAATAAAATCTTAAAAAAAAAAAAAAAAATGTTCTTTTTTTTTTTTTTTTTTTAAGATTTTATTTGTTAAGAGAGAGAACGAGTGAGCTGAAGCAGGGGGAAGAGTAGGCAGAGGGAGAAGCAGGCTTCCCGCAGAGCAAGGAGCCTGATGCAGGACTCAATATCAGGACCCTGGGAACATGACCTGAGCCAAAGTCAGATGCTTAACAGACTGAGCCACCTCTCATAATATGTTCTTATAATTGTTTGTATTTCTTTGGTGTTGGTAGTGATCTCTCCTCTTTCATTCATGATTTTATTTATTTGGGTCATTTCTTTTTTCTTTTTGATAAGTCTGGCCAAGGGTTTATCAGTCTTAACTCTTTCAAAAACCAGCTCCCAGTTTTGTGATCTATTTCACTGATTTCTGCTCTGATCTTTATTATATCTCTTCTTCTGCTGGGTTTAGGCTTTATTTGCTGTTCTTTCTCCAGCTCCTTTAGGTGTAAAGTTAGGTTGTGAATTTGAGACCTTTCTTGTTTCTTGAGAAAGGCTTGTATTGCTATATACTTCCCTTTTAGGACCACCTTTGCTGCATCCCAAAGGTTTTAAACAGTTGTGTTTTCATTTTCATTTGTTTCCATGAATTTATTTCTTCTTTAATTTCCTGGTTGACCCATTCATTCTTTAGTAGGATGCTCTTTAACCTCCATGTATTTGAGTTCTTTCCAACTTCCCTCTTGTGATTGAGTTTGAGTTTCAAAGCAGTGTGGTCTGACAATATGCAGGGAATGATCCCAGTCTTTTGGTACCGGTTGAGACCTGATTTGTGACCCAGGATGTGATCTATTCTGGAAAACGTTCCATGTGCACTTGAGAAGAATGTGGAATGTTCTGGATATATCTGTAAAGTCATCTGGTCCAGTGTGTCATTTAAATCCCTTGTTTCCTTGTTGATCTCTTGCTTAGATGATCTGTCCATTTCAGTGAGAGGGGTGTTAAAGTCCCCTACTATTATTGTATTATTATCGATGTGTTTCTTTAATAATTGTTATTAATTGCCTACATATTTGGCTGCTCCCCTGTTAGGGGCATACATATTTACAATTGTTAGATCTTCTTGTTAGACACACCCTTTAATTATGGTATAGTGTCCTTCCTCATCTCTTAATTACAGTCTTTGGTTTAAAATCTAGTGTGTCTCATGTAAGGATTGCCACGCCATCTTTCTTTTGATGTCCTTTAGCATGATAAATGGTTTCCCACCCCCTCACTTCAAATCTGGAGGTGTTGTTGGGTCTAAATGAGTCTCTTGTAGACCGCATATCAGTGGGTCTTGCTTTTGTATCCAGTCTGATACCCTGTGTCTTTTGATTGGGGCATTTAGCCCATTTACATTCAGAGTAACTATTGAAAGATATGAATTTAGTGCCATTGTATTACCTGTAAAGTCACTGTTTGTGTATATTGTCTTTGTTCCTTTCTAGTCTGTTACTTTTGGGCTCTCTCTTTGCTTAGAGGACTCCTTTCGATATTTCTTGTAGGGTTGGTTTGGTGATTGCAAATTCTTTTTAATTTCTGTTTGTTCTGGAAGCTTTTTATCACTCCTTCTATTTTGAATGACATCCTAGCTGGATAAGTATTCTTGGCTGCATATTTTTCTTATTTAGCACCCTGAATATATCATGCCAGTCCTTTCTGGCCTGCCAGGTCTCTGTGGGTATGTCTGCTGCCAGTCTAATGTTTCTACCCTTGTAGGTTATGGACTTGTTGTCCTGAGCTGCTTTCAGGATTTTCTTTTTCTCTGAGATTTGCCTGTTTCACTATTAATGTGTTGGGGTGTGACCTATTTTTACTGATTCTGAGAGGGGTTCTCAGGACTTGGATGCCTGTTTCCTTCCCCAGATTAGGGAAGTTCTCTGGTATAATTTGCTTCAATATACATTCTGCCCCCCTCTCTCTTTCCTCTTCTTCTGGGATCCCAATTATTCTAATATTGTTTCTCTTTTATGGTATCACTTATCTCGAATTCTCCCTTTGTGATCCAGTGGTTGTTTCTCTCTCTTTTTCTCAGCTTCTTTCTTCTCCATCATTTGGTCTTCTATATCACTAATTCTCTCTTCTGCCTCATCCTAGCAGTTAGAGCCTCCATTTTTTATTGCATCTCATTAATAGCCTTTGATTTTGACTTGATTAGATTTTCGTTCTTTCATTTCATCAGAAAGGGATTCTCTAGTGTCTTCTATGCTTTTTTTCAAGCCCAGCTAGTATCTTTATAATCATTATTCTGAATTCTAGTTCCGACTTTTTTTTTTTTTTTAAGATTATTTATTTATTCGTAAGAGACAGAGAGAGAGAGGCAGGCTCCCCGCTTAGCAGGGAGCCTAATGCGGGACTCGATCCCAGGACCCTGGGATCATGACCTGAGCCAAAGGCAGACGCTTAACCATCTGAGCCACCAAGGCACCCCTCTAGTTCCGACTTCTTATGTCCATACTTACTATGTTACTGGCAGTACTGCCTCTTGTTCTTTTTTTTTTGAGGTGAGTTTTTCCATCTTGTCAGCCTGTCCAGAGATGAATAGATGAATGAGAGAACCAAATACTAAAATGGTCACAACAACCCCGGAGGAATATACACTAAACAAATCAAAAGAGTCCCAAAACCGAAGAATTAAAAAAATAAAATTAAAAAAAGAATATAACCAGATAGGTGAACAGAATAGAGCAATACACTGGATCCTGTGTGTATATTGGTCTGTTTGTTAGAAAACTAGATCTCAAAATTGTAAAGAGAGAAAAACTTCTATGTACAGAAATAAAATTAAATACAATGAAAGGACAGAATGTAAAAATGAAAATTAAAAGAAAAAAAAAGGGAATATAGACAGGTGGACAGAATAGGGCAATACAATATATCCCGAGTGTATTTTGGTCGGTTTTTTAGAAGAAACTACATCTCAAGATTGTAAAGAAAGAAAACTTATATATATATGTATATTCAAAAATGAAATTAAATACATTGAAAGGATAGAATGTAACTCTAAAGATGAAAAAAAAAGACTTTAACAAAAGAAAAACAAAAAAAAGAAAACGAGTAAAAAAAAAAAAGAATATGATCAGATAGGTGAAGAGAATAGAGCCATACACTAGATTTTGGGTGTATACTGGTCTCTTAGAAGAAACTGCATCCCAAAATTGTAAAAAAAGAAAAATTTACATATATACAAAAATAAAATTGAATACAGTAAAAGGATAGAACGTAATTGTAAAATGAAAAAGAAAATTAAAAAAGGGGTGCCTGGGTGGCTCAGTCGTTAAGCGTCTGCCTTCGGCTCAGGTCATGATCCCAGTGTCCTGGGATCGAGCCCCGCATCGGGCTCCCTGCTCAGCAGGAAGCCTGCTTCTCTCTCTCCCACTCCCTCTGCTTGTGTTCCCTCTTTCGCTGTGTCTCTGTCAAATAAATAAAATCTTTAAAAAAATTTAAAAAACTCGTTGAAAAAGGAGAAAGGAAAAAAAATTAAAATTGTAAGACTAAAGAATCGTGGGATAAAAACAGGAATTCTATATGCTATATTCCCCTAGTGCTGGAGTTTTGCAGTTCTCAATGGTAGGTAAACTTGGTCTTGGCTGGGTGTTCTTGCTGATCTTCTAGGGGAGGGGCTTCTTGCGTTGATTCTCAAGTGTCTTTGCCCTGGGCAGGATTGTACCTACGTTGCCCGGGGCCAGGCTAAGTATTCTACTCCCAATTGCTCTATGTGGCTTTTGTTTCCTAAAGGCTTTCCGTGCAGGTTTAGAGGATGAGAATGAAAATGGCAGCCTCCCAGTCTCCAGCCCGGAGCCGAACGCTTGGGGCCCCATTCGTCAGTGAGCCCTCAGAGTAAAGGAGTCCATCACTCTTGTCTCCCTGGTCTCTGTCCACACTCCGTGCTCACCCAGTCTGTGACCAAGCGTTTCTGTCTCAAGCACAGGAACCCCTTTCGAGTCTCCAAATGCTACACACTCCTGTGGCACATTTCTGTGCAGCATCTCCCAGGGGAGGAAGGGGGAGTGGTTTCTCGGGTTCTGCCACTTGCTGGGCCCCTGCTCGGAGAGCGGTCGGCCCACCGACAGTGCCGGGGTTCTCGGGTTATGGCAACCCTGAGCTGAGAGCCCGCTCCTGGGCTCGCTGATTGAAGCCTTCTTCCTGGCTCCGATGCCTGTGAACTCTGTCACACTCAGGGATCCCTGGTCTTCCTGTGACCCCGAGAATCCTGAGACCACACCGTCCCACCTAGGCTTCTGCCCTGCTTTGCTGCCTGAGCGTCTTTCAGGCAGCCACGTCCCTCATGGGAGCAGAGTCCTGAAAGTTCTGATTTTGCCCTCGACTGCTATATCATTTTCCAGTGCTGACTGATGGAGGCTCCTTTCCCCTGTGGTTTATCTTCTCATACATCGCCTCGGATTCACTTCTCCGCACCTCCTGCTTTGCAGAATGTGGTCGCTTTTCTGTTTGCAGAGTTGGCAGCTTATTCTTTTCTTAGATCTCCCATTGAGTTCACAGGTGTTCAGAATGATTTGATAGCTATGTAGCTGAATTCCTGGGACCAGATGAAACTAACGTCTCCTACTGCTCTGCCATTTTGGACCCGCCTCAAACCTTCATTTTTATTTTATTTATTTTTATTTTTTTGTTCATTTTTTTTAAAAAATTATTTGAGAGAGTGAGAGCATGTGAAATAGGGTCAGTGGGAAAGGGAGAGAATCTCCAGCGGACTTCCCGCTGAGGGCAGAGCCAACACAGGGCTCGATTCCCCCCCCCTGAAATAACGATCTGAGCTGAAACCAAGAGTCGGTTGTTCAACCAACTGAACCGCTCAGGAAACCCTTTTTTTGTTTCATTTGGAAGTATATTTTACTTATTTATTAAAAGAGAAATATTTTATTTTTTATTTTAAACTGTTAGGATTTGACCAGTTTAGTTCCTTGTTGGCAAATGAATACATTCATAAATTCAAGAATGTAGTTTTTATTTATTTATTTAGAGGGGGAGGAGGGGCAGAGGGGCTGGAAGAGGGAGAATAATAAGGAAGCTCCACACCAGCTCATAGCCTGATTCCGTGCTTGATCTCACTACTCAGATCATGACCTGAGCCGAAATCCAGAGTAGGACACTTAACTGACTGAGCCCAGGTGCCCCAAGAATGTAGTTTTTAAAAAATATTCCTTTCAACATAAAATGTTAGATCTGGAAAATACTTTATGAATAAAAATCTAAACAAGTGCACATTTTACTAATGTTTTTATTGAAGTCCAGCTGACATACAATGTTGAGTTATTTTCAGGTGTACAACTTAGTGATTTGGTAAGTCTGTGTGCTATGCTATGCTCACAAGTGTAGCTACCATCTGTCACCACAGAATGCTATTACAATATTATTTTTTGTGCTGTATCTTTCATCCTTTTGACTTTGAAACCACCATTTTAATTTAAAACCCTCAAATCTTTGTTTCTGAGGTGGCAGGCAGCTAGCTATTGAGTCTAGGAATTTAAGAGGATCCCACTTCTTAGTTCTAGATTAAATAATGCAAATCCCCATCTCAGATGTGTGCATTGAGAAAAAATCCTCATCGTGGTCAAAATGCCACACTTTTATTACAGCTTGAAGAGCTACCCACCTTTCAAGATACGTGTACCCTTTGCCTAAGTCTCTGTAGTTTGGTTTCGTGGTTTAATGCCTCTTGTTTTTTATGTCCACATTTCAAGGGGTGTGCTTATGTCTCAACAATGTTTTTCTGCTGATGTTTATATAAGAAGATTGTATGTTGTATTTCACAAACTTAGTACAACCTTTTTTTCCCCCTCTTCCTCAAAGCAATGTGCAGAAGAGTTTCAGTTACATTCCAACTATCCTTGTTAGAACTTGTCATTTGGAAAATCATGCTGAGTGTCAACAAAGGAGAATGTGAGTTCTGGATAGGCCTGGGACTAAGAAGCCATTTTATTGCCTACAAAGAACAGTGGTCTTTGGCAGTGTTTTAAGTATATTGCATTGTAGCATGATAACTTGCTACGTGTGTTTAATGTGTTTTAATTTCTTTTTAGGAAAGGAGAAGTCTCCGGAGATAAGATTAGAAAGGTATAGGATAGTCAGGTCACGTGGGACCTTGGTATAAGGACTTTGGATTTTATTTTGAGCAAGAGAAGGAACCAAGGTTTTCAGAGGAGGAGTGACATGATCTGTCTGAATATTTAAAGAGTCATTCATGCTACTGTATAGAGAACAGATTCGGGGGTAGGGGAGGTAAGGAAAGTTCACAGGGCAAGAGTGGAACTAAAGAGAATGGTTAAACTATTGCAGTAGTCCAGGCTTTGACTTAGGTAGTAGCAATGGACAATATATGAAGTAGTTATATCAGGCATATTTTGAAAGTGGAGCCAACGGGATTTGCTGATTGATCAAATGTGGCATATGAGTGAAAAAGAGGAGTTGAGGATGATGCCAAGGGTTTTGGCAGAGCAGCTGGTGAATAGTTTTGTCATTTACTGAAACTGGAAGAGAGGTAGTTTTGGAGGGGAAGATCAAGAGCTCAATTTTGAGCATGTTATGTGTGAGATGCTAGTTAGACATCTAAGTGATACTGAGTAGGTAGAAGGATATAGAAATCTGGATTTCTTTGCCAAGGGAGGTGGGGGAGCCAGGGTTTGGAGCTACAGCCATGGGACTACTTGGGATCACGAAAGGAGTAAATATAGATAGAAAAGAGAAGTCGGAGGATTGATCTTTGGAAGATTCCAACTTTTAGAAATTGGGGAGATGAGGGTGCCTGGGTGGCTCAGTTGGTTAAGTGACTGCTTTCGGCTCAGGTCATGATCCTGGAGTCCCTGGATCGAGTCCCACATCGGGCTCCCTGCTTGGCAGGGAGCCTGCTTCTCCCTCTGACCCTCCCCCCTCTCATGTGCTCTATCTCTCTCATTCTCTCTGTCTCAAATAAATAAATAAAATCTTTAAAAAAAAAAAAAAAAGAAACTGGGGAGATGAAGAGAATCTAGCAAATGGGACTGAGAAGTTGCAGCCAGTAATGTGGGATGTTTCCTTGAAGCCAAGTGAAGAAAAGGGTTTCAAGAAGGAGAGTGGAATCAAGTGGGTCAGTTGCTGTGAATAGATCAAGAAAGATGAGGATTCAGAATTGATTGTTGGATTTTTTTTTTTTTTTCCTTTTTAAGTAGGCTCCATGCCTAGTGTGGAACTCAGTGCAGGGCTTGAACTCACAACCCAGCGATCAAGACCGGAGCTGAGATCAAGAGTCAGCCACTTAACCAACTGAGCCACCCAGGCACCCCTTGACTATTGGATTTTGCGGTGTAGTGGTCTCTGGGAACATGGCAAATAGTGTCTTTGCTTTACATCACTACCTTGCTTCTGTGGATTAAAACACTAGCTGATTAAAAAAAAAACAAAACACTAGCTGATATTCTTGGCAGTTGCTCTGAAACTTCTCCACTTCCTGTTTCTGTTTCACCCTTGACCTCTTTATGTTCCCTAGTTCTAAACTTTGGGCTCCATACTCTGACTTTAATCTTCCTTTCTTTCCTTTTTTTTTTAAGATTTATTCATTTTAGAGAGAGAGAGAGCGAGCGAGTGTGTGCACATGCACAAGCAGGGGGCGGGGCAGAGGGAGAGAAACTCAAGGTGACTCCCTGCTAAACAGGGGCTTGATCCCACAATCCTGAGATCATGACCCAAGCTGAAACCAAGAGTCGTATGCTCAACCAACTGAGCCACCCAGGTGCCCCTAATCTTCATTTCTGTTCTCTTCCCTCAGTTTCCCACATTTTTCTGACTCTTCTCAGGATGTTGCATGTCTCTTTTCCCTTACAGAGCTTCTGTGTGGTTTCCCTGGGCCCAGCATCTTTTGCTGGCTAAAGTAGGATTTGTAACTATTTTTGGTGTGTGTCTTGGACTCCTTTGGTATTAAGCCCCTTTCCAGGAGAATATTTTTAATTGCATAAAGTAAAATAGATGAGATTACAAAGAAAATCAATTATGCTAGAATGTAGTTATCAAAACAGTAAAAACTAATTTGTAATAAAAATACATTTGCATCTTTATTGATGCATTAAATAACATATTTTAGCAGTGTTCCTAATAGCTATCATAAATTCAAAATAGTGATATGTGTGGGGAAAAAAAACCCTCAAAGTAGTGATATGTGTGACATTTCAATATACCTGCAACAACTATTATATGAAAATATATATGGTCTTTATTAGTGTCAAAGTCACAAATACTGTCAATACTAATGTGGTTTGTTGCTATATTCATAAGAAAATGAATTTTTAAATTAATATTAAGTTAATGATAATAAAGATAAAATTTTAGTCCCATATTCCCAAGTTAAGAAACTTGAGTGAGAGCTGTAATGCTGGTGTGAGCAGACCATTGAATGGGCCACCAGCTGGAAGAACCAGCCTTGTCTGCCTGGAATCATATGTCAGTTTGGCCCCCTGGCACCTTCTCTGCCTGTGGGTGCCAGGGTATGTTCTTGAGCCAGGATAATAATTTTATAAAATGTATTTGGAAAAAAACCAGAACACTCATTGTAAACACTGTCATCTAATGTAGTATGTTTAGCTTGTTCTCTCCTAGATTCTTTTAAGTTTCAAAAATTGGCCCCCTTCTTTCTTCTTTTGCTGCTGTGTACTTCTTTTTCTGATTAGCTTATCCAAAGCTGCGTTAAGACCTATATTTTATTCTTCAGGAATTCAGATTGAGCAGTCGTCCTACATACTTTGTCTTATGGGGCAGGGACAGCTGGAGAGGGAAGATGGTGGTTTTGTGCATTCTTTCACTTCTTGGATGCTTCTGCATTGTTTTCCAGCAGCAGAGGGCCCTTCCCTTAGTGGCAAAGGAGTGAGTTCTGATATTCAGGCCAAAGGGCAAAGAGAAACCCTGCCCATTTTAAAATTGGATTGTATGTTTTCTTGTTGAGTTTTGAGTTCTTAGAACACATTTTGCAAATATCTTCTACCAGTTTGTGGCTTTTTTTTGGGTGGTTGTTCTCTAAATGTCTTTCACAGAGCAGAAGTTTTTAATTTTAACAAAGTCCATCTTTTCAATTTTTTTTCTTTCATGGATTATGCTTTTGGTGTTGTACCTAAAAACTCATTGTCAAACCCAAGGTTTCTTAGATTTTCTCCTCTGTAAGTTTTATAATTTTGTGTTTTACATTTAGGTCTATGATCCATCTTGAGTAATTTCTGTGAAAGGTATAAAGTCAGTGCCTAGGTGTTTTTTGTTTTTGTTTTATTTGTGGATGTCTGTTTATTTAAAGATTTTGTTTATTTGAGAGAGAGAGAGCACAAGCCAGGGGAAGGGGCAGAGGGAGAGGGAGAAGCAGACTCCCTGCCGAGCAGGGAGCCTGACGCAGGGCTCAGTTCCAGGACCCTGAGATCCTGACCTGAGCTGAAGGCAGACACTTAACCAACTGAGCCACCCAGGCACCCCTATTTTTAATTTTTTGAGAAGCCCCCAAACTGGTTTCCACAATGACTGTACCAACTTGCATTCCTACCAACAATGCATGAGGGTTCCTTTTTTCCCACATCCTCACCAACACTTGTTATTTCTTGAGTTTTTTATCTTAGCCATTCTGACATAATTTTCTTTTTATACTGCATAAGAATAATATATCATAAAAATCTGCCTTTAAACAAGTCTAAAAAAGTTATTTCAATAAGTATGAAATAGAAATGTTTAATGTTAAGAAAGTGTATCAAAGTTTAGTTGGTAGCATTCTCAGGTGCACATGGAATAATCAGACATCTGAATTGGTAAATTTTACAGAATATGGTAGGTGGCAGTGGGATGTCTTAGGTTCACCTAAACATTTATGTATTCAGACTGGTAAAACCACTATAGGTTGCACTTGGCACCACTTTGTTCAGGAGGATTTAGGACAGAAACTATAAGTAAGATAGTGAGAGTCCTGGGGCATCTGGCTGGCTCAGTTGGTAGAGCACGTGACTCTTGATCTCGGGGTTTTGAGTTCAAGCCCCACACTGGGTATAGAGATTACTTAAAAATAAAATCTTGGGGCACCTGGGTAGCTCAGTTGTTAAGCATCTGCCTTCGGCTCAGATCATGATCCCAGGGTCCTGGGATCGAGTTCCGCGTCAGGCTCCCTGCTCTGCGGGAGGCCTGCTTCTCCCTCTCCCACTCCCCCTGCTTGTGTTCCCTCTCTCGCTGTGTCTCTCTGTCAAATAAATAAATAAAATCTTCAAAATAAATAAAAATAAAATATTAAAAAAAAAAAAAGATAGTGAGAGTCCTTGCAGCAGTCCCTGTAGCAATTCATATTTTCTGAAGTGCTCTTCTGACAACTTAAGTTCAAAGAAATGTTTTCACATTTTGGTGCTGCAGAGAACTCCATAGGCATAGTTTCCAGGATCCTCTGCAAGGGGATTAATTACATGTCACCAGACTCAGAGAAGCTCAAAAACATGGCTTCCTACTAAGTGTCTATTGTACTTCTAGTCCAGATGCAGCTTACTAGTTTGGCAGTTTTTATCATAAGCAATGTTGCCAAGTAACATATAGGTGGCATGTTGTTTTAATCAGATTAACAGGGATTATCCCTAAGTCAAATTCTCATACATGAGGAGAAGGGGTTTTGCTCACCTTAGGTAGACAGTCATGCCTGCTGACTTTTTATTTATAGTTTTTGTTTTAGTTATCTTTCAAAAGGTTTTTCTTACTCCAAGATTATTTTTTTTAAGTCTGCATCTTCCTTTTTTTTTTTTTAGTCTACATTTCTTTTAAAACTGACTTCATTATTTTACATTTACCTGTATCTTTGAGCCACCATTTTCTGTATGGTGTGACGTAGAAACCAAAACTTTTTCAAATGACTAATCAGTTGTTTGAATCATTTATTGAATAATCATTTGTTTTCCTATTAGAAATGTCGCTATTAGAGCAGTTGTTATTAGGAGATGGTTCTTCAAATTAACAAATATGTATATTAAAATATATACTTTTAAAGCAATAACTTATTTGTAATCTTATACGATTGTGTATTAAACATTTTTTTATTTTATTTTTAAGTCATCTCTACACCCAACATGGGGCTTGAACTCACAACCACAACCCCACAATCAAGAGTAGCATGCTCCACCGACGGAGTTAGCCAGGTGCCCCATGATTGTGTATTAGATTGTATTATCTGTATGCTAAGAATTTTTTAGGGTCGTCTTTTTTCTCAAAGAAAGTGTGTGTAGTCTGAAGAGGGGTATATAATTTTTTCTAAATAGGTTTGCCTTATTGAAAGCTGTTATGCTTATTTAGGTGGCCTTCTGCTCAGGATAGTAGAAAATGGTGAATAAGGGGTTTGAACAACAAGTTTCTAGTTTCAGACCCGCCACTTCACTGACTGCTACTTTGTGCAAGTCAGCCTCTTTGTGTTTTGTTTTGCTTCATTAAACTGCATGAATAATAATCCCTATACAGCCTACTTCTGAGTATTGTTGAGGATTAGATGGGATAATAGATATAGAAGCACCTTTAATTGGAAAAACCGTTTAAATGTAAGGACTTATTGCATCTTAACTTTTCCTCCCTTTCTCTTGTAGGCAGTGTTGGTGCTTCTTTTCAGTGCCAGTCCATCCATCACGACCACATTTGTCATGATGACAGTGACAAGGTGAGGTCTGTGTTGATGTCTATTATGGTGAAAATGCATGCTGCCCTTATATTGTTGGATTCATTTGCGTTAACTGTGGACATAGGGCAAGGAGGGTGTGTACAATGTTGAGATCCAGAGGGCCTTTCTGGTTTACGTGTCAGATTATTAGACTGTTCCAGAACACTTGAGGATAATTTTCAGGAGGTGGGCTGGACTCTTGATACACTCTTCATTTTTTTACCCTCATCCCTGTCACTTTGCTTCCTCTTTTCTTGCACAGACTGAGAGGATTATCTTAGTATATGAACAGGTGCTCCCAACACCGCTAATTATCTCAGCAACTTGTGTCTGTTTCTAGTTTGAAATATTTTAGCCATTTCGATTTGGTTGTTTTTGTAGTTGATTGTGTTAGATTATGGTTTCTTCTCATACTTACTTTTTTCTCTGTATCCAAAGCCCAATTTAATGGTGAGGATTGAGAATAGAACCTGTCTGTTTCATGCCAAAGAAAACCTGCTTTGGGCCTGTTTTTTTGTTTGTTTTTAAAATCAGGTCCAAACTGTGGGTAGTTTTGTTTCATTTTGGTGTTTCGCTTCTACTCTAAAGAGATCTGGTCTTGGGGGCTTTCCAGTACTCATCAGTGCCCTTGATGGCCCAGCCCTTGGAGTAGATGCTAATGTGGGCTTGGTGTTTGGAACATCTGGCTACTGATGTTGGATGGGCTTAAATTTAGTCCTTTCCATCATCAGTTTCCAGTGGCCTCCCTCCCATTTCCTGTGTCTTACATGCAGGAATGTATCACTCCCTTGGTAGTTTTCCCAGGCAGACCAATCCAAGTGATCTTTTTCTCTGCTGTTTTAATCAAGATTCTCCTCCCTCATCCTGTTGGAGCTAGATCAAGAAGTTGGTTGGTTTTTGGGATTTTCCAAATGGCTTTCTTTGTTCTGTATGTTGATCTCTCTGTGAGCTTTGCTCAGACAGATTTCAGTCTGTTTACAGAGAGAGTGGTATGCTTTTAGCATTCCAGAGTCTCTTTTATTATTACAGTAATCCAGAGGCATGGATTTAACTTATTTTAGAAGCAAGCCACTGAAAAAGACTGCTAGACTATATAGTTGGCTCTGTAAAATTCAGTATACCACAGATTATAGAAATGAGCATTTGAAGAAAGAGTGATGATAGAGGGAAAGGCAGAATTGCTTTAGGCCAGTAATGTTGCATACTTGTGCTTTGTAATTGTGAAGATGTTTTTGGGTTAGGTTTTCTTCCCCCTGCTAAGTATAATATGCCTATCTCCATTTGTTCATTTGTGGTGGTGATTCCAAACTGTGTTCTGTTCTGTTTCCAGGTTCAAGGGTCTGGAGATAACATTTCTCTCCACCTCTGCCAAAAACTTGCCATCTACTTTAAAATATTTTTGCTCCTAATTTCTGACTCTTTGTTTGACCAATTTTGTGCTTTTAGGAGATGGCATTTTTTCCTGAAGTATGTGGGGAGAGGGAAGAGAACTTAAGGGCTTTTGTCACTTGATCAGCCCAGTTCTCAAAGAATTGTGAGAAACTGCTCTTCCCTCTCTCCTGCTTGCAGTGTGTATACTTATGATTGTTTCCCAGAGGGAAATAGAATGGATTCGTCTCTTGACTATGTATTTATAATTTATTCAAGCGATTCAGTCAAATGTATTGATTGGCATCTATGTGTCTAGGCACTTAGGAAATATATCAGAATACAAAACAAAGATTGCTGTTTTTTCATGTGTACAGTCTAGCTGGAGAGGCAGACAATAAAAAATAAACATAATATGTAAATAATAGAATATGTTAGAGTAAGTGCAGTGGATTAAAGAAAATGTAGAGCAGAATAAGTGGGATGAGAACCACCAAGAGTGGTTTGAATAGGTCATCAGGCATTATTCTGGGGAGGAAAACAGTAGATAAGGTGTTTAAAAATCAGATTTTTTATGTTTGCAACAGTTGCTGACTTATTTCTGTAACAAATCAGTATTGGTTTTGCAAAAGCAAAAACAAAAATGAACCTGCTACCTGATACATACCACTTGAATGTGTGTGTGCACACATAGACACTCACACATACATTCTCTCATTTTGAGAATTGAAGGGATTATAAGGCACAGCCAATTCAATGCTCTTTTTAAAATAAACTTGGAAGTTGTGACCCTACTGAAAGAAATGACTTGTTCAGGAGTCACCCTATAGTGCTGGGTTTAGAGCACATCTTCTGTCCCCTATACAAGTCATGCAAAATAATTGCTTAGCTATTCTGATTGTACAAATTGTCAAACACATGTTGATGCCTTGCTTAGTATCCTCACTTAACTTTCAGGCATGATCCATTTCTCAGATCTGGGAACCAGAGGTGATTTTTCTTAAAAGTTGCCTCAGTTTAATCCGCGTGTGACTGGGGATGGAACCAGGAGTGAGATGAATTAAATTTTTTTTTAAAAGATTTTATTTGTCAGGGCGCCTGGGTGGCTCAGTTGGTTAAGCGACTGCCTTCGGCTCAGGTCATGATCCTGGAGTCCCGGGATCGAGTCCCGCATCGGGCTCCCTGCTCGGCAGGGAGTCTGCTTCTCCCTCTGACCCTCCTCCCTCTCATGCTCTCTGTCTCTCATTCTCTCCCTCTCAAATAAATAAATAAAATCTTTAAAAAAAAAAAAAAGATTTTATTTGTCAGAGAGAGAGAGAGTGCAAGCGCCTGCACAAGCAGGGGGAGTGAGAGGCAGAGGGAGGAGCAGGTTCCCCGCTGAGCAAGAATCCTGATGTGGGACTCGATCCCAGGACCCTGGGATCATGACCTGAGCTGAAGGCAGACGCTTAACAGACTGAGCCACCCAGGTGTTTCTGGACACATGTTTTAATTTGCATTTCTCTAACGACTGAGTATGCTGAGCATTTTTTTGGTATGCTTATTGGTCATTCCAAATCTTACGGTCAGTTAAAAAAAATCAGATAAAGATCTCTTATTGTTCTTGGAGATTTTATTTATTTATTTTTTAAGCACAGGGGCAAGAACAATATACAGAGACAGACTATGTCATAAGAAAACTCACTCTCTTTGCATTCTCTTCATGGTTAAAATAAAACTAAATTGCTCTGATTATCTATGGCTGTATAATTAATTACCCTAAAATTTATTTGGTGTAGAGCACTTGTATCTTTCATGATTCTGGGGTTTCCTATGTTCAGCTAGGTCACTCTTGCTTGGAGTTTTCCCATACAGTTGCAGTCAAATGGTGTCTGAGGCTGGAGTCATCTTGAAGTCCTCAATCACATGTTTGATGGTTGATGCTGCTTGTCAGCTGGGACTTCATCTGAGACCCTTGGCCCGAGCACCTAAATGTAGTGTGGGCTTCCTCACAGCATGGCAGCTTGATTGCAAGAGTGACTGCTCCAAGAGGACCAGACAGATGCTGTATGGCCTTTTATGACCTAACATAAGAAGTCACAAAGCATCTCTTCCAGCATAAGTCACAGGCCTGCGCAAATTCAAGAGGAGGGAACCTCAGTCTCACCACTGGGGCATAATGTCAGCATAAGAAGAAGAGAATGAAGGGTGGGAGAACTTACTATGTATGGTCATCTTGGGAAATATAATCTGCGTACTATATATATACTTGAACATCAGCTAAAATGGCTGCATGATGTTCTACTATAAGGATACATGGTAATTTATTTAACCTGTCTTTGTAGAGCTTTAGGTCATTTTAAAAAACTATTATGCATTTATTGATACAGCAAATATTTATTAAGTGCCTACTATGTGCCAGGCACTGTTGAGTCACCAGGATAGAGTGGTGTAAAGACTAATAAGGAAGGTCCTTGTTCTTCTGGTGCTTATTTTTTGTGAAAAGGGCACAAAATGAACTGTATATGTAAATCAGTAAATAATTAGATACTTGTAGGTGCTGTACAAGTAATTGGGCAGTTGGCTACTCTAGGTGTTAGGGAAGGCCTTTAAGAAGGTGACACTTGGGGCACCTGGGTGGCTCGGTTAAGTGTCTGCCCTCAGGTCATGATCTCAGGGTCCTGGGATTGGGCTCCCTGCTCAGCAGGAAGTCTGCCTCTCCCTCTGCCGCTCCCCCTTACTTGTGTGTGCTCTCTCTCTCTCTCTCTCAAATAAATAAATAAAATCTTAAAGGAAAAAAAAAAAACGTGACACTTACGGTCTGAATGATAGGAAAGAACAGGTTGTGAAAATCTGGACCATGAGGGGAACATCGTAGGGAGAGGAAAGGGCTAGTGCAAAGGCCCTGAGGCTAGAAAGATCGCCCAAATGGAAGGCTAATGTGCACAAGCAAGGTGGATGAGGGTAGAAGTGGTATGAGATGAGTTTGAAGAGGTAGGCACAGGACAGGTCATGTAGAACTTGGTAAGCCAGGGAAAGTTTAGTTTTAGTTCTGCCTGTTATGTATGGGAAGCCTTTGGAAAGTTTTAAGCGAAGGAATGAGGTCTCGTTTGTATTTTTAAACATCCCTTTTGCTGCTCTGATGAGATTTTTTTTTCTAACTGTGGTAAAATACACCTAACATAGAATTTACCATCTTAATCATTTTAGGTCTGGTACAGTTCAGTAGTGTTAAATACATTCACATTGTTGTGTAACCAATCTCCAGGGCTCTTTTATCTTGCAAATGGACACTCTGTATCCATTAAGTAGTAACTCCTGGTTCTCTCCTGCACAGTCCCTGGCAACTACCATTCTACTTTCTGTCTCTGAATTTAAGTGCTCTTTGTACCTCATATAAATGGAGTCATGAAATATTTGTGTTTCTTTTTTAAGATTTATTCATTTGAGAAAGCGGGGAAGCATGCACAGGGGGAGGGGCAGAGGGAGAGAATCTCAAGCAGACTCCCCTCACAACCCTGAGATCACCACCTGAGCTGAAACCAAGATTCCCATGCTCAGCCGACTTGAGCTACCCAGGCACCCCCCCTTTTTTTTTTTTTGGACTGGCTTATTTCACTTAGTGTTGTCAAGGTTCGTTCAGGTTGTAGCATGAATGTTGGAATTTCTTTCCTTTTAAAGGCTGAATAACATTCCACTGTATGTATATAACACATTTTGTCTATTCTGCATGGATGGACATTTGGGTTGCTTCCACATTTTGACTCTTGTGAATAATGCTGCTAGGAACATAGGTGTACAAATATATCTTAGAAATATACCCAGAAGTGGAATTGCTGGATCATTTATATTTTTAGAGTTTTGAAGAGCTACTATACTGTTTTCCAAAGTGGCTGCACCATTTTACATTTCACATCCTTTCCAACACATTTTATTTTCTGTTGTTACTGTTTTTAATACTAGCCGTCCTATTGGGTGTGGGGTCGTATCTCATTGTGATTTTGATTTGCATTGCCCTACTGATTAGTGATATTGGGCATCTTTTCATGTGCTTATTGGTCATTTATCTTCTTTGGAGAAATGTCTATTTAAGACCCCCCCCCCCTTTAGAGAAAGAGCACATGAGCAAGTTGAGGGGACAGAGGGAGAGAAAATCTTAAGCAGCCTTCATGCCCAGTGTGGAGCCTGACGCCGGGCTCGATCCCATGACCCCGAGATCATGACCTGAGCCAAAAGCCACCCAGGCGCCCCAACCTTTGCCCATTTTTAAATCAGGTTTGGTTTTTGTTTGATTATAGTTGTTTATATATTCTGGGTATAACCCCTTATCAGACAGATGATTTGCAAATACTTTCTCCCATTCCGGAGGTTGCCCTTTTACTCTGTAGGCTGTGTCCTTTGCACAGAAGTTCTTATTTTGGGGGTGCCTGGGTGGCTCAGTTGGTTAAGCATCCGACTATTGGTTTCGGCTCAGGTAATGATCTCATGGGCCATGGGATTGAGCCCTACTTCAGGCTCTGTGCTCAGCAGGGAGTCGACTTGGGGATTCTCTCCCTCTACCTTTCCCCCTCCTCATGTGCTCACCTCCTTTTTCTCTCTGAAATAAATTAATTTTTTTTTAAGTTCTTATTTTGAGGAAATTCGAATTAATCTTTTTCTCTTGTTGCCTGCGCTTTGGTGTCACATCCAAGAAATTATTGCCAAACCCAGTCTCGTGAAGGTTTTCCCCTATGTTTTTACCCTAAAAGTTCTGTAGTTTTAGTTCTTTTTTTCTTTTTTTTTTTTTTTAAAGATTTTATTTATTTATTTGAGAGAGAGAGCACAAGCAGGGGGAGTGGGACAGGGAGAAGCAGGCTTCCTGCGGAGCAGGGAGCCCGATGCAGGGCTCGATCCCAGGACCCTGGGATCATGACCTGAGCCGAAGGCAGTCGCTTAACCAACTGAGCCACCCAGGCTCCCCCAGTTTTAGTTCTTAAGTTCAGATCTTTCACTCATTTGAGTTAATATTTGTATAATAGGGTAGAGTAAGGGTCTGTCTTCATTGTTTTGCATATGGATGTCTAGTTTTCCCAACACCATTGCTGAAAAGAGTGTTCTTTTCTCATGGAATTATCTTGGGACCCTTTGGGGGTCATTAGACCATATATGCAAGGGTTTATTTCTGGGCTCTCTATTCTGTTCATTTGATCTGTGTATCTATCCTTATGCTGGTACCACAGTGTTTTGATTATTGTAGCTATGTAATACGTTTTGAATGATGTATTTCTTAAGCCTGGATTACTAGAGTAGAATTGAATCAAAGGATATGAACATTTTTTTCAGCCTTTGTCTTTTTTTGTATATTTTTTCACACATACGCATCAGTTTATGCTTCCATATGAGAATACTTGTCTCGCTTCCTTTTCACATTGAATAGCATCCATAATGTCAAGTTACTTTGTGAATGATGAAAAATGGTTTCTAATTGTTTTAATGAGTATTTCTGTGATTACTACTGAGGTTGTATAACTCTTTATACGTTCATTTGTTCCTTAGTCACTTACTGCTTTTTAAAAATTTGTCCTTTGCATAATTTTCTTTTGGGATGTTCCTATTTTCCTATCACTTTGTATAGGAACATTAATCATCTGTCATATTTGCAAAAAATTTCCCAGCTTTTAATTTTTAATGAAGTGTTTTTCCCATTCAGAAATTTAAAATTATTTTGGGACCAAGTCTATTGGTATAGTCCTTTGAAATGTATTTTATTGCTTTTACTTCTAGGAAATCTGTCTCCAGAATATCTTCAGATATATCCCTACATTTTCTTAAAGTTTTTAAATTTTATATTGTGCTTTCTGAGCTGTATGGTATTATGTGATGCAGGGTGTTTCAAATAGATTCTCTCTTTGCCTTACTGTGGACTATCTGAGGTGATTAGAAATACATTGTAATGATAGGTATTTTGAGATTATTCTGTCGCATTCTTGTTTGGCTTTTGAAATGTCATTGCCTACTAAATTTAATTTGTTTTTATTTATAAGACACTCTCATAACAGGAACAAGTAAGCAGAGGAGAGAGAAATAAACTTCTGTGGGAGCTTAAATTTTCTATCTGCTCTATAAAGAGTTGTCCTGCTTTAAGGGTTTTTATTTAAGGTGATCGTTTCTGTTTTTTGTGAATCTGCTCAGGTAACACACTTTCTTCTTAAAGTTTGGAAACGGCCTCTTGAGTGTGGCTTGGGCCAGAGGGTACAGGGTCTGTAGAGATGTGCCATGTATCACACTGCAAAACCACCCTGGTTAGTCAGTGTCTTCAATGTATGTAATCAGTGGAAGCTACCAGGAGGACACACTGGCATTTTCAGTGAGCTGGCCACACCTCACGAATGCAGGGTATAGAATTCAGTAGCCAGGGGCATCATCCAGAGCAAGGTTATCAACTATGCAGTCACATGAGCTCCACCAGCATTCCCTACAGGAAATTCTGTTCTCCATTAAACATGGTGAAAGTTACAAGATATTCCTGTGTTCTGATCTGCTTAGAGAACATTCTCATGTTCCTTTCATCTTGACCATTTAAGTCCCTCTCTCATTACCAGGTCCCTTTTTAGCAACTGCTTTTTCATGATCTCCAAAGTGAAGGTGCTAGTTGTCTGTGTATGCTTTTCTGTTTCTTAACCAGTGTTTATACTATGATTTATTTATTTTCTTGAAGCACTTACAATAAGTATAGTCCATGTTTACTGGCTTTTGGGGTCATATTTTACTTCAGTGTCTAATTCTTAATGATTGGGATTGGAGTCCTTGTTCCTTGTAGCTGCAGTTGACAGTTTTCGCGGGCCTTCCTTTCCAGGTGTTTCTGGGATGCCATAGGTATCTTTTCTGGAGGCTGCTTGCCCTCCTAGCTAGCCCTTTGACTCAGGACCTGTTGGTCACCAGCTTTTCTAAGTGCTGCTACTTTCACTAGTGTCACTTTGGCTCCAGTTTGGGCTCACTTCCTAGGCTACTGCATTTAGTAAGACCATAGTAAAGGGTCAGGGATTTAACAGGGAATTAAAACAACGAGAATTTAAAGCTGGGTATGAAATATGACTGTTTTCAGAGTATCCTGGCCCAAGTTTTGTTTTGACGGCTTCTCTCCCTAGTCCTTGGCCTACTGCAATGATAGTTAACCTATCTTTCCTCAGGGGATGCCTTTAAACACTGCTGTTTCCTCTTCAGAGTCGACTCCGAACTACTTTTATTTACTGTTGGTTGGAATAAAAATTGGTGCAACTCTTTAGCAGGCAATTTAGCAATATTTCTCGAATTTAAAAAACAAAGGCCCTTTGAAACAGCAATTGCACTGTTAGAAATTTACCTTTATGGATATATTTTCTTTTTTAAAGATTTATTTATTTATTTGAGAGGGAGAGAGAGTACAGAGGGATAGAGAGAGGGAGAAGCAGACTCCCCACTGAGCAGGGAGCCTGATTTAGAATGAGAATCATGGCAATTAGAATTGTTCCCAAGATGCGCCCCATTTGCCAGAATGGAATGAGCAAGGTCCCGCTAAGATCTCTGCTTCAAAGGGTGTGCATTAAGGCAGGTCATGCCTTAGAGTCTGCTCTTTCTTATTTATCCTGCTCCAGAGATTGAATATGCCATGATGTGCAGTGCATGCTTTATTTGCACTCTTGCCTCTCCATTTCTGGCTTGATATCTCGGTCACTATTTTTCCTGTTTCTGACTCAGCTTATCTTAGGCACTCAGGTTTATTTACTCCTCTGTCTTGAACTCTTTCTTGGCTGATGGCCTTTCACCTGGTTCTGCTTTTTAGCCCCTTCTCACCTTCACTGCCCTAAGAACTGTCATGGTTCAGTGTCCGGCATCTCTCACCTATCGTGTGGGAACAGCAGTCTGCCCACTCCTCCATCCCAAAGCTGGCTCTATTGTGAGAGGCTTTCAGGGGACTTGGGTTTGGGTGCGCCTTTGCTGCCCCTTTCTGGTCTTTGGCAACTGTCGCTGGTAGCTGCTGATAATTAACCTTTCCAGTCTGACAGGTAGTAACACTTATGGGTGAAAAGTGCTTATGCTGATGTTTTGCATTAGATCAAGTCTTATCATGGTTATAGATAATGTGTAGCCTGAATAGTGCTAGGCCGATACACCTTTCCACTATGTAGCTTCATCTTATTAGATCCTTTTAGCTGGTTATAGTGGAAGGAGGGAAACTTTGAGGCTATAGGCTTTCTTGTTCCTTTACACACTTCTATCACAATTCTTTACAGTATTTATTTAATGTCTGTTTCCCCCATTAAACTGTAAGCCCCTCAAGAGCAGGTCCCATCTCTCTTTTGTTTCTTATCAGTGATGTCCATATTGAAAGAATGTTGGCTGGTAGAGAATACACAAAAAAGGAAGGAGTGGCATCTCTTATTTTAAAATGCTGAAACCCATGATTGAAGAGCTACAGATAAAGAATCACTTGTCCAGATGCTGAAGAACCACACACAGAGGAAAAATATCAAAGGAAAAAAAAATGCTGTACACTTTTGGGACCTGCCAAAAAAGGTGTTGGGTAGAGAATGACCTTCCTGCTGGGAGTCCGTGACCTTTATAATGAAGAAGCAGTTTCCCACTGTTAACACTGTCAGGAATAGGGTTGTGCTGTCATCATATCCATTGCCAAGTCTCCTGACTGTAATGTCACTCCAACCCCAACCACTACTGCTGAGTTAGTGGCCTCTATTTTGTGTTCTAACATAGCATTAATCATTCTCCCATGTAAATATGTATTTACTTGAGTGTGTAAAGGAATAAGAAAGCCTATAGCCTCAGAGTCACCTCTCTTGTATAAAGGTCCTTCAGATAATCATTATGTTTAGATAGTCTGTGATGTCTTAGAAATGCAAAATTGAGCACCAAACCAAATTTTATATTTACTGTTTGGCAGACTATTTATCACTTATGTAAAATTTATTTGTGCTTATTGTTTATGCAGTATGCTTAAAAATGTATTTCCAGCAGAACTCTTCAAATTCACAAGACTGGAAGTTAGTTTTCTAGAAACAGATTTTGAGTTTCAGTATGAGATCTTTCTTAAGTCTATCCTAACATTATAGTTGTTTTTCCTTTGTTAAAAATAAGGAAAAGATAGGGGCACCTGGCTGGCTCAGTCGTGGAGCATGAGACTCTTAATCTCAGGGTTGTGAATTTGAGCCCCACATTGGGTACAGAGAATTCTTAAAAATAAAATCTTTAGGGCGCCTGGGTGGCTCAGTTGGTTAAGCAACTGCCTTCGGCTCAGGTCATGATCCTGGAGTCCCGGGATCGAGTCCTGCATTGGGCTCCCTGCTCGGCGGGGAGTCTGCTTCTCCCTCTGACCCTCCTCCCTCTCATTCTCTTTGTCTCAAATAAGTAAATAAAATCTTTAAAATGAATAAATAAATAAAATAAAATCTTTAAAAAGTAAGGGAAAAAAATATAATTCTAGGTTCAGTTGGCTAACCAGCAAATTCTTTTTTTATTATGTTATGTTAATCACCATACATTACATCATTAGTTTTTGATGTAGTGTTCCATGATTCATTGTTTGCATATAACACCCTGTGCTCCATGCAGAACGTGCCCTCTTTAATACCCATCGCCAGGCTAACCAATCCTCCCACCCCCTTCCCTCTAGAACCCTCAGTTTGTTTCTCAGAGTCCATAGTCTCTCATAGTTTGTCTCCCCCTCCGATTTCCACCCTCTTCATTTTTCCCTTCCTGCTGTACCTCTGAAACAAATAATACATTATATGTTAAAAAAAAAGATAACCAGCAAATTCTACCAAATATTTAAAGAAGGCATAACACCATTCTTACAGAAACTATTCTAGAGAGTAGAAAAAGAGAGAACACTCCCTGATTCATTTCTAAGGCTAGCATAATCTTTGTAACAAAACTTGACAAAGACATTACAAAAATGGAAAATAACAGCTATTCTCATTCAAGAACACAGATGTAAAAATCCTAACCAACGTGTTAGCAAACCAAATCCAACATATATAATAAGGGTAATATAATAAGACAGGATTTTATTAGGAATGCAAAATTGGTTTAACATCCAAAACCAGTCAATGTAATTCACATATTAACAGAAAAATTATATGATTATCTCATAGATGCAGGAAAATTTGATAAAATTAAACATTCCTTTATGATAAACTTCTAATAATTTAGAAATAAAAGAGAACTCTCTTAATTGCTAAAGGGATATGCAAAAAAACCTATCACAAACATCATACTTAATGGTGAAATGTTGGAAGTTTTCCAGTTTGGGAATAAGACAGAAGTGCATGTTCTCTTTGTTTCTATTTAGCATTGCGCTGGAAGTCCTAGCCAATGCAGTAAGACAAGACAAAGAAAAGGAAAAATGTGTTGGAAAAGAAAGAAATTGAATGGTCATTATTATCTGCCAATGGGATTATATGTACAGCAAATTCAAAAAGATTTAAGATACACTATTAGAGTTAATTATGTATAATTAAATTACAGTTATATAATTATATAATATACATGTATATTACTATATGTATTTTTAGAATTAGTAATTATATGTAAAACCTGGAATAAACCAAAGAACAGAAATATGTAAGACTTGTATAGAAAATGTAAAGCAATATTGAAAAGAAGTTGGTGACTCAGGTAAATAGAAGGATGCATCTTGCTCATAGATTGAAGATCAGTATTGTAAAGATTCATCTCTAGATCCAGCCCAGCCCAGTCAAAACCTCAGGTGTTATTCCCATGTATTAGAATGGTATGTCACCACAGTAAATAATCCCAATGACCAGACATATTTGAAGGAATTTTAATATTTTACTATTTGGTAAACAGTGATTGGTATATTTTTATTTTAGAAGTGAGGGGACGTACTTGGGTACGTCAGGAAGAAGTTTTTAGTAGTCATTCAGTTTTTACTTCTGTTGTGAAAATTGATTTTAAAGAGCAGTCCTGGAGTCAGAAGTCTCAAAAAGCTCTTGTTATAATCAGTTACTTTGCCTACAAGTTTTGTGCTGTCCCTAACCATGTGTGGCTATTTAAATTGATCCTAGTCAATTCATTAGATGCCCTAGCCTCAGTTTGAGTGCTCAGTAGCCACATGTGGCCTCTTTTTGGATGGTGCAGATATTGACCATTTCTATCACAGAAAGTTTTACTGGACACCACTCCAACAAGGCTTTGCACCTTTTTGAACAGACACCAAATAAAATTTTAGGTGGACTGGGGTTGAGCAACTGTTCTCATTTACCACCTGCCATATTGGGTGGTCAGAAGTGGCCCAGCTTAAAGCCTATCTCACTGATTGGGTGTTTATTAGCAAGATACTAGATTTCCTGGTGAAGAAAATCAATTAGAGAAGAAATTGCAGTACAAATTTCAAACTATCCAACCTTGAGTTGTGGGATTATTGTTTACATCTAGGCAGACTTCTTGGGTTAAGCCCTAAGAGCCTAGGTAGCTAAGATCTTAATCAGTTGAGAAGGTTTCTCATGGAGTTTGCCTCGCAAAGGATTGGCTGAGGCCCAAGGGGATTCACATTAAGCTTAAGGAATGGAAACCCTGAAGGACTGTAATAGATTTTTGCTGCTGAGATTCAGCACTTGATGAATCTGGCTCTTTTGATTAGAGAGCTCTCAAATGGTAATTTCCCTTCCCTTTCCCAACTTTTTTCTTCCTTTCCTCCTCTCATCACATAGCTAATATCCAAGTATACAAGAAAAGTGGTTTCAGAGTGGTCTGGATTATGTAAGGAAGCTTGTGCAGCTGAGGTTCTGCTGGAAGCTAGGTGGATCTACAGCAGTAGATGGGGAATTATGAGGGACTCAAGTTAGAAATCGATTGCATTGGATGCATCTAAAAGTGTGGTTGGGATTTATGACTGTGTCATGAAATGAAAAAAAAAACAAACTTTACAGTTTGGATGTAATCACCCACAAACTGGCTGCTTTGGAAGACAGCCTTTTGGGAGGAAGAGTCAGCTAGATAAAAGGACTACATAATGGGGGTGTGGGCCTGGGGTGAGGGGATGTATTTATTGGGGCCTGCTGTATCATTCTAGCTTCTCTTTGTCTAGGAATTGTAAAAGCTTGTGATTTATTGCTGGAACTTTGATTCAGAGTTGCTAAGCGCCTGCTGTTGTGTTTCAGGCTGTAGGTTTGGACCTTGGGGTTCCAGAGCCAAAACAGAGAGCCAGTGCTCCGTCTGATACGGGAGACAAATGTTCACAAATAATTACCATATAGTGTTATTCATACGTATTCAGAAGATCCTTGAACATCAGTTTAGTCTGATTCCTTAATTTTCTACTACAGGCAGCTGAGGCCCAGAGCAGGAAGGAGACTGGTGGAAGTAATGCCAGAACTAGAAGCTGGATTTTTTTCTTTTTAAGATTTTATTTATTTATTTGACAGAGAGAGACATAGCGAGAGAGGGAACACAAACAGGGGGAGTGGAAGAGGGAGAAGCAGGCTTCCCCCCGAGCAGGGAGCCAGATGTGGGGCTCGATTCCAGGCCCCTGGGATCATGACCTGAGCCGAAGGCAGACGCTTAACTACTGAGCCACCCAGGCGCCCCTAGAACCTGGATTTTTTTGCTGATTGGACTACACTAAAATATGATCACCATCCTTGATGGCATCAACCATTTTCCTATCTGCATACAGCCCACTTCTTGCATAATGCCCCCTTGATGGCCCGCTTTTCCTCAGATACCACTTAGCTGTCTTTTCCTTGCATTTATTGTGCTTTTATGGTATGTCTGTCTTCCCTTTTAGATCTCAGATGTGATCAGGACAGGCAGCTTGCCCGCTACGTTCTTTGTACCCATCTCATTCCCATGCTCAGCATGGTCTGAATAACTGTCAGGTTTAATAATCCTTAGAGTTGGACACGTTGGGTTCCAACCTGTTTGTTTCTTTGTGAGACACCTTCGACTAATCACCTCCTTCTACATTAATAAAAATTCCACTTCTGGGTCCACATGAATACATACTATATTGTGAATTGAGTGAGGTTACTGTTTGCCGAGTTTTGGAGGAGGGAGGCATGGCCCAGAAACCATACTTTAGGGAGAGATGTGTACGAACTGGGAGACACTGCCAGCCCCAGGGTCCGGTTCAGTAGCTGGTGGCCTTGCTGTGCGCCCGGGTTGAGAGGCGGGCGAGGGCGGGGTTGCGCTGCGCAGGGGCGCTGTGCGACGGGCTCTGTTGCCGGAACTAGTCCTAGTCGCGCGCCCGGACGCGCGCAGCGCCGCCCCTCCCCCCCTTCCCCGCGGGGTGGAAACAAAGGGGGCTCGGCGCGCGGAGCCGAGCCTAGGGGGAAAGGGGCGGAGCGTCTGGTGGTCTCGCGCTTTGTGGTCGCTAGGTTTGTTCCTGTTGGGGGACGTGGTGGGGAGGCGGGCAGCGACCTCAAACCGAGAAGTGGGAGTGCCGCGTGCTCGCGCATCTTGCGGCCTGGCGGCGAGGGGCGTCGCCTGCGCGCGCAGCGGAGGATAGTGCGCCGGCGCGGCACGCCGTGTTCGCGAGCACCGAGGCGGGGTGCGGCGGGGCGGGACCGTGCCGCGGCCCCGGCAGTTAGGGCCCGGGGGCGGAGAGGATGGAGCCCCCGAGGCGTTAGCCGACTCTGTCAGCTCTGACCGTGCAGCTGTTTCCTGGCGCGGCCCGTGTGATGGTGCCGGGAGGAAGGAAGCGCCGAGACAGCGCCTCGGTCGGAGCCCGGGTTCCGGGGGTGAGGAGGCCCGGGAACGGCGGAGCTGGCGAGCTGGCCGCTGGCTGGGCGAGCGGTCACAATAGGAGGCGGCGGCCCAGCAAGGAGCCGCGGGAGCAGCCCCGCAGGGCGGAGCCTCCCCTCGCAGGTACTGGCCGCTGCGGCCGTTGGTTCCCGCGTGAGGGCGGGACGGTCTGAGCTGCAGGCCGTTGGGAGCCTGCGGGGGCCGCTCCCGGCAACTAGGAGGAGGTGTGGTTGCCCGGTGCTTGGCGGGGCGCGGAGCGGCTGCCCGGCGCTCTTTGTTCCCGTGGCGGCGGCGTGGAGGTGTGGGTGCAGCCAGCGGGAGCGCCAGCCCGCCGCCGCCTGGCAGATGGCCTCTCGCGCGCGCTCCCTCCCGTTTTGCCGAGGCGCAGGTGAAATGATGTCACCCAGGAGAACGCGGAACCCGTTCCGAAGGGTCCTTTCGCGTCCTTCTGCTCTGCGGGTTTCTGGACAGGCTGCGGTTTGTTCTCAGGGCATGGAAGTTCTTCTCAGGGCTGAAGAATGAGAGAGGTTGGTTTTGTACTGGGAATTTTTCAAATTATTAGAGAACTAAAGAAAAAGTTTTTGTTTCCGTGTGTAGGACCTGTAAGACATAATTTTTTCTTTGTGCTACAAAAGCTGGGTATGCTAATTTTTCCACCATAAATAGAAATGAATACTTAACATATGTCATTGCTGGCATCATGTGAATTGCCTTCTCTTACGTGGCGCACTTCACTTTGAAAATTTAAGTGTATGCAACTCATACACAAGCGGTTTGTTACTTTAGAATTGCGAACCTTTTGGGATCCTGTTTGACCTTGATTATAGGTGCTGTTGTTAGTACATTTACTTCAGTTCCTTTCAATAGCAAGCAGCCCAGGTAACTAGGCTCAAGTTAAAAATCCATTCGCACAGTTTTTGTGAAATCAAAACGTAACAAATCTAAGGACAGTTGGGATCAAAGTAAAATTTTTCCTGTCTTCAGACAACATACTGGAAAGGAAGAGATAGGACTTCTATAGAAGTAACAATACAAGACCAAATATAGTTGTTGGATCAGTTGCAGTGAAGTTGGGACATACTTGCAATCAAAAGATGAAATTACGAACTGGATTTTTAAATGAGAATTGTATCTCTTCACATACTTATTTCTCCACTTCTAACTTGTAAACTTATTGGAGTAATGTTTCTTTTTGAAAACATATTAAACCTTAAATGTGTTCATTACAGGAGTTCAATCTTAAGTTGATTAATATAATTTTCTGTGAGACTTATCTCTAAGAGATTTGGTAGACTTTAAAGGCTATAGTTAAATGAATTTTACCACAAACTGGCCATGTGGGCCATAGGGCCTCATCTGCAAAATATGAAAGTTGGATGTAAATGATGTCTGTGGTCCCGCCACCTCTGATATCTTCTCTGATTCTGGAAGGTAGTTTGTTTCTGTACTTATTGTGGTTTATGTACACATCCTGTTTTTATAGCTGAACTAAGTTTGCAAGTATTAATATGAGTAAATGTTGACAACCTGATTTTTGAGGGAGGGTAGACATAGGATGGCATAGTTAGACATAACTGAATCTGTTAGCATCATAATGTGGAATGTAGATCTGTTGTCTCTCTTCCAACAGCTTTGGATGAAACTTTTAGTTACATTGCCAGACTATTTGTGCTCATTTTTACTTTTTTTCAAGGTTGTGGGTGGGAAGTATGGATGAGAAATCCTTGAATAAAAATCTCAAATGATCTGTATGGAAAGATCTTTGTCTTCTAGTCTGTTCCATCTGTTTCTCCTGTGCTGCCCGTTTTGTTTAGGCCACTGTCATTTTGTAATTAACTTTGCTGGGTTTTGTGTAGTGTCTGGGTCTACTTACTAGTTTTTTTGTTGTTGTTTGTTTGTTTTTGTTATTTTCTTATTAACCATATATATCAGGCATGTTTTCACTTCTTTTCTGTTTTGGTTAACTCAGCTTGTTTTATTTTTCTCTGGAGAGTATACAGATTGTAAACACACATTTGAATATAGTTTTGGTCTAGTTCATTCATTCCGCAAATGTTAAATTCTTAAAGTGACTGCCTTTGTGGAGGAGATAAAGCAAATGCTTTAATTCTGTATAGTAAATTAACAAGTGAGAAATTTGAGCAAATAGAAGAAGAGGGGCCATTTACACAGTCTCAGTTTTTCCACAATTCTTACATCTTTTCATGTTCCTTTTTTAAGGACTTCAGCACCTTACCTTTTCCTCCTTTATGTTAGAGGGCCCTATTCCTCATTTAGTTCTTGTGGAATTGCCCCTCATCAGACAGTCTCTTTGAGGGCAAGAATAATTTCTTTTTTCCCCATGTATTCATAGCATCTAGCACATAGTAGACATGCAATAAATATTTGAATTAATTATGAATTTTATTTAATAATCGTAAAGAGCCTAGTCACACTTTATCTTTTCAAATATATATTTATATAAATTTTTCATATTGATTTGGACTGGTCATGGTCTAGATACTTTCCAAATCCGTGTAATTCTTAAGAGAGAAATCTTGAAGAGATACTTTAGAGCATTGTGCTAAGAGGTTACCAGCATAAATAGTACTTCCTTGCTGGGAGAATAAATCTTTGTTCCGGCAAATCTGGATGTGGAAGGGAAAGAAGAAAACTTAAAAAAATTTGTAACTCTTATTTTTCTAACCTTTATGTCCACCTTCTCAGTAGATGTTATGGTTAGAGACCTCCTTATTGCATGTACCTCGCCCCCCACCCCCCCCCACTCCCCGCCAATTAATTTATGGGACTGTGGGGTTAGGGAAAGGATGGTGGAGCCTTTAGCTATTTTCACCAAACCTTGTTCTGTTGTCCTTCCAGAAAGACATGAACCCAGTTTGTTGTTTGCCTTAACTCAAGAATGGAAATAATAGTTTGTTTTAGAAAATGATTGCCCCAATGCTGAACAGCAGTGATCCTCCTTCAGTAGATAGTACCAGTTCTTGAATGGGTTAAGGCTGCATGGTAGTCCACCAAGCATGTTACCATTATTTTACTTAGCAAATGTTTATTTGTTAAACATTTAGGTTACTTCTAGTTCCCTTTTTAAATTGTTGCTATTACTGTACTGTGATGAACGTATTTGTGCATGTGGCTTTTCCCTTATTTTGGGGTATTCCCATATTGGAGTATAACCTGAGAATTTATCAGATGAAAGATTACTGATTCAGACTGTTCAAATAGTTAATAAAATCTACTTGATTATTTTCCAGGAGATTAACATTTGCCATCATGGAAGCAGTGAGAATATGTGGATTTTTAGATAATTTGGATTTGACCTTTTCGTTTTTTAGGTACCCAGACTTGCACCTAGAGGAAGACTTGGAGGAGTCAACACTAAGCATCTGACTCTTCATCTTTTCTTTTGGTTTGGTTTGGGTTTTTTTTTCCCCTCTTCTAAAAGGCTGTGATTTGAGTGCTTTTGACCAGTTGATATGCTGCTAGTAACAATGAACTCCGCCCCACCCCCCCTTGGAGAGTAATGTCGTTGTTTTGGGGAAGACTATTTGGCCTTATAGCAATTTATTTTGAAGAAAGTAGATTATTTTAACGCTGGCCTAGAGGTCATGTACCTGCATATCTTCTGTCTCACCTGTATGAGAAAAATGTAAATGAACGAAGAAGGAAGCTCCCATCAGAAGTGATTTTGGAGGAAGCAAGTTCTGGGACAATATCTGGACCTAAGTCCTATGTTATTTTTAGTACCATGACTGGTAATAGACTCTTCAAGACACAGTTTAAATCGTTAGTTATAGTATGGTTTACCACACGGCGAAAGGCCACATTAAACAAAAGATGGCCTAAAATAGTACCATATTGGTGCTTAAAAGGTTAAACTGTTTTCTGTGACTTTAGTCTTGTGAAACAGGTGCTTTTCTCAGTTATGCTGGGTGAATTAGTCATATAGTTATATGTAAATAAACATTAAAAATGAGAAGTGTGGGGAGTTGGAGATTAATCAGGTCTCAGGGATGTTTTCTTGGCAGGACTTTTTAAACATAGGTTGCATCCTGAGCGAAGACTGAAGTTACTGTATCTTTTAATGTTCAACAGTTGCCAGGTTAGAGAAGAATACAATTGTATCAATTTCCAGATATGGTATATCTTAAGTAATTTTAAATGAGGAAGATTGAGGGAAATAGTGGAAAGTTATGTCAGAAATAATTTACAAGGAAATATTTTTTGAATACTTAAAATAGACTGTGGAATAGTTTTTTTATAATCCAATTAGATTACAAAGAATGTTACTTTTTTTTTGGTAAGTTTTATTTAAGTAATCTCTACACCCAACATGGGGTTTGAACTCAAACCTGGAGATCAAGAGTCACTTGCTCTTCTAATTGAGCCAGCCAGGTGCCCCAAGAATGGTACTTTTAAAATTCTTAAAGGTGTTTTAGTGGGTTGAGCATGGATTTTAGAGCCAGGTAGACTTAGCTTCAAATTATGGCTCTGGTATTCATGAGATATGTGGCTTTAAGCAAGTCAGTTAACCTTGACTTGCAGTGTGTAAGGATCAGAGAGCTAATTCAGTTCCTAGCATGAAGTTAGCTATTATCAGATTTTAAAAACTGCTGTATTGCTTAGATAAAAATGTCTTAATTTATATCTTTCATCAAATTAATACAGCTAAAATTCTGGAGAAGAAACTTTCTTCAGGTGTGGTACAGCAATTTCTGGTCTATTCGATACATAATGTCATGTTAGTTTTCTATTGTGTGTAACAAATTACCACACATTTAGTACCTTAAAACATGAATCTCTTATCCCACAGTTTACATGGATCAGGAATCTTGATTTGGGTTAAGCTGCAGGGCCCTCTGTTAGGGATTTTACCTGTCTGGTGCTGTGATGTCATGAGAAGTTTGATGTCCTCTTCCAGGCTTACTGGTTGTTGGTTCAGTATGGTTCGTAGGACTGAAGTCCCCGTTGTCTTGCTGTCAACTGGTGACCCTCTCAGCTCCTAGAGGGTGCCCTCATGTCTCTGCCACATGGCCCCATTCGTATGCCTTCTGACAAACATAGTGGTTGCCTGCAGGGTTGACAGGAGAATCTCTTCAGGAAGGGTCAGTTCCTCTTCCAAGAGCTTTCTTTAAGTTGGGCTTACCTTGATTAACTTAAAATCAACTGACTTGGGATCTTAATTACGTTTAAATCCCTTCACTTCTGTGAATGCATTCGTATAATTAGGTTATATAATTTAACCTAACCATGGAAATGAAATCCACTGTATTTATAGTTCTGCCTGCACACCATGGAGGGATGGATTATACAGGAGATGTGTACCAGAGGTGGGAATCTTGGAGGCCTTCTTAGAATTCTGCCTTACATGGACACACAAAATGATGAATGTGATTTTATCCAGTGGGTGCACCTGGTTTCAAGCCCATCTATCATTTTGTCCTGGATCTGTATTAACGACAGCATTTGAATATAGCTTTTCTCCATTGGTGGTGGTGGGTTTTTTTTGTTTTGTTTTGTTTTGGTTTTTTTTGGTCCTCCCTTTTTATAGACAAATGGAGCTTTTGACCAAAGGAAATTGTTGTGGATAGGAGAGGAATATGCTTGAAAATTACTAACTTATGAGCACAAGGGCCAGGGTTTGCCAGAGTTTTGTTTTTGTTTTCTTATATATGACTGAAATCTTAAGTTTCCAAAGGAACAAAGAATTAAGGAGAGGAAACCTGAGTCCCTGATCTCTGTTTGCCAAGCTAGCCACTTGTACTAGCAGTTGATAAGAGTGCTCCTCATGCAGACTGCTTCAGGTATGATAGTTGAAGATAGGTGAGCTTTTTAAAACACTCTTCAAAGGTATCTTGCAAATTATAAGCTTACGATTACAAAAAGAATATGAAACTTACGTAAAGGAACAGACTTTTAAGAGAATTGCTTTGAAGTGGTGAAAGAACTCCTTAGACTGAGTGAGGAGTCAGGAATGTGAAATACACTTCTTCCTATGAAATCTGTCTTCAGATAAACTCAAGGGTCCTACCTCTATTTTAATTTTTACCTGTATTCAGACATTTAAGACATCATCTTATAGTTGGCTACTTTGCATTTTTTTTTTTTTAAACTAGAATAAGCTCCTTGAGGGCAGGATCCACGTTTTGTCTTCTAACAACTCTTGACTTGCAGGAGGCGTTCAGTGAATATTCCTTGATTCTGCACTTCATGCTTCATCATAGTGGTAAAGAATATTAGCACACTCGTGTGTAGTGCAGAGATAAGCTTTAACTCATGTTGAACATATTTTGTGTAGCAGTAGTAATGAATTCTAAAGTTACTGCCCTCAAGTGATTTTTACTCCTAGGAAGGTGTTTGGAAATAATTTTCGTCTTACCAGCAGGCCTGGTTATCTATTTACCAGGCTCATGGCAAACCAGAAACAATTTATAAAGGTAACGGTTAAGGAAGGTTATTGTAGAAGTATTATGAATATAATTAGCATGCCATTTCATGATCTGTGTCTGCCCTCCTCTCTGGTTACTTCTGTACTGGATAGCCAAACTGAACATTTTGCAGTTTCTTGACTATACTGCTGTATTTTGCCAGTTACCTCTCCATAGCACCCAGTGCCTATAGTATTATCATAGGAAGATGATACTCTGTATATTGTATAGTGATTTGCTTTTGTTTCTTTTTCATAGCATACACTTCTTGAAAGTAGGAAACCATGCCTATCTTCTCGGTTTAGTGCCTGTCACAGAATAGACATTTATATGTAAGGGAATGAATGAGACAGTGAAACTGAAAGCCAGACAGTGGTTTAAAGCACATGGTCTTCAGTGTAGGGGTAAGCAGGTTCACACACCTTAACTCCCAAGGGTAGTAGTTCATTCCACAGCACAGTGGTACAAGTGATGATCATGATGTCCATGATTAAAAGTGCTGCAGATTTAAGTTTATATTACATATGAGTTTAAGGGGATTAACCTATGATCAAGTCAAGCGTTTAAAACGTGCAGTCATTTGCTTTGGGGCTTATGATCTTACCCTTTATTCTTAAGGTCACTAGTTTGTGTTGAGTAGAGCTGAGCTGTCCACAAACTCTTCTTTTTTATACCTGTGGTAATTATAGAAGGTTTGCTACAAATGTTCTGAAATCTCTTGTCGTCTTTGCATGATCATACAGAAGGTTAATTAAAAAACAATGAAAAAATATTACTCTTAGTCACGATGGACAGTAATCTTTCTGTACTTGAAACATGATTTTACCTCAGGTTTTCTTAACATGAAGTCTTATCTATCCTTGAGGATTTTAGAATTAATACCAACAGAAAAGATATTGATATTTTATCAGAAACAAAGGAAGGACCTTGCATTTTTGAGCAGTGCTGTTTTGTCTTTTAAAAAAGTTTTTGTAAGAGATTTGTTGCCAGAGGCAACCTTTGCCATCCTTATATTTGTTTTGATGTTTAAGATTAATTTTTAATTTCTTTCCAGTCTCTGCTAACACAAATACGTAGAAAATCCAGACTGTCCTTCATAGACCTGATTCTCCACATTGGTGTGGCTAGCCATGAACTATCCTTTTCTTCTCCCTCTTTTTCCCAGATATCTCCCGGGTCCAATTCAGCACCTCTACCTGGCCATCCTAACAAGGTGATTTGTGAAAGGGTGAGACTTCAGAGCCTGTTCCCTCTCCTCCCAAGTGATCAGAATACTACCGTTCAAGAGGATGCTCACTTCAAAGCTTTCTTCCAGGTTCTTATATATTTACCCTTTCCCTACGTAGGGCTGAAAGTCACAGATACATTTTAGGTTGTTTCTAGGAAGGCTTAAAACAGAATTCTCAATATCTTCTTCTTATTTTCTGTTGTATGTGGGAATAAGTATTCTTCTTAGAGGACTTCTTCAAATAACTTTTTAGCCAGCTTTTCTGAAGAATGTTTGTCTTCTCTTGAGCTGCTGTTTATTATTTGACCACTTAATATTCTTGTTTTTTATCTTTTGGTCTTAATCACTTGTCCTAATAGGCTAAGTTCTAAAGGAAAGTAGATATATGAAGTTGTGTAGGAATGGAAAAATGGAAGCATGCAAGATAGTTTTTAAAGCCATCACTACTTACTTGCTTAGTGCCCAGAGTTTGATAGTGATGTATATTTCAAAAAGAAAACATGGTAATGTGCCTTCTATCACTTTTGGTACCTGTAGGTAAAATGTGATTAAAATTTTTGTTATACATAAAATGAAAATAAATTAAGGCAGAGGCAGTTTATTGACAAGATTGCTAGCATGTGTTCACATAAATTACTGGCAACTCAATTTCCAATCCATTACTCCTGGAGAAGCATGTCTTAGTAATGGAAGTCAGTATTAGTATTACCAAAAGGAAACTAGTTATAAAATTGCTTCTGGATATTAGGGTTGTGGGCCAAGGCATATATTTGTATATGTGTATATAAATCTGAGGTAGTGAGAGTCGCTCATCAAAGCTTGGACTTTTGGATAGAACTGGCTCATTTTCTGTTTGTGTGAGAGTGGTAGGTTGGGGCTTGGGACTAGTTCTGAAAGAGAAATGCTTGTGATACATTAAATTGGAGTTGTGAAATTTCTGAGAATAGCTTTGTAGGTGATCCATGGCTCTTCAATATGATATTCCTTGTTGCAATTTGTGCCAGTTTCTCCTCTTTGCATGTATTGTCTCCTTTGTTTTTATCCCTCCTAATAATAAACCAGTCATGGGTGGTTTTCTAGATGAAGAAATAGGCTCAGAAAAGCTCTCTGAGATGCCCAGTTACATAGCTAGTTATTGGCAGAGCAGAGACTCAAATTCACCTTTTGCTATTTCTTGTCTACTATAGCATACCACCTTTAGATAACAGGCATTTCTGTAAATAGTACAGTTGTATGTTAAGAGACGTAGTTATCTGTATTGAAATAAGTGGAGTATTGACTACCATTTTTGATACAGCATTGGTCTGTAATAGCTTGATATTTAGTAGTAAACCAGTGTAGCTAAGGAAGAAATTGACTTACTACTTTCACTACTGCCATCAGTAAACAGTTATTTGATGTTTTCTTTGTTTTCCATACTTCCTTGAGTCTTCAGGCATTAACTCAATATTAACTTTAAACTCAAGGAGTTTCTGGCAAATGCAATAGATTTAAAGAGCCAATTCCACTTGAGTGTTGCAGAAAGGTGAAAGGTATTATTGTTAAATTTTTATTTATAGCCCTAGTTAAACTGAAGACTTCCTTTTTTCTAACTTTAAAACAAGGGCCTCAGTGTACTTGGCTCCCAGGGAAGACTGGAGATTATTCTCTGCCCACTTCCTCACCTACCACTGTTGTGCATAAAGCAAAGTAAATCCTTCTCACATCCCCTTTGAGATGCTGTCACATACCTTCATCTAATTCTGATAATACAATTGGGTATGATTTCTTGTTCCAGTTATGCTTCTCTTATCCTTAGAAAACTTAGTTGCCACGTGAAAGGGAGAAATCTACCCATTTCTTATCCTTGGAGTTATTCTTTTAATGTTATGTTTTCATTTCTTGGCTCTCCCCCAAGTTCCTTCCCTCCCAGCTTTTTCTGCTTCTCCTTCCCTTTGGAATACTCCATTTTAAACAGACTCACTTACCTCTTCCATTTTTTTTTTTTCCTTAAAGCATCCTCTTTATTCCCTTATCTTAGCTGAAACCAGTCTTTTTTCAGAGGATATCATTTTCCCTGCGATCTTGTATATGAGTTAAAAAAAAAATTTTGGCCGCCGCACCCCCCCCCACCCCCACCCCCGACTTCAAGCATAGGAATTGAGTATGTCTGTATTAAGTGGGACGGTCGTAGAGGAGAAGGAAAGTGTTTGATATTTTCCCGGATCCTTGTTTCCAACCACCAGTCATCTTTGAACAAAAATCTCATCTGTTTTTGAGCTATATTTGTTATTCATCTCCACTTTATCAATTTTGTCACTGTTCTTATTAAAGACCTTTATACTTTGCTTGTTTTATATTACTCTTTGTCAAAATCTTTCAAAATTTACAGGCTCTTTTAATTTTTAAAATTACAAAAATATTTCGTATGTGAAAGTTACAAAGTATAAATCAGACATATAATTTTAAAAATACCATCCATCTTAAGAAGTCAACCATTACCAATACTTTAGAAGTATTCAGATGACCTACCATATTATATCTACCTGCTGTCGCATACCTGTGCCTTGGGTAAAACTCTGAATTTTGTGTTTAATACCCCTTTGCTTCTCTAAGTGGTTTTACCACATGCAGTATCTCTCAATACTATACTGTTTAGTTTCTGAACTTAATATAAACAGTATCATACTTTGTATTTTTCTCATTTTGAGATTCATCCATGTTGATGCATGGGGCCGGAGAGTTGATTCATTTCCTTTTTGTATTCCATTTTATATGAATATGCTAACATTAATATGTTATTCAAAATTTGTGTTTTCTTTTTGATGGACATTTCCAGTAGTTTCCAGTTTTTTACTATTATTGTAAGCAATGTTGCCATGAATATTCTTGTATGTGTTTCAAGATTTTATTCGTTTGAGAGAGAGAGCGAGCACCAGTGGGGGGCAGAGGGAGAGGGAGAAACAGATTCCCTGCTGAGCAAGGGGCCCAATGCGGGGCTTGATCCCAGGACTCTGGGATCATGACCTGAGCCAAAGTCAGATGCTTAACCAACTGAGCCACCCAGGTGCCCCTTAGTTGATATTTTAATTTCTATAAAAGTGATGGCTTTGTGTATTTGTTACCCTGGATTTTCTCACAGAAGAGGTATAGGTGTAGGCACATTTGCATCTCTATAAAAATAAGTCTATATTCAACATTAGAATCAAAGTACCCCCTATAATTGTTTTAGAAATTTAAAGTATAATTTTTTTTTTTTTAAGATTTTATTTATTTATTTGAGAGAGAGAGAGCATGAGAGGGGGGAGGGTCAGAGGGAGAAGCAGACTCCCTGCCGAGCAGGGAGCCCGATGCGGGACTCGATCCCGGGACTCCAGGATCATGACCTGAGCCGAAGGCAGTCGCTTAACCAACTGAGCCACCCAGGTGCCCTAATTTTTTTTTTTTTTTAAGATTTTATTTATTTATTTGACAGAGAGATAGAGAGAGAGTACAGACAGATAGGCAGAGTGGCAGGGAGAGGGAGAAGCAGGCTCTCCGCCGAGCAGGGAGCCCGATGCGGGGATCGATCCCAGGACTCTGGGATCATGACCTGAGCTGAAGGCAGACGCTTAACCGACTGAGCCACCCAGGCGCCCCAATTTAAAGTATAATTAACATAAAGTAAAATTCACCCTTGTAGAGTGCAGGTTTGTGACTTTTGACAAATGTATACAGATGTGGAACCACTGCCACAATCAAGATATTATAACAATTCCATCTCCCAAAAAAATTCCCTCTTGTCTCTGCTATCTACCCCTTATAGTTTTAAAATTAGCAGTTTCTGTACTATCAACCAATTCATTGATTGTGATTGAAGATAGGGTGCTTTCATAAAACAGGTACATTGTGGGGAACTTAGATTTCGTGTCTAGAACCCTTGATTTCAGGTGTGTGTGTGTGTGTCTTAATGATAGCTGTGTGATACTTTATTTTGTAAGTTTATGAAAGTTAATTAGGTGATTGAAATTTTCATGATTTATACACAGAGATAGACGTTTCTGAAAGAGAAAACTATTGTAAAAAAATTTCTCTTCTCCAGCAAAGTTATAGACTGAATAAAAATTTCAGCCAAAATATCAGAATTTTATGATTTTATGGGGCGCCTGGGTGGCTCAGTTGTTGAGCGTCTGCCTTCGGCTCGGGTCATGATCCCAGGGTCCTGGGATCGAGCCCCACGTCGGGCTCCCTGCTCTGTGGGAGGCCTGCTTCTCCCTCTCCCACTCCCCCTGCTTGTGTTCCCTCTCTCGCTGTGTCTCTCTGTCAAATAAATAGATAAAATCTTAAAAAAAAAAAAAAAAAGAATTTTATGATTTTAGAAACCTTACAGAGTCATCCTAAATTCATAAGAAAGATTTTCAAAGAAAAGACGGGGGAAAAAGCTATTTTGAAAATTGTTGTAAGAGGCAATATGCATAATAGATACTAAATCATATTACAAAGAAATAGCTCCATGTCAGTGAGCTGTTTGTTGTTAAACACAGTGGATGTTTTTCAGTCCCCATCTTAATGTGACCTCTCAATTGAATCCTTGAAACTCCATTCTACTGGCTTCTCTCACCACACTCCACTTTCCTCTCATCAGCTACTCGGCATAAAATATTTCTTAAGAGTTCAATATTGGGCTTCCTTTTCTCTGTATAAATTATTTGGGGGAAATTTTGTTCATGCCTGTAGCTTCATTAACCTGTCCATCTATCTGTGTACCAAAAAGTAAAACTTCTAGTGTCTGAGCTCCAGCTATCTGCAGAAAACTCCAAATGGGTAGCTCAGAGGGATTTCTTGATTTCAGGTTGTTCTTAATATCTTCTCTGTTTTCATTGGTTTCATGTTTATGCTTCAGTTTTTTTTATTTTAACCATTGATTTGTGTTTACAGCTTAAAGTTATTATAGTTGCAGATTCATGATGCATAAAATCTAGTGTTTTTGTGGAACTAACATACCATTTGGAAACAAATTACAACATCAAGGTAAATCAGTTTTTGTGAACCAGTGATGTTTTGTGTAATTAAAAATTAAGAAAGAGACACGTGGGTGGTTCAGTCAGTTAAGCGTCTTGACTCTTGATCTCAGGGTTGTGAGTTCAGGCCCCACATTGGGCTCCATGCTGGGCGTGGAGTCTACTTAATTTTTTTTTTTTTTTTAAGAAAAAATAGGACATTAATATGTTTTTCTAAAGTCAGGGAGCCCTAGAAGTTGGACTATGAGTTATGGCCAATGATAGTATCATCATATTTTCACACAATATTGGATTCTGTTCATTATGATGGGATTGCAGTGCTATACCACTAGAGTCCCTTTCCAAGCACTCACTGCACATAAAAAAATCTTTGGCCTTTCATGAAAAAACACAAACTTGGATCGTATCAAAAAGCAAATTTCTGATTTTTCTTTTTAATGCATGCTTTTGAAAATACAGTATTCAAAGCCTCCTTCCCCTCCATATGTGCAAGATAACATCCCAGGAAAATGTACTGTTAGTCTTGTTATGAGTTTAGATTTTATTCTGAAATCTTTTGAGCCGAGGAAAATCAGAGCTGTGCATCAGAAAATTGAAGTCCAGTGTGAATTATGTGAAACAGGACTATGCATTGTGTCGTTCAAAGGCAGTAGTCATTCAGTTGTCATTGGTTCGTCTTGACTAATAGCAGCACATCAATCTGGATATAGTATAAACAAAGACTTCAGGTTGTGGAGAATTAAATGAGAGAATGTAGAGAGATCATTTTATAAACCATATTGTATGATTCAAATATGAAATTGTTAATTTCTCACTTTTCCTGTGCTTATATCCTTCCTTTGCAAAACAAACCAAAAAAAATGGTCCGTCTTGATGGTTATTCCTTATTACCAGTTTGCTTTATATGAAGTGTCTTAGTTTTCTAAGTACTTTGACATCTATTGTTTAAAATGAATGAAAACAATTTAACATTTGTTCCTTAATTGTGAAATGAGAAATTTTATCTTCTGTCGAAGATAGTTAAGGCAAGTGGAGAAGGTCTGGGTGTTTATTTTTTTTTTTAATTTTTTGAGAGGAAGAGTGAGTTGGGGCAGGTGGGCGTTGGGGGCTGGCAGACAAAGGGAGAAGGAGAGAATCTTAAGCAGGCTCCACGCCCAGCACAGAGCCCTATGTGGGGCCTGATCTCACGACTCTGAGATCATGACCTGAGCCAAAATCAAGAGTCAGACATTGGGGGTGCCTGGGTGGCTCAATTGATCAAAGCATCCAGCTTACTTAAGATTCTCTCTCTTCCTCTGCCCGCCTCCTTCTCTCCCTCTATTACAAAAAAAAAAAAAAAAAAAAAGTTTGGTGCTTAACTGACTGAGTCACCCAGGGGGTCCCAAGAAAGTAAATTTCTCTTTTATGGCGGGTTTATCCTTAGGGACTCTTCCTAAGAGAGTCCCTTAACTTGGTTTGGTGGTTCTCAAAGTGTACTTCCAGACCAGCAGTAGCAAGCATCACCCACAAACAATTTAGAAATGAAGATTCGTGGGCCCAACAACCTGGTGGTTCTGACACATGCAGAAGTGTAAGAACCACTGGCCAACTTAATGGGAGTATCCCTCCAGATTTTGCTTTGCATTTACCTCTGTCAAGAGTCCTTGTGGTAACATAATTCTGAACCAGTTTCTATATTTCTAAGCTTAGAGGTTCATAGGCAACCTCTATGGGTAATGAAAGAATTGAATCCTAAATTTGGTGTGAGGAGCTAACCTGTGGTTTGAATTCCTAGGAGAGAAATCTCTTCTCCAGTTCCCAGTCCAGACAAAGTAGATACGTTTACTTATGATTCTCCATGCCAGTGAACTTTTTCTAGTCTGTCTGTCTGTCTGTCTGTCTGTCTTTCTTTCTTTCTTTCTTTCTTCTTTCTTTCTTTCTTTCTTTTCTTTTTTCTTCTTTCTTTCTTTCTTCTTCTTTCTTTTCTTTTTCTTTCTTTCTTTCTTTCTTTCTTTCTTTCTTTCTTTCTTTCTTTCGATTTTATTTGACAGAGAGACACAGCGAGAGAGGGATCACAAGCAGGGGGAGTGGGAGAGGGAGAAGCAGGTCTCCCTTGGAGCAGAGAGCCTGACGTGAGGAATCTGCTTGAGGTTCTCTCTCTCTTCCTCCCCTCCACCCAGCATGAATGCTCTCTCTCTAGAATGAATAAATAAGTGTTTAAAAAATAAATGGTCAAGGGCGCCTGGGTGGCTAAGTTGGTTAAGCGACTGCCCTCAGCTCAGGTCATGATCCTGGAGTCCTGGGATTGAGTCCCACATCGGGCTCCCTGCTCAGCAGGGAGTCTGCTTCTCCCTCTGACCTTACCCCCTCTCGTGTTCTCTCTCTCATTCTCTCGCTCTCAAATAAATAAGTAAAATCTTTAATAAAAAAAATAAAATAAAAATAAATGGTCAAGTTCCATACAACTGCTTATCACCTTACTGTGTACCTTATATGTCAATGAGTTTTATGATAATTTTTAAGAAACAGATTTTACTTTTCATTTGATAGTTACTTTGCATCTCCCTTCCCTTACCCAGCATCTTTGGTTCTTTAAAGATATTTAATTTGGGTTGACAGCATATTTTTCCCCTCCTTTACTCTTTAAGGTAAATATATTTAAACACCTATGCATATATAGTAATGCAGAATTCTTATTAAAAAGTCTTACTAAGTTGATTGATTTTTTTGCATTGGCAGAGTGAAGATAGTCCGAGTCCCAAGAGACAGCGCCTCTCTCATTCAGTCTTTGATTATACATCAGCATCACCAGCTCCCTCACCACCAATGCGACCATGGGAGATGACATCAAATAGGCAGCCCCCTTCAGTTCGATCAAGCCAACATCACTTCTCAGGGGAACGATGCAACACACCTGCACGCAACAGAAGAAGGTTAGTTGATTACAGTGTATGTCTTAAGTTTTCTTCCATTGGTAGATTTATGAGATTTTTTTTTAATGTCAGAAAGCATTTTTTTCCCCTATGGGTATTTTATGAACACATCAGCACATATGTACTCATACACCCACACATGAAAAACAACATGACACATTGTTTAGACTCCCACACTAGAGCATGAGAGTTCATTTAGCTTGTGGTTGACAGGTGAAGAAATTGAAAGAGGCTACAGTGACTTAACCTAAAATCAACCCATGTCATTATATATGAATTCAGCTACTTTATGGTTTAAGGCTTTGTGTGGGCTAGCCTGCAATTCTGATTACAGAAAAATGCATTTTATAGTTCAAAAGTGTAAGGAAATATGGAGACCCTAGAAATGAGCTACCTTTTTTCTTTTTTTTCACTCCATTCCTATTTCTTCTGTATCCTTAAGGCAATTGGGAGCTTAATCAGGTTTCTTATAAAACTGTGGAGCCTGTGGTGTGAAAGACTCAGTGAGGTTTCCTTCAGTGCTCAGTCCTCTCTGTCATGGGATTTGGCCCCTGGCTTTCCTTTCCAGAGGAATATATTTCTTCTGAGCTTCTTCCTCTTCAGTTGTGGCCTGAGGTCATACATTTCTTCTTCAGGGAAATTGTATATCCTTGGAGTAAGAGAAGTGTTTGCATGTCCAGGATGTTGGTAATCTAAGAAACATTGAAACTCTTGAGTTAGGAAGTTGTTATGGACTGAATGTTTGTGTCTTTTCAAAATTCCTATGTTGGGGCGCCTGGGTGGCTCAGATGGTTGGGCATCTGCCTTCGGCTCAGGTCATGATCCCAGGGTCCTGGGATCGAGTCCCACATCGGGCTCCCGGCTCAGCGGGGAGCCTGCTTTCCCTCTGACCCTCTCCCCTCTCATGCTGTTTCTCGCTCGCTCGCTGTCTAAAAAATAAATAAAATCTTTAAAAAAAAAAAAAAAAAATTCATATGTTGAAGCCCTAATTCCCAGTGTGGTTATATTTGGAGATGGGGTCTCTAAGGAAGTAATTAAGGTTGAATGAAATCATAAGGGTGGGGCCCTCAATCCAATAGGATTGGTGTCCTTATAAGAAGAGACACCAGAGAGCTCACTCTCTCTAGCATGTGAGGACACAGTGAAAAGGTGGTCACCTGCAAACCAGGAAGAGAGCTCTCACCAGAAACCCATCATGCTGACACCTTGATCTTGGACTTTTAGTCTCCAGAGCTGTGAGAAAATTAATTTTTGTTTTTTAAGCCACCTAGTGTGTGGTATTTTGTTATGGCAGCCCTGGGAAACTAATACTGAAGGATCTTTTTTTTTTTTTTTTTAAGATTTTATTTATTTATTTGACAGAGAGAGACACAGCGAATGAGGGAACACAAGCAGCGGGAGTGGGAGAGGGAGAAGCAGGCTCCCCTCAGAGCAGGGAGCCTGATGTGGGGCTCGATCCCAGGACCCCGGGACCATGACCCGAGCCGAAGGCAGACGCTTAACGACTGAGCCACCCAGGCGCCCCAATACTGAAGGATCTTAAAACCACCATTCTTGGGACACCTTGGTTAAGTGTCTGCCTTTGGCTCAGGTCATGATCCCAGCGCCCTGGGATCAAGTCCTGCATTGGGCTCCCTGCTCAGCAGGGAGCCTGCTTCTCCCTCTGCTTGCTGCGCTCTCTTCTAACAAATAAAATCTTAAAAAATTTTAAGAAACCACCATTCTTTGTTCCAAATGAGACAAAATAAACCTGTTTCTGAGTTATATTCTGTTGAGACACTAAGACTTTTACATTACTTGGTGCATTTTCCCCCAATTTTATGGGAATGTTTAAGTTAAAATAATGTATGTCAACCCAGGTAAAATATTTTATAGCTGTTAAATATAATAGCATGAGACAATATGGTTGTTTGTTTCAAGGTTACGGTCTAAGCACCTGCTGTAATCTTTTCTATTGTATTGTGAAATGTGTCATACATTCAGAAGAACATGTAAAACAAGCATACACTTAAAAGGATAACACAAAAGTGTATCAACACCCAGGTTAAAATAGATTGTCAATACTTCAAAAGCCCCTGTTCATTCTTCCTAGAGGATAAACCCTGTTCTGTGATTTGACATCAGTCCCTTGTTAATACTTTTTAATACCTAGGAATGTATTCTAAAACAATGTAACTTTAGGTTTTGCCAGTTTTACTTTCATTTAAATATATTCTCCTTTGATTTTGTTTATCAAACATTGTATTTTTAACATGGATAGCAGTAGTTCATTTATTTTTACTTGGTATAATCTTACATTATATTGATATACCATTATTTATCCATCTATTGAGTAATGGTTATGCTCAGTTTCTTACTATTACAAAGAGTGTTATTAGGAACCTTTTATGTACACATTTCTGGTGTACATGTGGAAACATTTCACTAGTGTATAGGCCTAGGAGTACAATTGCTGGATCATAGGAAAGGCTCTGGATCAGAAAGGGAATGTCAGAAGTGTCTATTTCCAGATAGTAGTAGTAACTAGCTGTGGGTTGTTAAATTGAAGGAGAAGCATCATGCTCTAAGCTCATGGAAACACAGAGGCGGGAGGATAGGAGGAAGCACTTACCTAGAAAACTTAAAGGCTTATTCTGCCCAGCAGTGTGTGTTACTCCTTACCCCATTCTCCATTTAGTACTTTATTGTAGGCTAGCTTTGAGCTTAGCTGCCAGATTGCCTCCCAGAAGCAGGCTGTGCAAGCAGATACAATATTCAGCAGCAGTCTACCATAATTTAAGATACAAAGATGAGCACACAAAGTGAAAAAAGGACACTAAACTCAATAAAACAAAGAACTTAAAGAAACAGTTAATAGAACAGACAGAATTTTTGAGTAAGTGTAACATGAGAGACATGCAAGAGGATATTCATAAAAGTCACCTAGAAACCTTACTAAGGAAAAATTTAGAACTCAGGAAATGTGCAGAAAAGGTGTCCTAGTTTCTGGAAGATCAAGTGGAGAAATTTTCCCAGATGTAGTGTAAAAGGCAAAATGAAAAGTATGGATAAAAAAGTTTAAATATAGAGACAGAGCCATCAGTTCTAAGTATGTCTAATAATATTTTCAGATGGAGACAATGGAGGGGACCTTTAAAAAAAAAAAAAAAGATTCTATTTATTTGACAGAGAGCACAGCAGGGGGACTGGCAGGCAGAGGGAGAGGGAGAGGCAGGCTCCCCGCAGAGCAGGGGAGGCCCCATGTGGGACTTGATCCCAGGACACTGGGATCGTGACCCGAGCTGAAGGCAGTCGCTTAATCAACTGAGCCACGCAGGCACCCTGAACGGACCTTTTAAAAGAAATAATGCAAAACCATTTCTCAGAATTTAAGCAAGACTGAGTGTTGAACAAGACTTTGATGAACTTACAGAACATACACCAAGGATAATAAAAATTCACAAATGTTCCAAGACAAACTTTGAGTTCTGCCAGCTGATTGATCACTTAAGTGTAAAGCCAAAATATAAATACATTTCAAATATTAAGAGACAGAATTGACCAGCAAGAAATCCTCCCTGAAAGAATTGTTAGGAATTGTACTCTCTCCAGGAAGCAGAAAAATGAATGCAAGAACTAGGATTCAAGACCATTGGTTAGCAAAGGAAATGGAAAAGACATACTATTAAGTCTGAGTAAAGGTCTGTTGTTTAAAAAAGAGAAAGAAGGGTGCTTGGGTGGCTCAGTTGGTTAAGCGACTGCCTTCGGCTCAGGTCATGATCCTGGAGTCCCGGGATCGAGTCCCGCATCGGGCTCCCTGCTCAGCGGGGAGCCTGCTTCTCCCTCTGACCCTCCCCCCTCTCATGTGCTCTCTCATTCTCTCTCTCTCAAATAAATAAATAAATAAATCTAAAAAAAAGAGAGAAAGAAATACGGAAACAATCTGCACATGAGATGGGGACAGAGTGGCGAGAAGAGTGTAATAGCTTAATTTCTACCTGCCAGGAAGCTGAGTAAATCTGGGTGTTTTTAGGAAACTGTAGGTATATATTTAAAAATTAAGGGTAATCACTAGGAGAATAGAAACAAGGAATGTATAGCTTCTACACAAAAATAGGTAACACGTATAGAAAACTCAATCCAGCATTAGGCAGGTAAGAGGACAGAACAGCTATATGGCAAATGATACACCAAAAATAAAATGACAAAATATGATAAAGTCAACTGAAAGAACTATTTGTCCATATTTTATTATTATCATTATTTCTTATTTCTAGATTTTTCAATTATTCTGCTTTCTAAAGGTCACAAATAACATTTAATGAGAGGCCATATAGTAAAGATAAAGGGACCAAATAATAGAGAGACTTGAATGTCAGCATGAGGACTTGGATTGTAATTTGTGTTTCGTTGGGAGTGCTGCTGAAATTTTTGAGTAGGAAAATAAGAACAAGTGGCAACAACAGAATAAAACAATAATAAAGGGGCCCTTAAAGTTTATGTATAGGTTGAGTAGATTTTCAGGAGATGAATGATCTGAGCACATGTACTCTATTTTGATTTTAAGGTACATATTTTCCCACATCTTAACATCTATTAAGGACTTAGAATTGATGGTATATCATAGTTTAATTGGCATCTTTTTTTATTTTTTATATAAAACAGTCCTTTATCTTATATATTTATTTTAAGATTTAATTTTAAGTAACCTCTACAGCCAACTCCAACACACAAACCTGAGATCCAGAGTCACACGCTCCACTGGCTAAACTAGCTAGGCGCCCCATAACACACAGTCCTTTAAAATATTTGTATAGATAACAGCGGCGCCTGGGTGGCTCAGTCGGTTAAGCGTCTGACTCTTGGTTTCGGGCTCAAGTCATGAACCTCAGCGTCGTGAGATGGAGCCCCATGTTGGGCTCTGTGCCAGGCATGGAGCCTGCTTAAGATTCTCTCTCTCCCTCTCCCTCTGCTCCTCCCCACTCCCCAAAAAAATAAATAAAAGGGAGATATGACAACTATATGCAATAATGGGATCCTGTACTGGATTCTCAACAGTGAGGGGACAAAGGTGGAAAAACTGGTGAAATCTGAAATATGCCCTGTTGTTTAATTAGTAGTACAATACCAGGGTTTATTAATTTTAGTAATTTTTTTATGCTTATGGAAGATAGCATGAAGGAAAGCTGGGCAAAGGGTATACAAAAAACTATACCAAAATTACCTCAAAACATTTAAAAAGTGAGTTCTAGGGTGGATGGCATCTTATATTCAATGAAATACAGTATGTAGATTTTGAAGCAAAGATATATAAACTTTGCAAAAGGAGACATATTAAAATAAAGTTAGTGGAGGCAGTTAATGGAACAAGAACCTGGGGAGTGGTATCAAGAGCACTATCTAAGAGTTAATGTCAACAAGGAATGTCCTTGTTCTCTTTAAGATTGGGCAATTGGGAGTGAGAAGCAGCAGATTTAGGGGTAGAGAGGTGACCTGATCTCATTAAAGATTGCTGAAGGGGCTGTATGTATAGCTTTGTCTGGAAGGGGGCTGTTTGGCCTCTTTTGCCCCATGTAGAGTACATTTTGTTTGTTTGTTTATTTTAAAGATTTCATTTATTAGAGAGCGTGAGCGGGCACAAGCAGTGGAGAGGGAGAAGCAGCCTGCCCATCGAGCAGGGACCTGATGCCAGGCTCAATCCCAGGACTCTGGGATCATGACCTGAGCCAAAGGCAGCCACTTAACCGACTGAGCCACCCAGGTGCCCCTATAGAGTACATTTTTTTTTTTTTAAGATTTTATTTATTTATTTGACAGAGATAGCGAGAGCAGGAACACAAGCAGGGGGAGTGGTAGAGGGAGAAGCAGGCTTCCTGCCAAGCAGGGAGCCTGATGTGGGACTCTATCCCAGGACTCTGGGATCATGACCTGAGCCGAAGGCAGACGCTTAATGTCTGAGCCACCCAGGCGCCCCTGTAGAGTACATTTTAATGAGGCTGCTTTTTTGAATTGCATTGATGCTGAGCCATTGTAAAAAGCATTGGAGATGAATTGTGGAATTGTAGAGAAGTAGAAAAATGGAAATCTCACAATAACAGCTTGACAAAATTTGTGTTAAACTATGTAGATGACTATGACTGGTGTAGGGGGGAGTAAAAGTGGTTTCCTTCATAACCAGTCTTTAAAAATTCTTGTTACAGGAATATTTATGCTGACACTATCTCAGTCATTTCCATTTCCAGCATTTACTGAGTTACTATTATATTTGCAGTTGTCAACAAATGTTCTTAGTTATTTTATGTATTTTCTACTTGCTTTTTGAAAAATTCTCATTTTAATTACGGAGGAACTCTTTTTTTCACCTTCTCGATTTTTTTTTTTTTTTAATTGAAGTATAGTTGACACTGTTTTAGGTGTAACAACGTAAGGATTTGACAGGTCTGTATGTTCTGCTATGCTCATCACAAGTGTAGCTACCATCTGTCACCATACAGTGCTATTACAATGCCATTTACTGTATTCCTTATGCTGTACCTTTCATCCCCGTGACTTATTCATTCCGTAACTGGAAGCCTGTACCTCTCCCCCTTCACTCATTTTGCTCCCCCTACCCCAACTCCCCTCTGGCAACTACCAGTGTGAAGAACTATGTCTTTCTGTGTATCTTAGCTAGATAGACAAAACATGAAGTGCCCATTAGGCGTATGTGGAATATTGGCAAGATAAATGCAGATTAAAATTTATATGTTTATAAGATAAAAGGAGCAAAATAATGGGTTAAGCCATGTGAAATTGCTGGTATTTGACTACTTTTGCCTTTCCAACGGGCGGTTTCATACAATTAAACAAAAAGACCAGTAGTGGGCTATTGATTTCTAATATTGGCAGAGCTGAATACCATTTTTTTTTTTAAACATGTTTAAAATTATGTTTTTAGAGCTGATGGGAACCACAGCAGTTATTTAATACTCAAGGTTTTGCCTTAGCATAAACTGATATATCCTTATGGATCACAACAGTAAATATTATAATGTCTTTTTTGACATTTGCTCTATTACAGTCCTCCTGTCAGGCGCCAGAGAGGAAGAAGGGATCGTCTGTCTCGACATAATTCCATTAGTCAAGATGAAAACTATCACCATCTCCCTTACGCACAGCAGCAAGCAATAGAGGAACCTCGAGCCTTCCACCCTCCGAATGTATCTCCCCGTCTGTTACACCCTGCTGCTCATCCACCCCAGCAAAATGCAGTAATGGTTGACATACATGATCAGGTATAGTAACAGAATGTCCAGAAAATATACAATGCTAAAAATTGTGGCAGTTGATTGAGGTTGTTTGTTTTTTTGTTGTAAATTTCTTTTAATTTTACCTAAAAGGAAACAATTTTCCCTAAACTGAAGCTGTTTTAGATAAAGTTCATTCTTCTTAAATTCTATGCAGCTTAGAAGAAAGTTGAACTTTAAAAAAATAGGAGCAAGGTTATAAGCTCAGAATGGTTTCATGTATTGGTTGGAAATCACTGATAACAAGATTAATAGGAGGTACCAGACAGCTGGTTTGAATACACATTTCTATTTTCCTCTCCCAGTTTCTTGTGGATAATTCAGTAGGCAAGACAGCTGGGTGCTTTGCTGATAGGTTTCCATGGGTCTCCAAAGGGATGACAGGTAGAAGGCTTCATTTCCCTTTGTTCTTGCTAGGAACTGAGGGACTAGTCAAGAAAAAGAGGGCTTGTCAGTCTTCAGAGCCTGAGAGTAAAGACCAAAATTGTTTGGATTTTTATGGAGTTTCTGAAGTCAAAAAAGCCACAAATCTAGATATATCTAATGAAGTTGCTGAATTTTAAAAATAAGGAAAAGTCTTTAAAGTTTGTAGACAGGAGAAATTAACAAAGGAGAGAAACTCAACTACCATTCATTTTTTCAACTGCACTAGATGATAGGAAACAATGAAAACACTGTATATTGACAATTGAAAGAAAATATGATCTCCCCCAGGCACCATCTTCTGTCAGATGTGTTCTACCCTATGTTAATCAAACACTTTATTTTTTTTTTAAAGATTTATTTATTTATTTATTTGAGAGAGAGAATGAGAGAGAGAGCACATGAGAGGGGGGAGGGTCAGAGGGAGAAGCAGACTCCCTGCCGAGCAGGGAGCCCGATGCGGGACTCGATCCAGGGACTCCAGGATCATGACCTGAGCCGAAGGCAGTCGCTTAACCAACTGAGCCACCCAGGCGCCCGTTAATCAAACACTTTAAAAAATTGATCACACAGTAAGAAGTTCTAAAAAGAAAAATTTTTCTAGACCACATTCTTTGTGGGCATAATCTGATAAAACTATAAATCATAAGTTTAAAAATAATTTTAAAAATGACACCGAGGGGTGCCTGGGTGGCTTAATCATTGGGCATCTGCCTTTGGCTCAGGTCATAATCCCAGGGTCCTGGGATCGAGCCCCACATTGGGCTCCCTGCTCAGCGGGAAGCCTGCTTCTCCCTCTCCCACTCCCCCTGCTTGTCTTCCCTCTCTCGCTGTGTCTCTTTCTGTCAAATAAATAAATAAAATCTTTAAAAAAATAAAAATGACACTGAAATATTTGAGGCAAGATTATAATTAAGGAAAATTAAAGGAAAAATCCTCAAAGTCGGTGAGATATGCCTAAAGCTGTTTTCTGAGAAAATTTTATAAACCTTCACTATTTATTTTAAAAATTGAAAATAAATGAACTAATTGCCTGAGTAATTAGGGGAAAAAATTACAGAGTAAACCAAAAGGAATTGAGAAGAATAAATTACCAGGAAACACAATTAGAATTAACAATACAGAAATCTTTTTTTTTTTTTTTTTTTTTTAAGTAGCACAAAACCCAATCCTGTTGCTTTGAAAAATTGATAAGACTAACCAGCACCCTGTGAGCTTGGTTAAGGTGAAAAGACAAAATATATAAAGGAAGTAGGATTGATTAAAAAAAGACGTATATCCATACACATAGGAAACATTCAAAGAATTTTCTTCAATTGTAAAATGAAAACACCTGTTTCATAAGGGACGTTGGGAGAATTAAGAGTTAATCTATTTTGAGCACTTAAACTAGTACAAGTGGTAAGCACTCTATTATTTTGTTATTAGCTATTATAATGAAATTCTGTGTATAACTCTGGGGGGACAGGAAGAAAATGTGAAGTTCCAAAAATTGACCCAACAATAATAGAAAAATTTGAATTACCACATAAGTGTAAAAGCTACTTAGAGATTTACCATTGAAGAGGCACAGTGATTAGATGGCTTCACAGATAATTTTTCCAACCTATAAGAAACTCTCATGTAATAATATACAAATGATTTCAGGCTTTTCTTAAGACCAATTTTCTAATTATTTTATGAAGCTCATGTAATTTTAATATCAAAAGTAAATAAAGGTGAAGTAGTAATCCCCAAAGAACAATAGAAGAAGTCTTTCAAATACAAAGGAAGATTTTCTAAGTAGATGTTTAGAAATACAGTCTAGCAGCATATCAAAAAGAATAATAACCTATGAATAAATAAGGTTTATTCCAAATAAGAGGATAGCTTAATATGAAAATATTCATATTACATCAACAAATAATAGAAAATGATCATTTTATCAGAAGATGTTGAAGTCAGTTAAAATTTAATAAAAACTCTAATAAGGTAGAACAAAATGGAAATTACTTAAATATAATAAGTAAAATTAACGGCAAGTATCCTAATTGGCCAGAGATGAATCAGCAATTAGAGATGTTTGCTCTGTCCACTTTTATTTAATGTTATATTAGAAGTTCTACCAAATGGAATAAGATAATGTAGTTATAGGTATAAAACACTGAAAGGAATAATTATATTTTTCTCCTCACTATATAATTGTAGAAGAAAACACAAACTCTAGTTTAAGGGGCACCTGGGTGGCTCAGTCGGTTAAGCGGCTGCCTTCAGCTCAGGTCATGATCCTAGGGTCCTGGGATCGAGCCCCACGTCGGGCTCCCTGCTCGGTGGAGAGTCTGCTTCTCCCTCTCCCTCTGCCTGCCTCTCTGCCTACTTGTGCGCTCTCTCTCTCTCTCTCTCTGTCAAATAAATAAATAAAATCTTAAAAAAAAAAAAAAAAAAGAAACTCTAGTTTAAAAGAATTTGTTATGGGCGCCTGGGTGGCTCAGTTGGTTGAGCGACTGCCTTCGGCTCGGGTCATGATCCTGGAGACCTGGGATCGAGTCCCACATCGGGCTCCCTGCTCGGCAGGGAGTCTGCTTCTCCCTCTGACCCTCTTCCCTCTCATGCTCTCTGTCTCTCTCTCTGTCTCAAATAAATAAATAAATAAAATCTTGTAAAAAAAAATAAAAAATAAATAAATAAAAGAATTTGTTATGGTGCCCAAATGCAGATTAAATGTGTAGACATCTGTAACTTACATTGATCACTTGATGAATAGATACAATATGGTATATCCATACAATGAAATAATTCACTAAAAAGTGTAGCAAAGTATTAATTCATGCTATACTACATGGATTAACCTTGAAAACATGCTAAGTAAAGAAAGCCAGTCACAGAAGGCCACATTTATAGGAAATGTCTAGAATCAGATAAATCCACAGAAATGGAAATGAATTGTTGCCAGTATTGTTATGGAGGATAAGCCAGGACAGAAGGCAAGGAAAAGAGTTTAAGAATAAAAGCACAAATAACACCATCAGTATTTGCAGATGAAATGATCATATGCATAGAAAAGCCCAAAGCATCTTAGGTAAGCTATTAGAATTAAGAATTAAACAGATTGATCAGTTACAAAAACCTATCAACAATCAGTTGTATTTTTCTATACCAGAATCGAACATAATAGTTTTTTTTAAGATATATTTACACTAAACAACCCAGATTTTTTCAACCGATAAGCTGTGGTGATGAGGGTGAGGAGGGGAGATGCAAGTGGCAGTTGAAACTTAGAGATCTTCCAGTTAATTGCAGTATGTAAACTATTTTTGGATTCTGAATGAAAATTTGATACTGATGATGCAATTGGAATTTTGAACAGAATATTATTTTTAAAGATCTTTTTCTTAGGGGAGATTGATAATGCTATTGTGGTTAAGTGTTTGTGTCTTCCAGAAATACGTACTAAAATATTAAAGGATTGAGGGGTGCCTGGGTGGCTCAGTCGTTAAGCGTCTGCCTTTGGCTCAGGTCATGATCCCAGGGTCCTGGGATCGAGCCCCGGATCGGGCTCCCTGCTCAGCGGGGAGTCTGCTTCTCCGTCTCCCTCTCCCCCTGCTTGCGTTCCCTCTTTCGCTGTGTCTCTCTCTGTCAAATAAATAAATAAAAATCTTAAAAAAAAAAAAAAATTAAAGGATGAGATCCTGGGATTTGCTTCAATAAAATACAGGAAAGGGAGAAGTTGATGGAAATGAACTGGCTGTGGTTTAATGGTTTTGGAGGCTACGTGATGCATATGGGGGCTCATTATACTAATGTTGAACATGTTTGAAATTCTCTATAATATTCAAATAAAAACGTATCATTGAAAAAATCAAAATAATATAAGGAAGTTATGAAGCAATCTTAATAAAAGAAATTCAAGATTTCTTTTTTTTTAAGATTTTATTTATTTATTTGACAGAGAGACAGCAAGAGAGGGAACAGGAACAGGTGGAATGGGAGAGGGAGAAGCAGACTCCCTGCTGAGCAGGGAGCCCCATGTGGGGCTTGATCCCAGGACTCTGGGATCATGACCTGAGCCAAAGGCAGACACTTAACGACTGAGCCACCCAGGCGCCCAAGAAGTTCAAGATTTCTATGTAGAAGATTATAAAACTTTGTTACAGCAGTTTAAAGAAAACCTGTCTAAATACTGAAGGTTTGGCTTAGAATATAGCCTTTTTGTAAAAACTGCCCGTTGTCAAAACTGACATTCGGAATATGTAGAAATAGCATAATCTCAAGTAAATTTCCAGGAAGTTTTTGGTGTAATTTGAAAAGCTGATTCTGTCATTTCTATGGCATTTTATAAAGGACCTGGAATTATCTTAGAGTGGGGGAAAGCAGGCTACTGCTGGCTGTTTTTGTAGTTTTTTGGAATGCAACTATGTTTGTTTATTTATCATCTATGGATGCCTTATGCAGAGATCAAGATGCCCACAAGCCTAAAATACTTTCTGGCTCTTTAAGAATAGTTGGCTGACTGGCACTGTGGTCTAGTCGGTAAGACCAAGTGGTTCTCAGAGTATGTCCTAGATCATCTGGCCAGCAGCAGCAGCATCACCCATACATTTGTTAGAAATGCAGGTTCTCAGACTATACACTAGACTTACTGAATCAGAAACTCTGGGTGTGGGACCCAGCAACCTGTTCTAATGCAGGTGATTCTAATGCCAGAATAATTAAATGGGCTAATGAAATAGAACATAAAGCCCAGAGATAAACCCACACATTTATGAATACTTTAATGATAAATGGCTTCAAATGAGTTGGAAGAAGACAGAATTTTTAATAAATGATGCTGGGACAATTGGGTATCCAAATGAAAACATGAAACTGGATCCTTTATCTCATACCGTTCACAAAAATCAGTTCCAGATATATTAAAGATGTAAATGTTAATGGCAAAACTATAAGCTTTTAAGAAAGTAACGTAGCAATAGCTTCATGACCTTAGTCTAGGGAAGGCTTTCTTAAGTAAGACATGGGAAAAGCACTAACCATACAGAGAACTGTTGATAAATTAAACTTAAAGAATTGTGTTCATTGTCAGAAATAGACTTAAACATATGTTTGTCACTTAATTTTTTGCAAAGGTGCTTTAAGGAATTCAAGGAGGGAAAGGAAGGTCTTTTAGTAATGGTATGGTGACAGTTGGATATCCATGCACATAAGTTGGAACCCTGACTCCTACTTGATATCATACACAAAATAAAGTTGGGTTCTAGATCTAAATGTGAAAGGTAAAAGATACTGTCTTCATAAGGTTGGCAAAGATTTCTTAAACAGGATATATAAATAGCCACTTACTGGAACACCAGCATAGTAGATTTCATTAAAATAAAAAATTTCTGCTCATCCAAAGACAGTATTTTAAAAGTGAAAAAGCAAGCCACTCCCTGGAAAAAAGTATTAGCAGTATTATTTCAGGGAAAAGACTGAATGGGAACAGAAAAAGAAATTCAGTAAACATTTCCATGAAAATCAGATTATGAGTGCCTGTGAACATCATTTTTGAAGGTTCTTTATCACTAAAGCAAAAAGACAAAGTAAATAATTGTGTTGAATCTTAGCAGATAGAGTTGTACACGTACATAGGAAAAATTTTTTAAAAATCTAGAGGGCGCCTGGGTGGCGCAGACGGTTAAGCGTCTGCCTTCGGCTCAGGTCATGATCCCAGGGTCCTGGGATCGAGTCCCGCATCAGGCTCCCTGCTCCTTGGGAGCCTGCTTCTCCCTCTGCTTCTCTCTCTCTCTCTCTCTCTGTCTCTCATGAATAAATAAATATATAAAAAAAATAAAAATCTAGAATGAAGTTGGGTAAGATTGTTAGATTCAAGATACGTAAATAAAACTAGCACTAACCAATTTGATATGGAGAAAAATAACCTATTGACAATGTAATAGAACCTACAAACTTACTAAAGAACTTTGAGGAATAAATTATATAAGAGTAATATAAGATCTTTATGAAGAAAAGTAATTTCTTGAAGGACAGTACTATAGTATTGAACATGTGGCATAATATTCCAATGAAAAACCTTAATATAAAATTACGTTGTCCTTTGTAAAGTAACGTAACCTTTAATATAGTTAGATTAATAAAAATCAAGACACCAGTGGGTTTTGAAAGGGGATAAAATTTGAGTTTATTTACGTAAGAATAAGCATGTGAAAATGGCCAAGAAATAAAATGAAAAAGCATGGCAATAAGAAGAATTTGTCTTCCTACATCCTAATTTCTAGTAAAATAACTAAAGCAGTGGGGAGCCCAGGTGGCTAGTCATTAAGCGTCTGCCTTCGGCTCAGGTCATGATCCCAGGGTCCCCGGATCGAGCCTCCTGCTCAGCAGGAAGCCTGCTTCTCCCTCTCCCACCCCACCCCCCCCTGGCTTGTGTTCTCTCTGTTGCTGTGTCTCTCTCTCTCAAATAAATAAAATCTTAAAAAAAGATAACTAAAACAGCACGAATTTGGCACAAAGTATAAGTGGGAAGTTATTGAGTGGAGAAAGGTGCTATTTCCGTTTAGAGGGGAAAAGGATGTCTTAATAAATGGAACAAGTATTGCAAGAAAAAATTAGAACACTACTTCACACTATAAGCAAAAATAGATTTTAGTTGGAGTATAAATTAAATGTAAAAAATAAAAGTATTAGAAAGTTCAGGAGCATATTTTTTTTCATTCATTAGGAGCATAAATTTTACAAGTACATCTACTTTGATTGGAGGTGCTGGGAAATGGGCCCTATTGTTACTGTTAGGATTGTGGCTTACTCAGCCTTCTGCGAAAATGTAAAATTCACCCTTCTACCCTGAATCCCTCTTAAATAAATGAAACTACTAGTATGTAAGGATATATATTCAATGATATTTTTTTACAGTTGTGTTTGCATTGGTGAAGGAGTGAAAACAATTTGAATATCCCATTAGTATATTAGCGGTAGGACTGTGTTGAGTGTACTTGAAATATTTGGCTAGTATCAAAAAGAATGAATTGACTTTAACGCCCTTGAAGAGATATCTACAATACTAATTGAAGAAAGTAATTTGCAAGGTAATATCACTTATGTTAAGGGAAAAAAAAAAAAATGACAATTTGTGGGTAATCTGTTTGTATATATTCATATGCTCATGGAGAAAGATGTTGAAGGATTATATGTTATTAACATTGTTTGCCTCAGGTAGGATAGGAATCAGACTGGCCAAGAGAGAAGAAAATTAATTTAACTTTCTTTATTCTACTTTACATTGTTTTACTGGTTGGATTTAAATTAAAAAAAAAATTTCCTGTTGGATGTGGCTAGGTATTAGAAGATACAGCTTTCATGTTTCCAAGTTTCTTCAGAAAAGTTTTCTCTGTAAAGCAGACTAGAAGAGTTAATACAGCAGTTTATTATTCTCCTGGACTTTTCAAGTCTTTTTGAGGGTCAAGTTGAGTCTCAGTTCTGTGGGTTTCATACACTTTTCTTGAAACAGATGTCCTATACAATGACAAAGAATATTCTGGTTGAAACTATTGGAGAAGTACATTGTGAAACTCTGTGCAGATGAGAGGGGAATCAATAACGGCCCAGATTTTAATTTTTGATAGTTGATTTTTTATTCAAACAGCTGAAGTTCTAAGGTTCTGTTTTTCTTTCCTAATAGCTCCATCAGGGCACTGTCCCTGTTTCTTACACAGTAACAACAGTGGCACCACATGGGATCCCACTCTGCACAGGCCAGCACATCCCTGCTTGCAGTACACAACAGGTCCCAGGATGCTCTGTGGTTTTCAGTGGACAGCACCTCCCTGTCTGTAGTGTGCCTCCTCCAGTAAGTCTGCCGTCCCCTTAGAAGGGCTAAGTGTGTTCTGTAAGCAAACAGAATTGAAGAGTGCTCTTTGTAAAAACGCTTTTCATTTTCAAGTGAAAAAAGGCAATTTTATTGCAACAGCAATCTCAAAGCATACTTGTAACAGTTTAATAAAATTAACTTTAAAACTTGGTATATTTTCAAATTAAATTATACATATTTGAATATCCTGAAGACAAAGCATGTATCAACACTGTTTATAATTAAACCTTGATAAAGGCTGAGTTTAAGGTACTAACATAGGATATTGAACTAGTTAGTAAGTTAGTCTCACAGGCTTTAGTGATCAACAATAATAGTCTAAGCACTTACTGGATTTTAGCAGGCACTTTGAGTGCTTGGTCTTATTTCTTACTGTAGGAAGCCTGTGGTGAAAGTGGTATCCCCATTTTCTAGATGATGAAATTGAAAATGACTTGCTTAATGTCACAGAGATAATTAGTATGAGAGAGCAGTGATTCACACCCACTTCTTTCTGACTCTTAAGCTTACGTTTTATCCTTTAATTCACCAACCCCCAGTCCAACCTCCTTATTTCACAAATGAGGTCACTGAAATCCAGAGAATTTAAATGACTTGTCTAAGGTCTTCGAAGTAAAGCACTTTGCTGAAACTAAATATAATCCTAATATCCTTATTTGAATGTGAGATTAAAAGGAACACACAAATACCAACAGTAGTTTAATGTATTCATTTATCCCAACCTTGGTTTCTCAATAATGGATTATGGAATCAGTGTGCTGAATTAGCAGACTAAAATATTGAGAGACAAAACATAAAAGGCACTTAGTGAGTTGGGCTCTTAATAAATATCAAAATTATATAAAATTTTTGTAAGATTGAAAAGGAGAGGTTCTTGGAAGGGAAGGCAGTAATATCCGCTTCTTCAGTCAAGTAGAAGGAGCTTCCTCTTCTATGCAGCACTTTTCACCCCATTTCATAGGTGTCAAAAAGCTAAAGAGGAAGTTAGGTGTTTTGACTGATGTGTCAGAACGATATAAAATGCAGAATAATTACTAGTTACCAGTATTTTACTGATAGATGCAAAAATACACTACTATTTCATTGTTAATGTAGGTCATTAAGACACTTTGGTATGAATTTGAGCGGGATATGGCAATGACATTTTAATCTCAGTGATAGATTTTTTAAAAATTGTTATTACTAGTTATATATTGAAACATTAAACAACAAATAACGATTTCTTTTACAGATGCTTCAAGCATGTTCAGTTCAGCACTTACCAGTACCATATGCTGCGTTCCCACCCCTTATTTCTAGTGACCCATTTCTTTTACATCCTCCTCACCTTTCTCCCCATCATCCTCCTCATTTGCCACCACCAGGCCAGTTTGTCCCTTTCCAAACACAGCAATCACGATCGGTAGGTATCTACTCTTATGTCTTTAATTTTCAGAGAATGTGTAGACCTAAGAGACAGATTAATTTAGTACATGTAATTTGTTACCATTTAAAAACTATAATTTAGGCATTCTTCTGGTTCTTAAAAGAATTAGGGAATTCACAGACATACAAATTAATATAAACATCTTTACCTAAAATTATCTTGGTTGCTTAAATTTTTCTAGTTCTTTTGTATAATTTAAATTTGTTCCTTCATATCTGCAGTCTTTCAGGAAGTAAGTCTGACGAAAAATTCAGTTCTCTTTTTTCCTTTTATGTATTTCTGAAATCTTGGAAAATGAAAGTATTATAAAATTGTTTATACTTGCTATAATAATTACATTCATTTAGGCAAGTAAAGTAAATTTCTGAGCCTCAGTTGTTTTTTTCTTTGTTTTCTGGGTTTTTTTGAAGTCCTGTTTTTCTACTATATTCTGATGAAAAGATGAGATCTATTAACATAGTTAATTCTGTCTTGGGACTGGAATTTAGCTGAGAGGCATATTGGGGTTAGAGGAGGTATAAGCACTGTAGAAGTGGAAGGGAGGGCACAGGAAGGAGGCCCAGATGTTTTTTGGACAGGCCAAGTTAAACAGCTGAACTGTCATTCAGGAAGAACAGGTAAGAGAACATATGGAATGGTTAAGGGAGAAGATTTCCATCCTGTGAAAGGAACTTGACCATGTATTCTAGCAGAACCTAACCATCCTTTACTAAGGATTTATACACCATGCTGGGTTTCAGGTAGAGATGAACTTCACATGGATACTCTTCTGACAACTATAGAAGCCAATTAGGACAGAAGTTTGGCTAATCCAAAAAGTTATAACTACTTCTACAAGAAAATCTTCTATTAGAATCAGGGCAGGATTGATGCCAGGATGTTCCTTAGCTTCCAGTACCTGAGAATTCAAGGTTAAAACAAAATTTTGCTATCACTTATGTTTGAGTTTGGAATCCTTTAAAAGGTCCAGTCACATAGCCAAATCAGAACTTAGGTTCACTTATGGTGTCATAGTGTCAGCAGTTGGGATTTCTCTCAAGCATATATAAGCTCCCAAACTAAAGTGAAATTTTGTTTGAATAGTGAACAGTGTGTTGATATTGTCTAACTTCAGGAGGAAGTCAGACTAACTTTGAAGAATACATGTTCCTAAGAGAAACGGATACCCAAAAATATGTACATAAATGTTCATAGCAGCATTATTCCTAACAGCAAAAAGCGGAGTTCAGATGTCCATCAACTGATGCAGTGAATCATTTTTCAACTATAAAAAGGAATGAAATACTGATAAACTACAAGATGGATGAGCTTTGAAAACATTATGCTAAGTGACAGAAGCCAGATACAAATGACACATACTTATGAAATGTCCTAAATAGGCAAATTTGTAGAAATGGAAAGTAGATTGGCGATTGTCCAGGGCTTGGGCAGGACTGGAAAAATGGGGTAGTGGACTGCTAATGGGTACGGGTTGGAGGAGGAGGGGGGCTCTGGAATTAAATAGTGGTGATGTTCACACAGGTCCTGTGTGAACTACTAAAATCTACTGAATTGTATCCTTTTGCAGGGTGATTTTTTTATAGTATGTGAATTATATCTCAGTAAAACTATTGTCAAGAAGAAACATGCTGTGTGCTTTGCTTTTGTACATTGTCTCAGTGTTCATAGCATGCTTTTGAAGTAGGCAGTGAACCTGTGAGTCCTCTAGATAATATTGAGGTTCATATTAAGTTATTTATATAAAAGTCACATGGCTGATTAGTGACAACAGCAAATCTGTCTAATGCCAAAGCTCATAAGCTTTCTAATATAGCATCATGCCTGCTCTATCTTATCCCATTTAGCCCTGGTTCTGATTTATAAATATACACCTGCTTAATTTCATATACTAAAAATTAAATGTCTGAAAAAATTTTATGAGTAGGTCAGTGTATCATGACTAAAAAGCAATTTTAACTTTCATATACTTTCAGTCTCCTTTTTAAGAGAAATTTCAAATAGTAAAATGTTATCTTTGAATGGATAGCAGAAATGTTTTAATGACCTGTTTCAGAGATTTTTTTTACTGAAATCCAATTAAAGATAGGAAGATTTTACTATAGTCTGTATGTCCACATGTATAAATTTAGATTGGTGTAAACATCAAGAAATACATGACCTTAAAGGTGTTTTTGGGGGGGGGTTAATTTTTATTCTAAAACATAGTCTAAACACTGGTAGTATATTAATATATTAGTTTGCTTTTTTCCTCCCTCAGCCTCTGCAAAGGATAGAAAATGAAGTGGAACTCTTAGGAGAGCATCTTCCAGTAGGAGGTTTTACTTACCCTCCATCAGCCCATCCCCCAACATTACCTCCATCAGCTCCTTTGCAGTTCTTAACCCATGATCCTTTGCATCAGGAGGTGTCCTTCGGAGTAGTAAGTTTTCATTCATGGTTATTAATCTATTACTTGCTCTGATAACTTACTTGTTTTGAGTTGTTTCTATGTAACTCTACATATTTAGAATTTTAAATGTATTCTTGAAAGCATTTGGTTGGAAAATTGTATTTAAAAATACACCTAAGTGTGCCTGGGTGGCTCAGTCGTTAAGTGTCTGCCTTTGGCTCAGGTCATGGTCCCAGGGTCCTGGGATCGAGCCCCACATCGGGCCCTGCTCGGCAGGAAGTCTGCTTTTCCCTCTCCCTCTCCCCTTGCTTGTGTTCCCTCTCTCTCTGTGTCTGTCTCTGTCAAATAAGTAAATAAAATCTTTAAAATAAATAAATAAATAAAAATCACCTAAGTGTATTTTCTTTTTTTAAAGATTTTATTTATTTCTAGAGAGAAAGAGAAAGCTGGGGGCGGGGGTGGCGGCGGCGGTGCAAGCAGAGGGAGAGGGACAAGTAGACTCCACGCTAAGCTCGGAGCCTGATGTGGAACTTGATCCCTGAAATCCTGACCCCAGCCGAGATCAAGAGTCAGATGCCAAGCTGCCTGAGCCACCCAGTTGCCCCAACCACTAAAAAATACAACTAAGTGTATTTTTTAAACTAGTTGTTGTATTTATGCTTTTAATAAATACCAAATGTTACTTAAATAGTAAGGAATTTTGTAGGTTTTTTAGGAAGAGAGATCATTCGACAGAATAAATAGTTACAAAAGTAGAATGATCTTAAATTGTTTTAACATTTTTCTCCTACAGCCTTATCCTCCATTTATGCCTCGGAGGCTCACAGGACGTAGTAGATATCGATCCCAGCAGCCAATACCACCTCCCCCTTATCATCCCAGCTTACTACCATATGTATTGTAAGTTCTGTTTTTCTCATTTTAGTGAATTCTGAATTTTGATGCCCTTGACATTCTCTTTCTTTTATGAATATCTTCTATGTGACATATGATTTAGGGTGTGTTAGATATTTGTTTTTATTTAATGTTAAGGGGTGGGGATGGGGAACTATGTAAGGGTGAAATAAAGAGAAGAGCCAAGAACAAGGGAGAAGTGGGAGAGGAAGAAATTTGTGAGCCAGAAAATAGGTCATAAGGTTAAAAAATCAAAAGGTAGAAAAGTTTACAATTTTTGCCTCTCTTACAGCTGTGATCACTAGCCACCTTTGAATATCCAGCTTTTTTTTTTTTTTTTTTTTTTACTACTTTATTATTTGAGAGAGAGCGAGAGAGTGCGCACATGCACGCAGCAGGGAGGGGCAAAGAGTGAGGGAGAAGCAGACTCCCCGCCGAGCAGGGAGCCCGACGTGGGGCTTGATCCCAGAACCCTGGGATCATGACCTGAGCCACCCAGGTGCCCCGAATATCCAGCTTTTGATGTTGCTGCTTTCCCAAGGAAAGAGGGACAGATAAGTCATTTCTGTGCCTTAGAAATACTGTTAGGGTTAAGTTTGTAACAAATGCCCAAGGGTTACACATGATAGTTTTGAATTTCTCTCATTTAATGAGTTCAGAAGTAGGCCGTTCAGGGATTGTTAGCCCCATAATTAAGGAATGGTTCTACCATGTTCAAAATTTTATGGCTTTCTCTACATGATTGAAGTTGGCTCTTTGGGTTCTAGCCATTATATCTACACTCCAACTAGCAAAAATGAAAATGGATCTCTCTGCCTACCTGCCTCCTCTCAAGGATACTTTCATAAAAGTTGCATGTATTACTCCTGCCTACTTCCCACTGGCCAGAATTCAGTCTCAAATCTGTAATTACCTTCTAAGAAGACTAGGAAATGTCTTTATACAGAGGGCCATGTTCCTATACCACATTATTTTGATAATTTTAGCTGTATTATAAGTCTTAAAATCAGATGGTATCAGAACTTGGTTCTTAAGATTATTTAAAGTCTTACATGATCCATGTAAAGTTTAAAATCAGCAGATTGGTTTCTACTAAAATAGAGTTTGCTGGGATTTTAGTAGGGGTTGCATGAAATTTATAGATCAGTTTTGGAAGAGAATTGATATCTTCTAGTCTGCTTAACAGTATATTTCTCTATTTATTAATTTTTTAAAAATTTTTCCTGGTAGTATTTTTAGTTTTTAATTATATAGGTGTTGCAGGTGTTTTGTTAAATTAATCCCTGATGGGGCGCCTGGGTGGCTCAGTTGGTTAGGCGACTGCCTTTGGCTCAGGTCATGATCCTGGAGTCCCGGGATCAAGTCCCGCCTTGGGCTCCCTGCTCAGCAGGGAGTCTGCTTCTCCCTCTGACCCTCCCCCCCCCATGTGCTCGCTCTCTCTCTCTCAAATAAATAAAATAAATAAAATCTTTAAAAAAAATTAATCCCTGATGTTTCATTTTTTTATGCTATTGTGAATTGTATTTTTTTAATGTCAGTTTTTATCTCTAGTAAAGTCCTTTTCTTTAAAGAGTTGCCACTGATTAACACTGACCATTCTTTATTCTTTTAGCATTAACCTTATTCTTCCCAAACTGTTCTTTGAAGTAATGTACCAATGTATCAATGCTAGTGTTGGTTGTTTTCACTGCAGATCAATGCTCCCAGTGCCACCTGCAGTGGGCCCAACTTTCAGCTTTGAATTGGACGTGGAAGATGGAGAAGTAGAAAATTATGAGGTCAGTCGGTGAACTATGAGTTTGTTTGGGTAGTGTTATATGCGTAAGAAGTATTGTTCTACTCATTCACTCATTCACCTAATTAAACATGCATTTGATATATCCTTTGTATGTTTCACAATACAAATATATCAAAGTGGTCAGTATCCTTAGGATATTTCTACATGTACCATATAGCTATGATAACAAGATAGGCTTGGTGCTGTATTAGAATTACATACAGTTATAATGAGAAAACAGTGAATTGTGATTGGGTGTTCTGAAAAGATTGTGTTTGAGCTGGTTCCTAAAGGATGGAAAAGCTGCTTCATGCATGAGATTGAGGTAGGGAAGGCTGGATATTCTTGAGGCATGATACACTGTTGGTGGCTTTAAGTGAAAGGGAGAAAATAGAGATTTGATTGAAAATCTCAACTGGCTGTTGTTGAGTATGTGTGCCCTGCTAGAGACATAATTTTGACTATTGTGGGAGGAAAGAGCTGCTAAATGTTTTGGTTCTCATGGCATCAGACTCTACAAAACTCTATTAGTAGCAAGAAGGAATAGATGGGAATGGTTAGACGTTAGTGGAAGGAAAACTTATTTAATAGGTTGAGCAAATTATAGAACCATGCGATTCTGAACTATGGGAACTGTAAATATAAAAGAGTAGATCTTGAGAGACTTTTTTCTTTTTTATTCTTAAAATTCTTAAATATGGTTTAAGTTGAGAGACTTAATACTAGAATCAGGTATTCATTGCTGAATGGTTTGTGGTAGTGTCGGGTTTGCATAGGGGGCTTGCAAAAGAAGATGCTCTGCGAAAAAGATTGCAATAGTTCATGAAGAAGGCAGAATGAAAGAAGACAGCAAGTCAAGTAGCTTATATTTTATATATTTATATAATATATTATTTGAGGTTAGGAATGGGAGGTGCAGTTCAGGGGTTGGAAGGTAACTTTGTATTGTTGAATGTGAGTGACAATATAACTTTTTTTGTGACTTTTTTTTATACTGCTAGTTACCTTTCTCACCCCAGCCTTACTCAGTCTCTATTTATACAGTGTGAATAGAACCTAGGGACAGAGAAGAGAAGCTTAACACACATAATCTTAAAACACCTTTGGTTTTATTTTAACACATGTGGAAGAGATCAGGCCAAATACTATACTCTATAGTTTTCAAAATGGTATTACATCATTTTCCCTCTACCTATATAATCACACCACACTGCCCTTTGGATTCCAGTTCCAGATTTCTAGAGTGAGAAAGGGGCTGTAATAATTTCCTGGTTTTGTTTCTACACTTGCATGACTTTAATTTCATGCAAAGGAGTTGGTTATTCTTTAGGTATTCTGTACTAAAATTAAGTCATAAGTAATGTTGCTGAAGAGGACAGCTCTTCTTAAATAGATTATGGAAAAACAGTGATACCATCCCAACATAGGAAAAATATTTTAGGACGCCTGAGTGGCTTAGTCTGTTAAGTGGCTACCTTCGGCTCAGGTCTGGGATCGAGTCCCACATGGGGCTCCTTGCTCGGTGGTGGGCCTCCTTCTCTCTCTGCCTGCCATTACCCCCGCTTGTGCGTGCTTTTTCTCTCTTTCTCTCTCTCTCACACAAATAATAAAATCTTTAAAAAAAGAGAAAGAAAAATATTTTTTATTTGGCATTGGAATACCTTTCTAAACTGTACTTTGGGTTAAGTATGTTTGATCTTTTGCAGCCATATTTTAATCCAGTCAAGACTCTTGCTTTTCTGGTTTTGAATCTATCGTCTGCATTCTTTTTTTTTTTTTTTATCCTCTGCATTCTTTCCCAAGTGCCTTTATTACCCTTGTCCTTCTGCCTAAGAACTTTCCCCCTCCTCTACATTTGGAAATATAACCGTCTTTTAAGACCTAGCTAAAAATACTACCTCTGTGAAAAGCATTTATAGTCCATTCCCAGATCTCAACGATTCCCTCCCTCCTTTTTGTGTAAAGTTCTTATAAAACTATGCATATTAATCATGTCCTGACTTTAGTTTATCTTGTTGCTAGATCATATAAATTCATTGAAGGCTTGATTATCATTATAGCCTCCATCCAGTAAGGACTTAATGAACATACTTTATTGAATATAATTGTTACAAGTTGTTTTTAATGACCACAGTGTCCTATAGTATATATAATAGAGGTATAAAAGATTTACATCAGCTATATCCTAAATTTTATCTGCTAATTGTAATTGGCATCAATTAAATTTAACAAATTACCATTTACCATTTTAGAGGGACTTAGAAGTGTGCATGGTAAAGGGGAGCAATTTATTTAGATGACCCAATTCTCCAAATAAGCTGTACCAAAAACAACATTGTGGGGTCATCATATTAAGACACAACTATCATATCATTAATTATTGAGGTTTTGGGAAATTGATTCTGTTTCTCTCATTGTCCATCATCATTTCATTATTAGCCATTCTCTTAACCCCGCAACTGCCTAAAAAAACAGGGGAAAGCAGCATACGAAGGGCTGCCAGATTGTAGGATAAAGCAAATGAGTAATTAGAGCCATTGAAAACTGGGAGAAAGGAGGTACTGGCATAAAATCAATAAGCATGATAACAGCATAATGGAAGCTAACGGTCTTAAAATCCATGATTTCTTAGTGATAACTTCAAAAAATAAGTAACTCACTGGTCTTTTCCTGCATTTTCTATTTAAATTATGCTACTGAGTACAGTTTGATAAGGGACACTGGCTCAGTATAGTAATATTTCATCTAATAAATAAGAAAGTGATAGAATATTACCATTTTGCCATCTTTAATGGACTAATGGACCTAAGCAGTGTTCCATTAGTGGCTGCTAACATAACAGGTAGACATGATGAGCCTTATGGAAATAGTCAAAGCTACCAATTTATAGGAAGTACAAGGGACAAGAAAACACAAGTCTCAGGGTAGAGGTAGGTTCGGTCAGCAAACTTCAGACTGGGAATTTATACAAGCAAGCCATTGACCTGATTTGTTCAACAGATATGAGTAAAAAAAGATACTAGAGACATACCAGGCAGTGGTAATATATGGGTTTATTTGGATCCTGATTTGAACAAACTACTTTTTTTAAATATTTTTATTTATTTGTCAGAGAGAGAGAGGCAGGCAGAGGGAGAAGCAGGCTCCCAACTGAGCAAGGAGCCCCATGCGGGACTCGATCCCAGGACCCCGAGATCATGACCTGAGTCAAAGGCAGGTGCTTAACCGACTGAACCACCTAGGCGTCCCTCCAACCTAGACTTTATTAATGATAAACTCTGGCCTAGTCTTCTCAGTCCAGACCCAAATAATTAACTCCTTTGAGAGATGCCCGGGTGGCTCCGTTGGTTAAGCATCTGCCTTTGGCTCAGGTCATAATCCCGGGGTTCTGGGATCGAGTCCTGCATGGGGCTCCTTGCTCAGTGGGGAGCCTGCTTTTCCCTCTCCCTCTGTACTTTCCCTACTTATGCGCTTTCTGTTTCTCTCTCACTCTCTGACAAAAAAATAAATCTTAAAAAAAAAAGTTTTTGAAAATAATTGAAACAATCAGAGGCATTTGACATTTAAGGAATTGTTAATTTTTTAGGTGTGATGATGTTATTGTGGTTATATTCTTTTAAAATGTCTTTTATTTTTTAGAAGGGTGATTCTCAACTTGGGGACAGTTTTATTTCCCAGAGGCTATTTAGCAACATCTAGAGACATTGTTGGCTGTTACAACTGGGGGTAGCGGGTTATTGGCATCCAACAGCTAGAGGCCAGGGATGCTGCTAAACATCCTACAGTGTATAAGGACAGCCCTCCCACAGTAAAATTTTGTCCAGCCCCAAATGTCAGACGTGCTGAGGTAGACAGATTGTTTTAAAGATACACACAGAACGATTTTACCAATTAAATATAATGTTTTAGCTTTGTTTCAAAATAATTTGGGGTTTTAGGAGTGGATAGTACTCGATGAAATTAGTCATGAATTGTTGAGCCTGGGTTATAGGCATGTGGAAATTCATTATACTGTTTTTCTAGTATTGTATATATTTAAAATTTTCCATAATAAAGGTTGAGTTTTTCTTTTGTTTGTTTGCTTTTAGGGTTTTTTTGATTATTGAAATAGAAAATTTAAAGAGAGGGACACCTGGGTGGCTCAGTCGGTTGAGCATCTGCCTTCAGCTCAGGTCATGATCCCACGGTCCTGGGATCGAGTCCCACATCGAGCTCCTTGCTCAGTGGGGGGCCTGTTTCTCCCCCTGCCTGTGCGCGCTCTCTCTCTCACAAATGAATAAAATCCTTAAAAAAAAAATTTAGGGGCGCCTGGGTGGCTCAGTCGTTAAGTGTCTGCCTTAGGCTCAGGTCATGGTCCCAGGGTCCTGGAATCGAGCCCCACATCTGTCTCCCTGCTCATTGGGAAACCTGTTTCTCCCTCTCACACTCTTCCTGCTTGTGTTCCCTCTCTCACTGTATCTCTGTCAAATAAATAAATAAAATCTTTAAAAAAAAAAATTTAAAGAGAGATGAAAATTGTCTCCTTTTTCCCTCTCTAGGCCCTGTTAAACCTGGCAGAGCGACTGGGAGAGGCTAAGCCTCGAGGACTGACTAAAGCAGATATCGAACAGCTTCCTTCTTATCGGTTCAATCCTAACAACCACCAGTCAGAACAGACTTTGTAAGTATATCTTTCCTACATCACTCTGAAATTTCTTTTTCTACCTTTATAAAATAAAGCTTGAGAGTGAAGGGTAACTTGATAAAGATAAGTAGTCTCTATTGCATACTCCAGGCCTGTGCTGTTTGGTAAGATAGCCACTAGTTATGTGGGGCTGTTTAAATTAAATAAAAAGTTAAGTTTCTTTATTACACTCACTAATGATGCTGTGTTAGATGTAGAACGTTTCTATCTCAGAAAGTTCTGTTCGATAGTCCTGTTCTGGATTTTTAGGTTGCCTAGAAATTTTATGGTTTCTATTTCAAACTTTAGAATATTTTATGTAAGATTGAAGAGTCTCGTACATGTACAGGTTGAGGTTTTTACCCAAATATTCTGCTTATTATGGTATCTTCAGTAACAGCTTTACTGAGACCTAATTCACATGTAAAGTGTACAATTCAGTGGTTTTTAGTATATTCAGAGTTTTGCAACCATCTTCAAATTCAAATGTACACCATTTCTTCACCCCAAAAAGAAACACCTTGCCCACTAGCAGCCATTTCCCATTTTCCCCCAACCCTATCTAGTCCAGTATAGCCTCCCACTAATTTACTTTTTTATCTCTGTAAATTTGCCTGTCCTGTACATTTCACATTAATGAGATCATACAATATATGCTCTTTTATGTATGGCTTCTTTAACTTAGCATAATGTGTTCAAGGTCCATCATGTTGCTTCTATCAGTACTTCTTCCTTTTTATGGCCAAATAATATTCCGTTGTATGGATAACCAAATATTGCTTATCCCTTCCTCAGTTGATGGACATTTAGGTTGTTTCCATGTTTTGACTAGTAGTAGTAATAATATCGTGAACAGTTGTGTACAGAATTTTTCTGGGGATATATGTTTTCATTTCTCTTGGGTGTCTAATAGATCATATGGTAGCTTTGTTTAACTTTTTTTTTAAGTTTTTATTTATTCATTTATTTAAATAGTCTCTACAACCAGCATGGGGGCTCGAACTTACAACCCTGAGGTCAAGAATTACATGCTCTTCTGACTGAGCCAGCCAGGTGCCCCAACTTTATTTAACCTTTTGAGAACTTCCAGTTTTTTCCAAAGTGGATACACCATTTTACATTCCCGCCAGCAATATGTAAAGTTTCTCTACATCCTCTCCAGTGCTGCTTATTATTTCTTTTGATTCTAGCTGTCCTAGTGGGAGTGAGGTTGTATCTTATTAAGGTTTTATCTCCATTTCCCAGATGGCTAATGATGTTGAGCTATTTTACTGTACTTATTGGCCACCTGTATCTTCTTTGGAGAAATGTCTGTTAATATCCTTTGTCCATTTTTAAATTGGGTTGTCTTTTTATTATTGAGTTGTAGAGGTTATTTATATGTTACACATACAAGTGGTTCCCTTATGAGATACGATTTTCAAAAACACCTCCCATTTTGTAAGTTGTCTTTGCACTTTCTTGCTGGTGTCTTTTGAAGCACAATTTTTTTTTTATGTTCAATTTATCTACTTTTTTTGTTTCTTGTGCTTTTGGTGTCATTTCTGCTAAACCATTGCTTATTCCAAGGTCATGAAGATTTACCCCTATGTTTTCTTCTAGGAGCTTAATAGTTTTTAACTCTTAATTTAGGCCATTGTTCCACTTTTCAGTTAATTTTCATATATCATGTGAGATAGGGGTCCAACTTCATTCTTTTTATATAGAGGTCTGATTGTTTCAACACCATTTTGTTGAATATTAATAGTGTCTTCAGTATTAAGATAGCTTGGATGTTTAACCAGTGTTTTGTTTTGTTTTTTTTTTAAGATTTTATTTATTTATTTGACAGAGACAGAGAGGGAACACAAGCAGGCGGAGTGGGAGAGGGAGAAGCAGGCTTCCCGCGGAGCAGGGAGCCCGATGTGGGGCTCGATCCCAGGACCCCGGGATCATGACCTGAGCCGAAGGCAGATGCTTAACCATCTGAGCCACCCAGGCGCCCCTAACCAGTGTTCTTGATGATCTCTCAGTAAAGCAAAGCACTCTAAATGTCTTAATATCATGATTTTTTTCAGGATATTGATAGATTATTTTGTCATAAACTTTAAATGACAGTTTGAAAAGTGAGATGGTAAATGGCTTTATCTAGGCTTCATTAGTCATAAAGCAGACAACCACTTGGATTTATGGTTAAATGATCTTTTTTGCTTTTTTTAGGTGTGTAGTATGCATGTGTGATTTTGAGTCAAGGCAGCTACTTAGAGTTTTACCCTGTAACCACGAGTTCCATGCCAAGTGTGTCGACAAATGGCTTAAGGTAAAGTGATGGCATCAGTGAAGAGAGTAACACTGAATTTTCTTTGTTATTGACCATAGTTTTATGTAAAATAAGTCCATTGTTTGGTGGAGGATGGGTAAGGAGACAAAATATTCAGTAATTTCTGCAAATGAAGATAAAAGGCCAGTAAAAATTAACTAGAGTCATCATTGTGGGAGTGATTGTGCAAAACTTGAAAATGAGTTATCTGTCCTTTCTAGTGGAATATAGGTATGAGGCCTCAACTTGCTGGGGCAGTTTCCTGTGAGAGTTTAGAAGGGGACCTCACTGGACCTCCTTTGTCAGAGATTTACATGGGAAATGAACCACTAGTGCTTTTATTTAATTCTGATCATTTTCTCTTTTGTAGATATGAAATACCCAAAGGACACAAATTCTATATTTTATAATAGAATAAAAATATGCGGTAAAATAATTTAAAAATAGTCAACTTTATTATTTTTTTAAGAGTAGTCTGATTAGGAAATAGTACCACTGGGTTGGAAGGTCACAATTTGGTGAGGAAGAAAGAGGAGTTAAAATAGAATCAGTCCTCTGTGTGAGCATAGAGTAAGGGTGCCCAGTTTAGCTCAAGCCGAATCCTGAAGGCAGAGAGTCTTAACTTTTTAGAAGATAGTATTATATATGCACAGCCCTGCAGTGTAGGAACAGACACTGATCAGAAAACAGCAGATTGCATATGGCTGATTAGCAAGAGTGGCAAGAGAAGAGATGTTCAAAGATTCGGCCAGTGACTGGCTTATTGTAAAGTCACATTGCGTGTGAGGGAGTGTGGACTTGATCCTGGAAATGATGTGGAAGGCTGTGACTGAGATTGTGTTTTATCAAGATGACTGACCGCCGTTTGGAGAATGGAAAAGGAGAGAGATTTCTGAGATGGAATGGTGATGTTCTGGGCTAGACAGAGAAGGAATACTGGCAACTGGATGAAAAGAAGAGGACTGATTTGAGAGCTATTATAATGTACGGATGGGAGTATTTGATGAATCAAGTGGTTCAGAAAGTAAGAGCAGGTGATACTTAGTTTTTTGGCTTTGGCAACTCAGAAAATGGTGGTGCCATTTGTTGAGAGGTCATTTTAAGCTAGTTATTAAATCTGTCTAAACTGGTGATAGGTAATCTTGTCTATATGTTGGAACAGACCTATAAAAAAAAATCATTCATCAGCTGCTAAGTCTTTGAGTTTGTGGTGTATTTTTTAAAAAGAGAGATTAAATGATTGCTTTGTACTTTAAAGGAATAAAGAATGTAAAAACTATATGAGAAGTAAAAATAGCTCATTGCTTTTCACATGTTACATTGTGTAAATCACAGTTCAGACAAGTTTTCTCTTTTGTGTTTTAGGCAAATCGTACTTGCCCAATCTGCCGAGCTGATGCTTCAGAAGTGCATCGGGATTCAGAATGACCAACCTAAGAGCACAAATTTAGTTTGGGTGTTCCTCATCACATGTATATACGAACTATCCATTGAACTTAATCTGTGTGGCTTCCAGCCCTCCCTTTACCAAAAGGGTCAATGGACCTTTCTTTGCACTGTGTGACTTAATCAACTATAAAAGCTTACAATTAGTCTTCACAATTATGGGATTGTTATACTAACCGTGTGATTGGAACTCCAAAGACTTTTTCTTTAGCTTAATTTTGTGTGTGCACTAACATTCCCTGGTTTTTGTGTGATCATTCCGAGTGTTGCTGCAAGATTACAGTGGACGTGATCTTTTAGCATGTGCTTTTATAAAAAGTGGTAGCTCCAGATGATATAGCAATCTACCTTATATAGAGCCTTCAGAAACTGTGAGTGGAAATGAATGCAGCGGATGACTGTGGTGATAAATGTATCTGTGCGTGGGAGAGAGTGCGCGCAGCTACTTGTGTGAGGGCATGGTAGCTAATGTGTGGATGAGCTCCTATATACCAGCATGTACCAAGAATGTGTGTGTAGTGTTAAGTATGCTGCAATGTATAACCTGGTGTGTTATTTAAACAGCACTAGTACTGTACACTGGTTTTTTCCCTTGTGTTTGCTGTTGCACACTGATTGCTAAGGGTGCATCAACGATAAGCATTGAATACTCCATCCCTTCCCTCCCAGTGAATGGAATGAGAAAAGCCTTCTTCCTTTGCTTCAGGCAGCTGTCACCTTCTCTTCGCTGGTGGTCCCAAGTGGGTCACTTAAGAAAAAAAGTGTAACAGATTTCTCACTCCATGAACCGGACTTTTTGATTCTGTTGTGGGAAAAAAAAAATTTTTTTTTTTAATCTCCAACTTGCTGTTTCCAAAAAGAAGGTGCAATATCATACATCATCAGTTAGCAATATTAGCATTTCAATCAGTGATTTGAATGTTGATACTTTCTTGTTTTTTCCTTTACATTTCCAGTAAGCTTCTTAGAGGAAGTACCTGTGATTTTTTTTTTTTTTAATGTTTAGGATTGTAGTCTATTCTGAATATATTTGAGTAATATATTTCTAAGAATATCGCTGGTCCCATGAAGTCTCACCTCCTTTACTTCCACCAGAACAAAATCTGTTAGCTAATTCAGCTTGACTTCTGATACGTTCTTTGTTAAGCTCTCATAGGCAACTAAATTGTTTTAAGAAACTGTATTTCTGTTTGTATCGATTCACCTGCCAACCTCCAATTCTGAAAGTTGTCTAGTTCTTCCCTCAGTAAATGTGCTTCTCATGGAAACCCTCATTTCCAGGATGGATCAAGTGCTGTGACAGCTCGAAGTCTTAGACCTGATGTGCTTCGATGTTTTATTGCTTTTTAAAAAAATTTTTGTTTGAAAGAGAAAAATTTAATATAACAGGTCCAGAATACTTGCAGTATAAATGAAGATTTGATTTTTGTATAAAAAATAATGCTGTAAAACAGGAATTGACCTTCATTTAGTTGATCTGAAATAATACATAGCTGTGTGGGGTTTTTTTATAGGTCCATTGAGCATCATTTAGATTGTTTAAAGTCATTTTTCCAGCAATGTTTTGATTCCTCCCTCGTTCTTTTATTGTCTTCAACATTGTCTGTCTCTTCCTGCCGTTGAGGTCATTGCTTTGTTTGCAGTAGCGCAAGCTGCATAATCCCAGTCAGGACTGTGATGACTTGCTGCCAGCCTCACTCAGCTTTCAGTTGGCTCTGTGTCCGTTTTCTACTCAGTGTTAACTACTTGTTACTGCCATGCTACTTGCCTTCCCTTGAAGTCTCTATAAGCTCATCCCAGCTTAGAGTTCAGTAAAGTCAATTCTCACAGAAGCACAATTTTGCCCTTTTCCAGACACTGTTGCCTCTATCTAGTCAGACAAATAGGATTTTGCACACTTTCTGTTTGCCCCTGTATTTGTCAGTGCATCAGAAATACATCTCAACAGTGCTAAGGTGCACATGTTACTTTTCAATCATTAGGACGTTCCCCACCTGTTCCTGATGAATAAAAAGCGTGTTGAAGACCAAAATTATTGGCATAGGCATAATAATCAGCTACATTATGAATCACGTATAGTTTGATCTTTATTTTTTTTAATTATAAAAAATCATGTTTAAAATGGCAAAAGCCCATCTTATACATAGACTCTTTTATATAGCTGCAAAAAATTTATATCTGTACAGATCTAACATAACACTACTACACTCAGTATTCATTTTATTGAAGCATGCAAGTAAAGCACTTTTTCTAATTTATATAGATACCTAATTAACAAGGCACATTGTACTAATGACTAGGAAAAATAGCTCTTTCTTCCCTCCCTCTTACGATGAATTCTTGTCATAATATCCCTTTTCCACCAAATTTTCGAGAGGCAGTTGGCAATTTAGGAGGCAGCAGGGTCTATTTTGGTAAAATCCTGAAGTAATGTTGCACTCTTGTGACTGATCTCTCTTTGGGAATGTCTTTCTTTGCATGGGGCCCTTAGAGATGTGTACAGATTTGCTTATTAAGTGGTTAGTGTGTATTAGGAGCATACCTTGCATGTGTTCTGAACCAGCTCAGACTAGCCACTGTGAGCAACTTCATGGCTAGCAAAAGAAAGAATAGTTGATTCAAGCCCAGCTGTTGTCACCTTGAGCGATGCACCAGATAGCAGGCAGATGTTGGTTTGTTGCCTTCTTCCTCTTTTCTCCTAAAACAATATTGGCTTTACCATCTTAACTCTGCTGTGGGGTTTCATTTTGTGTTGTTTTGCATGAATTATCATTTTTGAATTATTTTAGCGTGCTCCCCGCCCCCCAATAGAACAACAAAAAAAACAAGTCAAGGCCTCCAGGTATCAAGATCTCATTAGGATTTTCTGTCCTGAATTTTTTTGAGCAAAATCTGGAAAATGTGAAAGCGTATTTAGATTTTATACACTCTCTGAAATGTGATTTATTAAGATTCTTAAATCTGGGCCTCTTACAGTATTTTGAATGAGATCTACCAACTCAAAGAGAATATTTTTCACAGATATCTTTAGGCCTTCATTAGAAAGCTATTTCCCCCCCTGTTGGTACATTTGGTTACCTCATTTTGCTGTTTGTTTCAGATTACGAAAGCTTACAGGGGTGTTTTTTGGAATCATTTGCTGAGTCATTTCCTCAAATCATATTCCATTGTATCAGTTAACATATAGTTTTAAATGTACGTATTATAAATATCTGTAACCAAATCATTTGAAGGCTTGATAAATTTTTAACAAAGTTTGTACATTTTTTATGAAAGTTACTAGTAATGCTTTACTAAGTAGTGCAATGAATTTTTATTTTTAATCCCTGTGCCCAATTTTGGAGTTGAGAGGGTTGTTGGTAATAAATGTATGATGTACACTTAAAACATATTGTTGTGTTTCGTGTTACTGTGTTAGGGAAGGGGTAGGGTTGTATGTACTTGAAGGGAGGGTTGTAGGGAGATATTGGCAGGAAGATGGAGCTGTTGAGCTACCTGCAGCTAGATTTATTTATTTATTTATTTAAAGATTTTATTTATTTATTTGACAGAGAGACAGTGAGAGAGGGAACACAAGCAGGGGGAGTGGGAGAGGGAGAAGGCAGGCTTCCTGCGGAGCAGGGAGCCTGACGCGGGGCTCGATCCCAGAGTCCTGGGATCATGACCTGAGCCGAAGGCAGATGCTTAATGACTGAGCCACCCAGGCGCCCCACCTGCGGCTAGATTTAATTTTTAGACTATACTTCAGATTTTTTCCACATTTGTGTAAACATCTTAGAAGCACGAAAACAACTAGCATAACTTATGGAACAGAATTATATCCATTAAAAAGCCAAGAAGATAGCTGAAGGTAGCCTACATATGTGGCATAAGCTTATTGAACAGTAGGGCCACATAGTAGGTAACTAGATTCCTTTCTATATATGTTAACCATAAGATGCAGGAAAAAAGATGACAATAGATAACTGGGCAAATTTGTCCCCATTAGCTACAGCTTACGTCCAACTTATTGTCAACATAATAGGAGGAGCCTCTGTTTGTCATTTTCTCTATACACATTTGTATAATCCCTTTCCTTTGACCAAAAAGGAATAAAAGTCATCTACTTCTATGTATCTGCTGACTGTGGTACTTGAGAAGGAAAGTTAGAAACAAAGTGGAGGCTGAAGAAGAGATTGCACTCGTCCTCCCTCTTTCGGGGCCTGTGAGGAGGACGCCCTCTGACTGGCTCCAGTACCTAACTGTTAGAAACATTCAGTAAAGTGACCAAGTCCTGATTGTTGCTCTCATTTTTCCAGCATATTGGAAAGAATGCTTGTGTTGGACTTTGAATGCCTCCAGAAACCCACAACTTGTCTGTCTGAACGGCTGTACGCTCTCATGACTCCCTACCTGCAGTAAGGCAGGGAGGCCCATGCAGCTATTTAAGCACTTGAAATGTGGACAGTCCAAACTGAGATGTACTGTACATTTAGACACTGGGTTTCAAAGACCTGGTATGAGGAAACATAAAATATCTCAGTAATTTTTGCCCTAATCCAAAGACCAAAGGCCTATAGCACAGGCCCTGTGGCAGCACTTACAAGCCAGCTCTCTTTTCCTCTGCCTTGATGATGGCAGCCCTGGGTTCTGAGTCACTAGCTGGAAAACAGCTGTCCTAGAAAGCCTCTGGATTCAGCAGATTTTCTGTGAGCAACAGAGGCCCTTAGATACGATGTGCAGTGTAGACTCTAACCAGGACTTCATCTTTGCCCATTTATTTCACCCTTTTACAAATCTTTTCCTTGTTAAATTCTTAAGTCATCTACTAAACCTTGGGTGTGTCGAATGTGCCAGTTAAAGCTCACTGGCTACTGTTGTTTTGGGTTTTTTTTAAAGATTTTATTCATTTGAGACAGATATCCACAGAGCATGAGCAGGGGGAGAGGCAGAGGGAGAGGGAGAAACAGGCTCCCCGCTGAGCCAGGAGCCCGATGTGGGGCTCGATTCCAGGACCCTGGAATCATGACCTGAGCTGAAGGCAGAGGCTTAACCATCTGAGCCACCCAGGCGCCCTGCTACTTTTATTTCTTAATCGATCACAAAACCTGATTTGTACCAAAGGAAAAAATTCTTGTGAATGTTTGTGATCACATTGCTACAAGTGTTTCAGGTCTCTTGTATGTTTCAGATTACTGAACTAATATAGACTGCTGTCAGAAGTGAAATGAGCCACAGTTGTAATTAAAGATTTTTTAGTAGCCACATTAAAAAGTAAAACGAAACAGTGGAAATTTTTTTTTTTTTAAGATTTTATTTATTTGACAGAGACACAGCGAGAGAGGGAACACAAGCAGGGGGAGTGGGAGAGGGAGAAGCAGGCTTCCCGTAGAGCAGGGAGCCCGATGCGGGGCTTGATCCCAGGACCCTGGGATCATGACCTGAGCCGAAGGCAGATGCTTAACAACTGAGCTACCCAGGCGCCCCGAAGCAGTGGAAATATTTTTTTTTTTTTTTTTTTTTTTTTTTTTTAAGATTTTATTTATTTATTCATGAGAGACAGAGAGAGAGAGAGAGAAGCAGGCTCCCAAGGAGCAGGGAGCCCGATGCGGGACTCGATCCCAGGACCCCGGGATCATGACCTGAGCCGAAGGCAGACGCTTAACCATCTGAGCCACCCAGGCGCCCGCAGTGGAAATATTTTTAATATATTCTACCTAACCTACCCAAAATACTTCAGCATGTGATTCGTATAAAAATTAATGAGATGTTTTACGTTTTCTCATACCAAGTCTTTGAAATTCAGTGTGCAAATTTATAGTACATCTCAATTTGGACTACCCACATCTCAAATGCTCAAGTAGTTACCTGTGGATGGTGGCCATTATGTTGGACGGGATGGGTCTAGACTGGAATAATGCTAGGTTATCTGGTTTCCAAAGAATGAAACATTACTCCTGATACCCTCAAGACTTAACGTTCTACCATTGCATGCCTTAATAAACTATAGTGTGGTTAGCAGTGTTTTACTCTTTGTATAGTTGAATGTAACTTTTGCTATATTCAGTACATAAATAATCAGTGCATAAGCAGACTTAGTTGTGAACATCATGTATAGCTGGCCTCGATAACATTCAAGAACAAAGCTGCTTCTCAGTACATTCCCTAATCAGTTATTCACTGAGCACTTTCAGGATTCATGGCAATTTGAAAGATCATTTGCCAATCAGAGAATTGGGCATTCGGAAGGATTGGGAGGAGGAAACTTCTAGCCCACATTGAGATGATGGCGTAGATTCCTATTGAGGTTGCCCTACAATGAATATGCTCTTAACGTCTTTCATGTGGCTCTCTCTGCCTCCCAAAATGGCAAGCGGGAAATGCAGGAATAAGAAAAACTGAAGAAAGAAAAATAAACATAGTGACACCCAGGGAAATTGAAGGTCACCTTACAGTCTGAAGTCCGAAAATGGGCCGTAGAATCAGTATGGATGTTTCCCACTATAGAGGAAATGAAGGGAAGCAAATTGTTAAGTAAAAAGGAACCCACTTTCCCTTCAAATATCTCATTCTTGGTCTACACATGGAAACAGTATAGTGGCTGGTTAATAACACCTGTAGCCAACACCCGGCGTCTGCCAGTACCCATCAATGTGTCCAGTAAAGGTGTTCACAAGCTGCTTTTTTAACCTTTTCAAGGAGTCCCTTCCCCACAGCCTCTCCATAATAGTAAACTGAGAGATCTGCAATATGATGGCCTCTCTCTTCCCATTACCTCAGTCCTTTCATTTGAATAAGAATTTTTATATTACCAACCTTACTGGTAGTTACCATTTGTAATAAAGAAGGGTTCTACAAACAAGGTGAGATATGCTTCTGAGTATGTAAACTTAATCCTAGTGAAAATTGACATTTCTGTTGATGGAGCATGGATATGGTATCCACGTGTTCTAGTTGGTTCTTTTTCTCCCCTTCTGCTTTTGGACATGTTAATACTGGGCTTAAGCTAAATCAGAGGAGAATAACCTTGACCCTTGTACCAAAATAAGGCCAACGTTCCCAAGAAAAAAATGAATGCTATCTGGAGATTCAGGCTCCTAGACTTCCCTGGTTTTGATATCAGTAAGGAGGAAAATAGATTGCATTTACTCTTAATTCCAGAATTTCTGAAAGAAATTTGGACTATCTTTCTAATCCAAGCTACTAGACTTTAGTTGGGGAAACAAGTCAGAAAGGAAAAAGTGATAGGATACCTGCCTGGCTCAGTGGGTAGAGCATGTGAGTCTTGATCTCAGGGTAGGTAGTGAGTTCAAGCCCCGCGTTAGGCATAGAGCTTACTTTAAAAAAAAAAAAAAAAAAAAGGAAAAAGTTCAATTTCTTTTCCCTCCGAAATGAGAGATTGTGGTCTTTCCTAAAGCGCGTTCACAGCCCCCGAGGCTATGCTCCACAAGCTTCTATAGAGCACCAGTTTACGCCAGGCAGCTTTGGAGTCAGGAGTTAGGTAGCTAGTGTGTCCGTTTCCTAGGGCTCCTGAAACAAATTACCACGAATTTGGTGGCTTAGAACAAATTCTCTCACTATTCTGAAGGCCAGAAGTCTAAAATCAAGTGCAGGGTTGGTTTTCTCTGGAAGTTCTTTGGCTTGTAGATACGTGACTCCACAGTCTGCCTCTCCCTGCACGTGGGTTTTCACATCTCCCCTGTGTCTCTGCGTTTTCAACTGAAGGGAAGGCCCTGCGCCTCTACATAGAGGTCAGCTGTATGGGTACCTTAGTTTTGTCCCATCTCGGGAAATTATTTGAATCTGTTCCAACAAATGAACTCAGAACTCCTGAGTTTATCATAAAGCATGACCAAAATAATTTTGACCTGGGAAATGTTGGAGGGGTTTATTACTTCATCTTCAACAAAGATAAACCTCAGTTGCTCTCACAAATTGATTCAGAGTAGTGAGGCTTCCTAGTATATCCATGAAAATACGTTAACTGTAAAAGTTAACTATAAATGTATCGTCAGGTAAGTGAGCAGTTAGCAATTTTTTTTTTTAAGGGAAGTGAATAAATAGGAACAAGCCTGCAACCCATGTCCCGTCCCATGTGTACAGTTTGAGCCATGATGGTTTCTTTGCTGAATCAAAATCAGATGAATCTTCAAAACATTATTGTAGGTAAAAGAAGCCAGACAAAAAGCCACATATTGTGCATTTCATTTATGTGAAATGTCAAAGGCAAATCTATGGCAACAGATTAGTGGTTGACTAGGGCTGAGAGGATGGGAGGCTGGGGGTGACCGCTAAGGAGTGTGGGGTTTCTTTTTGGAGTCATGAAAAATATTCTGAAATTGTGATGGATGTACCATTGTGTGAATATTTTGAAACAAATGCATGCACTAAAATACATGTATGAGAATATTCATAGCAAACTGTAATCACCCCAAACTGGCAACAGCCCAAATTTTTATCAACTATTGAATTGATAAATTATGGTTGAGTTTTATAACAGTATTTTAATACAGCAAAGAGAATGAACTACAGTATGCAGAGCAACATGATGAATCTCATCAAATATACTGAATAAGACACAAAAGAATACATACCAATTATTCCAATTATATATATACATATATATTATATATATAAATATATACATACACATTCCGGTTATAGAAAGTTCAAAAACAAGCAAAGTGGATCTATGCTATGAAAAAGTATGATAGTGGTTATCCCTGGCATTGGAGGTTATAGTGACCAAAGGGTGCAGAGGGCATGATGTGGGGGAGGGGTACATCCGGCTGTCAGTAATTTTGTTTGTTGATCTGTGTGCTTGACAACACAAGTACTTCAGTTTGAGGAATTTGTTGTGCTTTATGATTTGTTCGGTTCTCTCTATGTATAATTTTATAAGCTTTATTTTTTTTAAAGATTTTATTTATTTATTTGACAGAGAGAGACACAGCGAGAGAGGGAACACAAGCAGGGGGAGTAGGAGAGGGAGAAGCAGGCTTCCCGCCGAGCAGGGAGCCCGATGTGGGGCTCGATCCCAGGACCCCGGGACCATGACCCGAGCCGAAGGCAGACGCTTAATGACTGAGCCACCCAGGCGCCCTCTCTCTCTCTTTTTAAAAGATTTTATTTATTGGGGCGCCTGGGTGGCTCAGTTGGTTAAGCGACTGCCTTTGGCTCAGGTCATGATCCTGGAGTCCCGGGATCAAGTCCCGCATCGGGCTCCCTGCTCGGCAGGGAGTCTGCTTCTCCCTCTGACCCTCCTCCCTCTCATGCTCTCTGTCTTTCATTCTCTCTCTCTCAAATAAATAAATAAAATTTAAAAAAAAAGATTTTATTATTTGAGAGAGAGAGAGAGAGAGACAGCAAGAGAGCACAAGTGGGAAGGAGAGGGAGAAGCAGGCTTCCCTCGGAGCAGAGAGCCCCAAGTGGGACTTGATCCCAGGACCCTGGGACCATGACCTGAGCCGAAGGCAGATGCTTAATGACTCAGGCGCTCCTATAAGCTTTATTTATTTATTTATTTATTTATTTATTTAAGATTTTATTTATTTATTCATGAGAGACAGAGAGAGAGAGAGAGAGAAGCAGAGGGAGAAGCAGGCTCCCAAGGAGCAGGGAGCCTGATGCGGGGCTCTATCCCAGGACCCCGGGATTATGACCTGAGCCGAAGGCAGATGCTTAACCGTCTGAGCCACCCAGGCGCCCCCCCCATAAGCTTTATTTAAAAAAAATAAAGGGTAGGTCCCACTCTGTGACCCTTTTGATAGAAGTACAGCTATACAACACACATGGGCAAATTAATTTTTAACCATCTTGAAGGAGCCAAACCAAGTACGTTGATATCCCCAATGCCACATGTTGCATCCCATAAAACCTAAACAAGCTAAAACCTAAATCAGACAACCCCACCCCTCCATGTGTGAGAGCAGGAATAATTTGAGAATATTGCCTTCATGCTAATAAAAGATAAGTTTTTATGCATGACATCCACATCAGAGGGCACTATTGTACACAACCAAGTTCCAAAGAAAAGCTTTTTTTTTTTTTAAGATTTTATTTATTTCACAGAGACACAGCGAGAGAGGGAACACAAGCAGGGGGAGTGGGGGAGGGAGAAGCAGGCTCCCCACTGAGCAGGGAGCCCGATGTGGGACTTGATCCCAGGACCCTGGGATCATGACCTGAGCCGAAGGCAGACGCTTAACGACTGAGCCACCCAGGCGCCCCCAAATAAAAGCTTTTTAATGTACAGGTCAAGATTGATGTGGTTATAAATGTCCAAAATGTTCCTTAATGTTGCTTTTATTTACAGAAAGCATATATAAGAAATCTGTTTTCTCAGAATCGTACAGGATCAGGACAGCTCAGAGACTCACTCCTTTTTTTTTTTTTTTTAAGATTTTATTTATTCATTTGAGACACAGAGATAGAGACAGCATGAGCAGTGGGAGAGGCAGAGGGAGAGGGGGAGAGGAAGAAGCAGACTCCCCGCTGAGTCAGAAGCCCGACGTGGGGCTCGATCCCACAACCCTGGGATCATGACCTGAGCCGAAGGCAGACGGTTAACCATCTGAGCCACCCAGGTGCCCCGAGACTCACTCCTTTAACGTTACATTTGTTCCATACTGGGTAGGATTTCTAACAGTTTAAATGTTTTTTTAATGTTTAACCTACAACTGGTTTGTTTGTTTGGGTTACATTCTAAAATGCAATTTTATTTAAAATCAGGCTCCCTTTATATTGATCAAGATCGATTCATAGATAGGAACTCAACTCCCATGCTCCTTCCACATGCAAGCAGGTGGGACGGGGGCAATTATATGTGCCAAGACCTGCCCCCACCAGTCCCAGATTTACCAGTGGCTTCTTAAATGTCAAGTCGAATGAACACTTTTCAGTCTTAGTCTTGCTGGACTTCTCTCTGGTGTACGACACTGCTCATTTCTTAGAGCTGTGTGCCTTTGGCTTTCATGATGTCTCCCCACTCAGTCTTCCTTGTTTCTTCTCTTCTGTCTCTCTGACTTTCTTTTCTCTGGCCTGCCCCTTTCCTATCAGGGCCCCCTAGGATGTGTCTTCACCCTCTGGTTTTCCTATTCTGCATATTTTCGCTGGAGTGACTGCATCCTCCTATCGATTCAACAGTTCTGTCAGTTCTCATGACTCACAGATTCATACCTGCAGTCCTAGCTGCTCCCCTGGAGCTTCTGCCTGCCTTCCCAGCTTCCGGCTGAACATACCCTCCTGAACCTCCCCTCCCGAATATCCCATAGGCACTCAATCTCAGTGTATCCAAATATAAACTCATCACATTTCCCCCAAGCTTGTTTCTCCTCCTCTATCCTCTATTTCTGTTTGCTGGCCCCACCAGCCACCCAGATACCCTAGCCAGAATCAGGGAAGTCCTCTGACTCACTCATCTCTGGCCTCCAAATTAATCAGTTGTCCCTTTTTCTCCCCTTCCTCCACAACCGTGGTTCAGTTTCCATCATCTGCTTTTTCAAGATCTTGCTTCCAGGCTTGCATCCGTCCACCAACCCTCTTTTTCAGACCTCTCCACAGTTTCCCAAGTGAGTCATTCAAAATCTGGTTCCCTTCATCACCCACCCCCACCCAAAGTCCCAAACCCTTCAGTGGCTCTCCATCGCCTACGGTCTTTTACTTTTCTTTCTTTTTTTAAATTTAATTTAATTTTATTTTATTATGTTAATCACCATACATTACATCATTAGTTTTTGATGTAGTGTTCCATGATTCATTGTTTGCGTATAACACCCAGTGCTCCATTCAATACGTGTCCTCCTTAATACCCATCACCGGGCTAACCCATCCCCCGACCCCCCTCCCCTCTAAAACCCTGTTTGTTCTCAGAGTCCATAGTCTCTCATGGTTCGTCTCCCCCTCCGATTCCCCCCCTTCATTTTTCCCTTCCCACTATCTTCTTTTTTTTTGACATATAATGTATTATTTGTTTCAGAGGTACAGATCTGTGATTCAACAGTCTTGCACGCTTCACAGCGCTCACATAGCACATACCCTCCCCAGTGTCTATCACCCAGCCACCCCATCCCTCTCACCCCCCACCACTCCAGCAACTCTCAGTTTGTTTCCTGAGATTAAGAATTCTTCATATCAGTGAGGTCATATGATACATGTCTTTCTCTGATTGACTTATTTCGCTCAGCATAACACCCTCTAGTTCTATCCACGTCATTGGAAATGGCAAGATCTCATTCCTTTTGATGGCTGCATAATATTCCATTGTATATATATACACCACATCTTCTTTATCCATTCATCTGCTGATGGACATCTTGGCTCTTTCCATAGTTTGGCTATTGTGGACATTGCTGCTATAAACACTGGGGTGCACGTACCCCTTCGGATCACTATATTTGTATCTTTGGGGTAAATACCCAGTAGTGCAATTGCTGGGTCGTAGGGTAGCTCTATTTTCAACTTTTTGAGGAACCTCCATACTGTTTTCCAGAGTGGCTGCACCAGCTTGCATTCCCACCAACAGTGTAGGAGGCTTCCCCTTTCTCCGCATCCTCTCCAACATCTGTCATTTCCTGACTTGTTAATTTTAGCCATTCTGACTGGTGTGAGGTGGTATCTCATTGAGGTTTTGATTTGAATTTCCCTGATGCCGAGTGTCCATCACCTACAGCCTTACTCTCCAACAGAAGTGCTCCTAAGTCTGCTCCTAATCGTGGTTCTAGTCTTAACTCAAGGCCCCTACCCCACTGCCTTTTACTCTCTGGCAGCACCAACCTACTTGTGGTTCCTCAGACATACTGTGTTCTTTCTTTATATATTTTCTCCTGCAGACCCCTCTGCCCAGAAGGCCACTTCTTCCCCTCCTATCTCTTCTCACGACTCAACGCAGGCATCACCTCTTCCAGGAAATCTTCCCTGATCCCTGTGTGCTGGGTTAGACACTCCACCCCTCCTCCTGGAACAACCCGGGGTGTTCTTGTGGGTTCCCCACTGGCCTGTGAGCATCTGGAGCCTGCACCGTTCCGTGTCTTTACCTTTAGGGCCTAGCACAGAGTCTGGCACTGGGTCGTAGTTCCAGAGAGTTCTCTTGAGTGGAGGAATGGAGAATGACTCAGCTTGAATGGTTAGGCAGCTGGTGGAAACAGTCACCCAAGAAATGAATCTTGCAGGAGGAGTGGGTTTTAATAACAATGAGACACCCTGTGAGGTGAACACTCAGGGGCAGATATCCCATATCCAGGTCTAGAGCTCCTGAGAGAAGCTTGGGCCCCTGGGTGTTAGAAACATTTAATTGTGTCAGCTAAGACAAGGCTGACTTCAGGAGGCCTCAGAAGGAAGTCTCCTCAGGGCCGGCTGAGGAGCCAACTCCCCCTTCTTCCAAATCTGGGCCAGGTTGCACATGACTCGGGATGGTGGAAAATAAACAGACACTCCTTTGCTGAGACGTGCCAGAGAGAGGCCGCTGAGGCTGCCTTTGACTCTCCCAGTCGTAGCGAACTGCCCTTCCTGGATTTGTGTATTGAATGACTTAGGTTCAGCTCACCAGGCGAGGGTTAGAGCTGCACCCCACACGCCAAATGCACGAGGAGATCACAATCAGGAACGAGCCCCAGCCTGTGCACAGAACACAGATGCCATCAGCTCCTTGCCTACCCCGGGTCCAGCATTTGTCTAGAAAGGGCCTTGCTTGTCCCTATGGGGTGGCTTGTCATGACTCTTCCTAGGAATCCACTACCCAAACCCACCCTGGAACTAAAGACATTTGCTGGAGGAAATGCACCAGAATTTCATTGCATAGCAATGTGGCAGGAAACTCAAGTTCCAAGCAACCATTTCATTAAGGCTTCTCAATTCCACTCTGTGAATTGTGCAACAAACAACTGCAGGAGTTTGGGCAACGTGCCTGTGGAGAAAAAAGTAGGCAACCAGCAGAAGTGGGCTCAAAACGTGTTTCCCAGCGACCCACCGGCTGCTGCAAGATCTTGACTGAGCACACACAGGTCAGTTATCTGTTGCTGGTCTGCAAAGAATATACTGCTTCAGGGTTATCCACTGCACTCGTCATGACCTTATTATTTGACACCCACCCAGAGTGGGGCCGGCGGAGCAGTCATTTCATATAATTCCCTCACCCCTGTGTCGATGGGTGTGCTGTCTCCAGGATTTGGGAATTGAAGGAGGAGAAAGAAAAGAACAGTGTCTTCAGTGGACACTTGTTCTGGCTCAAAGCTCGAAGAAGCAGAAAAGGTCTGTCTGCAGGAAGAGAGAATGAAGCAGAAACCCAGAGAGGAGCAGAGATGAAAGAAGGGAAACCTGATGGCTGTTCAGTCCCTGATTCTTGTCCCACCTGCAGCTCAGCGCTCAGCCTCCAGGAGACACCTTGGACCCTTATGACAAATTCCCTGTGTTTCGAGTCCGGTGACTCAACTCCAGTTCACTGAGAATCCTCATACCGGGAACGTGCCACTAACTCTGTGTGTGCCGTGGGCCAACTGCTTAACCTCTCTGGGCATCGTTTCCTCATCTGTCAGCTGAGGGTCATCAGATTCTTCATAGGATCAAAGGAACGGAATCAAATAATTTAGCACAAGTGAAAGTGCCAGTGAGAGTGCTACCCACATGGCAGGCCTTTCCCGTTTATTTCTTCCCTAAGAGACCGAAGGCACCCCCTAAAGGTCTGGGGTCATTCAGCTATTGGTGATGGGTGGTTGACACCCAGAATTAAATGAAAAATCAATTCTTTCACCCGCTTAAAGAGGACTCGAGCATTCAGTGCTTCTAAAACAAGAGGTGGCATCTTTCTCTGGATTAGCTTCTTGAGTTTGCAGGTCTAGACATTTTGTCTAATGAACACTTCTCATGGCCTACTGGTACCCATTCTCTCATTCTTCTCTGACAGCCCCTAGCCATCCCTCCCCCATGCACCCCATGCTCAGAGGAGGGAACTGGCTTCGGTCCTAGATTCAGGGTGGGCCCCGGCTAGGTAAAGTCAATGAACATATTCCATTTCCCCGGGCAAATCACGGTTTTCAAGAGGCCACCTGGTCCAAGCAGTGCACGTGAAGCTGAACCTTACTTGAAATGTTGGCTCAGAGATGCTCTCTGTTCCTCTGGATGTAAAGATGGAAGTATGTATCCCTCTTAGCTCCTGACAGTCATCCTACAGGCATGAGGGAAATTAGCCTCCTCCCCTCCCCTTCCCTTCATTACCCTCCTCCCCCGTGGGGAAGAGCTCTGTGAGAGAACCACTCAGGAAACGACTAGAGGACTCACCCGTGCCCCTGGACTTTGGGGGACAGAAGGCGCCGCGTCTGCCGCCCACCTGAGACGTGGAGAGGCAAAGGGTGAGGAGGGGCTGAGCAGGGCTGCACGGGCAGCCAGTGACCTCCCACCAGCCAGTGCTGGACAGCAAGCGTTCAGATAGCAAGCTACCTGCACTCGAACGTCTAGAAGGATCGAAACCAGAATATTAACAGTGACTGTCTGCAGAGGGGAGTAGAGTTCGGGGTTGAAAGGAGTGGAAAGGAACTCTCTGATGTTTTAATCCAAGTAGTTCTATATTGCTCAAATAAAACATGTTCACAGGCTACAAAAAAAAGGAAGATAATAAAAAAAGTACATACAATAAACAACAGTAAATTGTTTCCTCTAGGAGGCAGTACTGGGAAAACACTTGTAGCGATTTTAGATTTTCATTGTGTTGAAATTTTTACAATAAACATGTTTCATTCTTAGAAGCAGAAAAATATCCAGACAGCACTTAAAAAATGAATGAATGAATGAACGAGTGAAAGCCACCAAAGGGGCCACACAGAACTCCAACTAGTTGGGTGGGACTGCAGCTCCCCTGCCCCGGGGCGGTGGGGGGTGGGGGGGGTTATCCAGCCAGGACTGCAGACTGTCTGTGTTCAGGAGCAGTGGTGGTTAACTTTCTGACAGGGAAGCTGAGGCACACTGGGAAAAGGAAGTCAAGCAGGGGGTTAAGAGAGAGGTAGGGCAGGGCTGGGACCCAGGTGTCCTAGTAGCTGGCATCATGTTCTTTCCATGAGTCGTGTTCACGTGGGTGGTGGCCAACACGGGGACTTTTCCTCCTCCACCCTCCTCCAACAGCAACAGAGCAACTCAACCTGTTTGCTCTTTGGCAGGTAAATGAGATTGGCTAGGTTTATTGTTTGCCTTTGTTTTTTTTTATTGCTTTGTTTTTTTACAACACTGGATTCCTAGGAAAAATGAAGAGAGTACTCTTTACTACTGTGCCCCTATAGAAACCTGGAGGCTCTGTAATGACTGTAAGTAACTTCACGCACTCTCCACTTCTCCTTACCTACACATTAGCTGCGGGTTACTGGGGAGGTATTTCTGGAGCAGTAAGTCTGATGAAAGAGCTCTACAACCTAGAGCTTTGCTATCCCCAGGGTCGGATCTTAAGCCATCCATACCAGTTCCTGGCAGAACCTCTCCTCTCTGGTCCGAGCCCCCTTCCTATTGGCTCCTGGCCACACTCTCCCATCCCCCAGGACTGAACTGGAGAAATGGGGCTGTTCCCAGAGTTCACGTGTCCTTCACGCATGGCCAGACTCCACAATAACTTTCTTAATGAAACAGGGAAACTGCAAAGTTCAAGTGGGTGTTTAGCACTGAGCTTTGGCTCATACACTCAGTGATCAAATAGCAGTAGAGAGTCCTCAAACAAAGACCATAAAGTTCTCATCTCGACCTTCTTGAGGAAAGATGTTTGGGGTCTGGGAGTTCTTCAATAGGCCGGGCAGCTGGCTGGCAGGTGTTGGGAGCCGGCTGGGAGTTTTAAGCAGACAGCTGCTGAGTCTAAGGAGCCAGCTGATGCTGCAGAGGGAGAGACCCCTAAGGGGCCGGGGTCCCCGAGCCTCTGCTGGTTTCAGCTCTGACTGTGCTTAGATTTGGTTGTACCGTGTGTTGGGGGATGGTGGTGGGGAACGTCAGCAGTGACTTCCCCTTCCTTTATGTCTCCGGGGACCCTCCACCCATTTTCTCCCACGTCTCCATCCTGTTCTCTGTTGGCCTTTGGTCAGCTTCCTACAGCGACAGGCATGAGCAACAAAGGGCTTTGTGTCTTCTGAAAAGGATGTTGAAACGGAACTGAACATGCCTATGTTTTCAGAACCTCCCATTTGCTGGGTTCTTAACCTTTCTGTGTGCGGTGAGCTCACTCTTTTGGCAGGCTGGCCAAGCCTGTGGACTGCTTCTCAGAATGCTGTTTCTAAGGCCTAGAATAAGTACAAAGGGAATGGATCAAATTGAAATATAGTTACCAAACTATAAACAAATCTGCCATATGGAAACTAAATGCTACCTTATTAATGCATTGAAGGACAAAATCTAGCAGTAGATCTAATAATGACTATGCTTTTGAAGAGGTGATGAATGGAAGTGATAATTCACGGTCTCTGCAATAATTGTGCTATGAAAACACATGTGACTCTGGCAGGTGACAAAGTCACAGGTCCCCTGCTATACCATGGTTTGTGGCCCACATGCTCAACCGAAGGAAAATCTAAGTTGTAGTTGGAAGAGCAGGGTGTCATCTTTTCCTTACTTCTATTTTATAGACCCTCTCAGTTCTCTCTGTGGGCCTCTGACTGAGCCCCCAAGTCAAGGCTTCTGCCTGCAACAGGCTCTTTGCCTGGTAGTGCTGGCCTGGGTCTTGCAGCCAGGCCCCCACCTTTACTCTCACCCCCGCCCATAGACCTCACCCCCCTTCAGCCTCTCCTTGGTGCTCTCTCCTCAGGGCTGGGGGGGTAATATTGTCAGATTTAGGTGGACTTGGCAAGAGGCAGGGATTGTATGGAGCTCCCCCAGTAAACCAGCAGGTGGATGGGTGATGTCAACCTCCAAACCCAGGTCTGTCAGTGCCCAAAATAATCTTCTTCCCAGCAGGCCCCAGTCATCCACGAGAACTTCCCCCAGAGAGCAATGACTACTTCTGCCTCCCTCTAGCTCAGGAATGGTTCATCTAAACAAAGGGCAGCCAGTTGGACCTGCAATAAGAGAATTTTCAAATGCTGCCCACGCAGCAGAGCGCTCAGCTGGTTTTGCCTGCCTGCTGGTCAAGGGCTCTGGTCTGGTGCACCCCGACATGAAGGCATTTCAAAATGTCGTTTGGTAAAGATTTTATAATGCCTTCTCCCGTCACGGGCCCTCTTAAAACTGAGGGAAAGAATCCAAGCCAAAACCTCTCCCTGCCAAAGCCAGAGACACTGGCTTGTGTGTTATTGTCTCTGTGTCCTACAAACATCAATCAGAAAGCATCTTTGGCTGGACACAGGGGAAATAAAGGTCACACAATGTCCTGCGCACACTGCTCCGAGGCTGAACAAAGGCTGATCCACAAAAGGCAGGTGTCTGCTTCCACTTTCTTTGCAAAGGACTACAGAAGTGTCCACCAGACAGAGCTCTTTCTGAATGGCTCATCTGTCCCCCCATCACACGGTCACCCTGCTCCGTTCCCTTGATGGACTCAAGATGACCTTGCGTATTTCACTCATTCATTTATTTACCCATTCGCTATCCATCATTTGTTGAGTATCTAGATATGTGGATGAAGCCAATCTGACCAAGCTCATAATCATTGGATTAGATTCCCTTTTAAAATGGATGTAAAGGGGCGCCTGGGTGGCTCAGTCGGTAAAGGGTCGTCTGCCTTCGGCTCAGGTCATGACCCCAGGGTCCTGGGATCAAGCCCCACATCAGGCTCCCTGCTCAGCAGGGAGTCTGCTTCTCCCTCTCCCTCCCCCTGCTCATACTCTCTCTCACTCACTCTGTCTCTCCAATAAATAAAATCTTTAAAAAAATAAAATGGATGTAAAGCTGGGTTCTTATGTTCCTTTTTCTTTTTTCTAGAAACACTTTCAAAAAGAGGATACTGATATCAGAAAGCAACTTATACCTAAGCCTGTGGATTATGGCTGGTTGTTAAAAATATGGAAGAGACTGAGCTTCAGTTCTGATCTGAAGGACTAAAGGACGGAAATCTGTCCTCCCTCCCCGGCAGCCAAGGCCCTCTGGATGGCCACAGGACAGTCCTAACCTGTCTTCTCAGCACCGTCCTGTGTAAACCCTTGGCTCCAGGAGTTCTGGTCTGGCTTAGTCTTATACCATCTCCCCGACAGGAAGCATCTCCCTGTCCCTGCTTCGGCCTTGAGAATCTCTGCCATCCCTTAAGGCCCAGAGGGCGCCAGATGTCCTCCAAGGAGAGGGGGGGCTTTCCTGCCCACAGTGAAGTGAATGCCCTCTCCTCTGAATGGACATGCTGTTGTCCACGCTTTTTATCTGACGATGCCACATGAGTTTTATGACCTCGTAGGCATTGAATGTTGCTCTGTGACTTGTGACTCGGCCGTGATTAGGTCTTCTCTCCAAGTTCTGGAGGCGCTTCTTCATCATATTCCTTACATCAGGAAGGAATATGTTTTGTTTTGTTTTTTTTGTGACCCCAAGCCCTTGTCCCTTCATCCCTGAATATAACCATGTCAGTAGTGTTAGCTGCCTACTTGAGGCCAGGCCTTGGTTTTTTTTTTCAGCTTTATTGAAGTGAAAAATAAAATTGTAAGATATTTAAAGTGTATAACAGGACAATTTGAGATTTTCACATTGTGAAAGGAGTCCTACCATTGAGTTAATTAGCACATGCATTACCGCATGTATTTATCTACCTTTCTGTCTTTCTTTCTTTCTCTCTTCTTCTTTCCTTTCTTTCTAGTGAGAACACTTAAGTTCTATTCCAACCCACAAAAGGCAGATGTCTGCTTCTGCTTTCTTTACAACTGATTTGATTTGGGGGCCTGTCCCTTGGGTGGCAGCCGCGAAGGTTGGGGCATTAGACGTGTGGCCGAGCTCCTCCCAGGCAGATCACAGTGACCGGATGTTACTGTTGGAGCAGGCTGGTGGGGAGAAGGCAGGAGGATTTCGAGGATGGCAGCTAGTCCCTAGCTGGGTGCTAGATTAGAAGCCAGAGCCTCGGGCAGCAGCGTGGAGAGTGTGCAATCAAATCTCCACCAGGGAAAGACGGGGAAATGGGCACTCCGGCCTCGTCTCCTTGTGCTGAGCCCTGGGGAGAGAGCGGCAGTGCTGGGCACCCACTAATAACTATTTCTTTGCTGGCTTTAGTCCTGTGGGTCTTGTGGACACAAGCCCCATTGGCTTTCAGAGCGAGGTGTTTTGAAGGCCCATCTCTCATGTGGGAGTCTTTTTTTTTTTTTTTAAGATTTTATTTATTTATTCAGGAGAGACAGAGAGAGGCAGAGGCAGAGGGAGAAGCAGGCTCCCAAGGAGCAGAGAGCCCGATGCGGGACTCGATCCCAGGACCCTGGGATCATGACCTGAGCTGAAGGCAGACGCTTAACCATCTGAGCCACCCAGGCATGTGGGAGTCTTAAAAGTTGGGGTGCTAGATGTGTGGTCCAGACTCTTCACGCCTCACAGGTAATGAAATCCCCTCCTTTTAAAAACGAGGAAATAGAGATCCGGGTTGTAAAAGTGAATTGCTCGAGGTCATATAACTTGTTCATAGGTAATATTCCTTCCTTCCAACCCAGGGCTTTCACTAGGAAAAAACTAACAACACGTGTGAATTTTAGAAGGCAAGACAAAATGGACTATCAGCTTACTACTCCAGCTTATACCCAGAAAACAAACATGCCCAAGAAGATTTATATGGTAAAGATCCTGGTGGTGCCAGAGGCATCAGGGATTTCTAAACTTTACACTTCAGATCAAACAGATGCCTGAAATCGCAAAGCAGAAGCTCAAAAGGTTTGGTGGTTAAAAAAAACAAAAACAAAAAAAAACAACCAAAAAATGAAAAACAACTCCCAAGTCCCATGAGCAAAAAGCCTGGCCTCTGAATCGGGTTCACTTACTGAGAGCCGGGGCAGCAAGTAACCACTCATGCTGTCTTTCATGTGCTCATTCAGTCAGCAAATCATCTCCCTGATGGAGCTTACTCTAATGATGGGGACAGAAACGTAAAAAGTAAGTAAAATCATTTTACTTTCGTAAAGTAAATTGTGTAAGACAATGACCTCAGTGAAAGAATGATGAGAACATACACGAGCAATAGGAATGAATTCTCACTAGGTATGTGCCATGGGGTGAGCACCTTCTAAGTGCTCAACATGTAGGAGTTTATTTAATCTTTCCAAAACCTCTATGAGGTGAGCAGCAGAATGCGCCCAAGGTTTGTATTAGAAAACTCAGGCACAGAATGGTTTCGTAACTTTGCCACAAACCCACAAGCTGGTAAGTGGATTTGGGCCCTCTGGCTCTGGGGCCTGCATCTTCCACGTCTCACTTCTGTTCAGAGGACAAGGCAAATGAGCAGGTAGCTTCCGACCAGAAGGATTGGGAAGGCTTCATGAAGAGCTGGCATTTGAGTTCATCCCTGAGAGTGAAGGAAAAGAGCGTTCTGGGTTAGGAGAGGAGATAGAGAGATAAAAAGAACAGATGTACTGGGGGTAAGCGCCTGGCCTGGAAGGAGTAGGTGGGCGACGTGGGGGGAGGGGGGTGTGAGCCCCCTGACAGTTGTTTGCACATTATTCTGAAGGCACTGGGAACTTTTCTGAGCAGGGAAGGACTCTATTCTAACACTTTCTATCTATCCCTTCAACCAATATTTATTTAACATCTAATTAAATGTCTGCTTAAACACCTAATTGAACACCTGTTATGTATTTATCTGACACCTGATTTGGGTGCTGGTAGAGGGGAATAGTGTCAGCGATCAAAGAAGTATAACTGAATTGAAGACACAAGAAATAACATTTTTCAAAACCGTAGACAAGTTAAATGATAGGATACAAGGGGTGTTCCAAGGTAGTATGTGATGAGTGGTTTGACAAACCACACGGTTTTGCAAATTTCAGGGTATATTAATTCTCTCTTTGGCTTGGATTGAGGGTTTGCAAGGGCAAAGTAGGAGAGGAGTCTGGGAAGCCTGTTGGGGCAGTACGTGATGGAGGCCTTCAATAAGGGGGCTACCCAGCCAGCTAGCCCTGGGACTCCCAGATGCAGGAACAAAATGGTCAGTTTTGGAACTGGCTGCCCAAGCACCCTGTCCCTAATCCCCATCATGCCCCAGGGAGAGCAGAATTCCTGCCCTCAGAGACTGGGAGTCGGGAGCCGGCTCTGATAGGGGCCTGGCTGTCTGGATCTGGGCTGTCCCAGGCTGACCATGTGGTCCCATAATTTAGAGGAAATTCCAAAGCCTCCCTGCTAGGCCACATCCTAAAGGTATAGATTTCATCAGGAAAAACTGTCCAAGATATGGAAGTGGGCAAAAGTGATTCCATACTAGGTTTTCTTTCTGATTCCATACTAGGTTTCCTTTCATTTTGGAGTCTCTGTCATTTTCTGATTCTATAAATTAGTGCAGTTTGACTGATTTCTTATTAATTAGGCTATTTCCCCAACTCTGTAGGAATTGAAGTAAACTTGTAAAAAAAATTGTTAGTAATGCAAGTGGTTCTTATCCGTAGCAATACAAATGAATTTTGTCTGGTAATAAAACAAGTGATTTCTGCTCGGTAGAAAAGAAAACCCCAAACATTACATTCTCTTGCACTAGGATATTAATTAGTTTTGCATGTATTAGCAAAACCATTTTAAAAGGTTTGGTTAGGAAACTTCATTGCCTCTCTGTTCCTAACATTCTCCTTTGAAACAGTCTTAACATCTTACTGGTGCCCTTATGAATTAATGCGTTTGATTAAAATCTTTGACCCGTGTTCATTTTATATTTGCCTGAAAGTCGTATTTTTACATTTTTGGAAAAATCATCCCTTAACACTGTGAATTCCCACTGTGAGTTCTCCAGCATCTAGATTAATCAGAAGAAAAGAAATGCCACAATTTCCATTGAAGAACCAGAGGTAGTTTCCAGCAATTCTGACTGTGGAGCTTGTTGGCAACACTTTGAGAATTCTAAATGGAGTTTTAAACAGATGCTTTATGAGAAATTAGAAAAGAAAGGGGAAAAACATTTACTGTGTATATTGCCAGTTTCCATGCTGGGTGATTGACATATGTTATCTCACTTAATCCTCAGGAAATCTCTGAAATAGGTATTATTGTCCTAATTTTGCAGGTGAACAAGCAGGAAATATTTGAGTAAGTAGGGGAACACCCGTCTGCAGGTGAAGTCATATAAGTGGAAAGTTACAGTCAGTAATGGTTCATGAACCCCAGTGGTTAAAAGGCCACACTATAAATAAGGGCGTAACATGCAATAAACACGTGAGTGAGAGGATAACCAGCAAGATTAAAGTCCTAAATCAGTAAAACCCGTGCTAGTGCTCAGCTGCGCTCTGAGTTAACGTGGGTAGAGCCTGAAGGCTTCTGTCGGTAACCTGTTTCTTTAGATCTCGGTTAACAACAGACCCTCCCACACATTCCCCCCTCTGCTGTCTGCCTCCCCTCCTGAGCAAGAGAGAGCGAACTGAGGATCCAGTTCAGTGCCCGCCTTGGAGCCCGGATACTCTCAGGGGGATGCGTGCTCCGCTGGCGGAAGGCAGCGCCCCCCACAAGGAGCTGAGGGAAACAGAGTCACCTCCTAGAGACAGGAAGGGCAGACCCCTCCGCTGTATCTGTGATCTTTTTTTTTTTTTTAAGATTTTATTTATGTATTTGAGAGAGAGAGAATGAGAGACAGAGAGCCTGAGAGGGAGGAGGGTCAGAGGGAGAAGCAGACTCCCTGCCGAGCAGGGAGCCCGATGCGGGGCTCGATCCAGGGACTCCAGGATCATGACCTGAGCCGAAGGCAGTCGCTTAACCGACTGAGCCACCCAGGCGCGCCCCCCCCCTTTTTTTAAAGATTTTATTTATTTATTTGACAGAGAGAGGCACAGCGAGAGAGGGAACACAAGCAGGGGGGAATGGAAGAGGGAGAAGCAGGCTTCCTGCCGAGCAGGGAGCCCGATGCGGGGCTCGATCCCAGGACCCTGGGATCATGACCTGAGCCGAAGGCAGACACTTGACGACTGAGCCACCCAGGCGCCCTGTATCTGTGATCTTCATCTCCCTACAAGATTTACAGCAAAATGGCATAATGCTAACACTTCAAAGCTGGGTAGTGACATTTTTCTCTGTTCTTGCCTCTGCATTTCATAAAAAATAATAATAATAATGTTTATTGTTAAGAAAAAAAAACCTGGAGGGAAAAAAGTTTAAATTATTCGTTTTGATTTTGGCCCCACCCTCTCACAACAAACAGAGAAGCCAGAAGGCAAAGGGAAGCCTGGGATGGTGCCAGGCGTTCTCCACAGCCCTCGGGAGCTGGCGCGGCCCCTGCTGCCCCCAGGCCACCGGCTCTTCCTGTCAGGCTCCGGCCTGCCCCGCGGTCAACAGCCCTCCATCTCCCCCCGGAGAGATGCCTCTTTCTCTCGGGCACCATCTCTTGGGAAATGCACGACAGCCCAGGGAGACCCCGCAGGTACGAGATGTGCTGCGTAGGCCCCGCGCGTCTCTCCAGGCCTCATCTCGCCTCGGGCTCGCGCGCGCCGGCTTCAGTTCCACTCGGCCCTACGCTCCGAGTCTTCCGCTCGCCTGTCTGCGTCCGTGCCCCTCAGCGCCTCGTCAGCGTCTCGCGCGCGCGTCCACCCCGCGTCGGGCGCGCACGCCGGACGCACAGCGGGGAGTTCCAGGGTCTGCGGCCGCCCCGCTACGCTCCGCGCAACCCGCCGCAGCCCGGGGGGCCGGCCTGGCGCGGCCTGCGGCGGACCCGGGCCCGCCCGCCCCGGCCCTCGGAGCTCCCCGGTCGTCGGCCAGACCCGGCGCGCCGGCTTCTCCTCCCTCACTGCCTCCTGGCGGCTCTGCCCGAGTCGTTTGGAAGAGTGTGGGCCTCCCGCTCCAGCAACACGTGAGGGCGGCCCCAGGGGAGCGCCTGTCCCTCCTCCCCAGGGCGCCTGCACAGACCCCGCGGAGGCTGAAGGGGCTTTAAGGGCGTCCCGCGGTCAGCGCCCGCCCACCGCCTCTCACACGAGCCCCTGTCGGGCCTTCATTTCGGCGCCATTACCTGAGGCGTCTCAGGAGCCTTCCTTCTCCCTAAATCCCACCCTCAAGTCTGCATGGTAAATGGTCTTCCTTCCCTCTCAGCTGACGCGCAGGCGTCCCTCGGGACAGTAGGTCTGTCGTGGCAAAGCTTCGACGGACACCTGTCTGAAGGCAGGCGCCCCTGTCCGCGCGGGGCCCCAAGCCGCTGACTGGCTTGCTTCCTGTCAACAGAAAGCGAGCAGCTGGGCTGCTGTGCCTCATGGGTCATGAATGTCCTCGTTCTTCTGAACCACCTGACTGCCCGCGCTCACGCTTCCTTTCTGAAACCCTGGGTTTTCCTAACGACCTTTCCGAGGCCTGGTCACGCGGCGTCCAACATTTCTACTTCTAGTTCTGGGCTCTGAGGGGCCCTGAGACCGGACCGGGCTGCGCGTCTTCCCGCTCACCGCTCTCGACGACGGGGCCAGGCGCGCTGCGGGGAAGGGCGGAAGACGAGGGAGGGCGTCGCTCTGCGAGGGGACGCGGGCAGGGGGAGAGGAACCGAGGCCAGCAAACACAGTCCTCCGGCTGCCCTCCTCCTAGGGGGTAAAGGTGAGTCAGGAGCCACACAAGGCCACCTGGTGCCAGAGCCAAGGGGAGGCCCACACGCCATCACTGCCTGTCGCGGTGGTGAGAAGTGACCGCCGACTTTTCGGATGGCAGTTTCAGGAGAGTGGGGGGGCCTGAAGGCAGACAGACTGGACAAGTCAAGGAATGAGTGGGAGGCTGGCCATTGGAAATCCTCCATGTGACCTATTCTCACCATACTGTGTCACGAGAGGAAGGGAAGAGATGGCCCCGACATGCCAAGGGTATCCCGTAGCGAGAACTGGTTTGGGTTGATTGTGTTTGTTTTTGCCCTGGAGAAACAAGATGGTGTACAGAGAGGAAGGCCTGTAGAGAAAGGAGGAGACCGGAAAGGTGGGGGGGAAAGGAGATGATTGAGCAAGCCCAGTCCTCGTGAAGGAAGATCCTTGGAAAATCAGACCAAGGTGGCAATCCGTATTAGTTGGAGCAGCACGTGGTGCCCCGTGGTGCCCCGTCTGACAGAGTCAGACACAGCTGGGGTAGAGCTCTTGGCTTAGCGTAAAGGTAGCATCTCTTAACCCCCAAATCGGAATCTTGGCATCTTACTAGTGCATGGACCTGGAGCCCCAAGCCATGTTGTGAGAAGGATGTAGGCCCCCGAGGGAAAGAAAAGAGGGTAAGTTGGCTGGCTTGCCCAGGCACTGTAGGCCCTGAGCCAATTTACTCATGCAACCACCTGGAAAGAGGAACAAAAGGGAAAGAGAGAGAAAACACACACACACAGAGGATGGCCAAACCCACAGAGCAGGCTGAGTCCGTTTTTCTCTTTCGGTTACCTACAAGGAAGACTTAGATGAAAAAGTAAGAACAAGGGATGCCTGAGTGGCTCAGTCAGTTGAGTGTCTGACTCTTGATTTTGGCTCAGGTCATGATCTCAGGGTTGTGGGATCAAGCCCCACATCGGATTCCTCGCTCAGCAGGGAGTCTGCTTGAGATTCTCTCTCTCCTTCCCTCTCTGCCTCTGGCCCCGCTGACTTGCTCTCTCTCTCTCTAAAATAAATAAATAAAATCTTAAAAAAAAAAAAAAAGTAAGAACAAGATGCTTAGGCCCTCAAATAGATTCCCCCAGCTTTTCCCACTTCCTTCCCTTCCACTGCATGGAGGCACTGGAAGAGCGGAAGAAAGCCTCTGGGGGCGCCTGACTGGCTCAGCTGGAAGAGCATGTGACTCTGGATCTTGAAGTCGTGAGTTCCAGCCCCATGTGGGGTATGGAGACTACTAAAAAAAAATAATAATGATAAAAAAATAAACTCTAATGCAAGAAAGCCTCCAACCCGAGGCCCGGGATCTAGTGTACCCTGCCTGGGCTCCTTGGTAAACACATAACAGACCTTCCTAACTGGTGTGGCAAGTCATTGATCTTCTCAGTCCCAGGAACAAGCCTCAGCATGGGTGGTGGACAGCCCTAAATTTGTGCCAGCCTGTTTTTTTTTTTTTTTTTAAGATTTATTTATTTATGTTTACAGAGAGAGAGAGTGAGCAGGGGAGGGAATCTCAGGCCGACTCCCCGCTGAGCGTGGAGCCCAACTCAGGGCTGGATCTCATGACCCTGAGGTCATGACCTGAGCCAAAACCATGAGTTGGACACTCAACCGACTGAGCCACCCAAGCTGTTCTAACACAAAAAAACACTCTAATATCTGCTGAATGAACGACTACCTGTATTCATTATAGTTTGTATTAGAAAAAAGATCTTTTTTTTTTTTTTAAAGATTTTATTTATTTGACAGAGAGAGACACAGCGAGAGAGGGAACACAAGCAAGGGGAGTGGGAGAGGGAGAAGCAGGCTTCCCGCAGAGCAGGGAGCCAGATGTGGGACTCGATCCCAGCACCCTGGGATCACGACCTGAGCCGAAGGCAGTCGCTTAACCGACTGAGCCACCCAGGCGCCCCTAGAAAAAAGATCTTAAAAAATCTATAACTAGCACAGTAATCCTATTGAGAGCATAAACGACACTCTAAATTTCTTTTGAATATCCCTGTTGACCTGGCAACAGCCCTCTGAATATTATCTCTTCAGAAGTATCATCAACCTTAGACAAGTTAAACAACTTATCCAAGATCAATCAACTGTAAATGGTGGAGCCAGAATTCAAACAACTCTGGCTGACTCCTCAGGCTCGCTCCTTTTCCTCCGCCAGGCAAGGAGAAGAGAGTGAGTCAGTGCTTAGTAAATGTTCAGCTCGGGAGGAAGCAGAAGGGAGTTTCCTTGGGAGGTTCTCTGTTTCCATGAAGTCGGTGGCGAGGCCACTGGGGGGGATTTGGTAAGAAATCACCCTGATGGAAGCTTTCATCCTGATAGGAGAGAAAATTAAAAGAAATAAAAACACTGGAAAAGGAAAGCCCTTAATAGATTTGCAACCACCTGTGGCACCTCATGTTGGGAACTGATACTTAGGAATTTATCTATTGCAAGATACTTTTACACTTATCCCCATATTTGAAGGGTCTCAAGTTTTCACAATCCCCCCTCCCACAGGAATCTCTAGCTCCTTACTACTCAAAGTGTCTTCTGTTGGACCAGTAATAGGGTGACCAACAATTCTGGTTGGCCTGGGGCTCAGGGTTTGCTTGGGACAAGGAAATTCCAGTGCTGAAACTGGGATAGTCCTGGGACATGTTGGTCGCCCTAACCAGTAGCACCCAGAAGCTTGTTAGAAATGGGGAATCCTGGCCTCATTCCAGATCTGTTGAATCAGAATCTGCACTTGAGCAAAATCATGTGTCCATTCAGGTCTGAGAAGCAGTGCTCTAGATGAGACATGGGTGAAGTAGATCTAATAGTAGGCCCCTGTATTAGTCAGAGTTTTCCAGAGAAACAGAACCAATAGGATGTGTAGGTATATATAGAAAGAGGCTTATTTTCATGAACTGGATCAGATGATTGTGGAGGCTTGAAAGTCCAAAACCCAATGGGGGAGGCAGACAGGCAGGAGATTCCGGAAAGAGTTGTCGTTTGAGTCCAAAGGCAGTTAGTCTGGAGACCCAGGAAGAGCCAATATTGTAGATGAAGTCCACTGGCAGAATTCCCTCCTGCTTGGTGGAGGTCAGCCCTTTGTTCCATTCAGGCCTTCAACTGATCAGATGAGGCCCACCTACATCGTGGCAGACAGCCTGCTTTATTCAAAGTCTATTGATTTAAATGTAAATCTCATGCAAAAACACCCTCAAGGAAATATCCAGAATAATTTTTTGCCACACATCTGGGCAACATGGCCCAGCCAAGGTGACACATAAAATTAACCATCACACCCCCTCAAAAGATATGTCCTCGTCAAATCCTGGGAACCTGTGAGTGTTAACTCACTGTTAAAAAGTGTCTCCACAGGGGCACCTGGGTGGTTCAGTCATTAAGCATCTGCCTTCAGCTCATGTCATGATCCCAGGGTCCTGGGATCGAGCCCCACATCGGGCTCCCTGCTCAGCGGGGAGCCTGCTTCTCCCTCTCCCACTCCCCCTGCTTGTGTTCCCTCTCTTGTTGTCATGTAAGTAACTAAAATCTTAAAAAAAAAAAAAAAAAAGAATTCTCTTTCATATCTTGGATGTAATTGTTGTCACTTCAAATAATCCAAAATGTGTTTAATCACTTTTAATAGATCAAATGATCTATTCTAGACATAATATCATGAAGATTAAGACTGAACTGACCTTCAGCACCAAAGAGACCATTCTTGTCTTCCTCAGCTTTTTTTAGCCTCCTTACCCCCATTTAAATAAAAAATCATGGGGTTAATATCCTACCCTATTCAGAAATCATCTCATCTCATTTTAATTGAACTCACTATTTACTGAGCGTCTACTATGTGCCTAGCATTATGCAAGATTTTGGAAATACAAAGATGAATGAAATGACTGTGGCCAGCCCTGATGGAGTTTACAGTCTACCTGAAGTGCCAGTGTGTTAAACCTATCCTACACTGAGCAGTGGTTCTCAAAGTATGGTCTGGGGACCTCTGGGAAGGGAGGAGGAGTCCCTGAGACACTTGAACGGCTGTTCGTGAAGTCCAAACTATATCCCCAATTCACTGTAATATAGCCTATTCTCGTTACGTGCAGTAGGATGTTCTGTAAGATGACTGTGAATGCTGACTCAGTGAATACTAAACTGTTGCGCCCAAGGGAAAAATAGGATTATGTTCCTGCACATCTCTGGTCACATTTTTGTCAGTTGATCAATATAAAACCTGGTCTTCTGTGTGTTTCTGTTTAAAGGCACCTTACCATGAGAGGATGGGAGGCTCGTGGGCCATCTCTCATTCACCTCGCTAACTTTGCTGGGAGGATATCGTGACATGATTTCTTCTGGCCTTTTAAGTTCTGATGAAGTGAGAGACTTTCTGCCCCAGTCTCCTCCAACGGAACTTCAGAGCATCAATCTGCTCAGCCGCAGCCCAGAATGGGCTCTTCAGCGGCGGCTGGCCCGCATCTCACACTGAAGTCCACGGGGCCCGTTGTGTTTCTGTATTGTCCTTTCTGGTGTGTGCGATGAAGACCGGGGGAGTTGGCACCCTTAAAGTGGCTTCTTGTGTCTTTACCCTTCAACCAGTCAGGCTCATCCACAGCCTTGCCCGTGCTTGATAATCAGAGAGAGCCCAGGGCAGATGTTGGGTAGGCGCACTCCCCAGGTACTCTGTTCACAGCTGGGCCATCTCACCCCTGGATCCCAGCCTGCAACCCAGTGATGAGAACCTTCTTCAAGTCTCAGCCCTCACAGCTGAGCTTTCGTGGCAGAGACTAGAAAAGGAGGGAGGGGAGAAGAGGACTTGTTTCCGAGAGTTTTTAGGTCATGAAGAGAAGCAGACTGGATGTGAGGAGAAGGATGGGAATGAAGAGTGGAGATTTAACAGAGAGTGTTGCTGAGGGCTCTGATACCCTTAGTCATATTTGGCCATGGTAAGAGAAAATTTGAGTTATTTAAAAATTACTCATTGGTGGCCCAGCTGGTTTCTCTGACTGCAACACTGCTTTTAAATTCAGACCATGACTGGCTTCATAATCTGTCAATATATAATGATTAACTAGGAATTTTTGTGCCTGGGGGGGAGACTTCATGGTGCATGTCCCAACCAAATTGCAAGAGGTAGTTCTATTATTTTCTATGTAAGTACAAATTCCTTAAGCTTTCTACATGTGGTGAAAAGAGAGTGGGCATAATACTTCCGCAGAATTTTTCAATGGGAATGGTCCTGCCGTTTGGGGCAGGGAAATTGTTTGTTGTGCAAGACAATTCCTGGCATTGCAGAAAGTTCTTACCGAGTGACAATCAAAAGCACCCACTCCTCATTGTGACAATGAAAAATACCGCCCCCCTCCACACAGTTTTAAATACACCCCCCTCGGGAATGGAACTGCCTCCCTTGAGAACTATTGCTAGCCGAGAGCAGATGGAGAAGATCTGAGAAATTCAGCTCAAGCTTCCCTTTGCCTGGGGCGCCTGGGTGGCTCAGTCGGTTAAGCATCTACCTTCTGCCCAGATCATGATCTTGGGTGCTGGGATCAAGCCTGGCGGTGGCCTCCCTGCTCAGCAGGGAGTCTGCTTCTGCCTCTGTCTCTCCCCCCGCTTGTGTTTGTGCTTTCCCTCTCTCTCTCACAAAAATGAATAAATAAAATCTTAAAAAAAAAAAAAAAAAGCTTAAAGCTTCCCTCTGCCTAACTGTGCCATACCATTTATTTCACTCCTGCAGCCACCCCATGTTGGGGGGGTGGGGGGAGAAGGGGGCCTATTCTGTGAGGCATTCTTATGAACTAAATGTTTGTCTCTCCCCCAAAATTTATATGTTGAAACCCTACCCCCCAAATGTGATGGTATTAGGAGATGGGGCCTTTGGGACGTAGGTCGGATTAGATGAGGTCATGAGGGTCTCAGGGTGGGATTAGTGCCCCCATTAGAATCAGGAGAGTGTTCGCTTTCCCTCCACTCTCCCCCACTTGAAGATACAACAAAAAGTTGAGATGTTGACAGTTTTTGCACTTGAAAGAGGGCCTTCACCAGAAAGTAGCCATGTTGGTACCCCGAGCTCAGACTTTCAGTCTCCAAGGTTGTGAAAAGTACATTTCTGCGGTTTACAAACCACTAAATTATTTAACTATAGACTGAAAGTTCCTTCCCATAATTAATTATACGTTGAAAATAAAAATGTAAACACCTGCAAAACATTTTATGTTGAGTCATTATGCTATTATAGGTCATTCATTTATTCGTTCATCTACCCAACCATTCTACAAATATTTATTGAGTACTTCCTGTACTCCAGGCACTAGGTTAGGTGCTGGGAGCACAGTGAGAACAAGACAGGCATGGCCTCTTGTCATCAAGAAGCTTTCAGTCTATGGGGACAGAAAAAACTTAAAAATTAATTAAACCCATAAAAATCCTAATTGTGTTTCTCATGGAACTTGGCAAGTCGATCCTAAATTTATATGGAAGAGCAAAGAATAAAGGAAAAAAGAAAAGAAGTGCATTATAATACCAAAATAGTTAAATAGTAAAGACTATATATGTGAATTTTCTAAGTTCTTAACAGGTTTAAGTGAAGATTGGAAATCCTGTTTGTATTGTGCTTTTTTGAATGTTGCATTGCTTTTGGAATAAAATGTGATTTAGTGACTACAGTGGTTATTGACATATGAATATATATACAGTGTATAGAATATAGTTTGGATTTATTTTTTACATACATGGGATCACACTATGCATATAGTTTGGATGCTCCTTTTTCATTTAACGATGTGTCCCCGAAGTGTTGCGTATCGATACATACAGACCTAAGTGTTCCTTTAATAATTATGTGGTATTTTACAGTGTGGATATCCTGTATTTATTTAACTGGTCTCCTACTGAGAGTTATTTAGATTATCTCCAATTTATAAAAAAAGGTACAATGATCATGATTGTACATATATCTTTGTATGCATTTGCAGGTACATATGATTAATAGAAGATTTGAAGTGGAAATGATGAGTCAAATAGTGTATACATTAAAAATACTGATAGATGTCATCAAATTGTTCTCTAAAAAGGATACAACCGTTTATACCCTCATCAGCAGAGTATGAGAGCTCTTATTCTGCCAACACCATCACCATCATTATATATTATCAAATCATTTTAGCTTCATAAGATTTGGTAGGCAAAAGATAATTACTCTGTCTTTGTTTTCATTTGCATTTCCCTGAGTACTAATGAAGTTGAGGATCTTTTCAAATATTTACTGGATATCTGTGTTTCTTCTTCTAAGAACTTTCTGTATTTCTATCTTTTTTCTCTATTAACATTCTTTTTTTTTTTTTTAAAGATTTTATTTATTTATTTGACAGAGAGACAGCGAGAGAGGGAACACAAGCAGGGGAAGTAGGAGAGGGAGAAGCAGTCTCCCTGCTGAACAGGAAACCCGATGCAAGACGCCATCCCAGGACCCTGGCTGGGATCATGACATGAGCCGAAGGCAAACGCTTAACAACTGAGCCACCCTGGTGCCCCAGCTTTCTTGTTTTTAATAATATATTTATAGAAATTCTATGTATTATAGTTATTAAGCATTTGTCTATGATATATGTTGCAAATATGTTTCCTCGTCATTCACTATGAGTTTTAAATTTCTATTTAATAAAATCTGTCTGCTTTTGCTTATGACTACTGATTTTTTTTTCACCCATGATTATAAAGATATTGCCTTGTGTTTTCTTCTAGTGCTTTTATAATGTAGATCTTGAATCAATCTGGATTTATTTCTGAGTATGGTATGAGGCAGAGATTCACTTCATTTTTTCGCTTGTGGCTCTCTTATTGTCCCAGTACTATTTCTGAATAATCTTTCATTTTCCCACTGTTTAGAAATTCCACCTTTATCATATAATAAATTCCTATGGGTACTGGGTCAATTTCTGGACTCTATTCTCCTTTGTTAATCTGTTTATTCCTACTTCAGTACTGTATTGTTTCAATTATTGCAGTTTTATAGATTGTTTTTATATCTGTTATGGTAAGCTCTTCACCTCATTTTTTTCTCAAACTTTTTTTTTTTCCTTTGGCTGCACCAGCTTGCGTTCCCACCACCAGTGCACAGGGCTCCTTTTTCTCTACATCCTCACCAACGCTTGTTGTTCCTCGTGTTTTTGGTTTTAGCCATACTGACAGGTGTGAGGCGGTTGCATTTCCCTGATGACGAGTGATGTTGAGCATCTTTTCATGTGTCTGTTAGCCATCGTTTTGTCTTCTTTGGAAAAATGTCCATTAATGTCTTCTGCCCATTTTAATTGGATAATTTTTGTTGGTAGTGGTGGTTTTTTGGTTTTTTTTTTTGATGTTGACTTGTGTAAGTTCTTTATGTATTTCGGATATTAACCCCTTACTGGAGATAGCATTTGCAAATATCTTTTCCCATTCAGGAGGTTGCCTTTTTGCTTTTTTGATGGTTTCTTTCACTATGCAAAAGCTTTTTATTTTGGTGTAGTCCCAACAGTTTAATTTTGCTTTCATTTCCCTTGCCAAAGGAGACATATCTAGAAAAATGTTTCTATAGCTGATGTCAGAGAAATTATGGCCTATATTTTCTTCTAGAAATTTTTTGGTTTTATGTCTCACATTTAGGTCTTTAATCCATTTTGAGTTTATTTTTATGTATGGTGTAAGAAAGTGGTCCAGTTTCTTCCTTTTGCATGTAGCTGTACAGTTTTCCAACACTATTTGTTGAAGAGACTATCTTTTTCCCATTGCATATTCTTTTTTTTTTTTAAGATTTCATTTATTTATTTGACAGAGAGAGAGACACAGTGAGAGAGGGAATACAAGCAGGGGGAGTGGGAGAGGGAGAAGCAGGCTTCCCGCCGAGCAGGGAGGCCGATGTGGGGCTCGATCCCAGGACCTGGAATCATGACCTGAGCCGAAGGCAGACGCTTAACGACTGAGCCACCCAGGCGCCCCTCCCAATGCATATTCTTGCCTCCTTTGTCAAAGATTAATTGACCATATAATCATGGCTTTATTTCTGGGCTCTCTATTTTGTTCCATTGATTTATGTGTCTATTTTTGTGCCAATACATACTGTTGTGATTACTACAGCTTTGTAGTATATCTTGAAATCTGGGATTGTGATGCTTCCAGTTCAGTTCTGTTCTTTTTCAAAGATTGTTTTAGCTATTTGGGGTCTTCTGTGGTTCCATACAAATTTTAAGATTATTTGTTCTACTGTGAAAAATGCTGTGAGTATTTTGATAGGGATTGCATTAAATGTGTAGATTGCTTTGGGTTCTATAGACATTTTAACAATATTTGTTCTTCCAACCCATGAGCATGGAATGTCTTTCCATTTCTTTGCATTATCTTGAATTTCTTTCATCATTGTTTTATAGTTTTCAGAGCACAGGTCTTTCACCTCTTTGGTTAAATTTATTCCTAGATATTTTTTTTTGGTGCAATTGTAAATGGGACTGTTTTCCTAATTTCACTTCCTGCTACTTCATTATTAGTGTGTAGGAATACAACACATTTTTGTACATTGATTTTGTATCCTGTGACTTTACTGAATTTATTTACCCATTCTAGTAGTTTTTTGGTGGAGTCTGTAGGGTTTTCTATATATAGCATCAAGTCATCTGCAAATAATGAGAGTTTTACTTCTTCTTCACCAGTTTGGATGATTTTATTTCTTTTTGTTGTCTGATTGCTATAGCTAGGACTTCCAGTATCATGTTGAATAAAAATGATGAGAGTAGACATCCTTGTCTTGTTCCTGATCTTAGGGCTACAAATCTTAGTTTTTCCCCATTGAGATGATGTTAGCTGTGGGCTTTTCGTACATGGGCTTTATTATGTGGAGGTATGTTTTCTCTAAATCTACTTTGTTGAGAGTTTTTGTCATGAATACATATTGTACTTTGTCGAATGCTTTTCCTGCGTCTATTGAAGTGATCATGTAGTTTTTATGCTTCCTCTTGTTAATGTGGTATATCACATTGGTTGATTTGTGAATACTGAACCACCCTTGCATTCTGGAAATAAATTCTACTTGATCATGGTGAATGTATTGTTGGATTCAGTTTGCTAATATTTTGTTGAGGACTTCTGCATCTACGTTCATTAGAGATATTTGCCTATAGTTTTCTTTTTTTGTAGTGTCTTTGCTTGGTTTTGGTGTTAGGGTAATGCTGGCCTCATAGAATAAATTTTGAACCTTTCCTTCCTCTTCTATTTTTTTGGAATAGTTTGAGAAGAATAAGTATTAACTCTTCTTTATTTATTTATATATTTTTAAAAGATTTTATTTATTTATTTGACAGAGAGATAGCACAAGTAGGCAGAGAGGCAGGCAGAGGGAGAGGGAGAAGCGGGCTCTCCTCTGAGCAGGGAGCCCAACATGGGGCTCGATTCCAGGACCCTGAGATCATGACCTGAGCCGAAGGCAGTCGCTTAACCGACTAAGCCACCCAGGTGCCCCTTAACTCTTCTTTAAATGTTTGGCAGAATTCACCCATGAAGTTGTCTGGTCTTGGACTTTTGTTGGTTTGATGTTTTTTGATTACTGATCCAATTTCTTTGCTAATTGATTTAAGTTTTCTGATTCAATTTTGGGAGGTTATATGTTTCTAGGAATTTCTCCATTTCTTCTAGATTTTCCAATTTGTTGGTATATAATTTTTCATAATAGTTTCATATAATCCTTTGGGTTTTACAATTTTTATTTATTTATTTTAGAGAGAGAGAGAGCATGTGTGTGCGAGCGAGGGGGGGAGGGAGAGGCAGAGGGAAAAGAGAATCTCAAGCTGACTCCCTGCTGAGCATAGAGCCTGATGTGGGGCTTGATCCCAGGACCCTGAGATCATGACCTGAGCTGAAACCAAGAGTCAGTCGCTCAACCAACTGCACCACCTAGACACCCCTCTTATCATCCTTTGTATTTCTGTGGTGTTGGCTGTTATTTTTCTTTTATTTCTGATTTTATTTATTTGATTGGGATTCTTTAAATCAGTTTCATTTTTTGATTGTGCTAGCCTGCACTAGTTCAGTAAATCTGCTAGTGTATGCTAGTGTATATGCTTCCCATTGTTCACTGATATTTACAAACAGCAGCATAAAGTGTTCCTTAAGTAGAATGTAAAGTTGTATAGTAGATAAGGCTAGGCTGGCGATGTGTTCAAATGAACATATGCCAATCAAATGGAAAAAAGCAGATGATCAGCCTATATCCTTTGCCATCAGTCTGGCTGTGAGGGTCCCTGAGCACCAAAAGTGCAAGGTACATCCTTTATAAAATGTAGCAACAGTTTTCTATTGTAATGTAGCTTAGACAAAAATGCAACAATATTGATTTTTCCTTCAGTCTCGTGAAACTAAGGATTCTAAATATACTGAGGTCAGTGACTATTAAAAAATCTTAAATCCTTTAATTTTAATTTTTCGATTAAAATTTTTAAGTTTTTAGTTTTAATTTATTTTTAGTTTAATTTCTTTAGTTTTCTTCTTTGCTCAAAGTAGTATGTCAATAAGTGTTTTGAATATACCTGCGTGTGAAAACAACGTGAAAAAGACAACTAAGATTTTTGATTGTAGATTTTTGTTTCTACCTTTGAGAAACTCAGAAGAAAATCATTTTTCTAGTGGAAAATACAATCAAATGGTAGAAACAGGGAAGAAACACTCAGAAACTGACTGTTCTCCTGCTTTCAAGCTACTGCCCAGGAATAGAGGAAGAATTTAGAATCACTTTTTTTTTTTTCCTGGTCTTCTTTTTCAGAGGGGCGGGGCTCAAGATTTAGTTTGGAAATCAGATGCCTATTAATGACTCCTCTGTGGCAGCTAAACCAAGAGAACAAACAGCTGCCCTGTTCATTAATTCAAACAACGCCGGGTACAGAGCTTGGGCTACAGAGCTTTTGCTACGGGATGGAAATCAGTGTGTATCCTCACTGGAAGTTGCGCTTTCAAGGACCTCACGTAAGTCATTTAGCAAGTCAATAGAGCTTCATCGCGAAAACCGCAATGGTGGGGGGGTGGGTAGAGAAATTACAAGGAAGAAGAGGAAAGCTTTGGTTTTAAATCTATCCCATCCATCTTTTTTTAAAATGTCTTCTTTTTACTGCTAACCCATGTTACTCATCCTGTGGTTGCTATTTGTATCTCTGTTACTGTGCTGAAACCCCCGGTCTAAACTGAAAGCTGAAAAGGAACTCTGTCCCTCAAATTCCTCGTGCTTTCATCAGATAAAGTGGGTTTGCTTTTTACTTTTTGAATCTTCGGCTTCCTAAATGCAGTTTATTTCCAAAAGTGTGATGTTCATGGCAACTATTTTTACTTTCTTCTTTGCTTTTTGAAACTTGATGTATAGAGGGGCTCGACTAACGCTTCTTTCTCTCCCAATTATTTAACTATTGACTAGCCACCTGCGGGAGAGGAGTGTGTTTACTCTGAGTTAATTAGTATCCAATGGTAATGGCAATTACCATGTTTATCGAAAATAACTATGTCATATAGTGTGCTATATTATAATGAAACTTATTTAACCTAAATTTTTTATTTTTTATTTTTTTTTAAAGATTTTATTTATTTATTTGAGACAGAGAGCATGAGAGGGAGGGGGATCAGAGGGAGAAGCAGACTCCCCACTGAGCAGGGAGCCCGATGCGGGACTCGATCCCGGGACTCCAGGATCATGACCTGAGCCGAAGGCAGTCGCTTAACCAACTGAGCCACCCAGGCGCCCTAACCTAAATTTTTTATTAAGGCATATGGAAATCCAGATGTTTTAGGGAATTATCATCACATTTCAATTCGGTGATTTTAAAAAATATATTTATATATTTAAAGATCATCATCTAGGGGCGCCAAGCTGGCTGAGTTGGTGGAGCATGCGACTTGATCTCAGGGTTGGGAGATTGAGCCCCACAATGGGCATAGGGATTACTTAAAAAAATAAAATATTGAAAAAAAAATCGGCTATAGTTAAGGAATGGTTTATAAGCAGTTTTCAATCAAATAGTGTCATTCTTACAATTATTTTCGACACAGTCGACTTCTAGCTGTATCACTAATGTCTAATCTCAATTTGCCTTCTTTGGCGAGAATTTATTATCTTTATTTTTTGTAGCACTTGCACTTACATTTAAATTCAAGGTCAGAGGGGCGCCTGGGTGGCTCAGTCGGTTGAGCGTCTGCCTTCGGCTCAGGTCATGATCACAGGGTCCTGGGATCAAGCCCCGCATCAGGCTCCCTGCTTGGCGGGAAGCCTGCTTCTCCCTCTCCCACTCCCCCTGCTTGTGTTCCCTCTCTCTCTGTGTCTCTCTCTGTCAAATAAATAAATAAAATCTTTAAAAATATATATAAATTAATTAATTAATTAAAGGTCAGATGTTCTGAGTTGGAACTTCTTAGTTTTTTTTTTCTTCCTCATGTCTTCAATGAAATCTAAGAAATGGCTGTCTCTAGTTACAAAGGTAATAGTTGTTCAGAGTCCCATTTTTATGTGACTGATTTTTTTTTTTAGTGCTCCTTGAAATTACTATTTCATCCATCTGCCTAATGTTTGGTGGTTCTAGGACCACATCAATTCTGAAATACTCTGTGGTTTTTAAGTTACCTTTCCAGGTTCTCTTCCCCTTAATAATACTTCTGTATTTTCCAATATTCCTCAACAAAACTTTTCTCCTGTTGGGCTAGTCTCCTCTATACGCTGTTCTCACTTCCTTATTATGTGCAATCACACCATATTCCCTTCTAGAAAAATGCTCATCTGAAATGTAAAATTGGTAGGATCATGACAGACTGAATTTGAGAGTTAATGGAGGAGAAGTCAAGAAAGTCTCCCAGTTACTGGGTGGATGATGATACCATTCACTGAGAATTAGAGTAGAAAAGCCCAAGTTTACGGAGGAGAAGAAAATTTCACTCTGGCAAGTTGATTTGTAGTGTCTGTGGAACACAGCCAAACGCAGGTGTCCTAAAAGGAGTGATTTTTTTTTTAAGATTTTATTATTTGAGAGACAGAGACAGAGATAGCAACAGAGAGCCCAAGCTGGGAGGAGAGGAGAAGCAGGCATCCTGCTGAGCAGGGAGCTGGACTCGATCCCAGGACCCGTGACCTGAGCTGAAGGCAGAGGCTTAATCAACTGAGCCACCCAGATACCCCTAAAAGGAGTTAGTTATTTGGGTCTGGACTGAGAAGATTAGGCTGGAGTTTCATTTAGCAATAATTTAAAATATTTGTTTGTTAAGTCGTGCAGGTGGATGAGTTTCCACTGGGAGTATACTAAAGTGAGATGAAAAGAAAGCTGAGTGGGGAATTCTGAGAAAACATTAACTTTTTTTTTTTTAAGATTTTATTTATTTATTTGACAGAGAGAGACATAGTGAGAGCAGGAACACAAGCAGGGGGAGTGGGAGAGAGAGAAGCAGGCTTCCCGCGGAGCAGGGAGCCCGATGTGGGACTCGATCCCAGGACCCTGGGATCATGACCTGAGCCGAAGGCAGACGCTTAACGACTGAGCCACCCAGGCGCCCAAACATTAACTTTTAAGTAGTGGTTTGAGGAAATACAGCAACCAGAGAGGTGGCAGGTAGGCAGGGAATCAGGAGATGTCATGGAAACGTGGGAAGAAGAAAGTTTCCAGGATAAGGCGGTGACCACAATGTAAAGAAGTGATTAAGAGAAGAACAGCTGGAGGGCAGGAAAGACTGGGTGCCAGAAAAAGTGAGTGGAGAAAGAGGGAACGTGGCCAGGAAAGCACCACTGAATGTTTAACGTAACACACCATAAACTGAAGTCCCTGGGTTTCCACTCCCTATAAAATTAAATTTAATAATGTGTAAGAGTCTAATCGTTTAGGACTTAGAAAACTGTTATAAGCAGAATATTATAAAAAGAGTTCTGAACTGGCCAAGAGTAAAAGTATAACAAACTGGGCATCAGGGGCTTTAAAAAAGTCCGGTGAAACAGGTAGAACAAGAAATGTAGTTGGGTGCCTTGGGCTAAGAGTATGCAGTGTATTTCAAAATAGATACGAATTTTGTTGGGTGAATTATGCCTATCACAATACGGATCTCTGACCTACATCATTCTCCAGGTCTCCAGTCTAATGAAAATGACCTTTAGGTACTGCAAATTCAACATATCCAAATCAGAGATCCTTATCACTGCCTCCGGCCCATCCCCGATGCTTCTTCTCTGTTTTAGATAGCAGCCCTGCCAGCCACCCAGCTGCTTTGAAATAGAAACCTCGTCATTCTTTTCTTTTCTTTTTTTAAAGATTTTATTTATTTATTTGTGACAGAGAGAATGAGAGACAGGAGAGCACGAGAGGGAAGAGGGCAGAGGGAGAAGCAGACTCCCCGCCGAGCAGGGAGCCGGATGCGGGACTCGATCCTGAGACTCCAGGATCATGACTTGAGCCGAAGGCAGTCGCTTAACCAACTGAGCCACCCAGGCGCCCTCGTCATTCTTTTCGATCTCGTCTCTGCCATCAAGTTCTGTCCATTCTTTCTCCACATTCTTTTGATTCCATCCTCTTAATTCCCACTACCACCATCTTTTTTTTTTTTTTTTTTTAAGATTTTATTTATTTATTTGACAGCGAGAGAGGGAATACAAGCAGGGGGAGTGGGAGAGGGAGAAGCAGGATTCCTGCTGAGCAGGGAGCCCGATGCGGGCTCGATGCGGGGCTCGATGCGGAGCTCGATCCCAGGACGCTGGGATCATGACCTGAGCCGAAGGCAGACGCTTAAGGACTGAGCCACCCAGGCGCCCCCCACGCGCCCCCCACTACCACTATCTTAATTCAGTTCCCGAAATAGGATTCTTAACTGGTCTGCCTTCTTCTAATCCTACCCCCTCTTTCCAACCCATCTTCCACAATTGTAATGAAGCAAGTCTGATCATGTCACTCTCTGACTTAAAAAATCTCCCAATTTTAATGAGGAGAAAGAAAGCCTGACCTCTTCAGCTTCCAAGACCCTTGCTGATCTGGCCTTACCCCTCATCTTAGCTGCATCTTGTTACTTTCTGCCTCCACACATCTATCCTATAACACCATTATGTTTCTCCCTGTTCTTCAACTCACCATGCTTTTTTTTTTTTTTTTAAGATTTTATTTATTTATTTGACAGAGAGAGACACAGAGAGAGAGGGAACACAAGCAGGGGGAGTGGGAGAGGGAGAAGCAGGCTTCCCGCCAAGCAGGGAGCCCGATGCGGGGCTCGATTCCAGGACCCTGTGATCATGACCTGAGCCAAAGGCAGACGCTTAACGACTGAGCCACCCAGTCGCCCCTCACCATGCTTTTTCACACTTGATCCACTATAAAATCTGAGCAAGAGTGTTGTACTAGTAAGATCACAAGCTTGGTTGCTGGAGGAGGGCAGATGGGGAAATTGAATCCAAGTGACTTGGACCAGCCATGGAGAAAAGAACTGGATGGCAGTGACTTTATTTATTTTTTAAAAAGATTTTGTTTCTTTTAAGTAATCTCTACACCCAGCGTGGGGCTGGAACTTAACAACCCTCAGATCAGGAGTCACATGCTCTACTGACTGAGCCAGCCAGGTGCCCAGCAATGACTCTTTGATAAGAGATATGATGCCCCCATTTCACTCGATGCTTATTAGACGGTATTTCTTACATACATCATGATTCAAGGAACTATCAGGGAGACAAATATATCTAACAGAATGAACTTCAAGGAATTTATGATCTGATGAGAAAAATAGGACATAAACAGTAACTTATGTGACCGATTTTCTTATAAAACATCAGATCTATTACTTTATAGTCATAAATATGTACATTCAAAGATAGCAGGTTATTCAGAATAAGTATGAAATGAGTAATCAAGACAAGGGCAAGTGCTACAGGCATTTAGAGGAAGAAGAGATTGTTTTGGGATAGGCTGTTCAAATCAGGTTTTACAACAGAGATAGGACCAGAAGCATGAGTAGCATCTAAGTAGCAGGAGGGATGATAGCCTTCTCATTGTGGAGAATAACACAAAGTGAGGCAGAGAAGATCTGTTCAGGGCAAAACGGTCTGGGTAGGGGAAAATGTTGGTGACAGGAACAGGTCAGGGTGTGATTGTGGGGGACTTTAAATCCAAAGTTGATGTCATAGGCATACCTTACCTAGCAGGGAATGGGGAGCTGAAGTTATTCTTAAGCAAAGAAATGACTTAATAAAAGCAGTCCTTTAAGGGGATTCACCAGGCAATAGTGTGCAGGGCAGATTACAAAAGCAAGGGGGCATAGGCTGGAAGAACAAATAGAAACACAGTCATTTAGGTCTAAGATGCCATATTTTCTCAATTCTAAGATACTGTTGAAGTGACAGAGTTCATAATAAAAAACTCTACATTAAATGCCTACATTGATTATAAGATAAATCTTGACTTTAGGTGTGAAAATCATAAAAATAAAGGCATTTCAGAATTAAGAAAATAACAGGATGAACTAAGGTAGTGATGATAGGAATGGTAGGAATGGGAAGGAAGAGTAGCTGTAAACAGCCCCCCCAAAACAAAACAAAACAAAACAAAAAACCCAAAACTATTTTGAAGAAGTTGAGACATTGGATGTTAAAAGTCAGAGAGAAGATTAAAATATGACTCAGTGATTTTGAGTCTGCATGAAAGTGGCAAATTGGTACCATTAACAGACATGGGGAAGTCAAGAGGAAAAAAACTGAACTAAATTTTATATATTGAGTTTGAGGTGAGGAAATATCTAGCAGGCAATTGAGATATGGGCCTAGAACTAGGAAGAGAGATCAGGCTAGCGTATGCATCCAAGGAATTATCTACACAGAAGTCAAAATGGAAGACTTGAGAGTGAATGAAATTCTGAAGAACGGAATATGTAGAGGACCAGGGGCAGATATGTAATCCTTAGGAAATACCCACATTTAGAGACAGGAAGCAGGGTAGGGAAGAAAAGCAGAAATGATGTGACGGGTTGGATTAGATGCATTCCAGGGTAGGGGCATGAAAGTCATGAGAAGAGAAAGGTTGAGGCTTATGTTCATGCTTAGGATTTATAGACGTTAATTATGTGTATTTGGGTGTCTTTTTTTTTTTTTTTTGGAAGGGTGGGGTAGGGCCCAGTGCAGAGCCCAATCTCACGACACTGAGATCATGACCTGAGCCAAAATCAAGAGCTGGATGCTTAACTGACTGAGCCATCCAGGCACCCCATGTATTTGGATGTGTCTTAAACATTCACAGAGGTTAAGTCCACTAAAGTGCTCTAAAGGAATGTCCATGTGGGACTCCACCTTCATCCTTAGCTTCATGCTGACTACCAGATGTGGGCTATTCCTCAGCTCCAGGGGTTTTGGATCAGTACTTTGGCTGGTTCCTCAGCCTCTGTTGAAAAATCATGAAATTTTCCCAAAGGCTTGTTGCTGGTTTTGAGTGCTATTGATCTTAGCTAGGTCCTTTCAAGTCCAAAAGAACATTCTTCTCACATAACTCTTTCATGAGCAGTTATTTAAAACATAATTTTGTTGACCTAACTTTTTATAACAGAGTCAAAGTTAAACTGGTTTTAAGTACTTTTCCAGTTCTTCTGGAATAGCTGTGCAAATTAAACTTTCTGAACTCCAACTAGTCAGGGATGGCTGAGCTCTCTCTGGCTTACCTCATTTCCCTAGCAGACAGAGAAGAAATACAATTATTTACCGGTTTGAAATATGATACTTTCATAGCTCATAAAGAAAAATACACTTAAAAATCCCACTAAAGGGGCGCCTGGGTGGCTCAGTTGGTTAAGCGACTGCCTTCGGCTCAGGTCATGATCCTGGAGTCCCGGGATCGAGTCCCGCATCGGGCTCCCTGCTCGTCAGGGAGTCTGCTTCTCCCTCTGACCCTCCTCCCTCTCATGCTCTCTGTCTCTCCTCATTTTCTCTCTCTCAAATAAATAAATAAAATCTTTAAAAAAAAAAATCCCACTAAAGGGCAACCTTTCACAAAAACAAAAACATAGTCATTGTATTTATTTGTACTTTTCTTCTGTAATTGGGAGAGCTGGCCTAGGGATGGCTCTCACCAGCAGAGGTGCTTTAAAAAACTGATTGGCTGACATAATAAACGGATCAGTAATTGAGGCTAGGAAGAGTGATTAAATGGTCCCGAAATATGAATTTCAAAAGGCTTCTTTTCTTGTTATAAATATCTTAATCACTACCTTTGTAAGCATATCTGTCAGTCTCATGCTCTTGCAAACCTGAAGTTGACACATAAAGTTTAGGATGTTACTTAACTATTTTCAATGTAACCTTTATCCTTACATGCTCTTCCTAAAGGGGAAAGAATTGCTTTCCCATCTATGTCATCATCAGTGCAACAAGAGCAGTTCTGTCTGTTCTGGGGAGGAGCCTATATGACTTGGTTGGGCTCTCAACAATCTGACTTACGCAGTGATATCTGGTTTGTAAGATGTGTTTTATCTTCTTTACACACTCAAGAGGTTCTGGCAATTAAAAGTGTTGTGCCTGAGATATAGAGTGGGGTGAAGGGAACAGTTAACAAAAGGATATTTATTAAACAGAAAAGTCCAGCTTAAGATGGTGATTAGTTGCTCAATTTTTTCCATGTTTTGATTTCTTCATGAAACTGGCGAAGGGCAGGAATGGCAGGTACATGGCACCATCCCTGCCTTCGTCCCACCCTCCCCGAAAAAACACACAGCTGATATACCACAAGATTTTTTTCCTTTGAACTCAGCCTCAGAGTTGTTTTCCACACAGTTCTCTAGGAAGCCACTCCCAATTGGTTGGAGTTGGGAGTTGAAATAATGGGGTTGGGGATTCTTCCTGGTTTACAGTTTTGGTGTTAGTATGATCTGATTGCAAGGAACAGGGCACCTTAAGAAACACAGGATTTTTAAAGGATTCACATGGGTTAAAGTTGTTTAGGATCCAAGTCAAGTCAGGGACTGGATTCTCTCCCTACAGCCCACCTGTTCTACCTTCTATAGCATATCTGTTGTGTCTGTGTTTTTGTTCCTCATTTTCCACTTCACTCCCAACTGGCCAGTCCTCCCTGTATTCCACAGCCTAAATGCTTCAGAGAAGTAGTTTAACATGCTTAATCAATACCATTGTGTCTGTTACTAAGCACAGCTTTGGTGCTAGATCTTTCCATGGGTCATGGATAGGCAGCCCTTGCATAGACAGCCCATAGACACTGGCAATGTTTTCTTTCTTTCTTTTAGTGGTAGTTATCCAAGTATGTTCACTTCATGAAAATTCAGAATTCAACACATACTTATTATGTGCAGCTGTCTTTGTTACACTTTAATGAAAGTTTATTTTTTAAAAAAGGGCCAAACTGATCTCATTTTCTTTTTTGAAGGCTTTATAAAATTAGTACATCAGGAGACTGTCATAGATATTGTATACCTTGAGTTTATTTTATTTATTTTAATTTTTAAAAATATTTTATTTATTTATTTATGAGAGAGAGAGAGGGATAAGCAGACTTCACGGAGCATGGAGCCCCAAAAAGACCCTACACAGAGCCTGCGACGTGTGTGGGGGGGTGGCTCATGTGGCTCAATCCCGTGACTCTGAGATCACCACGCCAGAGGAAATCAAGAGTCACTCAACTGACTGAGCCACCCAGTCTCCCCTGTATATCTTGATTTTAAAGGAGATATCTTTAAAAGTCTCTTAAAGACGTTTATATAAGCAATTCAGAGGGATGTGGCCTCGGTAACAGAAGAGTTATATGAGTTCTTAACTAGGGGAGCAGCATACCCAAAAATTGATGAGCAACCTGAAGATAGGTTTCTATCATAAGAAAGGCTCTGTTTAGTATAAAGAGGAAATTCAGGGTAGTGGCTAAACATGTGGGATCAAAGGCTGGGTTCTTCTGCTTAACAACTGTGTGGCCTTGGGCAACTTTCTCTTTTGTGCTTCAGTCTTCCTATCTATAAATGGGAGTGATAAAATCTATATCTTAAGGTTGTTAGGAGTACTGAGGGTATATAAATAAAGTGTTTAGAATACTAGAGTACTAATACATGGGTAGACTTTATAGAGAGGCAGAGTACTTTATAATTAAACCACCAAATAAAAGAGCAAGATAAGTTCCTATTAGAAGAAATGTTCCTAAAGTGGTCAGATGAACATCTGTCAGGGATGCTTTAGAGAGGTCTCTGCCTTTGATGAAAAGGTTGGGTTAGATGATCTTTTAAGATTTAGGATTCTCTGATATCCCAATTATGCCACAAATGTTTGAAGTTGTAATTCTGCTTATGGAGTAATCTATAGAAAATTTGATTTTATTACATTATAAAGCCATAAGTACTTTTTTGCAACTTCTAGAGCTCTCAGATTAAAGCCAAAGGAAACCAAACCAAACATACAAAACATAATGACTTGGGAAGATTTTTGATATGTTAATTCACACTGTTAAATAACAAAGTAACAGAGATCTGGAAATGTAATATTACCTATAGAAATGTGATCCGAAAAAGCCAAAAGAAAATGACTCCTAGAGCTCCTTGTTGCAACGTCATCTCAAGAGAACATAGAGAAAAATTCTAAAAAAGAAGGTCATTGCATTAATTTCATTTTCATTTCAAGGTTAAATGATTCCATGAACACAGAACTACTCGAACTATATACAGAAATACGAAGTTTTCAATATTGGTCAAATATAAAGTCTACAAGTGGCTTAATAAAGTGCACAAATTCACAAAATTCTATTATCTTTATTAAAAGTATTTGTATTTCTTTTTTTTTTTTTTAAAGATTTTATTAATTTATTTGACAGAGAGAGACACAGCGAGAGAGGGAACACAAGCAGGGGGAGTGGGAGAGGGAGAAGCAGGCTTCCCGCAGAGCAGAGAGCCCGATGCGGGGCTCGATCCCAGGACCCTGGGATCATGACCTGAGCCGAAGGCAGACGCTTAACGACTGAGCCACCCAGGTGCCCCAAAAGTATTTGTATTTCTAGTTACATTTTTTTCCTAGTTATAATCTTAAGCATTAAGTATTTAAAAAATATATAGTACTTGTACATAAAAAAAGTACAGACATCTTAAGTATACAATTTGAATTCTAATAAACTAACCATACCCATGTAATAAGCACCTAGATTTTTAAAAAACTGAACATTAACACTGTTTTTAAAATTAATTTTTCTTAACTTTTAAGAGAAAAAAATTGGTGTTCTTTTCTGGATATTTGGTGGTATGGCATGTAACTTTATTGTTTTTTTAAAGATTTTATTTTAAAGTTAAGTAATCTCTACACCCAGTGTGGGGCTCCAGCTCACAACCCCGAGATCAAGAGTCACAAGCTCCATCAACTGAGCCAGCCAGGCACCCCTAGCATGTAACTTTAAAAGCAATATAACCATCTTGAACATTTCCTGGGAGTTTTGATACCACTTGTAGTAGGCAAAATAGCTCCCCAGAGAGAGCCATGTCTTAATCCCTAGAACTTGTGAATGTTTACTTATATAGCAAAAGAGACTTTGTAGATGTGATTAAACTAAGGATTTTGAGATGGGAAGTTTATCCTGGACTAAGTGGACCCAATGTAATCACAAGGGTCTTTTTAAGTGAAAGAGGAGAAGAGTCACAAGAGATGTGACAAGGACAGCAGAGGTCAGAGGAGCCACAAGCAAAGGAATGAGGGTAGCCTGTAGCCAAGGGAAGGCAGACCCAATGATACCTTAAAAAAAAAAAACCAAACTGACATATATTTGACATAAAACATTGTATGTTAGTTTCAAGTGTACAACATTATTATTATTATTTTTTAAAGATTTTATTTATTTATTTGACAGAGAGAGACACAGTGAGAGAGGGAACACAAGCAGGGAGAGTGGGTGAGGGAGAAGCAGACTTCCTGCCAAGCAGGGAGCCCGATGTGGGGCTCGATCCCAGGACCCTGGGATCATGACCTGAGCCGAAGGCAGACGCTTAACGACTGAGCCACCCAGGCACCCCAACTGTACAACATTATTTGATATATGTATATATTGTGAAGTGATCACCATTATGTTTAGCTAACATCCATCACCACACAGTTACAATTTTCTTTTCTTATGATGATACTGACATTGTTACTTTGATTTCAGCGGGGTGAAACCCATTTCAGACTCCTGGCCTCCAGAACTGTAAGATAATACATTTGTTTTTAGCCACTAGGTTTGAGGTAATTTGTTATAGCAGCCATAGAAAACTAATACAGTCTCTTGTGAATCTGTGTCCAGGTTCATATATCTTATTGTTCACTTAATAGCTTTATATAGCTACTTCATAGGCATCTCAAACATATCCCAAATTAAAACTTTATTTTTAACTCCCCAAACCTGGTCACTCCCTCAGCTTTTCTCTCATCTTGGTAAATGGCACCAGTCGCCCAATTACTAATGCCAGACACCTGGACGTCATCCTTGTTTCCTTCCTTTTCTGTCAGTCCCTCATACCTAATCCGTAATTTTCAAATCTGTGTCCAAACTCAATCTCCTATCATCCATTTGAGTTCCACTGCCACCATTTTTTTTTACAATTAATTTTATTCTCTTTAATATGGAATATGTGCATGTACTACAAAATACAAACGATATTATAAATCGGTATTCAGTGGAAAAGTCCATCTCCTTCCAGCCCTGTCAATCAGTGGGACCAGTTTTTTATGTATGCTTGCAGACTTTTTTTTTTCATTGCCACCATTCTTTCAGTGCCAATCCATTCTCCACATACTAGCCCAAGTAATATTTTAAAAAATCTGTTAGCACTTCCTTACACAAATCCTCTTAAAGTCTGTCCTTTTGTGGCTAATAATGACCTTTTAGTAGCTCCAAGCTAGTTGCAGGGGAACTGCTTGTTCATAAGCACTCTGCAAATTACAGCTTCATCATTAATTAAAATACATGAAACGCAAAAGTTTTATTGGATTTGAAATGCAAAAGTTTTATTGGATTTGAAACGCTGGATGAGTTGTTAAATAGTTTCACCTGTGGTAAATTATTTAATGGTTGTAAAAAATGTTTTAATGTTTTGTAACACCAGCTCATTCGAAGTTTGTCACTGGTGACTCGGTGATTTGAAAAGATCATTGAAAAGTCTTTATCAGGCGCCGTGGGAGCCCTCTTCCGCCACCTTTTCTGCGGCTGCCAAGTTCCCCTTTGGACATCCTCGGGCCCGGACTGGTGGGAGGTTCCCTAAAGGGGAGACCTAGGTGGAGCGCCTTATGATCAGCTGCTATCTGCCTTGTTTGGATCATTATCAACACTCCATCAGTCTTCCAGCAGACATGGTCCTGGAGTGGCGAGGCTTTATCTCAAGAGATGGCTCTGGGGCGGACCGGCTGCGCGACAGTATTGTTTTGGTGAGGGCCTACGAAATGCCTGAGGGAACAGAAGGCGTAATTCTCCCTTGGGTGCAAGGCCAAAACAACTACCACGTGCGAGGACCCGGGTTCCCCAGCGTGCGTGCGGCAGCGGAGGAAAACGCGTCGGGGCGGTGAGCACACACTTGCCGGCCCGCCACGACAACGGAAGACACTCCGCCCTCCTCACCCGGCCCCTTCCAGAAACCGTTCGGCAAGAGGGTGGGGCCCGGGCGGGCGCAGCCAATCACAGGGTCGCTCTCAGGTTACGTAAGGGCGCGTTCGCCGATTCGGTGCTGGGGGTAGGCGTGCTGGGGCGTGCGGGGCTGGGGTCGAGACAAGAGTCCTCTACGCGCGTGGCCGACTTGCGGAAGCTGCGGGGGCGGACTTGCGCGGGCCCGCCTTCTGGTGCTGCGTTCAGCTCTCGCTCGCGAGGCGCGGCGGCGGCGTGGGAGGGAGCTGCGCGCCAGTGTCTGGTGAGAGCCCCGCGTCGGCCGGGACTCGGGACGGGCGGGGGAGAGCATCCTCCGGGCCCCCACGGCCTCCTTCTTTGACCCCTGCCTCGTGGCCTCCGCGGTCTGGCGGAGGCCTCGGACCTCCGCGTGTCCCCAGGCCCGCACAAGACCCGGGCCTCGCCTTGTCTTCCGCAGGCCTACGTGCCAGGGCCCCTCTGTATTCCCGTCACGGGCTCCGTCTTGTGGCCCATGGAGCAGACAGGTTCATTGCGGGCCCAGGGCGAGTAGCCGGCGGCCCGGAATGACTCCAACCCAGGGGCAGTGCTGTCCGGTAAGGAAGCAGGCTGTTCCTGGGAGATAGTGAGGGTTCTGTTACGGAGGTGCGCAAAGGAAGGCGGCGAGCTCCTTGACAGACAAGTTGCCCTGGGGTGTAAAGGGTTGAACTGAAAGATGATACTGAAGATCTGCGCCCAAGCCTGACTACGTTCTGAGTCTGGGCTTCCTTAGAAGTTTGATAGGCGTTTATCTTTTCGCCCAAATCTGAGCACACCCGTTAAATTGTTAGAGCACGATAAAGTATTGTCTTCTCTGAAAGAGAGGAGGGGTGCAGTTTAGCATCTGTAGAGGCTCTGGAAGAAGCCAAAGGAAATTACAGCTCAGGAATAGGTTTGTGAATTTCAGGCCGTTTTTATATAGCCCCTTCTTAATCCTGAGTCTCATCCCCGCTGCGCGGAGGGAAGAGTGATCGGTCATGTTCTTTTCATTGCTATGGGGCCTGGCAGGAGCTGGCACAAAGGTCCGTGGATGTTAATGATCGGATATTAGGCAAACACTGGATGTGGCAGTATCCTGCGTTCTGGGTTTGATTTTTGGTTCTGGCAATTATTAAATGTGATTTGGGGCAAGTAAATTATTTTGGCTGTACCTCAGTGTCCCCCTCTGTAAAATGGGGCTAGTGAGAGGGCTGTCAGGATGAGATGGTTAATGCTTATGAAGCTCTTAACACAGTGCGTAGCACCTCAGAAATACCTCTCAAATGTTTGCTGTTAGGGTTTCCCTGCTCAGTGATTGCTTGAGCCAAATGTTTGTGAGTCTTTTTCCACAGTGGAGTGGAATATTATTCTGGAAAGTGTTGAATACCTTTTGTCAGAATTCAAAATGGTCAGTCTTGAGAGAATGCAGAAAGTGGTCTTTAAGAATTGGGTTTCTCAGAGATTGCCAGTGAATTCAAGATGAAAGCATACTTCTCTGGCATTTATCTGTATTTTAGTTACAATTTTGGAATTGATAGGTGAAATGGGGGCAAATATCCAATTCCTCCTGACTTTCTGAGCTTTAGGCTTGAGGGGACTATGGACAACATACCTACTTCATAATACCTGTTTAAAAGAGTTCTTGTTTTTAAGAATGAAAATTTCAAATGTGCTTAAAAGGACAGAAGACAGTATGACACCTTGTACCAGTCACCAAGATTTAACATATTAATAGGTTACCATGTTTGTTTCACATTTCTGCTTATGGTATGATTTTTTATTTTTTTATTTATTTATTTTTCTAAAGATTTTATTTATTTATTTGACAGAGAGAGAGAGAGCGAGAGCAGGAACACAAGCAGGGGGAGTGGGAGAGGGAGAAGCAGGCTTCCCGCCGAGCAGGGAGCCCGATGTGGGACTCGATCCCAGGACCCTGGGATCATGACCTGAGCCGAAGGCAGACGCTTAACGACTGAGCCACCCAGGCGCCCCTATGGTATGATTTTTTTAAAAAATAAATGTTAGCTAAAGCCTGAAAAGCCCCATTTTTCTTTTCCTTCCCTCCCTCTCCAGAGGTAACTGCTTTCCTGAGTTGGCGTGGAACTTTAGATCAATAAACAACATACAGTAATGTTTTATAAATTTAAAAAAACTTACAAAAAATGGTACCCTATTGTAACTAACTTTTTAGAATTTGCTGTTTTCCTCTAATGTTCTGTTTCTGAGATTTATTAATATAGACAAATACAGACATAGTCCATACATTTTAATTGCTGTCTGGTATTCCATCATGTAAAGAATCGAGTTTTATATTGTTTGCTTTACATTGTACTTTATGCAACTTAAATTTGTCCTATTACAGTTTAAGTCCATTTTGCCACTCATTATTTTGCCATTTATTCATTCTATACTGGTCATGGGGACTCTGATCATAGTTCTCAGTATAAAAATGTATCTTTGGGTATGACCTCTTATCCAGAGCAAATAGTAATGTATACTGGGCTGAGAAAAAAATTTACTAATTTTGTTTCCGGGGATTCTATTTGGAAAAGTGAATTAGTTAAGATCTTTTATGTGGCCTGGTGTCAGGTACTAGGTTTAAGGTTTCTAAAAATTAGAGACAGGGTCTTTCTCAGTTCTGTGTCTCAGCTTTCTTTATAGTGCTCTGCACAGAGTAGATACTAAATGTTCGTGACATTGATTATTTTTACTTCTGGGTCTCTCATAACCCTTCATATGTTTAAAGAGATGGCCAGCAATTTTCAAAACTTTGCACTTTTAGTTTTGATATTTCCAGTGACTTTAGACTTTGCCATTTTCCCATTCAATTCAGAAACATAATTAAAAGCATTTTGAAAAGCAAGGTATGCAACATCAGTTTGTAGAATGTTATCAGTTGTATAATATATGCTGTATGTATTTATAAGCAAATACATCTGTATTTACATATGCATGGTTTACCTATAAAAGTATAGATGAGAAACTAGTAACTCATAGCTTCCAGGGAGAAGTATGTGGCTGGGGAACACAGATGAGAAGACTGTTTGCTATATAGCCTCTTATGATTTCTCAGTTTTAAACCATGCGAAAGTACTCCCTAAGAAAAAGTTAAAATTATTTTAAAAAACCCCAAACTTCTCTCCTTAAAGAGGCATTTTACCATATTTTAAAGACTTAAGTTCTTTCCTGAAAAAAACTTTGGTCTTAGTAACATTTTTGCCTTTTCATAGTTGGTTTATTTGGCTAGCTTACTCTGTTTTGGTAGAATAACCTTTGAGTTACTTGGTAAATACTAAACATTTTAGTATTGCGAGGCAGAGTTTATGTTCTTTTAAAATAAAAACAAATTGACCAACCGTGAATGATTTGCCTCACCCAGCAAGTTGAATATCACCAACAATTTATTCAGCTCAAATTTAATGATCAGTGAAGGAAGGATTATTTATAAGAACATTTAAGACAACCATTTTTGGAAAAATATTTTTGTCTTTAATGATTAGGGAGTGCTTAGATCTAATGAATACAACTCTCTTGACAGAATGCCTATATCATTATATCATAAATGCTTTCTGTTGGGTGGAATTAGCTTTTACTGGAGATTGTTGAGTTCAGAATGGGCCTAATGATGGGGCAGTTTGTGTACTCACAGAAGTTTGAGCCTAATAGAGATGAGATGGCAGCCGATGAGATTTCCAGTGGGTTTTAGAGTTTACACTGATCTAACGGGCAGCTCCCCTTCTCCTGGCATCCTTACTCAAGCTTCTTTGTATTCCTGATTGCAAACTCTAAATATTGACACACTTCCTGAAGCAAAAGCATTGAATCTGTGAGGTGGAATTTTACATTGATATAGAGAAGTTTAAATGCTCCATAAAACATCTCTTATCCCTTGCCCCTGATTTTTACTTTGAATGGAGGGTATAGATGGCAGGAGGGAGGGCGGGCGTGGGCAGAGAAGTTGAGCAAAAGTATATATGTGTTTGGTAGGGCCATAGTGCTCAGAGGAAGGCAGCAGCTAAAAGGGGTGAGGTGAAGAGGAACTGAAGTTTAGGTAGAGGTTTTAACAAAGCGGCAACACTTAGACTGAGTTTTGAAGATGAGGAGCCCAGGCCAGAGGGAAAGGAAGTTTTACCTAGAGGTGCATACGTCTAGAGAGGCACAGAGATTTGGAGACTCACTGGTTGAACGCAGGTACTTGGTATGGCTTTGGCACAGAGTAAGGGTAATTGTAGGTCAAGGAGAAGTGGTTGGAAAGATGGGATAGGTCCAGATCAGATTTGGACTTTATTCATAGGTTGTGTATTCTGTTGAGCATGATAATCAAATTTGTGAACTTTGGAAAGATCACTCTGAAAGTCTGTGGGAGGCAGGGCAAGACTAGAGATAGGCAAACTACTTTGGCAGTTGTTAACAATGGTTCAGACCTAAAATGAGAGGTTAGACTAGGGGGTGTCCAGGTAGGGATAAAGAGGAGGAGCTAGATTTGAAAGATATTCAGGAGGTGGAGGGGCGCCTGGGTGGCTCAGTCAGTTAAGCGTCTGACTCCATCTCAGCTCTGGTCTTGATCTCAGGGTTGTGAGTTCAAGCCCTGCATTGGGCTCCACGCTGGGCATGGAACCTACTTAAAAAAAAAATTCAGGAGGTGGAATTGACAGGGTTTAGGAGGTACAGAGTAAGGGACGGAGAAGACAAGGATGTTAAGGGTCAAGGCATTTGGATGAATGGAAGTTCATAACTGAGTTAGAGAACAAGGAAGGAGGAACAGAAATGAGGAAAAAAATAAGTTCGGTTTGGGCCATTGACTTTAAGGTGTGTATGAGTCAGGAGATACCTGGTAGGCATTTGGAATTGTCCGAAGTTTGTAGGCAATGGCTATAGGGACTAATGAGGCCTTGAAGGTAGGGTTTTTTATTTTTTCTCTTCCTCAACACTAATCACGGTGCTTTGTATATAGTGGGTATTTAGTGTGAGGGTGAATAGATCTTATCCCTTATAAGATGTGATCTTGAATCTTGGGGAAGTAATTTCCTCTCTCAAGACCTGTGTTTCCCTTTCTGTAAGAGAGGGAGTTGAACTAGATCAGTTGTTTTCAGTAGTCTGGTATGTTGGGATCAGTAGTGAGGTATGGTGAGTAATTTCTAACTAATAAAGAGCTGATGTTTGCTTGCCTTTTAAATGGGAGCTGATCTATGTCACTGTTTCTTAATTGCATTCCAGTGTGTTTTCTTAAGTGTGAGAGAAAGGGGTGGAATTAGTTGGCAGGAATTTCCTAGCTCTGGATATACCAGTGGGTGTGTCACATAGCAGCAGGGGTGGAAAAAAAGGTTAAGAAGCACTGTATTAAATGGTGGTTAAAAGGCTTAGAACTAGGGGCGCCTACGTGGCTCAGTTGTTAAGCATCTGCCTTCGGCCTAGGTCATGATCCCAGGGTCCTCGGATCGCATTGCGCTCCCTGCTCTGCAGGGAGCCTGCTTCCCCCTCTCCCACTCCTCCTGCTTGTATTCCCTCTCTCGCAGTGTCTCTCTCTGTCAAATAAATAAAATCTTAAAAAAAAAAAAAGGCTTTAGAAAATTCTGTGTTTATGTCTACGATGTATCATTCTGTTGATAAATAATTTTTATTTTTGCAACTTTAGGAACTCTATTTTAATAACCTCTCAAAACAAAAGAAACAAGTCATGGAGAAGAATGGGAATAACAGAAAGCTTCGGGTTTGCGTTGCTACTTGCAACCGTGCTGATTATTCTAAACTTGCCCCGATCATGTTTGGCATTAAAATGGAACCTGAGTTCTTTGAACTTGATGTGGTGGTACTTGGCTCTCACCTGATAGATGACTACGGGTAAGATGAAAGCATTTTCTTACGATATTCTTCATTGCAACATGGTGTACTAGAGAGAGCTTGGATCTTGTGGCCATGTGGACCTATCTTCAAATCCCGGTTCTCCCTCTTAGTTTTTATATGGCCTTGGAGAAGTTGCATCTTCAGGTTCCTCAGTTATAAAATGGAGTGAAAACCTATGGTGTAGGTTACTGTGAAGAATGGAGGCAGTGATAGAAAGTGGCCATCGCAGTGTAGCTGCTTAATAGGTGCTTGATAAATGATAGCTATAAATATTTTTATTATTACTTGTTACATTCAGGAGAAATGCCACTTATAAATATATGTTGTGTGACTCTAATAATGTAACTTCCTGTAATATGTTTTGTGAGTTCTAATGGTACTACTTTCTTAAAACTCGTGTATAGATTGACAGCATACAAAGTAGTAGATATGAAACAAGATTTTAAAAATCTAATTTACAAGATAAATTTGTTATATTGCCATTGGTATTTATTTTGGTGTTTGTCATTAGGTTTGTTATTGGTCACAGTCTAAATTTGAAAAATGAAAGTTGGGAAATCTTTGAGGGAACAGAATGTTTAAACCAAAAATGAACATTCATTTTGTTCTGGGTAATAAAGTGGCATTTAGTGCACTCTTGTGGCATAAAAACATAATGCAGCTTCCAAAGATGGTCAGTAATACCATATTATATATGAAAGAAGCTTGTGTTAAAGTAAAATTGCCTTTTCAGACTATTCTGTAAAAGCAAGGCAATAACAACAACAAAAGCAAACAAAAACCTGCCTCTAAAAACCAGTTTTCTCTAAGAAAATACTTAAAGGGTAGAGGAGAAACTGATGCATAGCTCAAAAATCCATAGGTTTTAAAAATATGAAATGAATTCTGGCTATCTAAGAAAATCCACTGGGTTTTCTTACATAGGACAAAGTAGAAGGAAAATTTTAGCTAGAGCCTGAAATGAAATGTAAGTGTGTTCTTTTACTTCTTTGAGAAAAGTTTGATGGGGAGATTAGTAGGACAGAGGCTCTCAAGGAAATTGTGTTGCGTTTTCCTGTCTGCCATAGTAAGTAAGAGTGGAAAGGCAGTATTTGTCTCGTGAGACTGTTAAATAGGACTCTTGACTGGTACTTAACGGAAAAGTCATGTAAAGTACATTCTAACATAAGTTGGTTGCTACTGGGAGAGGAACTGGATGACTGGGAGACAAAAGTGAGAGGGTAGCCTTTTCACTAGAGAACCTTTTGTATCTTAAATTTTAAATCATGTGCATGTATTATCTGTATTTCAAACACATTAAAACAAAAAAATAAGCTACCCTCTATTTCAACTACTTGTATACTTAAAAAAAAAAACCCAGCATTTTTATACTCTTTAAGAACTGGGTGAAAAAGGAAATCAAATAAGTAACAACAGACTAGTTAGAAATTCATTTGTTCATTTATTTCATGTGAGTACGTGATACAAAATATTAAAACATTTTAGAGTAATTTTAGGTCTACAGCAAATTTGAGCAGAAGGTACCGGCGTTACCCTGTATACCTCTCTGCCTCCACACATGCCTAGTATCCCCCATTATCAGTGTTAGCCCTCCACCTCCAGGAGTACATTTCTTTACATTACATTTTGAGAGAGAGAGCATGCGCGTGCACGCAAATGTGGGGAGGGAGGCAGAGGGAATCCTAAGCAGGCTCCACACGCAACGTGGAGCCCAATGTGGAGCTTGATCTCATGACCCCAAGATTATACCTGAGCTGAAATCAAGAGTCCAATGCTTAACCGACTGAGCCACCCAGGCACCCACCCAGGTGGTGTAAATTCTGTATGTTTGGACAAATGTATAATGACTCGTATCTACCATTATAGTGTCAGAATTGTTTCACTGCCCTAAAAATGTGTTCTATAACTATCTCCATAGATTTTACCATCTCTGTAGATTTGCCTTTTCCAGAATGTCATGTAGTTGGAATCATATAGTATGTAGCCACTTCAGATTGGTTTCTTTCACTTAGTAATATGCATTTAAGTCTCCATGTTTCCATGTATTTCCATGGCTTGATAGTCCTTTTATTTTATTTTATTTTTTAAATTATTTATTTGAGAGAGAGTGGGAGAGAGAGAGAACAAGAGCAAGGGGAAGGAGCAGAGGGAGAGGCAGACTCTCTGCTGAGCAGGGGGTCCGATGCGGGACTCAATCCCAGGACCCTGGGATCATGACCCGAGCTGAAGGTAGATGATTAACCGACTGCACCCAGGCGCCCTTGATAGTCCTTTTTAGCACTGAATAGTCCATTTTCTGGATTTACCATAGTTTACTTATTCATTCATCTACTTGGGTATCTTAGTTACTTCCAAGTTTAGGCATTTATGAATAAAGCTGCTGCAAATATCCGTTTTTCAGTTTTGTGTGGACATAAGTTTTTTAGCTCCTTTGGGAAATACCAAGGAACCTGATTGCTGGCTTGTGTGGTAAGAATATCTTCAGTTTTATAAGAAACCACTGAGCTGTCTTCCAAAGTGGCTGTATCATTTTGTATTCAGGCCATCAATGAGTGAGTGTACCTGTTGCTCCACTGTGCTTGTCAGCATTTGGTGATATCAGTGTTCTGCTTTTGGCCATTCTGATAGGTGTGTAGCAGTATCTGTTTTAATTTGCATTTTCATGATGACATATGATGTGGAGCATCTTTTCATATGCTTATCTGCCAATTTTACATTATCTTTTGTGAGGTGTCTGTTAAGGTCTTTAAGGTCTTTAGTTCATTTTTAAGTCAGATTGTTTAAAAAAAATTTTTTTTAATAAAATACAAAAAGGGGTGCCTGGGTGGCTCAATTAAGCGTCTGACTCTTAATTTTGGATTAGGTCATGATCTCAGGGTCATGAGATCGAGTCCCATGTCAGGGTCTGTGCTGGGCGTGGAGTCTGCTTGAGATTCTCCCTCTCCCTCTACAGCCCCCCCCCCATCGTGCACAAGCAGGTGTGCACTCACTCTTTAAAAAAAAAAAAAGTTGTTTTACTGTTGAGGTCTAAGCCCATGGACCAAACAAATTCTAAGGGAAATTAGAAAAATCTTTTGAACTGAATAATAAATATTATAGTATATCAAAATTTGTGGGTATAGATGAAGGAATGCTTGGAGGAAAAAATACTTCGGGTGAAAAGGAGTTTAGAGGGGCTCCTGGGTGGCTCAGATGGTTAAGCATCTGCCTTCGGCTCAGGTCATGATCCCAGGGTCCTGGGATTGAGCCCCGCATCGGGCTTCCTGCTCAGCGGCGAGTCTGCTTCTCCCTCTTCCTCTATCTACTGCTCCCCCTGCTTGTAATCTCTCACCCTTTCTGTCAAACAAATAAATAAAATCTTTAAAAAAAAAAAAAAAGGAGTTTAGAGAGGCACCTGGGTGGGTCAGTCGGTTAAGTGTTTGGCATTTGAGGTTGTCCTTGGGCTCAGGCAGCCCCACATCAGGCTTTCTGCTCAATGGAGCCTGCTTCTCCCTCTCTCTCTCTGCCCACTGCTCCCCCTGCTTGTGCTCACACTCTCTCTGTCAAATAAATAAATAAAATCTTAAGAAAGTTTAGTTAGTGGTCTGTTTTCACTTTATTAAGCAAGAACAGGATGAGAAAACCCCTAAGTAAATAGAAGGTAGGAAACGATGAAGAGTGGAAATCAATGACACACAAGTAGATTAAGCAAGAGAATTATACTTAAAAATATTAAGTTGACAAATTCCTAACAGAGCCTAAGAAAAAGGGAACACCGATTACCAATACAAGATGGCAAAGAAGATATCACTACTGATCTGATAGCCATTAAAAGAATAAAAGAATATTAGGCCAACAAAGTTGGCAATCAATTTATATAAACTGGAGAAAATCCTTGAAAAAACACTGCTTACCAAAATAACACAGAAGAAATAGAAAATATCTATAGCCCTGTATCAAAGAAATTGAATTCATTATCAAACACTTCCTATAAAAATTTCCCGTAAAAGCGATGTTGTCATTTATGAGTTCTATCAAACATTTAAGCAAGAAATAACATCAATCTTCTTAAGTTTTTAAGTTTAATTCTTGTACAGTTAAAATACAGGATCATATTAGTTTCACAATATAGTGATTCAACAATTCTTTACTCAGAGCTTGTTATAAGTATACTCTTTACTCCCCATGACCTATTCCCACCCCCCTTAACCATCAGTTTGTTTTTTACAGTTAAGAGTCTGCTTCTTGGGGTGCCTGGGTGGCACAGTTGGTTAAGCTTCTCACTCTTGGATTTGGCTCAGATTGTGATCTCAGGGTCATGAGGTCGAGTCCTACGTCGGGCTCCACACTCAGTGCAGAGTTGAGTTTCTCTCTCCCTCTCCTGCTACCCCTCCCCCAATTCTCTCTCATCTCTCTCTCTAAAATAAATCTTTAAAAAAAAAAGTATGCTTCTTGGTTTGTCTCTTTTTTTCCCTTTGTCTGGAAATAACACCAATCTTACATAGACTCTTAGAAAATAGAGGAGCAGGGAATTTTCCCAGATTGTTATATGAAGTCAGCATAATCTTGGGGTGCCTGGGTGGCTCAGTCGGTTAAGCATCTGCCTTTGGCTCAGGTCATGGTCCCAGGGTCCTGGGATCAAGCCCCACGATGGGCTCTCTGTTCAGCAGGGAGTCTGCTTCTCCCTCTACCCCTCCCCCGACATGTGCTCGCTCTTGCTCTCAAAATCTTAAAAAAAAAGTCAGCATAATCTTGATAATAAAACCTGACAAAGACATTGTAAGAAAAAAAATTCAGACTGGTATCCCTTATGAACATAGACATAAAATAAAAAAAAATTAAATCACATCCAGCAATATAAAAAACAGATAATACATCATAACCAAGTGGGTTGATCTCAGGAAAATCAAGATAGATATAACATTTGAAAATCAGTGTTACTCACATATTAACAGAATATAGGGGAAGCACATATGATCATCTCAACAGATGTCAAAAAAGCATTTGACAAAATTAAATCAGTTATGATTAAAAAAAACCCCAACTCTTAGCAGACTTTGGAATAGAAGGGAAATTCCACAATCTGATAAAGGCCATTGGTGGGAAAACCTATAGCTAACATAAAAGTAAGCTTTCCCCCTGAGGTAGAGAACAAGGTAAGGATTTTTGCTTTCACCACTTCAACTTGTGCTGGACATAACAGTCAGTGTGATAAAGTGAGAAATAGACAAAAAGACATAAAGATTGTCTTTGTTTAGAGACAACATGATAGTTTTATAGGAAAATTCCAGGGAATCTATAAGATGACTACTAGAACATCCACATGATGTAAAATGATGTATGTAAAGAATCTTTCATGATCTGGGAAAATATTGTATGAAATGGATTAAATAGATTATACAATTGTGTTCTCAACCATGTTAAAATGTACATAAAGTGGCTAGGAAAAAATGATTTACACTGGTATTGCTGAGTGGTAGGTTTAGGGACGATAATTTTATATTTTCCAATTAAAAATATAAAAATATAGAGTTACATTATATATGTTCTAAATATATATATATATTTAGGGGAAAAATCCGTATCTTTTAAAATCTATTCATAATAGGAAACCTTGAGGCATTGAGAATTGCTGCTGTTATTGAAGCATGAAACAGACTTGAAATTGTGTTTCATAGCCAAATTTTTTTAATTACAAAAAAATTATGTGAGAGCGAGTGCAGGGGGAGGGGCAGAGAGAGAGGGAGCAGACTCCCTGCTGAGCGCAGAGCCAGACTCCCAGGACTCCTGGATCTTGACCTGAGCCGAAACCAAGAGTTGGCCACTTAAAACTGATTGAGCCACCCAGGCACCCTTCATAGCCAATTTAATGCTGTAAAATCTACATTTACACCCCATTCAGAATTATGGTGCATTAATGGTACAGTACAAATTCAGAAGATAATTTCCATTGCTCAGAAATTTATATTATAGTGACATGTCAGGTATCCTAATTTCCTTTTTTTTTGTATTAAAAAAAGCACTTTGCTTTTATAAGTAAGTTTTTTTAATTAGGTAGCATATTTCTTTTTAAAAAATGTGTAAAAAAGTCAACCACCAAAAACTTTGGTCTCTGTTTTAATAAAAAAAAATTCTTCAGGTGTTTCTCTATCCAGGTATTGACCAGGGCACTAGTGAGACTCTGCAGGTGCTGAATGTGGTACATCTTGATCTGGGCTATGGCCACAGGGGTATTCATGTAAAATAATCAAGCGATTTGTACACTTACGATCTTTGCTTTTCAGTTTTTGTAAGTTATACTTCAGTTTGTCTATTTTAACGAGGAGATTTTAGAAAATATTTCTCCCTTCAGGGTTGATGTTAGATTGCTTTTTTCATGTGTTTTTATGGCCCTCTGTTGAAGAACATTCTCTCATATCTTTATTTCTCTTCTGCTCTAGGAACACATACCGCATGATTGAACAAGATGACTTTGACATTAACACCAGGCTACACACAATTGTTAGAGGGGAAGATGAGGCAGCCATGGTAGAATCAGTGGGCTTGGCCCTAGTGAAGCTACCAGATGTCCTTAATCGCTTGAAGCCTGATATCATGATTGTTCATGGAGACAGGTTTGATGCCCTGGCTCTGGCTACATCTGCTGCCTTGATGAATATCCGAATCCTTCACATTGAAGGTGGGGAAGTCAGTGGGACCATTGATGATTCTATCCGACATGCCATAACAAAACTGGCTCATTATCATGTATGCTGCACCCGAAGTGCAGAGCAACACCTGATATCCATGTGTGAGGACCATGACCGCATCCTTCTGGCAGGCTGCCCTTCCTATGACAAGCTTCTCTCTGCCAAGAACAAAGACTACATGAGCATCATTCGGATGTGGTTAGGTATGTATCAAACTTTATTCAGTCTAATGGTTGTTTTTGTCCTCTTGGGTATGTTTCAGGTTTGTTTTTTTTTTTTTGAAACTATTGTAGGTAGAATATTCCATTAGAATTCGGAAGGCTAAAGTTTTCGTTCATAGATCTCACCCTATGGTATGACTTCACCTCTCTGAGACTCACCTTTTCTGTGGAATAGTCTTAATGGATTGAATTTTTTAAATCTGTGCTATAATTTGGGGCGCCTGGGGTGGCTCTGTCATTAAGCATCTGCCTTCGGCTCGGGTCAGTGATCCCGGAGTCCTGGGATGGAGCCCCGCATTGGGCTCCCTGCTCAGTGGGCTCCCTGCTCAGCTTGTGTTCCTGCTCTCGCTATCTCTCTCTCTCTATCGACTAAATAAATAAAATCTTTAAAAAAAAAAAAAATCTGTGCTATAATTTATAGAATGAATGCTTTTAATCCATTAAATATGCTGTGGGTAAATATTTAGTTACAAGGACAGATCCTGATATAACAACAAGGAGGGAAAAACAAGCTACAAAATTACATGTATAATAGGATGCCATTTTAATTAAAACTGTAACATAATGGAAAGATTAGGAAGTATGTATACCAAATCATTTATAATGTTTATTTCTGGTTAGTAAGAGTTGTGTGTTTTGGTTTTTGTTTTCCTGTATTTTGTTTTTTGGAGAATGAAAAAACTTTTTTTTTAAAAGACTTATTTATTAGAGAGAGGGGGTGGTGGTGGGAGAGGGGCAAAGGGTAGAGGGAGAGAGCAAGAGAATCCCAAGCTGACTCCATGCTGAGCACAGAGCCCGACTTAGGGCTTGATCCCATGACCCTGAGAGCACGACCTGAGCTGAAACCAAGAGTTGGATGCTTAACTGACTGTGCCACCCAGGTGCCCCTGAAAAAACTATTTTTAATTTTAATGTCTTTCATAAGAGATTGTTGGAATACTCAGATAATGTTGAAAGCAGTAAGCTATAAGTACTTATTAACATAAGGGATTGTGGTGATTATAATTAAAGCAAAAGTCATAGTTGTACCGTTAGGATTATCTCTGTAAATAGCCTTAAGTTCTGAAATCTTCACTGATCAATGATCTAGCTTCCTGGAAATTATCTTTTTTGAATAAGAGGCAAAGGAAAGTTTTATAAACAGAATGTCAATTGCTTAATTTATAGTGAGAGTACTATCTAGAGGGCAAATCAAGACCAATCTTAGACATTTGGGACTCTGCTTTTTTAAGAGGTAGATCTATAGTATAATGAAATTAATGAATAGAAAATTGATTTAGTGTGGGGCACCTGGGTGGCTCAGTCGGTTAAGCCCCTGACTCTTGATCTCAGCTCAGGTCTTGATCTCAGGGTCATGAATTCAAGCCCTGTGTTGGGCTCCACACTGGGTGTGGAGCCTACTTAAAAAAAAATTGATTTAGTGATTGTGTATATATATATTGCTAGCAAGTGGGGGGAGGGGCAGAGGGAGAGAATCTTCAAGCAGACTCCCTGCTGGGTGCGGAGCCCACCATGGGGCCCGAACCCCAAACCCATGAGATCATGACCCTGAGACAAAACCAAGAGCTCAACTGACTGAGCCACCCAGGTGCCCTGTGATTGTGTATATTTTTAATTTAGATCACATTAGAACAGGAAAGGAATAGGGCTTTCCTACTAATGAATTAATCCAATCTATGTATTTCTTACCATTGGACAGATATTAGTTATCAAGGAGCCTGTCTAGATAATGCCAATGGAATAAATTCTGTCTTTTCAGCCTCTCCTTTTTGTATGCTTTTTTTTTAGATTTTATTTATTTGAGAGAGAGAAGATGAGCCAGGGGAGGGCCAGAGGGAGAGGGAGAAGCAGGCTCCTGCTGAGCAGAGAGCCCGATGCAGGGCTCGATCCCAGGACCCTGGGATCATGACCTGAGCCGAAGGCAGATGCTTAACCGACTAAGTCACCCTGGCGCCCTTCCTTTTTGCATGTTTCTAAGTATACACTCTTGCATTCTGATTATACTGTTTGCTCTAGATGGATTCTGAAAAACTTAGTATTTCTGAAAAGCTTGTAATGAATAGCAAATAACCCTTATAAAGCAAAATGTGGCAAGACTGTACTTGTGGGGCTTAAGGTTCTACTTGGAACCATTTCAGCAGTTTCTTTATGAAAAGAAGGATGACAAAATAGCAAAAAGTAGATTTTTTTTTTTTAAGCCATTGGAAAAGAAAAGACAATGAGTCTAAGCCACCCACCCCTGCCAGTATGTTTTGTGCAAAATCTGTAACTGCTTCTCCACCTGCAACTTCTGATGGCATCACTCTGCTCATAGGAAGAATAGGATTGGGTAGGCCACTCAGAGCATGCATCTGCGTCATCAGAACATGAATAAATAACAGTCATAGTAAAAATAGTAGCAAAGTTAAAAAGGGGCACCTGGGTAGCCCTGTTAGTTAAACTTCTGACTCTTGATTTCAGCTCCGGTCATGATCTCAGGGTCGTGAGGTTGGGCCCTGCGTCTGGCTCTGTGCTGGGCATGGAGTCTGCTTAAGATTCTCTCTCGCTCTCCCTCTGCCCCTCCCCCTCCCTCTCTAAAAAAAAAAAAAAAAAAAGTTAAAAAGACTTGTTAAATTCCGAATAATGAAAGAAATACCACAGTAAATAGAGAACTTTACAACATGAAACAAAATGATGATACCTTAGGGTTGTGTAGAAGGGCTGAGTGAGACAAAGCAGAGTGACGTCAGAAGTTGCACATTGAGGAGCAAGAGGTTTCGTGTTTGGTCTCTTCCTTCCAGTTCCCACCAATGAGAAAATGCAGTAGCCAAGAGACATAAACCTTAGAAGGTGGGAGGGTGTCTCTAGGAAGGAAATGATCCTACGCACTACAGGGAAATAGCCATTACTGGTTTTTCTTGTTCTCTTATTTATGTTAGCTATGCATTAAAGTAATCTTGAGCTTCATCAATTCATTAATATTGTTGATAATTCATTAGAAACACTGGTTAGAAATGGGGAAGATTTACATTTTTCTAATGCTTTTAAATATTTTGGATTTTAAAGCAACAGATTCTTGTGACTACTGCTTAAAGTTATATATTTTTGTTTGTGGTAGCAAGCGCCTTTGTAAAATGTTAACTTTGCTAGATTCCTGGACTTGTTCCTGTGAGTTCTTACTGTTTGATCCTGTATTCAGATACTCTGCCTGGAATGTGGCAAACTGTTTTGTCCTTAGAATTTTTAAGCACAGACTTTGGGGTCTTGCTTTTTAGAATTTGCTTCTTCCTCTTTAAGATTCTTAACTAATGAAGCAGTGTGGTTTGATTTTCTTTAAACAGGTGATGATGTAAAATCTAAAGATTACATTGTTGCACTACAGCACCCTGTGACCACTGACATTAAGCATTCCATAAAAATGTTTGAATTAACATTGGATGCGCTTATCTCATTTAACAAGCGGACCCTAGTTCTGTTTCCAAACATTGATGCAGGTAATTGAAAATGAAGTTATGCCACGTACTTTTCCGATTTGCTGTTTCTATTATGTCTTCTTTTGACTGCGCCTCCTATCTTGCTTTTATCATTGAAGCCATTGTAGTCTGAAATGCATTCCAGTTGTCAGGGGATCACCAAGTTTGTAGTAGATGGAAGTTTGTGATGTTTTTGCCGAGTTTAGTAGAAACTGAATAGGGAAGAAATACTACAAAAAATTTCTCCAATCTCCACTGTAGTTCCACATTTAGTCTCTTCTCTCCAGTTTTACCAATGAGAAAATGTAGCAGCTAAAAGACATTAACCTTAGAAGGTTGAAGGGTGTCTCTAGAAAAGTAATGATCCTAGTGAGTGCAGTAAAATAGCCACTGTTATTTCTTGTTCTCTTATTTATTTATGTTAGCTATACCTTAGTCTTGAGCATAGGCAGTTGAGATCTGGAGTCCCCAGCCAGTTCATCCTCAAGCCTGACCTGGTTGACCATCTACTGGTGGACGATACTGTAGCCTTTGGTGCTGGTGAGACCTTAAGCAGGTTAATGGGAAGATGAGATATAAATGAGAAATGCAGAGCAGGACCTGACACTGCAGTATTTTCAATTACTGGTTTAGCTGATACCACTCATTGCTGAGCTTTTAGGCATTTTTTGATGAAGGAGGCAGGACCCTTCCCTGCAGTACCAAGATGTCACCATCTTACTCTGAAAGTACCCCTCTCTTAGTGTCTCTTGAATTATCTTTTCTGTTAGGGGAAACAATGTAGGATGTTAGTTGGAAAAAAAGAAATTAAGAACCCCCGACCCAGGTTTCATCCAGGTAATGTACCAGTATCTCAAAAACCTTAATATTGATTCTTCTAATCCTTTCAATTTTCTAAACATTTGGTAATGTAATTATATGTCTCTCATTCAGTATTCATTGTCAGCGATACTCCATTTGTTGTATACTTTCCTGATTGTATACACTTTAGAATTAGAGATATTTTTCCCCTAGGAAAATAAAGGGTCCCAGGAATACCTAAATCATGTCTGCTACTCACTTCTCCTCCTCACAGGGTTTTTGATAAAATACACATAAGGAATAATAGGGAAATAATCGTGGCATCTCTTTATCATTATGTGGTGTAGAGCCCAATTCCCCAATGTAGGAGAACAGAAGTAGTGTCTGGTTTAGGCTTAAGGCCAGAGAAAGCCTTCACTGAGCCCAGATCTGAATCTTGGAATAGTACCATCTTCTGGTGTACCAAATGCTGCAGTAATTATAGTCAGTAACTGGCATGCTCTGGCAGGACTGGGCATAGAGAGAGGTGGTCAGGCCTGCTGTAAAGAGTTACACCCTGAGTCTGTTACCTACCTCACCACATAGAGAATGTTAAAAAGTGAAAACACATGCATGTCCAGCTTCTCTTAAGTCAGTAGCTCCTGCCCACTGGTGAACACAGTGTGGTAACACGGTGTGGTCTCTGGTCCCTGTCCTGCTGTCTAACCAATCTCGGTAGCAACCTTGTCTCCTAGAGGGTAGCTAGGAAAAGGTGAGTAAAGAGGCAAGCTGAGAGGCATTAAATATTGCCTCCCCTCATACATGTTTAACATTAAAAAACCCATGCATTTGAAACAAAATGTCAGCTACAGTATCAGAATCTACGTGTATTTTCTTGGAGCTTAGTCCATGTACGTGGGAGTGCTATCCAGTTGAGCTATTGTTAGGGTAAGTATGAGCATAGCTGAGGCGGAGGCTCTCTGATCAGCTGGGTGTGTGGAGCCTGAGACCTTTCAGTTCAGGAACTCCCAGCTTGAGAGAGAGAGTGCTGGCCTGTCTTGAACCTCTTAATTGCTGCTTAAGGTAGAGCTTTTACTGGGGCATCAATAAAAGGTACTTGCTTTGCTGAATGCTGTTTGAAAAGTCCCAAATGCTGCTGTTTAAAGTTCCTAGATGAGTTGAAGCAGAGAGCTGACCACACATTTTAGATAGTCATCATTCCTGAGAAGATCAGTAATTAAAATTACTGTCTCCCTAATAACCGTCATGAATTCCTATAGGGTGATTTCTTTAGGTGGAAATGGTTTATCTCATAAGCCATTTAACAGGTGGTCCTTTTCATTTTGACAGGGAGCAAAGAAATGGTTCGAGTGATGCGGAAGAAGGGCATTGAGCATCATCCCAATTTCCGTGCAGTTAAACATGTCCCATTTGACCAGTTCATACAGTTGGTCGCCCATGCTGGTTGTATGATTGGGAACAGCAGCTGTGGAGTACGAGAGGTTGGAGCTTTCGGAACACCTGTGATCAATCTAGGAACACGTCAGATTGGAAGAGAAACAGGTATTTACCTCAGTTTGTGTCTCACTTGACTAGAAATCTGTGTGGAATCAGTGGCTCCTGCCCACTGGTGAGCGCAGTGTGGCCGCTGTCCTGCTGCCTGACCAGTCAGATTGGCAGCTTTGCCTCCCCTGGTGGCCAGTACCTAGGAGAGTGAGGGGAGAGGCATGAGATATGGGCTCCCCCTTACACATCTGTGACCTTTTTTCCATCATATATTTGAATTATTACAAGGTTTGCATGTATTGGTGCTGGCATGCATTTTTATGAACGAGTGAGAGAATGAAGTTAATGACCAGTTGTCACCTAAAATCTATAAATAGCACAAAGTGATTTTTGTTTTTTTTAGGGCTCTGCTTAATATTTTTATTGTCTTTGTAATGTCAGAGCTAAGATTTTCTTAGCTGATTATGGTCTTTGATGGCTGTGTTTAAGATAGAATGATTGTGTTTTAAGTATATGAATGCTAGTCTTTCATTTGTGGGTACAGTAGAGTGCCTTTAGTGAGTACTCCAGAGCATGGAAATTCTAAATAAGATGCCCCCTTAATAACTAAAGTATAAGAAGGATTATTATTAATGAATTTACTAGCTGAGCTAGATCTCATTATTAATATTAGTCCAAGTTCTAGTAGTATCCATGCAAATATATTTCTGTAGCTAATGGAAAAATGTATATACTTTGTGGACAAAGAACTGGACTAGAATCAAAGAGGTTAGTTCCAGCTCTGCTCTTTCTGTGTTCATAATTGCTACCCTAATTTTCTGTTACCTTTAGGTCTTCCTTCTCTTTCATTCCCAACATATTACTTTGTTCCCCACTTCACAGAGAAAATACAAACCATTGAATTGAAATTCTCTCAACTTCATTCATTAAGAAAATATTTAATAAGTACCTACTATGTGTAGGCGCTGGGATTTGGCAGTAAACTATACTAACCAGGACTGAGCTCTCATGTAGCTTTATTCTAGTGGGAGGGGAGATAGATGATAGACCAAAAAAAAAAAAAAAAGGAAAAAGAAGAGTATCAGACGTTCTGTGTGCTGTGCAGTCTGTAACACAATGTAATATGATGGGATACATTAGATGGCATAAGGGAAGGCCTCATTGAGCAGATGACACTTCAGCTGAGACCTGAGTGACAATGAATCTGCTATGTGAGAATCAGGGAGAAGCAGAGGGAACAGCCAGCATGAAGACCCTAAGCTGGGAATAAGCCTGACGCATTTGAGAAACAGAAGAGCCAGTGTAGCTGTAAGGTAGTGGGCAAGAGGAAGAGTGATACAAGATGATGTAAGAGAAGGAGGCCGACCTTTGTAAGCCAGGGTAAATAATCTGGGATTTTTTCCTGAGTATCATGGGAAGCCATTTATGGGAGGTGGACACCATGTGACTTGCATTTTGGAAAGACCACTCTGCTGCTTTATGGAGAGTGGACTGTGGTGGGACAGGAGTGGAAGCAGGGAGACCAATTAAGAGGTTATTTCAGGTCATATGAGAGATGGTACTGGCTTAGAGTACCTGGTAATAACAGAGGTGGACAAAGGTTAGATTTGGGGTTTGTTAGAGTACTCACTGCTGCTTGGATGTAAGCAGTGAAAGGAAGAAACTTTTAGATTTTTGGATGGAGCAGTGGGGGTACTCTTTCCTGACATGGGGGAGGCTGCAGGAGGAACACATTTGGGAGGGGTGGAATTAAGAGTTCTCAAATGGCCGTGTTAAATTTGAGATGCCTATTAGATTTCAAAGTGGACATGGCAAGCAAGCAGCTAGATAGTTCTAGGAGAGTCAGAGTTAGAGATAGAAATTTGAGAGCGATTGGTATGTGGATGGTGTTTAGTTAAGATATCAGTTCATTTGCTGTAACAGAGAGACCCAAAATAATAGTGCCTAAGTAAGTTAGAATTTCTTTGTTTCTCATTGGTATAGCTCCACGGTCATCAGAGAATTAGCCTCTTTCTGTCTTCTTGATAGATGCTCCACCTCTTGCTGTCAAGTCCACATTTTAGCCATTGGGAAGGAAGAGAGGAAAGGTGTCCTTCCTTTTTTTTTTTTTTTTTTAATATTTATTTATTTGACAGAGACACTTTGAGAGAGGGAACACAAGCAGGGGGAGTGGGAGAGGGAGAAGCAGGCTTCCTGACTAGCAGGGGGCCCAATGTGGGGCTCGATCCCAGGACCCTGGAATCATGACCTGAGCCGAAGGCAGACACTTAACGACTGAGCCACCCAGGCGCCCAAGGTGTCCTTCCTTTTAAAAGCACACCCCCCTCAGAAGTTGCAAATATTTCTTCACATATCCTATGAGAATATAGTCACAGGGTCACATCTAGCTGTAGGGGAAGCTGAAGAATATAGTCTTTAGCTGGATTATCAGATACCCAGCTAAAAATTTTGATAACTAGTACAGAGAAGGGATATGGAGGATAATGGTGCACTCTGCCAGAGATGTCATTTAAAATGAAGGGACTATATGAGATTGCCCAGGGGTGACATGTAAATAGGGAAGAGAATGGAGCCCAGGACCAACCGCTGAAGCCCTTCAGCATTTAGGGTTCTGGTGAGAAGGAAGGGGCCCGCAAGGAAGACTGAAAAGAAACTGCCAGTGGGGTCAGAGGAAACCCAGGAGGGGTGATAGCATTAAAGCCCAGGAAAGAAAGTGTTTTGAAGAGACAGTGTTGAACGCTGCTGAGAGTTCAAGGACGATTCGAACAGACAGTTGAACGCTGGATTTGCAACGGGTCTTCTGTTGTCAAAGGCAGTCTTGTATATTCTGTCAACACACTTAGATAAACACATGCCTACCCATCCTTTCCTTCTTACCTATTTACTTCGGAGGGCGTGGCGTCTCTCTGTCCTGCCCACCTCTCAGCCTTCTACCCATGTTCTAGATCCCCACCCTTCCTACTTTCTCCAGGACCTCAGGGGCATCCTTTCTCTGCCATGAATCTTCAGCCTCCTCATCATTGAAACATGCCTCAGCCTCTCACATCTTAGAAATAATGACCCCACACCTCTCTCTAGCTACCGCTCTTCTGCTCTTCTCTTCTTAGGCAGCTCTATTGAAAAATATGGCTATTTTCACTGTATTGACTCTATCACATTGGTCAGAAAATACATGGAGACAAAATGACTGAAGAGCTGAAGGGCTTATTGACTGACTGACGAACCTCGCTTGAGCAGCTGATGAACAGCCGGCTGAGTAGATGATGGAAAGAGTGGACACACTAGACAACTGGGGGGGGGGGGGGTTCGCAGGTGCTAGATTCATGCATGTCATTTATTTCAGTAAATCAACAAGAACTTGATTTTTTTTTTTAAGATTATTTATTTATTTATTTGACAGTGAGAGAGGGAACACAAGCAGGGGGAGAGGGAGAAGCAGGCTTCCCGCTGAGCAGGGAGCCCAATGTGGGGCTCGATCCCAGGACCCTGGGATCATGACCTGAGCCGAAGACAGACACTTAACGACTGAGCCACCCAGGCACCCCAACAAGAACTTGATTTATTCTCTTTGGGAATAAAGGACCCTAGTTCTTAAGTATTTGATTCATGGAAATCTTGCTGAGAGTGCTTTAAAAGGTATAAAGGAGAAAAGTTGATGCTGCTCTAATAGAAGACTCATTTGAAGTTCTCTGGGTTTCAGGGTTAATTTTGAGCACAACACAGCACATTGCTAATTTCTTTATTCTTTGGACATTTCCACTTCCAAATCATTGTGTCACTGGGTTCACCTAGGGGAGAATGTCCTTCATGTCCGGGATGCTGATACCCAAGACAAAATACTGCAAGCATTGCACCTTCAGTTTGGTAAACAATACCCTTGGTGAGTATATATACCCTTTTTAGTGATTTCAAAGGGGAGCTGCCTCGGGTACCATTTTTAAGCTGTGACCATTCTTCAGTTCATTTTAACAGAGTTTTCATTCTGCATCCCTAGGGGTCCCCTAGCTGCTAGTGAGACAGGACTTGCTAATATAACCCCTATTATTCTACCAAGGGTTCAAATGGAGGATAACTTCTTTTATTTGTCTCAGTTAATTAATATAGCACTTCTGCCAGGAAATACGTCTTTAGCCTACTTTGACTTTTGTAAATCTTAGAAAATAACTGATTTTATTTAAAAATAGTCTAGTTCAGCATTGTAATTTAGACTGCTCTCCTTTCTATTTCAAATTAATGAGATTTTCCTATATTTGAATGTTTGAAATGTTTGAGTTCTGAAAATAACTATTTTTCCCCATGAATGTAAAGATTAAAAAAGCAGTAAGTACATAAATTTGTTTTCCCAAACTATGTTATATTCTGAAATTGGCTTAACAAAGATAATTTGTCTTTGATGATAGAGGCATTTGCTAATGGTATCTCGGGCTGAAAATAGCTGTATTTCAATCAGCAGTAGAATTAGACCTTCCGTTAGTAATGTGCATGTACTTTCTGTGTTGCTGGAGATATCAGATGTTGTTATTTTAAAATGAAGAAGCACAACTTTATTACCTGAAGTCTCGGTTTCTATTTTACCATGTCCTACATATCATGTAACATGTATGAGAGAAGCATTTAATTTAATTGAGTTTTTTGATATTGCAGTTCAAAGATCTATGGGGATGGAAATGCTGTTCCAAGGATTTTGAAGTTTCTTAAATCTATTGATCTTCAAGAGCCATTACAAAAGAAATTCTGCTTTCCTCCTGTGAAGGAGAATATCTCTCAAGATATTGACCATATTCTTGAAACTCTAAGTGCCTTGGCTGTTGATCTCGGCGGGACAAACCTCCGAGTTGCAATAGTCAGCATGAAGGTAAAACAATTCCCAAGTCTTAACTTCATATCTTATATAAATAATTGATTTTTTTTTTTTAAGTATGGTTGGAAGGTAGGACTAGAAACATACATTCGAGCTTGTAATCATTTGCCCACGGTATTGACTTTTGGATCCATTACAATGTTTGCCTCACTGTTTTACTAAGCATTAACATTTGAAAGAAGTAAAATTCTCTGGGAATCCAAGTTAGTAGACTTCAGTTGACAGTGGAAGACCCCTTATACACCAGAGAGGGCTCTTGCCATCCAGGAGACCTGGAATTCTATACTTGGTAAAGCATGGAGCATGCTGATTACTGTCCCTACCCAGGGGAGGGTATCAGCAAATGGTGAAGGGAATTGCATCTTCTCTAGATAGAACATGATTTTAGTTGAGTATAGCATACCTTCAATCCCTTAACCAAAAGACCAACACAGTGTTGACAGAAACTGAGAGAGCCTTCGTAAAAACATAAATTATTCATGTTAAAATGATCTCTGATGACTTAAGAATAAACCTACCAGAAAAACCTTTGAAATATTGTAGTATATAAAATTTTAGGAGTCTATGAGAAATGGCAAGGATTTAAAAAATAAAGTTGTTTAGGTCAAATAAAGCAAAACAAAACATAATTTTCTCAGAAGAAGCCAATGGTCTCCTTTGTAAATACTCTTTAAAAAGCATTGAGAGAAGATTTTCTTAACCTAAAGATGGTCTTTCTGGATCACTAGCCAGAACCCTTTGTAGTGGTCAAATTCTAGAAACATTCCTATTAAAATCAAGAAGAAAAGAAAGATGTTTTCTGCAACATTATTGCACATAATTCTGGAAGTTAGGAAGGGAAGAAAAGCAAGGAACAAACAGCACAATGGGGATTGTGCACAGAGTAAAACAAAAAATATTATGACAATATGAATAAACAAGCTTGCAGAATTAATAAGATACCTGAGTAAAATGTATGTTAGGATAAATACATAAATACCAGTGACTTCCTACTTATATGAAATTTTAGGCAAAGATTTTTGAGTTTTCCTGTAAATGAGTGTTTGTTAGCCTGACTGCACATTAGCATTACCGGGAAGCTTTAAAAAATATATAGGTACCTGGCTCCCACCCCAAGACTAATTTGAATTTCTGGGCGGCATCAGTATTTATTCAAAGCCCAGGTGATTCTGCTGCACAGTGAACGTCTGAGAAGCACAAGTTTAGGTTTGCTTTCTTGTTTGTTTGTTTAGTTTAAGTAGGCTCCAAACCCAGCATGGAGCCCAATGTGGAGCTCAGACTCACGACTGTGAGAGTAGGACCCGAGCCAAGATCAAGAGTTGGACCTTTAACCAACTGAGCCACGCAGGCGCCCCTAGGTTTATTTTTTAATGACAGTCCTTAGTGACAGCTCTAACCGTTGTAAATGGATAAAATCCGTTAGTAACAGAAGAATGGAAAAAGAACCTATTCAGAACAACAACCAGAAAAATTGTAAGAATCATCTAAACCAAAAAACAATGTAACCTATATAAAGAAAGCTATAAAACTTTAGCATATAAGGTAAAGGCTTGAAAAATGTCCTGGATGGGAGTGCTGAATATTGTTAAAATGTCAGCACTTTCCAAATTGAATTATAAGTTTAACATAATTTTAGTCCACATTTTAATGGGATTTTTTTTTAAAGTTTAACAACACTGTTCTGAAATTTACTCAAAATAATGCACAAGTGAGTAGAGCAAAGAAAATTTTAAAAAAATTTAGGAGAGACTCTCTTTGACTAGTATTAAAACATATCACAAAGTGCAGTAATTTTATTTATTTTCGGGGGGCAGCAAAGCAAAGTTTATTGAGCGATAGCAATGTGATAGTACAAAGCTCCTGAAGAGGAAGGGGACCCGAGAGGGTTGCCCACAAAGCGCGGTAATTTAAACATCATGGAACTGTGCTGTTATTGGCTTCTGTTATGGGAGGTGATTAAAGGTTCACCTCCTTAGGATATTTATTTAGTTGCCTTAGTTTTTAAGCAAGGAAATTTTTGTCAGCCTGAAAGAAAAAACTATGACCTTCTCATGAAGATTGAGATTAGCTAGCATTCACTTGGCGCCGGAAGAGGGCCCGTGGTTTGCTGTGGAGCCGCCACTGCTTCAGGATGGCTCCCAGGAGACGGCTTGGGCGCACCTCAGGGCTGGCCTGTACCAGACTGGCTCCGTCCCGAGCACTCATCTAAATCTACAGGACTCTCTGTCCTATGGCGAAGTCTGATTTAGCATGAAAAAGGTCGGAAGATTCACAGGATGCTCCTTAGGTACGATCAATGAGATAGGGTTTGTTTTTTTTCTCTTTTAGGGTGAAATTGTTAAGAAGTATACTCAGTTCAATCCTAAAACCTATGAAGAGAGGATTAATTTAATCCTACAGATGTGTGTAGAAGCTGCAGCAGAAGCTGTAAAACTGAACTGCAGAATTTTGGGAGTAGGTGAGATTGTGAATTGCATATTCAAGAAATGTTCATTTTGATATACAGAGTTTACTGAGTTCTGATGCATGACTGACCGTCAGGTCACTGCCCTGTGTATGTGGCTCCAGGTCCTGTCTCTGGGCCCCAAGCATGGGGACTTTCTGGAACACCAGTAATCATCATGGGTACGGTACATTGGTGGGGAGCTACAGATTTAGCTCAGAATTGCCTGACATTTCCTTGCAGTCTTTGGTAATATTTGTCTTAGGAGATCTTGAGTGAATTAATTTGTGCTTGAAACCCAGGAATTTGGCACACTTTTCTAAAATGGCTTATGAGAATTATTTTCCTTTTGTGTGTGGTGGAGCTCAGGTATTTCTACGGGTGGCCGTGTAAATCCTCGGGAAGGAATTGTGCTGCACTCAACCAAATTGATTCAAGAATGGAACTCCGTGGACCTCAGGACCCCCCTCTCTGACACCCTGCATCTCCCCGTGTGGGTGGACAATGATGGCAATTGTGCTGCCCTGGCGGAAAGGAAATTTGGCCAAGGAAAGGGCCTGGAAAACTTTGTGACACTTACCACAGGCACAGGTGAGAGAAGTGAGGGCAGGTGGCTCCGGGAGCTAGACTGTGTGTCGGGGCATGCCCTCAGCTTCATCCAGGCAGCTTGTAAGTCTGCTTTAGTCTTCACTTCCTGCTTGAGTAGAGCCAGAAGGTGAGCCCCGTGTGAGTGCATAGGGCCTTCCTAGGCTTTCCTGAGCATGTGCCCCGCCCTGGGCATGCATGTGGACCTCAGACTCCCAGGAACTTGTCAGAGCTATTCAAAGCGCTTACTCCCCAAAGCTACTCATTCCCAGCTTCTCCCAGTCTTTTTGGTTAGTATAATATTTGCCTCAACTATCAGATGTTGTCCTGGACAGCGGAGACTAATAAATATATTTTTCCTTTAAATGTCTTTGACAAACACCCCCTGGGTAGCCCCCTCAAGTTCTGAGGTAGGTGCCATAACAAGCTTTTTGAGGTGGGAGCTGCCAAGTAGGTCAAAACAAACCACCACAGTTTTTTGAAAATAGTCTTGCTCCCTCCAGTATTGCCATCTTTACTGAGAATGTGGGCTGGTTCAAGGCCACCAAGCTGGGGAGGGGGGGGTGGGACCAGAAAATGCCAGAAAGCGCTCTCATTAAAATTCAGCTGTTTTTTTTTTCTTGATTAAGCATTCCCCTGGTTGTTACAAACTTGTTAGTTTCCAGAGCTCCAAAAAAATTGGTTCTGACAGTTTTTGCCAGTTTATTCATTGCTTTAGTGAAGGGATGGACTTTTGGAGTTGCCTACTCTGCCATTTTTGCTGATGTTCTAGTTTGTTTTTGGAATGAGGAAACAGACTCCGCTAGTAGGTGGTTGAGCCACCGTTTGATCCCAGATAGGTCTAACCTCAAAACTTGTGTGCTCTTAAACTCTACATGATGCTACCTCCTCTGGAAGCTCAGGCCCTTCTTCTCTTAGTCTCAGACACAGGTTTAGCAAGCTTGGAGATCATTTCCTAGATTTCCTGTCAGAGCGGATAGTTTGCAAATTAGAGGGGTGGAGTTGAAGAGTAGGTGCCACAGGAAGTAATTGATGGCAGGATAAGTCTAAAAAGCAGAGCCTTCTCAGGCTTTCCTCCTTAATGACTCCTAAACGCCACAAAACAAGAGTCATTGATACTCATAATGACTGAGTCACAGAGTTTTAGATATGGTGGCATTAAGAAGAGGCAAAATCATATTTTGTATGCTCTGTTTAAGAAAGAGAGTGGTGTATGATATATTTTGGAAAGATGGTCTTCCCTTGAGTTTCTCCTACACCGGAGCCCAGGATGAGGACTTAGGTTATTTTATGTCGGAGGTGTTCCTGAGAAGCAAGAGTGAAGGAGTGAGAAGAGTAGAACAGAGTAGGTGGAAAGCCATTATCCAAGTTGCCTTGAGTGCAGTGGGGGCTGAAATCTACCAGAACCTGCCAAGAAGTCTGCAGACCATCCAGAATTGTCCACTGGAATCTGCTGGCTCTTGCCATGCTTGGTTGAGGATGTCCTGTGCTCTCGTGGATGACGAGACTCTTACTTTAATGTTGGAGATGGCCTCAGTGAGGAGACAGGCCATGTGAGCTTGAGGTGGTACACTGTCATCACACAGTGAGTCCGAGCCTGTGTGGGTCTATTCCCCACAGCTGTGGTTGAAATCACAGTGAGCCAAGTAGATGCAACGCAGGGTTGCAACATTAGGGTTAAGGTTAGGGATCTGCTTGAAATATTTCCCTCCAAAATGCTTCCAGGTAAAGTGTCGGTACTTAGTAAGTTCCAGCTACTTAGGAGAGAAGGCATCATAAAGAACCTCACATTCCAAAGCTTTGCTAAACAGACGAGGAGTTGCTATATCACAGCTTCCTGTTTCAGTTGAAGAGCCACCTCAGTGATTGTTCTCTCCCTGTAGGAATTGGCGGGGGGATCATCCATCAGCACGAGCTGATCCACGGAAGCTCCTTCTGTGCTGCAGAACTTGGCCATCTTGTTGTGTCTCTGGATGGGCCTGATTGTTCCTGTGGAAGTCATGGATGTATTGAAGCATACGCCTCTGGAATGGCCTTGCAGAGGGAAGCAAAAAAGCTACATGATGGTTGGTTTCTTTCACCTGAGGAATTAAATAGCTATATGGTAGACAAGTATTTCAAAGTAGGTATTCCAAAAAGAGCTGGACACTGAAGCCAGAACTTTTACCCTTCTCACTTCCTGGAGGAAAGGCGGGGCTTCCTTATACCAAAGCTCCGAAATCCCCTTAGTCCTGACCCATATTAACACTTCCCAGTGGTGGGGATGGACAAGGGTCTTGAGCTCCAGGATAGCGGGGAAGATTTGATTGTTTCCTCAGCCCCTAGCTGAAGAAGTAAATGGATTAACATACTACAGTTGTGAACTCTGAGTCTATTTGAATTAAAGCTATTTCTGGACATGTTATAAAAGTCAGGATGGTTTCTAGTCTAATTCAAGAGGGAGTCATTTACTGTCATTATAATACAGTGTCAAGTGCCCTGAGACTGATGGCCAGGGGATGTAGGTGCATATGACACCAGAGTTCCCTCCCTGCCCTCTTCATGGGGGGAAGGGAGTGTTAAGGTGCTGTCTGGGGGTTGAGAGAGGGTAAATAGAATTAGCAGGGCAAGTTGGGATGAGCCAGGGATGCTTTCAAGCCTGGGAAACAGTCCTGTGGGTGCATAAAGGGCAGGGTAGGGTTGAGCGTAGCAAGAGGTAGGCCAAGACCAGCACCTAATGGAGAAGCCATTGAGAACTTCTGGGGGAAAAACATGGTCAGGTCTGAATTTTAGACTCTTCACTAAACTGTAACTTTTTGTTTTCTGGGAGAAAAATAGTAGTCGAATGGAGTAGCTTTAAACGGTACAGTTTTAGAGTGACTTCGGTTTTCTCGTCGGAGCCGGCTGCAGCGGAAAGGGATGTGGGGGTGGGGGATCCCGCCTGCGGGATGTGGGCTGGAGATGTGCAGGCGGCAGCTGGCTACGGGGGTCTTGCGCTCAGGAGAGAGTACTGGGCTAGAGGGTGGGGATTTGGGAATCATCAGTGCTGAGGTGCCAGTTAAACCTCTGAATGAGGTTTGGAGTGAGGCAAGAGTCGGGTGGAATCCTGCAAAACAGCATTTAATGGGCAGAAAGGAAAACCAAGAAAGGGTAAAGTCACAGAAGCCAGAGGGAGAGTGTCTCAAGGAATCACACTGGGAATGTCAAGTGCTGCTTATGAGTAAGAGAAAATCAGAAGAGCTCATTGGCTTTGGCCATGAGGACATGATTTGAAACCCTGAAAACTTTGTTTTTCAACTTCTTTTTTATCATTAGCCTCCCTTAGGGGCCTGTTTGGACATTTTTTTCCTAATCATTGCCTCCACACGTGATATTTCACAACCACAGATCTGTTTATCTGTTTGTGTTTATGTACTATTTGTATAAAAAGAGTAAGCTTTTTTTTTTTTTTTCCCTCAACAGTTTTTGTCTCCCTGGGGGCAAATGCGTGTCTTAAGAAAGAGCGCACTCAAATAGCAGGAGCAGAAGCCTGACTACTCTGAGTAAGAGGGAAGAAGTGCTTTGAGGACAGGGAGATTGTGAGCATCTGTCGGTGGAAAGACAGTGGGGATGGAAGCGAAGATTGAGAATGCAGAAGAGAAGGGGCAGTTCAGTCCCCACTGTAAGGCCCCTGAGGAGCCGGGAGGAGATGAGCTGCAAGGCTGAGTAGAGGGCCTGAGAGAGGGAGAGGAGGAGTGAAGGTGTGCAAATACAGACATGTTTTTAGGCGGGGACAGGAAAGTAAGGGAACCCCTGCCTCCTGGGGTCCTTTATCAGAGAGGTCAGCAGTCCAGAGGTCTTATGGTAGTGGGGGTGGGGTAGAAGGTTTGAGGTGGTGGGAGCTGAGAAGAGCCATGGGGGGGAATGGGAGAGACTGGTGGGCAGCTGTGAGGAGATCCCTGGGCCGGGGCTAGGTAGCAGCCTGCATGGTTGGGATTTGCTCTCATCAGAGCCCAAGTATGGTAGCAGACGAGGAGGATATGGACCCGGGTTGATGACGGGCAGAGTGAGGGGCAGAAAAGACAAGCACTACAGATAATAGAACTGCTTACTATTTAGTGAACATTGACTTGGCCAGCATTTGATGACGTTCTTTACGTCCATGATCTCATTTAGTTCCTCAAATAATCCTGCTAGGGTACGTGGTGGTACCCCCATTTTCTAGAGAAGAAAAGGGTGTAGAAGGGATGTGCCCTGGATATGGTTGTGCTGCTGGTCGTGGCTGAGCTGGTGACTGAACCCCGGTCTGTGTCAGTGCTTTAGGCACTGCCGTAGGATGGGGGGCCTGCAAGTGATGTGCACCTGGGATGGATAAAGGAAGGAGAGAAATAGACGAGTCTCTGTTGCATGTGAAGTGAGAAGTCGGAAGCTAGAGGTCTGGCTGGGAGGCTCTGATCGGAGGTGAGGATTTTCTGGTTAGGAAAGTTCTGGATGATGTGTAAGCAAGGCAGCAAGAGGGCAGCAGTGGCCTCTGGAGCAATGTATGTGGACATTTGTGAATGAGAAAAAGCTCTGCCAATGTGAAAAGAACACGCTGTCTTTCTACTTGGGGGCTCGCTGCCCACAGGCAGACTTCTCAGCCCGGGCCCCCTGCAGGGCTGCCACGGCTCCCTAATGCCTGCTGCTTCTCCCCTCTGCTCACACAGAGGACCTGCTCTTGGTGGAAGGGATGTCAGTGCTGAAAGACGAGGCCGTGAGCGCGGTCCATCTCATCCAAGCTGCGAAACTTGGCAACGCGAAGGCCCAGAGCATCTTGAGAACAGGTGAGCGTGTGGCTCCGGGCAGCTCTGCCGTGGGGGGCCCTCAGACTGCCCAGGGCTCCCGCACATAACCAGCTTCCCTCCGGATCAGTGCCCTGGAATGTGTGGTCAGAGGTGTTTTTCCTGCTTTCTGAGAGAGAGAAAGGGAGTGGCATTCAAGGTATTTGGCAGCATTGCCTCTATTAAACAGGTTTTTTGTTTTGTTTTACAACTATGGATAAACTGCTTGTTCGTCTTACAGGAAATCTAGAGAAATATAGGAGAGTAAGAAAAAGTTTCACTTCAGGTTTTACCACTCAGAGATGAACTATTAACATCTCCTTCCAGTCTTTCCTATTTTTTTTTTTTACATAGTTGAGATCATATGGTACAGTATATAGTATACCTAGCTTTTTTTATTTCAAAGCATAACATCATTTTCTCATATCAAGAATAAATCACAAATAGCTTTACAAGTACTGCTTTCTGTTATGTAGTGTGAATGTACTCAGTATTCTGGGCTGCTGACTCTTTCCACCATCCTCTGGCATTTTTGTTGTTTTGTTTTATTTTTTATTTATTTTTATTTTTTATTTTTTTTAAAGATTTTATTTATTTATTTGACACAGAGAGACAGCGAGAGAGGGAACACAAGCAGGGGGAGAGGGAGAAGCAGGCTTCCCGCTGAGCAGGGAGCTCAGTGCGGGGCTTGATCCCAGGACCCTGGGATCATGACCTGAGCCGAAGGCAGACGCTTCACCTACTGAGCCACTCAGGCGCCCCCTCTGACGTTTTTGATTTGATTTACTTTTTTGTTTTCTTGTAGCTGGAACGGCTTTGGGTCTTGGGGTTGTGAACATCCTCCACACCATAAATCCTTCCCTCGTGATCCTCTCTGGAGTCCTAGCCAGTCACTACATCCACATCGTCAAAGACGTCATCCGCCAGCAAGCCTTGTCCTCGGTTCAGGATGTGGACGTGGTGGTTTCGGATTTGGTGGATCCTGCCCTGCTTGGTGCCGCGAGCATGGTTCTGGACTACACAACTCGCAGGATCTGCTAGGCCTCTGGGGAGTGGACCTGGACCGAGACTCAGAGCTTCTTTGTGGAATCAGGTTGCCTTTTAGACGAGCGTTTCTTAAAAAGCAGTTTTGGTATTTAAATTTGGTATTTGGCAGGTGACTTCGGCAGTTAAATTTTTGCTTTTAGTCTCCTCTTCCGAAGTCACCTTTCCCAACCCTCACTTTTGTAAATGCTGCTCTTTCTGGGGTCATTTCAGCTCAAACCCTGTAAGTACCAGTCACAATCTTCTGTGCCAAAGGAGCTGTGATCGTAGACAAGGATGCCTCAGGGCTCTGCTTACTAGATGGACCACGTAGACCTGCAGGCCTTGTCTGAGGCAGGGCCTCGAGACTGGAGTGTAAATCACTCATCCTTCCTCCTCTCACCCTAAACTCAGATTGCGGAAAGGGATCCGGTCAGGAGACAGAAGGAAATCTCACTGTGAAAGGCTTAAGTAAACTTTTTTTAAAAACAGCTTTACTGGGGTATTTTTAAAAAGTGTACAATCTGATAAGCTTTGACATGTATACATCTGTGAAACCATCACCGCAATCAAGACATTGGACACCTCTGTCACCCCCAAATGTTGTTTGCTTAACAATGTTATTTATTACTCTTGCAGAATCTTGAGCAACTTTAGGGATTTGAATGACAGTGGCCCTGCTGACCTTGTCCTTATCTTCTTAAGGACAGCTGAGAAACCACTAGGACTTACAGCCTCTGAAAGGAGATTAACCATCCCCAAAGGATCCTTGCTGCTGACAGACACCTCTCCCTTCAGTAACTTTTCGTGCTGATGTTGAGTAGGACTCTGGAGTATCTGTTAAGGCAGTGTTTGCGGAGCCCGGATCTGTGACTCTGGATTCGGGCTCAGTAAGATTCTGTGCTTTCATTGGTGTCAAGATACAAAGGCCAAGATTCTTGCTATCAATTTTAACCTAGAAGAAATGCTAATACCCACCATTTATTAAGTACCTACTGTATGCCAGGCTCTGAACTAGGTGCTTCATATAAATTATTCTAAATTCACACAACCTGGGAGGTAAGTGTCCTCATTTCCATTTTATACGACCCCAAACTAAGTCTTGGTGTGCTGAAGTGATGGACCTAAAGCCATGTGGCTAGTGAGTCTTAGAAACAGGGTTTGATCCCAGGTCCCTCTGTGCTTTTCTGCTACGCCATACAACCTCTCAGATAAAAAAACTTGCAAAATGTGAATATATCCTAATTTACTTCATGCTACCAACAACTTTAATAAGACTGACTCACTTTGTCTTTGATGCTGTCCCTCAATGATAAATTTAATCAAGTACTCCTCTATTCTGTGGACATTCTGCCAATACAGTATTTGGTCTAGTGACAGGTTTTTATGGGTACTTTTAGATGATCTAAACAAGCATATGCATGTTTTTCAGATTTTTATTTTAGGAAAACCTGAAGGTTTGCATTGTTTCGGTGTTAGCATACAAAATAAAGTGAAAGAATCAATATTGCATTTGAACCACTTCCTTCCTGGTGGGTTCATGTGAAAAGATAGGTTGGCTGATTCCTAGAATTCCACCAGCCCTGAAATAACCTCCAGGTTCTGGTTATTGTTGAAAAATTCCACAGTGATTCCTAGGAAGGAAGCTGGTCTGCTTGGCCATCAACGTCCGGGGGGAGGCGGTATCGGTTCCTTGGCGACATCTGTCACTGCTCTGGACGCCAGAGAGTTGCATTGCTACCAAGTTTCATACCAAATATTTGGAAGGATGGTACTAAATCTAAAACCAAATCTTAGTTTTTATTAAATTCATGGAAAGGCTAATATATTCCAACAATAATTATTACATATAGTTAATTAATCACATATTTATTTTAATGTAAATATTTTTATGTTACTGTTCTGAGTCAAATTCTAAAGAAAAAATAAATATTTCTTTGTGGAAATCCTAACATTTTTGCATTTTCTTAATTAGTTAAAATCCCTTTCAGGAAGAGATTTCTGTTGCACTGCTTACTTTTCGAAGGTAATGTAACTTCTTAAGGCATCTAATATGAATTTCTTAACAACAACAAAAATTTTTTTGCTAATAGGAAGCATGCTATATAACATTTATATATATTGAAAAATGATCACCACAGTAAAAGAACCATCACCTTACATGTAGAACTTTTCTTTCTTGTAATGAGAATGTGTAAGACCTACTCTTGCAGTGGCTTTCAAATATACAGCTAAGGCATCTGTGTATAGTAGGGACATACCTCATTTTATTGTGCTTCACAGATAATGTGTTTTTACACATTGAAGGTTTATGGCAACCCTGTGTCACACAAGTCTCTTGGCACCATTTTTCCAATAGCATTTGCTCACTTTGCGTCTCTGTCATACTGTGGTAATTCTTGTAGTATTTCAAACTTCATTATTATGTTTGTTGCAGTGATCTGTGATCAGTGATCTTTGATGTTACTGTTGTGTTTTGGGGCACCACGAACTGCACCCATATAGGATGGTGAGCTTAATCAGGAAATGTCTGTGTTCTGACCAGTCCATTGACCATCCATGCCTCCATCTCTCTCCCGCTCTTCATACCTCCCTATTCCCTGAGACACAATATTGAAATTAGGCCAATTAATAACCCTAACAATGGCCTCTATGTATTCAAGTGAAAGGAAGAGTTACATGTCTCTCACTTTAAATCAAAAGCTAGAGATGAGTGAGAAAGACCTGTCAAAAGCTGAGACAGGCCAAAGCTAGGCTTCTCATGCCAAATAGCCAAGCTGTGAATGCAAAGGAAAAGTTCCTGAAGGAAATTAAAAGTGCTACTGAAGTGAACACACAAAAGATAAGCACAGCAGCCTTATTGCTGATATGGAGAAAGTTTCAGTGGTCTGGACAGAAGATCGAACCAGCCACAACATTCCCTTAAGCCAAAGCCTCATCCAGAGCAAGGCCCTAACTCTCTTCAATTCTATGAGGGCTGAAAGTTGGAAGCTAGCAGGGGTTGCTTCATGACGTTTAAGGAATGAAGCCATCTCCATAACGAAACTGCAAGGTGAAGCAGCAGGTCCTGATGTAGAAGCTGCAGCAAGTTCTCCAGAAGATCCAGCTAAGATCATTCATGAAGGTGGCTCCACTAAACAACAGATTTTCAGTGAAGACAAAACAGCCTTCTATTAGAAGAAGATGCCTTCTAGGACCTTCAGAGCTAGAGAGGAGAAGTCAATGTCTGGCTTCAAACTTCAAAGGACAGGCTGACTCTTGCTCGGGGCTAATGCAGCTGGTGACTAAGTGTTGAAACAGTGTTCATATACTATTCTGAAAATCCTAGGCCCTTAAGAATTCTGCTAAATCTACTCTGCCTGGGCTTTGTAAATGGAACAAAGCCTGGATGACAGCACATCTGTTTACAACATGGTTTGCTGAATGTTTAAGCCCACTGTTGAGACCTCCTGCTCAGAAAAAAAGATTCCTTTTGAAATATTACCGCTCACTGACAAGGCACCTGGTCACCCAGGAGCTCTGATGGAGATGTACAATGACATGAATGCTGTTTTCAAGCCTGCTAACAAAACATCCACCCTGCAGCCCATGGATTGAGTACTCATTTCAACTTTCAAGTCTTATTAAGAAATGTATTTCGTCAGGCTACAACTGCCGTGGATGGTGATTCCTTTGACGGATCTGGGCAAAGTTAATTGAAGACCTTCTGGAAATCACCATTCCCGATGCCATTAAGAACATTCTTGGGGCACCCAGGTGGTTCACAGTTGGTTGAACGTCCAACTCTTCAGCTCAGGTTTTAACCTCAGGGTCGTGAGTTCAAGCCCCACGTTGCACTACATGCTGGGCATGGAGCCTACTTAAAAAAAAATTAATGATCCATGGAAGAGGTCAAAATAGCAATAGGAACAGCAGTTTGGAAGAAGCTGATTTAACCTTCACAGATGACTTTGAGGGGTTCAAGACTTAAGGAGTAAGTGCAGATGTGGTAGAAATAGCAAAAGAATTAGAATTAGAACTGGAGCCTGGAGATATATCTGAATTGTTATAATCTCAGGATAAAACTTTTAACGGATGAGGAGTTGCTCCTTATTGGTGAGCAAAGAAAGTGGTTTCTTGAGATGGAATCTACTCCTGATGAAGATGCCGTGGAAACTGCTGAAATGACAACAAAGAATTTAGAAATTACATAAACTTAGTTGATAAAGCAGCGGCAGGGTTTGAGAGAATTGACTCCAATTTCAAAAGAAATTGTGGGTAAAATGCTATCAAACAGCATCAAATGTTAGAGAAATTGTTCGTGATGAAAGGAGGAGTCAACTGATACAGCGAACTTCATTGTCTTATTTTAAGAACTTGCCCCGGCCGCCCCAGCCACCCCAGCCTTTAGCACCCACCACCCTGATCAGTCAGGAGCCATCGATTTCGACAGCAAGACCCTCCACCGGCAAAAAGATTACAACTCGCTGAAAGCTCAGATGATGGCTAGTATTTTTTAATTAAGGTATGTACATTTTTTAGATATAATGCTGTTGCACACTTAACAGACTACCGTATAAGCATTTATATGCACAGGGAAACCAGAAAACTCATTTGACTCACGTTATTGCGATGTTCTCTCTGTTACAGTGCTGTGGAGCTGAGCGTGCACCATCTAGAAGGTAGGCCTCGCCATGCTGTACGTCACTTCCCTGTGACTTCTTTTATAACTGGACATTTGTACCTTCTGACTCCCTTTACCCATTTCACCCACCCCCTCCCCACCCTTCACCTTGGACAACCACCAGTCTCTTACTGGTTTTATCTATGAGCGTGGTTGTTGGTTTCTCGTTTTTACATTTCACATACAAGTGAGATCACACAGTATTTGTCTTTCTCTGACTTTGCCTTCAAGGTCTATCCATGTCACAAATGGCAATATTCCGTTCTTTTTTTATGGCTGAATAATACTTCATTGTGTATGTGTGTGTATATACATATGAAAAGATATATACAGAAAATGTATAAAAATATATGTGTATATAGGTACACATATTTGTATATACACATGTCTATATACACATATATATTCTTGTAGTTTTATTTTTAAATCTTTGAGGAACCTCCACACCATTTTCCACAGTGGCTGCACCAGTTTGCTTTCCCACCAGCACAGCACAAGGGTTCCCTTTTCTCCACATTCTCACCAACACTTGTCTTTCTGATAATAGCCATTGTAACAGGTATAAGGTGATATCTCATTTGTGGTTTTGATTTGCATTTCCCTGATTGGGGATATTGAGCATCTATTCATCTATCTGTTGGCCATCTGTGTATCTTTAGAAAAATGTCTATTCAGATCCCCTGCCTAATTTTTATTTGGGTTTTTAGTTTCTGCTATTGAGTTATAGGAGTTATTATTTTTTTAAAAGATTTTATTTATTTGAGAGCGAGGGCACAAGCAGGGGGAAAAGCAGACTCCATGCTGAACCCTGGGATCATGACCTGAGCCGAATGCAGATGCTTAACTGAGCCACCCAGGCGCCCTGAGTTATAGGAGTTTTTATTTTTAAAAGATTTTTATTTATTTGACAGGGAGAGCACAAGCAGGGGGAGCCACAGGCAGAGGGAGAGTCAAGCAGAGGGAGAGTGAGAAGCAGGCTCCCTGGCTGAGCAGGGAGCCTGACATGGGGCTCTTGATCCCAGGACCCTGGGACCATGACCTGAGCTGAAGGCAGACACTTAACCGACTGAGCCACCCAGGCGCCCCTATAGGAGTTTTTAAATATATTTTGAATATTAACCCCTTAGTAGATACGATTTGCAAATACTTTCTCCCATTCATCAGGTTGCCTTTTCACTTTTTGTTGGTTTCCTTTGCTGTGCAGAAGCTTTTTAGTTTGATAGTCCCGCTTATTCATTTTTGCTTTTGGGGTATGATTCAAAAAATCACCAAGATAGATGGCAAGGAGCTTACTGCCTATTGGTTTCAGGTCTTACATTCAAGTCTTTAATCCATTTTGAGTTAATTTTTGTGGGTGTAAGACAGTGATCTAATTTTCCCAACAGCATTTACTGAAGAGACTGTCTTTTCTCAATTATTTATTCTTGCCTCCTTTGTCATAAATTAACTGACCATACATCCATGGGTTTATTTCTAGGCTCTCTATTCTGTTCTGTTGATCCAGAGCATACTGTTTTGATTAGTAAAGATTTGTAATATAGTTTGAAATTAGGGCACGTGATGCCTCCAGCTTTGTTCTTCTTTCTCAAGGTTATGTTGGCTATTTGGGGTCTTTTAGGGTTCCATACACATTTTAGGATTTTTTTTTTTTTTAAGATTTTATTTGAGAGAGAGAATGAGAAACAGCACAAGAGGGAAGAGGATCAGAGGGAGAAGCAGACCCCCCGCTGAGCAGGGAGCCTGATGTGGGACTCGATCCCGGGACTCCAGGATCATGACCTGAGCTGAAGGCAGTCGCTTAACCAACTGAGCCACCCAGGGGCCCCAGGATTGTTTAATTTTTTGTAAGATTTATTTGGTTAGGGGGAGAGGGGCAGAGAGAGGAGTCTTAAGCAGACTCCACGCTGAGCACGGAGCCTGAGGCGGTGATCAATCTCATAACCCTGAGATGAAACCAAGAGTTGGTTGCTATTCCCAGGCACCCCTTAGGATTGTTTTAAAATATGCCATTGGAATCTTGAGAGATTGCACTGATTCTCTAAGTTGCTTTGGGTAGTGTGAATATTTTAATATTCTTCCAATCTGTAAACATGGAGTAGCTTTCCATTTATTTGTCTTCGTTTTCCTTCGTTAATCTGAGAGTTTTCAGTGTACAGGTCTTTCACGTCTTTAAATTTATTCCTGGGTATTTTGTTCTTTCTGATGCCATTGTAAATGGGATTGTTTTCTTAATTTCTCTAGTTTCTTTAGTTTGTGCGTGTACAGAAATGCAAAAGATTGCTGTATACTGATTTTGTGTCCTGTAACTTTACTGAATTAGTACCAACATTTTTTGGTCTTTAGGGTTTTCTATATATAACGCCATGTTCTCTGCAAATACTGACAGCTTTACTTCCAGACTTACAGCCTTTTCTTTTTCTTGCCTAATTGCTCTGGCTAGAACTTCTAATACTGTGTTAAATAACTTAAAATTTGACATTAAAAGCAAAGTGGCCCCAAGAAAGAAGTTTAAATGTTGAACACTGAGTTCGTGGACCAACTCCCTTCTTTTTATGGAGCCCCCTGTGGGTAATGGAGGCATCAGAAACAGTTCGAAGTTACTGCTGTGGAACAGAACTCAAAACTTAAGAGGTTCAAACAGGGGGCGCCTGGGTGGCTCAGTCGTTAAGCGTCTGCCTTCGGCTCAGGTCATGATCCCGGGGTCCTGGGATCGAGTCCCACATCGGGCTCCCTGCTCGGCGGGAAGCCTGCTTCTCCCTTTCCCACTCCCCCTGCTTGTGTTCCCTTTCTCGCTGTGTCTCTCTCTGTCAAATAAATAAATAAAATCTTTAAAAAAAAAAAAAAAAAAAAAAAAAAGAGGTTCAAACAGTAATCATTTCTTTCATGGTTTCTATGGATTAGGAATGTAGGAAAGGTTCTCCTTGGCAGTTCTGACTCAGGGTATCTGATGCATTTGCAGTTACAGTGGCTAGAGCCAGAGTAGCAGGAGGTTAGAACACTAGGGACTGGCCAGGCATTTCTCTCTGCTTGTCGTTTCAGGGTCTGTGTGGGCTGGTTTGGGCTTCATCACAGAATGTGGCTTCAGGGTGTTTTTTTAATGTGGTGACACACGGACTACCAGCCTACATAGCTTGTATGTTCTAACAAACCAGCTGTAAGCTGTGTTGCCTTTTATGATGTAGCTTCGGAAGTCTCATAGCAGTACTTTTGTCATATTAACTAGTCACTTCTTGATCTAGGCAATGTCAGACTTTACTGATCTTTTACAACTGCCACATCTACCCTCAAGAAGCCCATCTGGCATGGGAGGCCAAGACTAGTCCAGATACCACCACCAAGAGAATACCAAAAGGTAAGCTGCCCCAGGTAGAAGCCATGGGACGTCACGGAGGGGAGTAAGGGAAGGCACTGGTGGAGGTGACCTTTGAGCTGATTCTTAAACTGGACTGACATTTTTGAAGTAATAAATGGTTGGTGAACAGTGAGTGATTACTTGATTGCAACCATAAGTGGCTCAAGGGAAGGAGTGAGCAGAGGCCAGAAACGTGAGCCAGATCAAAGAATGCCCAACTAAGCTTTGGCGGGGCGGGGTGGGGGGCGGGCAGGCAGGGAGCACATGGGCAGAAAAGTAATGAAGTTTCCTCTCCCCTCCAGACCTAATTACCATAGGAGAGATGGCAGATTTTCCTTCTTGCTAATACCTACCCTTCTCCTGAGCGGTATTACAGGAGTTTGCATGAGTCTCCAACTTGGAAATATCAGGTAACTATAAGCAGATTTGACTTGGCTTTATTAGTTGCTCGAACCATTGCCTGAATGGAGCACAGTGTCTTAGTGGTACCTATTGTGTAGATCAGTATGGTCCAGAACTTTCTGTGATGATGGAAACGTTCTGTGCTGTGCAGTTGGGATGCTACCTAACCGTGGCCATTGAGCGTATGAGATCTAGGGCTAGAAATGTACTTTTATTTAAATAACCACATGTGCTTAGTGTATTGGCCAGTAAGGCCTAGTTGAAGGATTTGACAAGTGAAATAGGAACAGAGTTGCTAGGGCTGGCACAGACCCCCATGTGTACTGTGGGAACCCAGAGTAATGGGACTAGCCACACAGTAACACCACCCTGATTCAGGTTTACTGACTGAATCTGAAGGAATAATATATAGCCAGGGAGACCCCTGTTGAAAAATACTATCCAAGACCTTGAACTACGGGACGGTGGCAAGAGCCAGCCAGGAGAAAATGTCTGGGCTGGTGAGGGGATTCCCAGCTCTATCTCAGCTGGGCAACGAGAGGTTAATTTTTAGCCACAGAACTTCCTTTTTCAAATGGAAACTTCCACAGAACCCTACTATCAATTGTTGTAACTTGGAGCTCTCTGAGTTCGAGGCAGGGGTGGACACTCAGTGGCTGTGCCTCTGCGGTCCTAGAAATCCTAGAAATGGTAACAGGAAATTCTTCATCCCTTAAAAATCTCTCTCCAAGCTGCAGCAGGTCTTGAAACCAGAAACCAGTAATGAAGCTTCATGTTTGTTTGAAACAAATTTATTCTCAGAATAATGCACAAAAGTAGAGGTTGAGGCTACCTTTGGGAGGCTTCCCCCCCTCCTCTCTGGCTGCCGGGGAGAACAGAGCTGAAGGAAACATGCAATCACAAACAATGATCAACTCTAAAGACAAAAAAGGTTTGGTCCAAAAGAACTCAACATAATTAATCCAATTACTGTGAAGAGCTTCACTGAGTAGGATTAAGATCTTGCAGATGTAGTGTTTCCACAGCGTGGCTCTTCAGTGCACCAAGGGGGCCTGCTTGAGGGAGATGAGGACAGAGCGCATGCGGGAGACGTCTTTGGCCTGCTTGCTGGACTTGGGGTTAAAGTCACACAGCCGGGCCACCCGTTCCCACTCAGTGCCTGGGGACGACTCGTCTATGTCGTTTACAAAGGCTTCTTCTGCTGCCCTGGAAGCAACAACACAGTATGTTGGTTTAATGCAGAATCCCCCCTGTGAGCTACCTGGCGGCTGCCTTGTGACAGAAGTGACTGCCTCTTCATGCCTGACTTCCTGGCGTTCTGGTTTTCCAAAGAGGAACAGCCCCTGGCTCAGGTCAGACTCGGGAGCAGACCTGTGGCCAGTTCTCCTAGGCACGGGGTGCCCGGACCGCTGTGTAAAATGTTGGAATACAGGTGTTTGGTTCAGGGCTCACTCTCTGTCAATACAGAGCGTTAGAAAAGCAAGTCCTTAGCCAGCTATGCACTGCCTTCAGCAACAGGAGCAAAGCAGCAGGCCGGTCAGGAATGTGCACAGGAGTTGATGGTGGGCTCTACTGAGGTTCAAGTGAATTGAGAGGCTTCTCAAAAGCCCACCGGTCATTGCACGATAGCCTCTGGATTTATTCCTAAGACCGTAGAGAAACAGGGCAAATCAAAAGGAATTCAAGACACAGCTCCCATGCGAGCAGGCAGGAGAGACTAAAGCCATTCTGGAACATTCTCCAGTTGAGCTGCAAGTTGGCCATTTTCCCTCCAGCCAGGTGCCTTGGGCCACTCAGGGCGCGCTCTGGAAGGGCTGGGTGCCCGATGGCTAAAGAGCCCATCAGTGTTAGCTGCTTTTGCGTAGGAGGCTGCTCCAACATTCTTTCCCATCAAGGTCAGCCCACCCCCAGCTGGGAACTGGTGGGAGCTACAGCCCGAAAGGACAGCGGAAAGAGGCGGGAAGACACACTATATTCATCTACTCCAACAAGCATCACGGGCGAAGCGAAAGCGATGGAGATGACCGGTCTGTGGGGACGGAGGGGTGGCACGCTCACAAGGATGGCCGTGGCAAACACTGCTGCAGCCCGAGCCACTACAACACTGCGACTTCATGGCACACACAGGGGCAGTGAGAAAGGTTTACTTAACTGTTCTAGGCTGTAGCAAGGATGGTTTATGTTTGTGCTTAAAGGTGAAGAGAAGAAAAACGAGAGAAACTTTAGGTCAGATAGAGAAAATGAGAATGAGCTCAATGCAGATGGTCAGTAAGCTAGACATGCCCTTGCCACTCCATCTACACCTGGGAACGTGCAGCTGGCTTTGCTGGGCCACCCTGCTGCCCAGCAAACCCAGACTCGACCTTTCCAGTCTCCAGTTCTACTCCAGAGAGAATGTGCAAAAATCAATCCAACAGCACCTGTAAGTCCAGCATTTCACAAATCTCATTGCAAATGCATCTGGGGACCCAGGAAACCCCACTCTGTATTCTAAAGGGATGAACATGAGGTCACAGGCCCCAAGATAAGATGCTCTATAGACATGAACCTGTCGTCCACCCTTCCCGCCTATGGTCCTTCCTTCTACCCTCATCTCCCTTACATCAAAATGGAGTCCTAATTTTTGAGGAAACAGCAAGCACTGTTTCCAAGTCGTCTTCAGCAATACTGCTTTGAATACAAGAGTCCAATGTTTTTCCAGAAAAGATGCAGTTTTCTTTGGGGGAAAAAGCCATCGTGGCCTATCAGACAGCTTTGGCTATCCCGACCTTAAAAAGCTGGGGCTTCTTTGTGCCCAAGTGGGCAATTTCCCACATCAATAGAGAAACACAGGATTCCTCCCTGCCGCCCCCCATGAGACAACCTCCTCTGCTCCCAAGGGAGAAGCAACCAACCCCACATGTTCTTCAAAAGAACCAAATGTAGAAAGTGCTGCCCCACCCTGGCTCCCAAGCAGGGGACAGCAGTGGTGGCAGCAACAGCTTACGAGCCCACCCCAGTCCCAAAGCCTTCCCCAACCAGGTCACAAATGACCCACACTTTAAAAGGGAATCCACTTCCTTCCCTCCAAAACCCCAAATGTGGAAAAAAGGCTCTCAGAGTTAAAGGGAGTCACGCTTCTACACGACAGTCGATGGATCATATCCCCAACCTTCTAACTCTTAGGCAGTCCCCAGAGTGCCAGTTTGAAATAATTTAGAAAGCAGAACAACTTGTGACATAACAGGAGCATTAACTCTAAACAAAAGGAATCAAAACAGGAAAAAGAATTAGTTTTGCAACATACACATAACCAATCACGTCAGCGAAGGGTTGTTTGTAGAAAGCTTCATCTGCCACCCTAGACAGCAAGAGGTCCAAAAGGCAGGCAAGCAGGCAGGAAAAAAGAGAGAACATTGAGAAGCAGAAACATCTCAAATCCATAATAGAGGCACGACTGTGCTCTGGGGCGCTGCTCCCAAGGCTGAGTGCTCACCCAGGGAGGCTTCCATTCAAGCGCTGGAGACTCCAGCGGGCAAGGTTCCCCGTGGGCCTACCCCTGGGGATTCTCCTGGGTGAGCCCTGCCAAGCCCTTCCCGGTGTCATCCCTGCCACAGCGAGCAGGTCTTGGCACCCACTTCCAGGGAAGCCCTTGTAGAGCTACTGCGTCCACTTGATCCAATCCTCAACCCCAGCAACCTAGGGTACCGTGTTCTCATCGACACTGTACAGGTAACAGGAGGCCTGGGCAGGAAGCCCCTTGCTCAACCCCAGGTGGCAGCAGAACTCCCAAGCAAGCCTGCCTGGCTCTTTTCACCGGACAGTAATGCTGCCCCCCCAGCTGGCGGGTGCTCAGGAAGCCAGGCCACCTTCCTGCAGCCTCCGGCAGGCTCACAAGGCATCACGCTACGCGCCAAAGCCACTTCTGTCTTGGATTTCCGACTCCTGCTTCCCCGCCCTGACTGAATAGGATCACTTTTCAGTCATCTGGGAACAGATGTGGTCATTTCAAAATCCCCACCTTAGAGGAAAAAGTTGCTGGATGCAAGTGGTCTGGTGCAAAGAACTGCAGCCAAGAGTCCTGGCTCTGGCCTCCTGTCTGTCCCTGAAGATGCTGGTCTGCTCAGTCCATGCCAGATGGGACTGCTGTCACAAGGTGCAGACCTTCACTTGCCAGATGGGACTGCTGTCACCAGGAACCAGACCTTCACTTAACCCTAACTCATACCATACATGGGTCAAAATGGCAGGCCTCTGGGACAAAAAGGAAAGCGGGGGGGGGGGGGGGGGGCATGCTGGGTGGAAGAGTTTCCAACCCAGGGGACAGGCTGGCTTAGACCTTATTGGCCCGGCCAGCCCACCACAACCACTGTGGGTGGGCAGGGAACCTCCCTCCAGGAGTTTTACCCTGTCCTTCGCCAGGTTGGTTTGGAGCAGAGAAGTAGAAGGGACGTTTTTAAGGATGATCATGCCTGCTTATTAACCTAGGCTCCCTTATGTGAAGGGAAATTCTAGTAATTTTATTTCAGTTTATTTTTATTTAAACTCACACACAGCCTTCCTTCTTTCCCATTTTGGTTTATACATAGGTGGTGGTTTGTGGAAATTTAAAGAAAGCAAAAAGAACAGCCTGATTGTAACTCTAAGTCAGCAGGAAAATAGTTGTTTGTGGAGAGAATGAGTGGGTGGGAAAGGAAAAGCAGGCCAGCTTGTAAACCCATAATCCTTTTAGTTTACACAAAGGGCTAAACGTAATCGATTTCAAAGAAAATAAAGGTTGAATGACTACGGTCCAAGGCATCACTAAGACAACAAAAGCTTGAATGGCAGGCTTCCACTCCTTTGCAGCTAGCCGCCCCAAGACTATGGAACTGTCAGTGACAGCATAGCCCCATCCAGGTATAGACAAATGGAGCAAATGGGAAACCATGATCACCATAGGCGGCCCCTCTAGCTGTTTGTTCTTCACTCATCAGAGGGGCCTGAAAGCAGCAATCCTCAGGGAAGCCTGAGGGAAATGGGGGGAGGAGGAGGAACGTGGGCCTGACCACAGGGTGCTCAAGCAGTGACCCACATAAATAGTGCCCAGTGGGCGTGGAAAAAATATTTGCCATCACAGAGAATCAGGGGTTCCCCAAACTTTTATAAATCTTGAAAGATAAAAAGTTAGCACCAGAGCTCCCTGTAAAAGGGGTAATGTTTCTGTCACGGTTTGCAAGGACACATGGTCTGGGTCTGGTCTCAGGTCCACACTGTTCTGACTGGCTCCCATGGAGTGTCCCCCACCCCCCAACAGGCTGTCACTAATCATTCACGGCTCTTGTGCAGCAATATTTGGGCCCCGAGTTGGGGTAAAAGGAAGGAGATGCCAACTGCAGAGGAACACCAGACTACAGATGCCATGAAGGCAAGATCTGCTGACTGTCATTCGCCCACTGCCCAGCACCATGCCCGGCACAGAGGTGCTCCTGAGGTTTTAGGTCAGGGCATCTGAAGGCAGGAGGCCTTTGCTCCCCACCACATCTCTTCTCTCAAACTGCTTGCTCTGCCTTAGCTCTGTAGGCCACTTAAACATCCAGCTGCTGCACAAGTCATCCAGAGGAAGACTGATACTTGAAAGGAGCACTCTATTTTCTCCTGAGATTCACTATTTACCTATAGACAGCTCTTTTACATATATAAAAGGACTTACTCCTTTAGTCCCATGGGACGCCATTTAGAGAGTCAAACATGGAGGGCGAGTGGTCAGCGATGTCAAAATCTCCAGGGGAGGGGCTGTACCATTGGAAGGAGTCCCCGACGGTTGCTCTAAATGGCTCCTGCCCCAGCCCATGAAGAGTAAGTGGGATAAAGCGTCAAAACCATCCCTTCTCTCCTGGAACCCTGGTGACAAAGGCCAGTGTGCCACTAGTTTGACACGGAGTCTGCCCTATGCCTCAAGGTTTCTGCAAGGCAAGGGACCTGGTTTGGGAAAAGCTGTGCATTCTCTGTGAGTGGCAAGTGTAAGTCTCTTCCCCTGTCTGGAACTTGGGAGGTTCATCTAGGAGACCACCCTACTCAACATTCTACAGTTCTAAGGTACCAAAGCCCTAAATCCAGGCCTGGAGGGACTAAACCTTGGAGACTGAGCTCCTTAAAACAGGTGTGCTTATTCGCTCCAAGGACAACGGATGCTGTATAGAGACAGCTCCTTTCTTTACAGAAGGGATACAGTTTAGCAAAACTGCATTAGAAGCCTATTCCTGACAGGCATTTTTTAAGTCTGAGAATCTATATGTCAACCTGTTTACCCATCAGGGATCCTGAACAGGGAGGGTCAGCCTGGTTTTACCAAGTACTTCAGGGCAGAATGACTCATGGGCAACTTGCTAGGATCAAAGGGGCCTCACACAGGGCTTGCACAAAGCACCCACTCATCTCCCTTTAGAGATCTGAACTTGTACCTGGGGTCAGTCATCTTGAAGGAGCAGAGAATAAAGCAGCCTGGATCTGTCGGCACTTGAAACTGATCACAAGCTCAGGAGAAGCCCTGGTAGCAAATGCTCCCCCAAGCAACTCGACACCAAGAGCGGAGAGCAGTCCCCACCATACTTCTTACAGAGCTTCCCCTGTAATTGGAGAATACGTCCCCCAGCGGACACAGGCTCCAGCCTGCCATCCGAGGGGCAGCTGACAGAACCCAGGCTGGCCAGCCAGAGACCGGTAGCTGAAGCCTACCGCCCAGAACAGTCCATCTCTTCTGCTATCGTTGCCCTCCAATAAACAACACACTCTGGCTGGCAAAGCAGTCCATTCCCTCTTTGCTGACACATTTCCAAGAGCTACCAGAGGCAAGAGCACTTAAACCAACTTCTGCCTCTGAGGGCAGGAACCTATGGCTCTTTGCCCCTGAAAATTGCAAACACCCCCGGCTCAGTCTAGCCTTTCTTTCCAGTGAGGTAGTGGAGTGACCACGGAGTGAGAGTTGGGCTCTGAATCCAGCAGGGCAGGCGAGCCACTGGTCTCCATCAGGGCCAGCAGCACTGCCTCTACCTTTCTCTGAGCTACTTCCAAGTGGACTTCAAGCGTGGAGTAGTCCAGACCGCAGATGCCGGTCAGTGGGGGTAGGAGAATGAACTTGGTTTCTCCCCAAAACTACTTCACCTTCCGTGAGTGAGTCCGTTCTGAAGAGCATTTTAAAAAAGTCAACTCAGGTTTTTCCTAGACACAGAAGTACCCAGAGAATCCTTAATTCTGAAGTCACCATGTTGGAACATCCTTGGCTACCTAATTACACACCCGGTTCCTGCTACCAGACCCCTTTGTAAAGCAGCTTTCAGAGGGCAGGGTTGTATTTAGGGGATGCAGCATGACCAAGTCTATAATCATCTCGAAAGTACTGAGATCCTGGTATGTTCATGAAAGTGGCCCTTCATTTCAGGGTTACATTTCCACATGTGGATTTGATCCATGAAATAACCTTCCCTTTTGCCATTTCATACTATTACAAGCAATACAGATTAACCAAACTCTTCGCTGAAGAGCTAAAGTCACTACAACTGGGGTGGCTAAAGGAAAGGCTGAATTAGGCTCCCAAGACCCAAGAGATTTGCAACCTTTATGTTTCAAGTACTTTTTCCAAAACCTGCAGAGACACTTCACATACTACAACGGGCAGCACATGTCAGAACTATTCTGGCCGTCAGAAATGAATGTGATTCAACCTTGGAGAACAAGCGGTGCCAGCAGCCCCGGGGACTGACCTGTTGTTTGCTTTTGTTTTCTGTAGCTGCTCGTCCTGCCTCGCATACCACTCTTCTAGCTCCTTTATTGCTTTTTCTTTCCACTCTGCTTCTTGCTTCCGAGAATTGGCATCTTTGAAGGGAAGGAAAAGAAACACAAATGAAGCAAAACACAAACTGAAGTTTGCTCCATCAATGTCTTTTGGTCTTATTAAACTTACGGTGTGTGTGTATATGTGTGTGTGTTGGAGGGATAATAATCAGAAGGGAAGAAAAAGTTCTATTTCCCTATTTGTACATCCAGTCTCTGATCCCAGTTGTTTGACATTCTCTCTCAGTCCACTGACATCTTAGTGGATTCACCAGTTTTGGGGTTTCTTTTCAGGGTAGGGGAGAGGAGGATACATAGATAAAAGCCTTCGGGGGCACCAACTAGGGAAAAAGCAGTTAAGAGAATTTTTTTTTTTTTTTTTTAAGATTTATTTGAGAGAGCGCATACGCACAAGAGTGGGGAGTTGGGGGGGGCAGAGGGAGAGAAAGTCTTAAGCAGACTCTGCCCTGAGATCACTGGCTAAAATCAAGAATCAGGTGCTCCACCGACTGAGCTACCCAGACGCCCAGGAGAATTCTTTAATAATTATGCTGCCAATATTAGTTCAGGGTGGACCGTTGATATTAGATAATCTTTGAACAAAATCTTCTTAGAAAATGTAAGACCCCAGCTCTGCCAGTCGATGGTTTTGTAAAACACAAGGTGGCACTCTCTTAACTGAACATGGTAGAAGCACTTCTATGAAGCAGAAAGCTATTGTTAAAATTACCAGAGGTAGAGAGGATTCAGGTACCAGGGAACAGAACATAGATGTTAAAAGTTGAGGGGGACCACAAAACATCTATTCCTTCTTAGACTGCAGAGTGAGTTTGTGGCAGAGCTAGGACAGAACTAAAAAAGCTCTAACGGAGAGGACTGCAGGGGGTTGAGGTGGGGTGGCAGAATCATTAGCAGTTATCCAGAAGGTTCTAGAATGAGAGAGAAAACAAACTTAGCAAGTTTGCCAGACTGGATTTTCAAATATGACAACTAGCTAAGAAGACCAAGTCAATAGATAGCAAGAGACAGAAATGCACATCCTAGCTACCGCTGCAGGTGACATGTGAAGTTACCCTGATATTTCACCTGAAACACATTCTTAAGCATCCTCTCTGGCAGATGTTTTGTAACAGACCTCTCCCTTTAATCTTTACAACAATCCCGAGAAGGTAAACTCTAGACCCATATTCAGCACTGAGAAAAACTATAGCTCAGAAAGTTTGAGTAACCTTTCCTAACGTAAGTAGCAGAGCTAAGATTCAAACCCAGGTCTGACTTTGAAGCTTACACATTCTTTCTTCATTAAGCTGCCTCCGAAGGGAGGGATGGAAAGGAAAACCTAGAAACAATCACAAGATGTGACTAGAAGGTGGTCACCAGTGATCCAGACAAGAGTCGGGACAGCGCAGAGCCAGAGCCCAACCTGTAACTAGCTCACATCCCGGAAGAGTAGAAAGCAGTGGTGGTGGCGGCGAGTGAAGGGAAGAAATGAAGCACTTTAGGGCATTTTTAGGTCCTTTCCAAGAATGTCTTACAGTAACAACCTGCAGAAGGCTGTGTCTGTAACTACTGAAATAGCTTGTTAGCAGCTAGAAACTCCCCCCAGAGTTTCAGATGATAAAGAACCTGTTACCCTGTTATTTAACTTACCAGAAGGTGACCTATCAATTTTTTTTTTTGAGAGATGGGGGGGGACCCACAAAGGGAGAGAGGGAGAGTCTTGAGGCTTCACGCCCAGCGTGGAGCCCAACATGGGGCTCAATCTCACAACCCTGAGATCATGACCTGAGCCACCCAGGCGCCCCACTCAGAATTCTTTTACTCGGATTTCCACTGATGAGTCAAGTCTATACAGCAGACTTCTAGTATGTGTCCGTGGCATTAAGTAGAAGTGGAATGGAGGGCGCTAGGATGCGGCGGGAGATGCTGTGGGCTGGCAGCACATGTGGACGAGAAACCGAAAAATACTAAGGTTAAAATCTCCTTTTCAAAAGTGATGAAATCACTTCTGAAACACTACTTTTTGATTGGAGAGTATTTCCTTTCTTTGTAAAGATTTTTTTTAAGTTTTAATATACTAGGAATAAAATAGCACAGAAATTTCTCTCTGAAAAATCTGAATAAAAATTGTAACCATCTGCACAGATTGTAGTTACTGCATAAAACCATCCCTTTAAATTGTCTTCTTGCTTTTACAGATTTTTGAAAAAAGTGACACTGGCAATAAGAATTTAGAATTCTGGGACATCTGGGTAGCTCAGTTGGTTAAGCGTGTGCCTTCGGCTCAGGTCATGATCCCAGGGTCCTGGGATTGAGCCCTGCATCGGGCTCCCTGCTCAGCAGGAAGCCTGCTTCTCCCTCTCCCTCTGCTGTTCCCCCCTGCCCCCTGCTTGTGCTATCTCGGTCTCTCTCAAAATCTTTAAAAAAAAAAAAAAAGTAATTTAGAGTTCTTAAATGCTTAGCTCAGTAGGACAAAGATCCAAGTGACAATATGATCTGCATCTGGGCATAAGAAGAGGTAGGGAAGGCTGAAGAGTCCCCTTGGAGAGCAGGGCACACTGATAGCCATCTTCTTGGGCAGTCCTTCTTACTGTCCATGGAAAAGAAAACTCTGAGAACGCAGTCACCAGCTAAGCTGAAAACCACGCACACTGGTTCTCTATATTTAGCATCTTGTGCTTTCTCACAGTTTTTGCAAAGAAAAAAAGAGGAAACTGAAGAAACACCTAGTTCACAGACCAATTTAATTCAATTGCAAAGCCAAATATTTGACTTCAGAAAAGCATCGTAAGAAAACACTTCATGGAATATTCCCAAAGTGCCCAATCTGATCACTGAAGGGGGGGGGGGGGGGGGAGGAGGCAATTTTCCCAGACACCAACATGACCAAAGTGTATTGTCTCCATGGAGAAGATAACTTTGCTAAACTTTGGGTAAAGAGAAAAGATGAAAGTTGGGTTCTGTAACCTGACAAATACTAGTACCAGCAAAGTCCTGCCTCCACCCGCTCAGAAGACACACACAAGGAACAAGCCACGACTAAAGCTACCAGCATCTCATGAAGACAGTTTCCATCTTTGTAAAGCTGCGCTATCCAGTACAGAAGCTCCTAGCCACATGTGGCTACATATTAAAATTAAAAATTCTTTCCCAGTCATACTAGTCACATTTCAAGTGCTTAAGAGCCCCATGTGGCTAGTGGCTACCATACGGGACAGCACAGATCTGTGATACTTCCATCCAAGAAATGCTAGCAGAGAGTGCCATAAAGGGTCAAACAGAAGTGTGCCCTTTGTTCTGAGAGCCACATAAAACTGGGCTGAAAGAGAACCGATTTAGCACTAACTGGGTCCTATTTCTAGGTGTCAGTTAACGCTATTTGAAAAACAAGGAGTCAGTTTTTACTAATTCAGTGGTTCCCATGAAGGACTAATAATGCTGACGTCGTTGGTACACAGAAGAACATCGTTATTTCCAGATATACAATAAAATATTTAAGCATGAAAGAGAGGATCTGAAAGTGGATGAGAAATGTGTATGTATAAAACATACACATACATACATGCTTCATTTACATAAAGATAACCCAATATGGCAAAATGTTTAATCACTGAATCTAAGGGGGTGCACACAAGTTCATTTTACTCTTAACTATTTGGTTTGAAATTTTATTTCAAGTTTTATTAAGTAATCTCTACACCCAGTGTGGGGCTTGAACTCACAACCCCAAGATCAAGAGTTGCACGCTCTACCAACTGAGCCAGCCAGGCACCCGTGTTTGAAATTTTAATAAAAAGCTGAGGAAAGAATACCCCATGGCTTTATCTCCACACGGTGCCATACCTCTGCAACCCACCTACATACAGATACCAAGTCTCCTGATCTTGACCAAAAGCAACAGCCCACGTACACGGTTCTCCACCAAAGGCCAGGCCAGGCCGGCTGGCACTGATCTCAGCGGGACGGCGTACACGACATGCACGGTGGCTGATGGATGGAGCGGTACGGGCTATGAAGCAGGGCGGACGTAAGCTGAGTTCTGACGCCACTGCTTCTTAGCTGTGTGCTTCAAAAACTTTCCTCACTTACAAAAACATACAAACTTAGCTTACAGGGATATTAGAGTAGGAAAATCAAATTGTACATGTTTCCTAACATACTTCACATTTTCTTCTTAAAGCGTTACCTTAAATTCAGCCTAGAAATGATAAATGGACTTTGAAGTCTCTTACTCGGAGACCTTCAAGTTTACACAACACTCTCATAAACACCATCTCAGACGAACCCTGGAGTTGGTAACACTGATCTTACCCCACAAAGAAACAAACTCTACAAGGTTTGAACCACCAAGTGCCCACAGCTGGGAAGAGTTAAGGCTGGGCCTTGAACCTACTCTTTCTTCGCTGCAAGCTCAGGACTCTCCTCTGCTCTGCTCTTCCTGAGGATGCACTTGGTGGTGGCTCTCTGAGCTGCCCTATTCCTCACAAAATGGCCTGTAATTAAGCATCTCCCTGTGGGTGGCCTTGTGACCCCTCAGGCTGAGGAAGAGATCTTCCCAAATACGAGACGAGGACATTATGGCTAATTCCAGTTAAAAAGAGCTAAGAGTCAAGGTCAACTATTCCATTGAAAACAAGACACCCAAAGACAGAAAAAGATTCCTTACCAAGGGCTTCCAAGCGTTCCGTTTGCTCTTCTCTCCATTTACGGATACTTTCAGGCTCTGATTGCAATCGATCCACTTGTGAAATAGCTGCGTAACTGTCTGTTGGACCATTACTCTCCTTAACACAAAAACAATTGTGTTCTATCAGTACCAAACACGCCTTCCTGAAATGCGCTTCATACACGGTAGAACACCCCTGGTTATGTACTGACGGCCACTTTAACATGTTAAAGGATTACCTTAAAAGCAACACCACCACCTTACATGCTCACAGGGAGCTCTCAACATTACTGCACCTAATCCTTACAATCCACAAGGGAGGCAGAGTAGTTGTTAGCCTGCCTGTTAATAACTGGGGATAGAAGTGGGAGAGAGGAAAGCAGGGGAGGTGGGTCATGAACTGACTAGGAAACAGTGTTAATGGTTTTAGTTTCCTCACTTGACACACAGCTTATGTGGGATCTTCAAAGTAACAAAGGTAAATACACTGCACAGCAAGGCCTAGAACCTAAACTTCTAAATGCTATTACATAATGCAGGAAAAAGCACTTAATACCACCTAGCCAAAATAGGGGAATTCTGGGTAAAAAGGAGTCCAAAAGAAAACATGCAGTCACTAGTCACACCAAGGAAAAGAATAAAAAGGCAAGCAAATAGGAGTCACAAGTCGGGGGGGGGGGGGGAGTGCGGGGCAGATTCTTCATAGTAGGTAAGGTCTGACAGCTAATAAACTGATAAAACTCAACTATAATCTTTAGAAAATTTTTCACCTGCTGAACTAGGGAATAAACTCCAGGTTCACCTAATCAGACTATAAAAAGATGGAAGAATTACTGAAAGTATTAGCAACTAACTTAGTGACACTTTCCATGTGTCAGGCACATAAAATTTATCTCCCAAGCAACTTGCAAAGTTTTGATTCTCATTTCACATTTGATAGAGGACTAACCTGAGGCACAGAGAAATGACATGTCCAATTCACAGCTAGTAAGAGGTAGAGCCAGGTTCTGAACCCATTTTGTCTCACTCTAAGGGCTAAACTCTAAACCAGGCACTGGAGACTAGAGTCCAGGCCAGCTGCCTGTTTTTGTAATTAAATTCTACTGGAACACAGCCAGGTGCATTCATTCACGTACTGTCTGTGGATGCTTTCACATCACAGCAAGAGTAGTTTGACACATACACACACACACACACACACAAAAACAGGGCGCCTGGGTGGCTCAGATAGTTAAGCATCTGCCTTCGGCTCAGGTCATGATCCCAGGGTCCTGGGATCAAGCCCCGCGTCGGGCTCCCTGCTCTGCTCTATCTCTCTGTCTCAAATGAATTAAAAAAAAAAAAAAAAAAAAAGAGTAGTTTGACACAGTTACGACAAAGCTTAAAATGTTTACTATCTGGTACTTTACGAAAAAGTTAGTCCATCCTTGGTTTAAACCAATTAGACTAACATCCTTCCTGCCAGTGAACTGGTTGAGGGATGGGCAGAAACCCAGGCATAAGCAAAGCATCATGCTATTTCCCCAGGCTGTAGGGACTACTTCCAGTTGGTCCAGAAGGAAATGCAAGATTTTTCTTGGGTGGTTGGGAGAAGAGGAAAAACCCCCATCTTGTTCTAGATAACATGACAGGCACACGAGAAGCCTGGAAGTGCTGTAGTCATTTGACCACCAAGAAAAAAGCTTGAGCACAAAAATGCACACTTAGCAAGCAGAGCCAAAGTCCTAGGGGAACTGAGTCAGAGTCCTGGTCGAAGGACACTTCAATTATATAAACTGGTAAGACTTTTGTGTTTAAGCTAATCTGAGTTGGGCTGGCAACTCAACGCCTAGTGATACAGAGGGAAAATAATGGCAGTCATCACAAATTCCAACCCCCCCCCCCCCCGCCCTGCCCCAAGACAATCTCAAAGGTTCAAATGCTGGCCCCACCGCATACCATACTTTGTTACTTTTAGACTACTTTGTGCCTCAGTTTCTTCATCTGTAAAACAGGAATAATAGTACAGGTCCCCCAGGTTGTTGAGAGAATTAAAGAGTAAACCGAAACGGGGCCTGACAGTGCATGGCACGCAGTGTTTAAATTAGCCACTGCTATCATCACCACCAAGAAAGCTCATTTCTTGAGAGTAAAGTCAGTAATACTAGGGCCAGGTCAGTAACGTTTTAAAGGAATGATCAGTGTTACTTCTCTTCAAATCCTTCCATTTTAGCAGGTAACATACCCAGTACTAATACATCTAGGCAAGTCAAAGGAGTGGGGTCCTTTCTAGGTCAATCAACTCAAATCACAGGAAAGGAAGACTCAGCCGCTGTCTTTTAACATAATCAGAGTATTCTGTACCTGGTAGTACTCGCCATTCATCACTCCATCCACGGCATCTGCAAGACATAAAATTTCAGTCGGTCAGTAAGGACTAGTCAAATGCCGGCCAAAGCGTTACCGAGTCTAATACAGGTACTGTAAATTATACTAATGCTATCCCTGTGCTATGCACCAGACAGAGCAACGAAGGACTTCCTGTTTAATGAAACCAAGATGTGCTTATACACAAATTACTTCACCAAAATGGAAAAATCTGTACCAAACCCCCAGTTCAAAAGCTTTTTGATCTTCTGCCCTAGAGAGAGAACACATGGATGCCTGGCAGAAGAGTCTCATAGAGCAACAGTGTTTCTCCATGAAAGTTCTGGAGAAGGCAAAGTGGGGCCTGGAATCATTCAGTGAGCCAAGGACATGCAGCTTCATGTTCAAACCAAGGTGCTTTCTTGGGGGTCAGGACTCTCCATCCTGTGCCTGTAGACCTAAGGGTCTACAGTTGAGACTTCCTGAGCTAATTCCTCTAGACCCCTGGAACTAGTCTGGGATAGTAAGATCTGGGCATACCAAATTAAGTCAGTATTTTCAAGGATACAAGTTACAAAAAACTCAAAGTGTGGTGTACGATCCAGTCTTACTGGCACAATTCACTCATGAGCTACATGAGAAAGTCCATTTGAAAAATGTGGAAACGATCTTTTTTAAGTTAAGACCTAGAGACCATCAATCCATATAGCATAAAATGGTGGTCCACAGGCTGAACATATTTAAAACACTATTAAGTCAGAAAATTTCACGAATTCAGGATGTCTAGGTTTTGGGGCAAGGGTAAGCAGACAGAAAATCTGGCAATCTTGGGCCTGCTTGAGAGGAGGGCAGCCTTCACATCCAGCACGCTCTGGTCTATCTGTAAGGACCCCAGCCGCCCCCCCCCTTTTTTTAACCCATTCAGTGTCTCAGTAATTCAGCTGCCCAGTAAGTATGCATCCTAAGCCCTGCCCTGCCCCACAAGCCATCATGAAGAGGCAGTCTGCACAGGGCCACCTGCCATCCTTTCGAAAGCCTTGACAAAGGCACCATTTTTAGCTTCTGCCTACACATTCTTAACTCTGGATTTGTTGGCTGACCCATATTTACTACCTACCATGTAGGACTTCCATTATTTTGTCCAAATTTTTTTTTCAAACTACTTATTTGTCCAATTTCTTTTTTTTCAAACTTATTGCATGGGGTGGGATAGGGAAGATGACAGAAGAGATGCACCTAGTGCTCAAAAACTAATACAAGTATTTGGGGGAGCATATTCAGTTGCTCCTCAGTAAGAAATCCCTTCATCTAGAACCACTAGCACAGACCATGCCCGGCGCGGTGACACCATGCTGGTCGCCCTGAAGACCCTCCAGTAGCCGACCTTCAAGATAGAGATTCTTGGGTCACAGGATATACATTTTAAAAACTTCTAAATACTGACCATTTGCCCCCTTTTAGTGTCTCATTTATATTACTACCAGCAGCACATGACTGCCCCATTTCTCAGACTCTTAGTGATACTAAAGATGGAGTTTTAGGTTTTTAAATTTTTTTTTTTTTTTTAAGATTTTATTTATTTATTTGACAGAGAAAGACACAGCGAGAGAGGGAACACAAACGGGGAGTGGGAGAGGGAGAAGCAGACTCCCTGCCGAGCAGGGAGCCCTATGCGGGACTCGATCTCGGGACTCCAGGATCATGACCTGAGCCGAAGGCAGTCGCTTAACCAACTGAGCCACCCAGGCGCCCCAGGTTTTTAAATTTTTGCTAAGTTGACAGCAGGGAAAAAACTTAGGTGGCTTTGTCCTGCCAATCTCTTTTCTTGTGAGGTAATCATGTAGCTGACGTTTGATTTTCTTCTTTACTGAATTGTCTGAGTTTTGCCCATTTTTCTGCTATCTTTTGATCTCTATTCACTTTGTATTATTATTTGTCCTCTCATATTACAAATATTCCCCCGTTGTCTTTTTTTTTTTTTAAAGATTTTACTTATTTGATAGACACAGTGAGAGAGGGAACACAAGCAGGGGGAGTGGGAGAGGGAGAAGCAGGCTCCCCGCCAAGCAGGGAGCCCGATGTGGGGCTCGATCCCAGGACCCTGGGATCATGACCTGAGCTGAAGGCAGACGCTTAACGACTGAGCCACCCAAGCGCCCCTCCCCCATTGTCATTTTATATGGTTTCTTCTGGTACTAAAAAAACCAAAAATGCCTCTCTTTAATCCACCTGGAATTTATTTTTATGTAAGATAGAAAAGAATGAGATAATTTTGACTCTAGAACTTACAATGGTTAGCATGGCCAGGCCTAGGCCTAAATTCTGGTTAATATATTACATTTAACACACCAACTATCCAGTTAATATATTCCAGCCCAGGGCCATTCCCAATAGGAGAGCCTTTGATCACTACACCATACACAAAACTAGAAGCAATTTTCATCCCATATCTCCTCCTAAGTCACATGCTGCCTGTCCTTTAGGACCAAAGACTCATCCAAACCCACTGGCAAGTGCTTTGAGCTCTTACTAGTTACTGTACTGACATTCAACTGGCCCAAGTCAAAGACCTGCCTGTTGCTACAAAACATACAGAAAGACATCTTAAGACAACTAAGCTAAGCAACCTGATGCTCCAGAAGGAAACTTTCTAGGGCATCTCAGGAACTCCAGAGAGAAACAAGGGCCAGAGTAAGTTTCCAGAGAAGAAATTTTGTCCCGAACCCACCTTCGACTTGCTGTGGTGCCCATCCACTGGAAGTCAAGCAGACGTGGGTTTGATGAATTCCAGTGGAGACGTGTATTAGCTTGCTACCTTAGGAACACTCCTTAACTTCCATGATGCTTTCTTATCTGAAACAGGATGCCACTACTTAGCCTGCAGGTACGGCGTGAATCTGCAGCTACAGAGAACCGGCATGTGGCAAGCATACAGTACTAATTGTCAAGCACGAAATTTCCCTGAACTTTTCTCCACCACTGCTACCAAGAAAGTTACTCTCCTCCTCCAGAAGGCTTTCCCTTAATTCACGTGCCTCTCTTCCTCCTCCAAGGAAAGACTTGTCAGAAACAACAACCAGTGCCTCACTGCCATACTCTCTCCGTAGCTCCTTACTCACCCCTTTCTCCAACCTCCTTGGCCCTCATAACTGAGGGCTTTACAACAGCTCTAGACTTATGCGGCCTCTTTCCTGACTACTTGCTCTTCCTCAATATCTGAGCCACTTCACTCAGCTGGTTACCTCCTACCTTTAAACTTACCTCTCTTCTCCAGATCTCCTTACAACTGAAGGAGTCCTCCAAGGCCCGGGCCCTCCGGTTTTTGCCTGCTCCCATCCTTCATGGGGAGTTTTCCCCAAGGTTACTCCTCCATCTGTTAGAGTCTCCTGCCGATGAATCTCTGTATAGTAACGTATCAGATACAGGGCTCTCTCCCAAAATCTGTTTCCTCAGCACACCCCAAGGCCTATAGGCTTTGTAATGCCTCTCTCTTCCTACTCCCAAGGAATAAGAGTATAGCCAGGTACCGCGGCAATAATATACCAAGTACTGTGTGTAATACATTAGTACATTACAGGTGCTAATGTAATCCCAGTAACCCTATGTGGTATATATCTGTACCTTGTACTGGTGAAAAATCTAAGGCAGGGCAGTGGCGGTGACCTAAGCTGCCTGAGACCACAAAGTTAAACTTACACTCAAGCAGTCTAGGACAGCACAGAATCTCAACCACTAGAGTGCCTCTTTTCAAGGCAAGAAAGGAAAGTTCTCTAATCCCCAAAGGAAGTGCTGACCACTGCACTACTGCTAACCTCAATTACATGGTCAGAGGTCTGGCTTTAAATCACTAAATGCTTAGTTCACTAAGAAAGTCCTTCCTAGAAACTAAGTCAGCAGTGATCCCTTCCTTCCCTTTGCTGAAAGCTTAATGCACAAGGGACCTGTGTATCCAACTCTACCCTCTCCCTTTTACCTCTCCAAACTGCTCATCATCAGGATTTGTCATTTCTCTACAGGACTCTTGGACCTAGTATTTTTGTTCATACCTTTCTATCTACTATGTGCCAGACACCCTGCTAGGCACTAGGGATACAACTGTAAGCAAGAGTGACATTGTCCTTGAATCAGGAGTTTTCTAATTATGGGTCCTGCTTCTCCCAACTCTGTCCTACCCAAGGCAGCCACACTGCCTTTCAGAAAAGACAATCTCTTGTCCCGTGATACCCCTGCGGAAACAACTGCAACGGCATATGGTACAGTCTACGGGTAGGGAAACTGGGGGCATAGCTAAGAACTTGCCCTTTTTTTCTTAAGCAAGTCATTTCTCTGCAGGACTCATAAGTTTTCTTATATTAAATGAGGGAAGTAAACTAAGGATCTAAGAAGTAAATTTTATGATTCTCAGTCAAATGTTAATAAACACCACCCAACAACAAAACCCTATTGACTTAAAGCCAACTTCATCTCCTAGCCACAACCCGGTTCAGTCTAACCTGCTTGCTGTAATTCGCATTTTTCAGGTGTATCATATGTTCTCGTGTAAACTCTTATTGGAGGGCTAATTTGCTTAGGAGGTAATATGGTACAGGATAAAAACTCAGAGGCTGCAAACGAGCAGTCTCCCTACCCCTACTCAAAAAATGGCTCCGCCTGGCTGGCACAATAATTTGAGATTTCGGAGTCTGAATGCTTTCATAGAGGACAACTCTAGTGCACCAAAACCTCAGTCTCCAGGGCGCCTGGGTGGCTCAGTTGGTTAAGCGACTGCCTTCGGCTCGGGTCATGATCCTGGAGTCCCGGGATTGAGCCCCGCATCGGGCTCCCTGCTCAGCGGGGAGTCTGCTTCTCCCTCTCCTGCTCCCCCCTCTTGTGCTCTCTCGCTCTCAAATAAATAAATAAAACCTTTAAAAATAATAATTAAAAAAAAACCTCAGTCTCCAACACTCCGTAGTGTCTCATTCCCAGCAGGTTTCTCTCATTTATGTTATCTGCCTGGCTCCTTAAGGTTTGAGGTTAGAGTAGTACAAACACTCCTATCTGCCCCACCAGTGCCCTGTTCTCCTTTAATTAGATTTTTTTTTTTTTTTAAGTAAATGAAAACCCAGGTCTCATTTCTTCCAGCTAATTTCCTACTTCCTCATTCTACTGAATAGGTCTTTTCCACCCAACTTTTCCTCCCACTGTAATTCAAAGCATCACACACAGGTAAGGCATTCAGAGGTCAAACTGGCATCCTACTGCTCATTTTTTGTTTGTCTTTGCTTGAGTTTGGCTGGGAAAAGGCCACCCTACATTCTCTATTCACCTTTTGGAAGACTAGTTCAGGCTAATCTTAAATTCTGCTTAGGCAACATTGCCTACCAAAGCTGTTCCTAGAGGAAACAGAGCTCCAGAAATCCCGGCCATAATCCGTTCGACAAATGATAAAACTCTTAGCTTTCTTTGGCTGGAGTTTCTTCCTCCAGGGTTAGAACATCCTCCTTGAGTTCCCTATTCACGCCTCTTTTCCTCCCCATAATCCAACATTCCGTACACCTGAAGTGCTTAAATACTGAATTGTATTGCCGTTTTTGTTTGTATACATCTCAAAAATGATACTAGTATTCTCATTTTTTTCTGCCCTCCTTTCTTAATAACTGGTTCTGTGCCGGGCTTAGGCTTGCCTTTAAGTCTGGCCAAACTGCGCCAATGCGGCTGTGTTTGAGAGGCCAGGCTCAAACACAGCCAGTGCTCAATGAAAAGTTCCTGGACTGAACGGGCTTCTTCGAGCTCTTCGGCCTGTCACCCTATTTTCTTTGCTTCCTCGCTCTGCCCCGTCCGGGAGCACTCAAACATACTCATACCACTGAGTAGGCTCCCCGAACCTAGGCTTCTGCTATGACTGGGCCGGGGTCTCGTTTTCTCCTTGCACTCTTCCTTAACCTCCCGGTTCGGTAAGAAACAAGAGCGACACAGAGCCCTCAGACCCACTCTGGGCCGAGTTTCTACACAAGCCCTCCCGCCCCAAACGCCGCCGCACTCTCACCCAGACCCCCTGGCGGCTCGCCGTGCGGCTGGGGCCCAGGGGCACCGCCGTCCAGGATGGCGAAGGCCTCGTCGTTCTCGATGCCCGCAATCTCGCTCTCTTGCTGCGCCAAGAAGGCCGCGGCCGGGTCTTCTTCGCCGGCACCGGCCACCCCGTTCCCTAGCGCGGGGCCGCCGGGAGCGCCGGCAGGAGCGCCGAACGGATCTAGTTCAGCCATGGCGGGCAGTTCAACGGCACGGACACCGACGTTGAGCGACACGCCAACCGACCCACCAACACCGCGCCCCGCAGCGGCTGCTGTGGCGGCGACCGCGATCCGACGACAAGCTGGAGAGAGAAGACGGAAGCGGAAACCCTGCCCCTATATCCGGTTGGTGTAGGCGGTGTTGGAGAGCCGAAGGGTTAACAACCAATCAGAGGACAGCGATGGTTCAAGAACTACCCAATCAGCAGGAGGAGGGGCGGGCCCCCGAGGAAAACTCGTGACTCGGGCCGCGGCGGCTGTGAGAATGGTGAGCCCAGCAAAGCCGGACGGAGGCGGAAGTGGCTTGGCTTAAAGCAGCCTTCCCTGCCTGGCCTTTGGGGCTGTCCTGCCCGTGGACTGCCACCTCTGCGGAGACTGAAGTGCCAGAGCCGGAGGTGAGGTGAAGGAGGGCCGCAACGGTCGATCGGTCGACTAAGGAGGCAAGCTGCTTAGGTTTCCTGAACCCCCGTTTGCTCGTTTGTGAAATGGGAACGAGAATCCTGCACTGCTTCCTTCCCAGGCTCCTTGGGAAGACTGAATCCTTTCACGGCTGTGTACTGGCCTTATTAAAAATTTTGTATTTGTTAATTCATTCACCCAGCCTAGGAGAACAGGAGCTTTCTCTAAAATTCGTTCAGTATTTTACATCAGGGGATTTTGTCTACACCATAGAAATGGTAATGGGTGATCACAGTTAACCGTGCTCTTGCCGAGATAAGCAATGGACAACAGGAGGATCTTTCTCCTTCACGACCATCCCCTCAAAAGGAAAAAAGCAAAAACCAACCAACCAGAGATCAAAGAAGTCTCCGGAGATAGCAAGGGACAGGAAAGTGGTTTTTAAAAATATATATATAGCTTTAATGACAAAAAGTGGTAATTATTTGCTTAAAGCATGTATTTTTAGTCATTTTCAGTGTGGAACATAGGACAGTTTTGAAGAAAAACATTTAAGAAACTTAAAATTCTAGGGCTTGCAATTCACTCCGTTTTCTTCTTCCTCTTCTTGTTTAATGCTCATCCCTAACATAAATTATCCACAACATACGAAGTAGTTTCACATTCATCTTTTCCTTGAAACAATCTCTCCTGCCCCGGGCGGAGGATAATGGGAAAGGATGACCATGAGAGAGTCCAAAGACAACTGTTGAATGCTGAGGGACAGACAGCACTCACTCCTGAAAGTAAATCCATACAGCTGAAGACAAGTGTGGAGTCAACTCAGGGAGGGCTTGAGTGCCCAGGTGAGGATTATTCCTGAATTTCAGGGGCTGTAAGGAGCCTTTGGAAAGACTAAGCAGGCAATAACTTAGAACTCTGTTTTGAAAGAATCTTCTGGCAGATCAGGCAGTGTAAGCATATGAGAGGGTTTGGAAAGCAGGGAGTTCAGTTAGGAAAGGTGCTGCAGTGAACCTGCAGTGGTTCAGGAGAGGAGAGGAGCCAAGGATGATATTTCAGCAGAGCTGCTGTGGAAGGAAAATAATGAAAGTAATGTACAGAGAACTTGGGAAGTGACAGCATTTAGGAGGGAAGAGATTTACAATTTTTTTTTTAAAGATTTATTTTAGAAAGAATCTGAGCGGGGGGGGGGAGGGGCAGAGGGAAAGGGAGAATCTCAAGCAGACTCCCTGCTACTGAGCGTGGAGCCTGCTATGTGGGGCTTAATCTCAAGACCCTGAGATCATGACCTGAGCAGAAAGGTTTAACCGACTGAGCCATGCAGATGCCCCCACAGACAATATTTATAGCTTAGAAAACCATGAACAGAAATAGCTAGGACAGGAAAAGCCAGTTGAGTAGGATGAGGCAGGAGATAAGAGGAAGAGTTCAGTGTTGACTTCTTACTGAGCACAAGGGACCTGTGAGATATTCAGGAGGCATTCAACAGGATATTGGAAATCAGTCTCACATTTAGGAGAGAAGGCTCTAAATCTAGCAATGGTGGGCAGAATTGCCTAGGGCCAACTCTTCTGCTGAAAATAACCAGAAAAGCTAGGCAAGAAGTTTTCAAAATCTCTCTGAAGGCATCAGAGGACTACCAAAGCAGTGAGGAATTGTGGGCCCGAGTTCTAGGAGAGGAGGGTAAGCCAAGAAAAATGATCCTAACATTTCAAGCCACTTTTTCTCTCAAGGAGATTGTTAGTTCTAAAAGCTGAGAAGCTGAGTAAAGCTTTCAGTAAACAAGGCTGGGAGGAGGGGCGCCCGGGTGGCTCAGTTAAGCATCTGCCTTTGGCTGGGGTCGTGACCCAGTGGCCTGGGATCAGGCCCTGCATTGGGCTCCCTGCTCAGCGGAGAGCCTGTTTCTCTCTCTGCCCCTCACCCCCCTCGTGCTCTCTCTCAAATAAGTAAAGAAATCTTTGTGGGGTGGGGGGAGGGGGGACAAGGCTGGGAGGAGAAAATAGTTGAGGGCTTACCAAAAAGGAAGGACCCTGATAACTACCAGGTTTTTAGTTGGGATCCTGAAGGGCTACACAGTTGGAATCAAGATGAAAATTGACTAAAGCACAACTCTGAATCCCGTAATTCCTTGATTGAATTAAAATGATCCAGGCTTTCTAGTGTCTTTAGCCTAGAGCTGCCTGCCAGAAGCAACAGTAAATTCTAATAGAAAAAAATTCAACCAAAAATAAGCATGAAAAGACAGAACATGCTCAGAGACATTGTGAGAGACAGACTTAGAATAGAAATTCCAGAGGATTCAGATAATGGATTTAATCAGACCTAGGTTTTAAAATAGCTATGATTGAGCTAAAGAAATTAAAATAGAGAACTTCAGCAGTTTAAAAATGTGAGAACTAAAATTTATAGTATCTGTTATTAACAATTCAGTGGATAAATTTAAAAGTGGATTAGACGTGGCTGAAAAGAGAATTAGGGAACCAGAAGATAAGCAGAAAAGTATCGAGGCTGAACACAGAAAGGAACATAAAAAAACATATGGGATATGAGGGATAGGTGTTGGGTTGGTTTTTTTTTAAGTTTTTATTTATTTTAGAGAGATTGAGAGAGAGTGTGTGTGCTCACAAGGGAGCGGCGGTGGGGGGGTGGGCGGCGAAGACAGAGGGAGAGAATCTCTGCCTACAGGCAGAGCCAGACGCAGGGCTCAATCCCATGATCTCAAGACTATGACCTGAGCCAAAACCAAGAGCTGGAGGCCCAACTGACTGAACCACCCATGTGCCCCAGGAATAGGTTTTATAAACATGTAATTTTAGCTAGAAGGAGAAGAGAGAATGGAGCAGTGTTAGAAGATAAAACAGCTAGGAATTTCCCAAAATTGATGAAACCAAGCCGCCACAGTTTTAAGAATCACCATGAACTCCAAGCAAGATAAAAAATACCCTCCCAACAAAATGTAAAGAGCACTGGGTATTATATAAGGCTGATGAATCACTGACCTCTACCCCTGAAACTAATAATACATTATATGTTAATTGAATTTAAATAAAAAAAAAATAAAAAATACCCTCCCTCAAACAATTTAAAAAAAATTTACAGGCCTCTTGTGCATTTTTAAATTGACATCTTAATTTTTTCATAACTTAATTTTTAAAAAATATTTTATTTATTTATTTGACAGAGAGAGACACAGCGAGAGAGGGAACACAAGCAGGGGGAGAGGGAGAGGGAGAAGCAGGCTTCCCGCTGAGCAGGGAGCCCAATGTGGGGCTCAATCCCAGGACCCTGGGATCATGACCTGAGCCGAAGGCAGATGCTTAACGACTGAGCCACCCAGGAGCCCCCATAACTTAATTAATTGCAAGGATGTAATTTCTAATATATTGTAAATATTGATCCATTTAAATAAAATTGTTGCATTGCTCATTAAATGTATCCAATGGTGTGTCTACATGATCTGATACTATCATCCATTAAAAAAATACATTGCAAAGCCTTTTATTAACACTAAAAAATTTCAGATTCTTACTTTCTTTTTTTTTAAATTTTATTTATTTTTTTAAAGATTTTATTTATTTATTTGAAAGAGAGAGAAAGCATGAGGTGGGGAGGGTCAGAGGGAGAAGCAGACTCCTCGCTGAGCAAGGAGCCCGATGCAGGACTCGATCCCAGGACTCCAGGATCATGACTTGAGCTGAAGGCAGTCGCTTAACCAACTGAGCCACCCAGGCACCCAGATTCTTACTTTCGCTCCTTGAACACATACTGTCATTCCAACACTTGCCCCTAAATTCTATCCCATTAGAATGTCTTTGTGCTTGACTTTTTTTTAAAAGATTTTATTTATTTATTTTAGAGATAGAGAGCAGGAGGAGGAGCGGAGGGAGAGGGACAAGTAGACTCTGCACTGAGCATGAAGCCCCATGCAGGGCTCGATCCCACAACCCTGAGATCATGACCTGAGCCGTCAACCAACTGAGCTACCCAGGCACCCCTGCTTGAAAGACTTCTATTGATCAATGTATCATACTTCTTTGTAACAATGTAATATAAATATAATTGACTTTTTAAAAATATCCCATAACCATAAGGCTCTGTTAAAATTCTGTTTTGGATTGACATAATTATTAGTAGTATACATTTAATCAAAACAGCAAAATATGCCAGAAAATGTCAAATTATTAAATATAAAATGTAAAATTTTGTTAGAAATTCCTGTCTTAAAAAGCTAGATGGGCTTGTATTGTCTATTGCCGTGTACTAAATTATCTTAAAACTTAGCACCTTAAGGTAGCAAACTTTTATTATTTCCCAGTTTCTGAGGGTCAGGAATCTGGGCAGGCTTAACTGGGGTTCTGACTCACGCTCTCTCATGAGGTTGCAGTCAATCTATTGGCAATGTCTGCAGTCATTAAAATCTTGATGGGGACAGGATAACCACTTCCAAGATCACTCACATGGCTGTTGGCAGGAGCTGTTGGCTCCTTGCCACATGAACCTCTCCAAAATGTTGCTTAGGACACAGAAATTGGCATTCTCCAGAGTGAGTAATCCAAGAAAGAATGACCAAGACAGAGGCATGGTATCTTTTAATAGTTTTATTGAGATACATTTCACATCCCATACAATTCACCCATGTAGAGTGTATAATTCAATGGCTTTTAGCATATTCACAGGGTTGTACATCCATCACCATTATTTTCATTACCCCCAAAGAAATTTTATACTCCATCTTCTCAAACCCTCTAACTCTAGGCATTAAGTTTCTACTTTTTGTCTAAGTTTGCCTAATATGGACATTTCATGAAAATGGAATTATACAATATGTGGTTCTTTGTGACTAGCCTCTTTCACTTAGCATAATAGTTACAATGGTTGTCCATGTTATAGTACATATCAGTACTTTGTTTCTTTTGATGATTGAATAATATTCCATTGTGTGGATGTATCTCATTTATCTATTTATTAGTTGATGGACATTTGGGTTGTTTCCACTTTTTGACTATTTTTTTTTTTTTTTTTTTACAGATTTTATTTATTTATTCATGAGAGAGAGAGGCAGAGCGAGAAGCAGGCTCCCAAGGAGCAGGGAGCCCGATGCGGGACTCGATCCCAGGACCCTGAGATCATGACCTGAGCCGAAGGCAGACGCTTAACCATCTGAGCCACTCAGGCGCCCTCCACTTTTTGACTATTATGTATGAACATTCATGTACAAGTTTTTTATGCATGTGTTTTCATTTCTCTTGAGTATATAAACCTAAAATGAAATTAATGGGGAATATACCCCATATATATTACTAGGTCATAAGGTAACTCCATGTTTAATTACTTGAGAAATTGCCATACTTTTTTCTAAAGCTGTTACACCATTTTATATTCCCACCAACATTGTATAAGGTTTCCATTTTTTTTTTTTTAAGATCTTATTTATTTATTTGACAGAGAGAGACACAGTGAGAGAGGGAACACAAGCAGGGGGAGTGGGAGAGGGAGAAGCAGGCTTCCCGCGGAGCAGGGAGCCCAATGCGGGGCTCGATCCCAGGACCCTGGGATCATGACCTGAGCCGAAGGCAGACGCTCAACAACTGAGCCACCCAGGCGCCCCTAAGTTTTCCATTTTTTTCCCACATCCTCACCAACACTTATTTTTATTGTAGTGATTCTAGTGGGTATGAAGAAGCATCTCATGGTTTTGATTTGCATTTCATTGGTGGCTAATGATACTGAACAACATCTTGTCATGGGCCTATTTGCCATCTGTGCATCTTATTTGAGGAAATGTCTATTCAGATCCTTTGCCCATCTTTTAATTTTTCTTTCTTTCTTTTTTGTTGCTTTTTATTGTTGAGTTGTAAGAGTTCTTTATACATTCTAAATACAAGTTCCTTGTCAGATATATGCTTTCCAAATATCTTCTCAATTGTGTCTTTTCACATTCTTGATGGTGTCCTTTCAGGCACACTTGTTTTTTTGTTTGTTTGTTTGTTTTTAAAGATTTTATTTATTTATTTGAGAGAAAGAGTGAGAGAGAGAAAGAGCACAAGAGGGGGGAGCAGGAGAGGGAGAAGCAGGCTCCCTGCCGAGCAGGGAGCCCGATGCGGGACTCGATCCAGGGACTCCAGGATCATGACCTGAGCCGAAGGCAGTTGCTTAACCAACTGAACCACCCAGGCGCCCGAGGCACACTTGTTTTTAAATTTGATGATGGTTATTTGTGTTTTTGGAGTAATATCTAAGAAACCATTGCCTATCCAAAGTCATAAAGACACCTATGTGAGAATGATACTTTTTTTAAATTCAAAATCTGGAATAAAAATGGGGTCACTGAAAATTTAAACACATTATAAAGTTCAAAAGAAGATATACAGGGGCACCTAGGTGGCTCAGTTGGTTAAGTGTCTGCCTTCAGCTCAGGTCATGATCCCAGGGTCCTAGGATCGAGTCCTGCATCAGGCTCCTTGCTCAGCGGGGAGTCTGCTTCTCCCTCTCCCTCTGCCTGCCACTCCCTCTGCCTGCCACTCCCCCTGCTTGTGCTCTCTCTGTCAAATAAATAAATAAAATCTTTTTTTAAAAAAGAAGACATACAAACAATTGTATGTTAATAACTTTGAAAGTTTAAATGAAAAATTCCTAGAAAATGTAACTTAAAAATAACACAAGGGGAAATAGAATTAAATATTCCTGTAACTAGTAAAACCAGTTTAATAAACCAAAATCCTTCCCACAAAGAAAACTCCATTTGCCTTCATCAGTGAAACTTCTTGTCTTCACAAATTCTTCCAGAGAATTTTTAAAAAGAGAATACACTCCAACTGATTTTATGGTAAGCACAGTCTTGATACAAAACCCAAAACAGAGAAAGGAAAATTATAAGCAAAATCATTCATGAATATAGTTGAAAAAACCATGAGTGGGAGTGAGATGGAGTAAGCACATTCCTCCTGGTCTTTCCCAGTGAATGCAGCTATAAAACCTAGCCAGAATGCATGGAGCAGAAGCTATTTGAGGACTCTGGAGAGTAAATAGTGGCAGGCAAATTGGGGAAGAAGACCAAAAAATATGAAGCACTGAACTGGCAATGAGTTCATTATTTTTTATCCTCTGGTTATCCTGCCACTTGGCCTCAGACACGGGTACAGTTATGAAAGTGCATGGCAGACAGAGTGGGCTAAGCAAAGCTCTAGCTTTCTGGTGGAGAACCAAAAATAGGAATCTCAGGGAAGTGAACAGTGCAAGGGAAATCACAGAGAGGGAGCACCTTGGGGAAGTGACCCTGTAAAATTGTTTACAAACTCCTGGGCTCAGCCCTGAGCTGTAACTAGGTTGACGTGGTCTTAATCAGCACCTAGACTTTTGAGAACCGAATTTTCCACTGTCCAGGTCCCAGACTGTCCACTGGGTGGCGCACATGTGGACTAGATCTGAACACCATTGCAAAGTCTTTGAAAATTGAAATGAAATTCTAACCACAGTCCACAAGAGTGGTTTGGAACTTATGGCCTGAATCTATTTAGGTCAATTGCATACTAATACAAAAATATCAACATTCTTCATATGATTTAAACAAGAGCCAGAGTTTCATAGCCTAACATTCAAAACGTTTAACATATATTCTTAAACTTGGCAGATGAATAATTAATTGGCATGTGAATAAGGAAAATCTCAACTCACAAATAAAGACAGTCAACACATGTCAATACCAAGATAACTTAGATACTGGAATCATGTGACAAAGACTTTAAAGCAGCTATTATAAAAATGCTCTAAGAATCGTAAACACCGTTGGAACAAATGGATAACTAGAAAGGTTCAGTAAGGAAATAGAAAATACAGAGAATAATAAAATGGAAATGTTAGGACTGGAAAGTAAGAAAACCCAGAAATTAAAAACTCACTGGATATATTCCAAAACAGAGTAGAGATGACAGAGAGAAAAGTAAGTGAACATAACAATGAGTAAAAATAGGTCTGGAAAACAGTGAGGAAAAATAAAACCCAAAAAGATCCCCAGGGACCTGTGGAACAATAAAAAAAGTCCAGCATTTGTTCCATCAGACTTCCAGAAATAGAAAAGGGTGCAGAGCTGGAAAAAATGTTTGAAGTAATAACAGCTGAAAACTCCCCAAATTTGGCAAAAGACATAAATCTACATATGCAAAAAGCTCTGTGAACTCCAAACCAGATAAAACCAAAGAATTTTGTCTCCATACACATCATAATAAAGCTGCTGAAAACTAAAGAAACTAAATCTTCCACGTGGCCAGACAAAAATAACACATTCCTGACAGAGAAGCAATGATTTAAATGAATGTTGAAATCTCGTCAGAAACCATGAAGGCCAGGGGCACCTGGGTGGTGCAGTCGGTTAAGCATCCAACTCTTGATTTTGGCTCAGGTCGTGATCTTGGGGCCTCAGGTCATGATTTTGGGGTCATGGGATTGGCACCGCACTCAGTGGGAGTCTGCTTGAAATTCTCTCTCTCTCTTTCCCTTGCCCCTCTCCTCAATCATGTTCTCTCTCTCTCAAATACATACATACATACATACATACATAAAATCTTAAAAAAAGAAAAAGAAAGAAAAAAGAAACCATGAAGGCCAGAGGAGGTGGCACAACATTTTTAAGGTGTTGAAAAAAGGAACTATCAAGCCAGAATTTTCTATCCAGTAAAAATAACCTCCAGGAATGAAGACAAAATAAAGACATTCTCAGAAGAAGGAAAAGAAAGAGAATTCATGGCCAGTTGACATGCTCTAAAAGAACGGCTAAAGGAAGTTCTTCAGAGAAGGGAAATGACACCAAAATGAAAGCTAGAACATCAGAAATGAAGGAAAAGCAACAAAAATGATAAGCATCTGGGTAAATATAATAGACCATTCTTTTTCTCTTGAGTTTTTAAAAATATGCTTGATATTTGAAAGCAAAAAAATATCAGTGTCTGATGGGGTTTTCAATGTGTTAGATGTAATGTACAAGATAACTATAATATAAAGGGCAAAGGTAAAGGGACTTATATGGAGTAAGGTTTTTATATTCCACTTGAAGTAGTAAAATATTAATTTTAAATAGACTATGAAGTTCAGTATGTATATTGTAATCCCTAGAAAAACCACTAAAAACTTTATACAAAGAGATATTGTCGAAACACAGTAAATTAAAATGGAGTACTAAAAAATATTCAAATAACCTAAAAGAAGGCAGGAAAGAAGGCAGAGGAATGCAAAAGAGGGGGAAAATGGAAAATGAATAATAAAACGATAGACCAGGCCGCCTGGGTGGCTCAGTCAGTTAAGCAGCTGCCTTCGGCCCAGCATGATCCCAGGGTCCTAGGATCGAGTCCCACATCGGGCTCCTTGCTCAGCAGGGAGCCTCCTTCTCCCTCTCTCTCCCTCTGCTTGTGCTCTCTCTGTCAAATAAATAAAATCTTTAAAATAAAAATAAAATGATAGACCTAAATCCAAACATATCAATAAGTGCCATTAAATGTAACTGTTTTAAACACACCAATACAAAAATCAGAGTTTGTTAGAATAACAAGATATGAACCAATTATAGTCGTCTACAAGAAACTTCAGGATGATATAGGTAGATTAAAAGGATGGAAAATGATAAACCATGCAAACACTAATATCAGACAAAGTAGACTCAAAGCAAGGAAAATAACAGGGGATAAAGGTGTATATTACCTAATGATAAAAGGGTCAATTCACCAAGAAAACATTAAAATCCTAAATGTGTATGTAAGTAACAACAATTACTTCAAAATACATGATGCAAAAACTGACAGGATGAAAAGGAGAAACACAAATACACAATTATAGTTGGGGACTTCAACACTCAGAAAAATCTGTAGAACTAGTAGAAAGAAAATCAACAAGGATATAGAACTGAACAACATCATCAACCAACTGGACCTAATTGACATTTATAGGACACTCTATTCAACAATAACTAGATATACATTTTTTTCCAAGTATACATGGGACATTCATCAAGACAAATCATATCTGGGGTCATAAAACAAACCTCAACAAGTATTAAAAGAACTGGGAAAAAATAGTGTATGCTCTCTGACCATAATGGAATTAAAGTAGATATGGTGAACAGAAAGACACAAAGAAAATTCTAAAACTTTGGAAATTAAACAAAACACTTCTAAATAATCCATGAGTCAAGTCTCTAGGGAAATTAGAAAAATATTTTTAACTGAATGAATGAAAATACAAATATAAGTTTGTGGGATGTAGTTAAAGTAGTTTTTAGAGTAAAATTTTTAGTAGTAAATGCTAGTATTAGAAAAGAAGAAAGGTCTCAAGTAAATAAGCTTCCACTTTAAGAGACTAAAAATAAAGCAAAATAAACCCAAAGCAAGCAGAAGAAACAATAAAGAGTATAAATCAATAAAATTGAAAACAGAGAAATAGAGAGATGAAATCAAAAGCTGGTTCTTGGAAAAAAAATCAATAAAATAAATCTCTAGCAAGACTGAAAAGAAGACACAAATTACTGACATCATGAAGTACTCTGCAACATGAAAAGGATAATAAGAGAATATTATGAACACTCTGTGTACATAAATTTGGCAATGTAAGTGAAATGGACAAATTCCTGAAAGCCACAAACTACCAAAACTCACCAAAGATGAAATGGTAATCTGAATAGCCCTATGACTAAAAAGTCGAATTTGTAGTTAAAAACCTCTCCCCAGTGCAAAAAAAAAAAACCAAAACAAAAAAAACAACAGCAACAAAGCAGAACAGAACAAAATAAAAAACCACCACAACCAACAACAAAGCAAAACAAAACTCCACGACTAGATAGTATTGTCAGCCAGTTCTACCAAATATTTAAGGACGTAACACCAATTCTAAGCAATATCTCCTGAAAAAGAGAGAGAGAGAGAGAGAGAGAGAGAGAAGGGAACACTTCCCAACTAATTTTATGAAGCAAGCATTACTCTGGTACTAAAACTAGACAAAGGGAGTCCAAAAAAAGAAAACTATGGATCAATATCCCCTAAGAACATAGATGCAAAAATCCCCCAACAGAATACAGTCCCCAACTTAATGATGATTCAATGTATGATTTTTCAACTTTATGATGGCGCAAAAGCAATACTCATTCAGTAGAAACTGTTTGAATTTTGTATTTTGATCTTTTCCCAGGCTAGTGATACGTGGTATAATACTCCTTAGCGGTGGTAGCTCCAGATCACAAAAATAAACAACCGATATACTTAGAACCATTCGTACCCATACAACCAATCTGAGTTTCACTTTCAGGAGCCAATAAATTACATGAGATATTCAACACTTCATTATAAAATGGGCTTTGTGTTAGATGATTTTTTCCACCTGCAGGCTAATGTAAGTGAGCATGTTTAAGGTAGGCCAGGCTAAGCTAAGCTGTTTGGTAGGTTAGGTGTATTAAATGCATTTTTGACTTGGATATTGTCAACTTAAAATGGGTTTATCAGGACATAACCCCATTGTAAGTTGAGAAAGACCTGTATTAGCAAATTGAATCCATCAACATATTAAAAAGAACAGTATATCATGACAAAATGGAGTTTATCCCAGGATACAAAACTGGTTCAATATTTGAAAAACAAATCAATGTAATCCACCACATTCACGGTCTAATGAAGAAAAATCACGTAATTTACACAGAAAAAATTTTTGACAAAATTCAATACCTACTTATTATAAAGACTCATCTATGAAAAACCTATCATATTAATGATAAATTTGACATATTAATGGTGAAAACTGAATGTTTTTCCCCTCAGATTAGTGACAAGTCAAGAATATTCCTTCACCGGGGCGCCTGGGTGGCTCAGTCGTTAAGCGTCTGCCTTCGGCTCAGGTCATGATCCCAGGGTCCTGGGATCGAGTCCCACATCGGGCTCCCTGCTCAGCGGGGGGCCTGCTTCTCCCCTTCCCTCTGCTTCTCCCCCTGCTCGTATTCTCTCTCTCTGTATCTCTGTGTCTCGAATGAATAAATAAAAAAACTTAAAAAAAAAAAAAGAATATTCCTTCACCACTCCTGTTCAATATTGCATTGGAAGTCCTAGCCAATATAGTAAGATAAGAAAAAGAAAAAGAAGGCATATTGGAGGGGAGGTGGGCAGGGAGGGTGGGTAAAATAGGTGAAGGGGATTAAAAGTACACTTATCATGATAAGCACTGAGTAATGTATAGAATTGTTAAATCACAATATTGTATACCTGAAACTAATATAACTCTGTATGTTAACTATACTGGAATTAAAATTAAAAACTTAATTTAAAAAAAGGCATAAAGATTGCAGAGGAAGGAATAAAGTTGTCCCTATTTGCAGATGACGTGACTGTCTACTAGAAAATTTCAAGAAATCTACCCAAAACACTCCTAAAACTAATAAGTGAGTTTAGCCAAGTTGCAAGACACATGGTGAGCACACAAAAATCAATCATATTTCTCTATACTAGCAATGTGTGGTTAGAAACTAAAATTTTTAAAATACCATTTATGATAGCTTCCTATGATAATTTTACAAGTAAAATAAAAATGAGTGACTATATGGCAAATGAAATCCAGCAATATTTAGAAGGAATTCTATAGTTACTAAGTCTAGTAATTATATAAAAATATACAGCATTTTATATAAAACTATGTTATATGTCATAGCCAAGTTTATACCAGGAATGAATGGTTTTGCATCGACAAATTAATAAAAGTGACTTGTCCTAATTAATAGATTAAAGATGAAAACCTGTGCTCATTTCACTAGATGCAGAAAAAAATATTCGATAACATTCACTGTCACAATAAAAACTCTTAGTGAACTTGGAATAGAGGAAATTTCCTTAAAGAAATAGAAAGTCATTATATGTAATATAATTGTGTATTTGGAAAGTATAGAAATATCTATAAATAAATTATTTAAAAATTATTTACATATTCTGGATACAAGTCCTTTGCCAGATAGGCGATTTGCAAATATTTTCTTCAATATGTGGCTTGTCTTTTCATGCTCTTAATAGTATCTTTCCCAGAGCAAAAGTTTTTCATTTTTTTAAAGATTTTATTTACCTATTTGACAGAGGGAGAGAGAGAGCGAGAGCACACAAGCAGGGGGAGCAGCGCACAAGCAGAGAGAGAGGGAGAAGGAGAAGCAGCCTCCCAGCTGAGCAAGGATCAGGGACTTGATCCCAGCAGCTAAGCAGACGCTTAGCTGACCGAGCCACCCAGGTGCCCAAAGGTTTTTCATTTTGATGAGGTCCAATTTATCAATTTTTAAAATGGATCGTGCTTTGGATGTCATATCTAAGAAATCTTTGCTTAACTCCAGGGTACAAATATTTTCTCCTATGTTTTCTTCTAAAAGTTTTGTAGTTTTGCTTTTTACATATTCATATTACATGATTCATATTAGTGGAGAGAAAATATTTACCACATGTACAACTGATAAAGGGCTCACATCCAGAATACATAAAGATGTCCTACAATTTGCTAAATACAAATCAATATACAAAAACCAGCTATATTTCTAAATACCAACTATAAAAAGAGGAAATGAATTTTTAAAAGGATATTATAAAGTATACTTACATGTGTGTACGAATTTTTAAATGTCAAGTACCTAAAAATAAATCTAACAAAAGTATGTGAGACCTCTACAAAGTGAGGTATAAAACTTTGAGAGAAATTAAAGAAGACTCTCCAAAGTGGAGAGATATACCATGTTCATGAATTTTAAAAATTGATACTGTAAATATATCAGATTTCCCTAAACTGATCTATAAATTTAGCACAATCACAACCAAAATCCCAACAGGTTTTCTGTGGATCTTGATGGTCTAATTCTACTAATCTAAACTATGTAGGATGTGATAAAGCTTTGGTAATGTCAGTAACTGCTGCCTGTGGTATTGGTATAAGATCAGAAAAATAGACCAATGAACTAAGAGAGCTCATAAACACATTTCTCTCTAGGGACATGTGATTGACAACAAAGGTCGCACTGCAGAGAAGTGGAAAGTTGATTGGACAGTTATATATCCACATGGGAACCTTGTGACCCCAGGGTAGAGAATATTTTCTCCAATTATCAAAGAGCAGTAACCAAAAAGGAAAAGACAAATAGGACTAATTACAATTAAAATATACCATGAAGAGTGAAAAGACAAGCCACAGAGGGGAAGAAGATATTTACCACATATGTAACTGATAAAGGGCTCATATCCAGAATATATTAGGAATTCCAGGGACACCTGGGTGGCTGTCAGTTAAGCACCCACTCGTGATTTTGGCTCAGGTCATGATCTCATGAGTCATAGGACTGAGTCCTGTGTCAGGGTCCACACTCAGCGGGGAGTCTGCTTGAAGATTCTGTCCCTCTGCCCCTCCCCCAGTTCTCCCTCCCTCTAAAATAAATAAATAAATCTTAAAAAAAAAAAAAAAACAACCAAAACCACATTGAGGGATGCCTGGGTGGCTCAGTCAGTTAAGCATCTGCCTTCGGCTCAGGTCATGACGGAGTCCCGCCTCAGGCTCCTTGCTTGGCAAGGAGCCTGCTTCTCTCTCTGACTGCCACTCCCCCTGCTTGTGCTTGCTCTCTCTCTCTGACAAATAAATAAAATATATATTTTTAAAGATTTTATTTATTTATTTGACAGAGAGAGACACAGCGAGGGAGGGAACACAAGCAGGGGGAGTGGGAGAGGGAGAAGCAGGCTTCCCGCTGAGCAGGGAGCCTGATGCGGGGCTCCATCCCAGGACCCTGAGATCATGACCTGAGCCAAAGGCGGACGCTTAACGATTGAGCCACCCAGGTACGCCCAAATAAATAAAATCTTAAAAAAAAAAGAACACATTGAGATACCACTTAATATCCAATTGGCTATAATTTAAAAGCCTGACAATACCAAGTACTGGCAAGCATGTAAAACAACAGAAGTTCTCATATACTGCAAATGACAATGTTAATTAACAAACACTTTGCAAAAATAATTTGCAAATTATCTTACAAATAAGAGAGCAATCCCACTACTAGGTATATGCCCTAGACAAACTTGGTACATGTACACCAAGATACACTCACAAGAACAACATTGTTTGTAATCGCCCAAACTGCAAACAACCCAGATGTCCATTAACAGGAGAATGGATAAGGAAAATGACATATTCATAAGACAGAATAGTATACAGATGTGAAATGGATGGAACTAAATCTACATACAACAACATGGATAAATTATAAAACATAATTTTGAGCAAAAGAGGCCAGGCACAAGATAATCCATACTGTACAATTTTCTTGTGAAGTCCAAAACCAGGTTGAACTTATCTATACATGAGAAATGCCTATTTAGATAATAAAACTATATAGAAAAGTCAGGAACATATTATCATAAAGGTCAGAGGGGAGAAAAGAGATTATAATCAGGAAAGCGGCCATATAGCTTTTGAGGTCTTGACAATGCTCTATTTCTTGTGCTCAATAGTAGTTACATGGATACTTACAATATTTACAATAATTTGTTAAACTATATAGATATGTATCATTGCTTTTGTGTGTTGTATTCACAATAAAAAGGGTTTATTTAGCATGTCATATTTCTTATATGACACAAGAAATTTCTCAATAAGCATTCTAACTTACATGTGATATATTTACTTTTGTTCAAAGATGTAAAGATTTAACACCGATCTTTTGGAAGTAAATGTGGAATGTTTTATGTCATCCTTTAAATGGTATAAAATACGCAACTAGACGTGGGATAACAGAGCTCCTTCTCACTAATGAGAACGGTGAAAATGCAAAGCATACTTGGTCCTAGGTATTTTCTAAAACACTTTTAACAAATCTTGAATATTCTAATTCGAAAATAAATGGGTAGGTAGGAAAGCATAGACTTGCCGTGATTCTGTGGCCAGAATGAAATCATACACTACGGCTGTCGATATTTCTGAGCCACTCTGTCTTTGTTTTGTCCTCACAGAACCCTTCTTCAGGAAGAATGCTTTCTCTGACAACAGCTCAGAGTGGAAGGGACAAGGTTATTAAACAGCTCTCATAAAATAAGCCCATGGAAAGATGCTCCAGCCTCATTAGCCATCAGGGAAATGTCAGTCAAAACCACAATGGGATACCACTTGCTCCCAGGAGGATGACTGTATTTGGAAAGACAGACAATAAGAAGTGTTGACAAGGACATGGAGAAGTTGAAACTGCCATACATTGCAGGTGGGAATGTAAAATGATGCATCTGCTTTGAAAACAGTCTGGCAGTTTCTGAAATACTTAAACATAGAGTTACCACAGGATCCAACAATTCTACTCTGAGGTATATACCCAACAGAAATGAAGACGCATGTGAACACAAAAACTGGTACATGAATGTTCATAGAGCATTATTCATACCAGCTACGAAGTAGGAACGACCTAGATGTCCATCAATTAACTGATAAATGAATTAATAATATGTGGTATATCCATACGGTAGAATATTATTCAGCCGTAAAAAGGAATGATGTAACGGCTCATGCCACGACATAGGTGAACCTTGCAAACATTATGCTAAGTTGAAGAAGCCAGGTAAGAAGTCACATACTGAATGATTCCATTTTTATGAAACATCTTGGATGGGCTAATCCATAGAGACAGAAAGTAGACTAGCAGTTGCCTAGGGCTGGGAAGATAAGAGAGTTAGAGAGTGACAACTAAGAAGTTCAAGGGTTCTTTTTGGGGTAATGAGAAAGTTATAAAATTGATTGTGATAATGATCGTACAACTCTGTGAATATACTAAGAGCTAATGAATTGTACACTTTGGTTGAATTATATGGTAGGTGAATTATATCTCTATAAAAAAGCTTTTCAAAATATGTCATCAGGGTGCCTGGGTGGCTCAGTTGGTTAAGCAACTGCCTTCGGCTCAGGTCATGATCCCGGAGTCCTGGGATCGAGTCCCACGTCAGGCTCCCTGCTCGGCAGGAGGTCTGCTTCTCCCTCTGACCCTACCCCCTCTTGGGCTCTCTCTCTCACTCTCTCTCTCTCAAATAAATAAATAAAATCTTTAAAAAAAATATGTCATCATTCCATCATGCTATTTATTCTGAACAACCTAACTTGGACCAAAGAACCCCAGTTTTTAACACCAGACTTCACACCTTAACAGAAATACTGTAAAAGTAAGACAGAAAAATACAACAAACTCTTCTTTGGCTGTTGGTGTCTTGATGAAAGGAGGCTTCATGGACATCCGTTTACACCGTTGTGTGGCATCATGAGGCAGGACATCCTAGGAAGATATGGAATGGGTAAAGGTTGCTGTGTGTGTGTGTGTTTGTGTGTGTGTGTGTGTGTGTGTGTAAGGTGTTTGAAGAATAATTTTGAAAGGGAAGGTGGGAAAAGAGAACTAGAAGGAAATCACCACAGGTGTATTCTCAGGTAGACTGATTTTAGGAAAAAAGTTGAAGATCCGGAAACCGATTCCCTAAAAACTGTGCATGTCTGAATTACCCTTGGAAAGACTTCATGTTCCTGAGTTTGAAGACCTGAGTTGTAGTTCAAAAGCCTTGTCTTTCAAGACCACAATCTCTGCTATGAATTGCTAAAGCTTCCCTTGTAGCTAAAGCCAAGATTTTGACTCTGAGTCCGGCATTTGGCTCTGCCAGCCTCCTCAAGGTGCTAAGCCTTGAATGTTTCAACCTTATGGTCTAATTTTAATGTGGGGAGGGCTTAGGTATGCCAAAGATCTCCCTTTTTAGCAAGCATCCTAGTGATTCTGCTACAGGCAAGAGAGGTCGATGCTGCCCAGTACTGCAAGGGAAAGAATCGATGGAGAAAAGGACAAAGAGGACAATGTTGTTAGGAGACAGTTTGGTAGCATGGTAGGAACAGAAGACAGACTGAGTCATTTAGAGATTGATCTGGAAATGAGAGATGGAGCCAGAGAGCAGAGACATTTAGGACGTTTAGCTGAGGAAAAAGATGGGCAGATAGCAAGAGGTGGGCCTCAGAGCTGAAGAGGGTTTGTTTCCAGAAAAAGAGAAACTTGAGAATATTTATGGAATAAAGAGAAAAAGTCAGGAAGGGGATGTATAGAGAGAAGGAACTGAGGGGTCCTGAGAAGCTGCGAGGTGACAAAATGGAGAGCCAGGGGAGGGGGATCGGCGTTGAATCGTGGGAGGACACAGCTTCCTCTGAGAGGCAGGAAAGCAGCAGAAGCTCTGGAGAGAGTTTTGGTGGATGTGGGACTGTTCGTGGAGCTCAGATCATGTGACCTCTCTTTCTCTGGAGATCTGGTGGCAGAAGGAGAGGTAAGCTGTTGAGAAAGAGGAGAGGAGAAGAGTGGGGCCTCAGGACACCAGAGAGGGCTAGAGAATCAGCTGTGGAGAATGGCATCCGGAGTCAGATAAGCCTGGTGGGCTGGGGGTGGGGGCAGCTGGGCTGAGTTGCTTGGATCTGTAGGACCCTTTTGTACTTCCACCTGGAGAATGGCAGTGAGGCCACAGAGCTGGGGGCTGTCCTGCGCTGAAGAAGTGAGAAAGGTGGGGAGGTTCCAGAGAAGAGAGGGTCAGCTGTGAAGTCTAAGGTCCTCACTTTCAGGGAGCAAAGTAAGACTTGGGCAGAAGGTGGGCTTTGAAGCAAGTGGCCACCCAGCAGAGAGGTCAAGAAGATGATGCAGAGCAGGTCGAACAGGACTGAGAGGGAAAAAGAAGGGGATGGAGCAGGTTTGAGCCATGAAGCTATCTAAACTGTCCTGCACGATATAATACAGTAGCCACCAGCCTCCTGGAGCCTTATGTATTTGGTTAGTCCAAATCCATTTGTGCTCTAAGTGTAAAATATACCCACGATTCCAAAGCCTTAATATGAAAAAAAAAAAGTAAATATCTCATTAATAAATGTTTACACTGATTATTTAATATTTGGATCTATTGGGTTAAATAAAATATATTATTAAAAGTAATTTCACCTATTTATTTTTACTTTTGTAGTGAAGCTTCTAGAAAACTTTAAATTACATATGTGGCTTGCGTTACATTTCTATTGCACAGAACTGCTCTAGATGCTCCCTTACTGGGACATGGATCGTCTGTGTCATGCCTGTGGCCCCAACACCTGGGACAAGGACCTGCACAGAGAGGCCTCAGGGAATGGTGTGTGTGTGTGTGTGTGTGTGTGTGTGAATTGATGAATAGATGAATAAGTAAATTCATGAATGAGTGGATAAATGAGGATCGTATATGGTTCTCAAGGACTTGGTAATTTTCTTCTCAGTTGTGGAGGATTATAGATTAGTACACCACTGGATGAAAGGGAAACAGAGATAGTTAGAATTGAGGAAAGCTCGCCAAGACTTTGAGGGAGGGAGTCTCTAAGAGCCTTTTAGGGGACCTTACTTGATATAAAGGCTCAAGAACCTGGACCCTTGCCACACTCTTTTCTTTTTTTTCCTTTAAAAAAAAATGTTCTCCTGTAGCACCGTAATAATGCCAGGAACCGTCCTAGGTATGCTGCACGTATTAACTCATTTAAGCTTCACATCACCCTAGGAGGTAGGCACTCTTGCTCTCTCTCTTTTGCAGATAAGGAAACAAAGGCACAGAGACCTGAAGTAGTTTGGCCAGGATTACCCAGCAGGTGGTGGAACTGGTTTTAAGCCCCAGTGGCCATGCTCCCAGCTACGACACCATCCTGTCCTCTCACCTCATCTCCAAGGTTCTTCCCAGCAGAGATACAGTAGTCCCCCCTTATCTGCAGGGGATCCGTTCCAAGACCCCTAGTCGCTGCCTGAAACTGCAGGTAGTGCCAGACCCTCTCTCTATATACTAGGTTTTTTCCTGTACACACACACCTATGATAAAGTTTAATTTACAAATTAGGCACAGTGAGAGAATAATAACAATAATGAAAAATAGAACAAATTTAACAATTTACTGTAATAAAGTCATGTGAATGTGGCCTCTCCCGCTCTCTCAAAACATCTCATTGTGCTGTACTCCCCCTTCTTGTAACGATGTGAGATGCTAACCTGCCTATGTGAAGAGATGAGGGGAGGGGAATGACGGGGGCGTTGTGACATAGTGTAGGGCTAAGACCGACCTTCCGCGGATTCGTCCAAAGCAGGATCGTCTGCTTCTGGACAACAGCTGACCACAGGAAGTAAAACCACAGATAAGGGGGGACTACTGCATAGACTTCTTTTTTTCTCCCTTTACTGATCTCTCTTTCACTCCCAGTCCCTCAGGCCCTGTATTCCTCGAGAAAGTTCCTGATGTACTTTGCTTACTGAAAACAGTTGTAAGTAACCCCACAACTTCCCCACAAATAAGACTCAACACACCACAGCTGTGTGGGCAAATACAACAGCCAAGTGACCCTGCCTGCTCGGTTCCGGCTATCCCCCTCCCTGAGCCTTTCCCACATCATTTTCTCCACCCCCACCCCCCAGCCCAGCCCATGAGCCTCCTGTCCCAAACCTGGGATTGGCCCTCCCCTGCCCTCCTGGACAGACTCGAGGGCAGTGAGTGTTGGAGGAGCCTGAGGCTTCATAACTCTAAGCAAACACTTTATCTGTCCATCTAGCAGATGCCGGCGAGAGAACTATAGGGGATAGAATGGGGGCTTTCCAGACACCACCTTGGCCAGTGCCCAGGAGATGCTTCAGTCCCACCCATCAGGGACTCCATTCCAGCCTCAGCTTGGATCCCTCCAATGACAGAGTCGCCCTGAATTTCCACCCACTGGGAGCAGCCCTAGCCCAGGATCTCCACTGTCAGGGCCAAACAGACTGGAACACTAAGAAGGAACCAACAGGCCATCTTCCTCTCTCTCTCATTAAATTGTGAATAATAATGCATTTACTTATTCTCCCACTGAAAAAGTTGTTTAAATCCTTTGAAGAATCTTGCAAGGTAGCTTGGCTAGACAGCAGGCAGGACAGTCCAGTGCCTCCGGTGGGGGGGCCAGGGTCTTCCACTCGCCTGTCTTTTGGTCCAACAAGTAGGCATTTGGGTTGATGGTGTAGTCCTTTGTCTGGACATCGCTGGCTGTGGTGACGCCCCCACATACAAACACTCTGCTGTCTCCAATGGAGCATATAGCATGGGACACATCTAAGGGGCAGTTGTTGGGCAAGAGAGGCACCGAGGTGGTTGTCTTGTTGGCCTTTATCTTCTGCAGGTTGATTTCCACACTCTGCCGGTGGCTGTGTACACAGAGGATGTTGTCCTGCTGGAAAGAGAGCAGGGGCCGGTGGTTGAACTCAATGGGGAAGGTGATACACTGGACCACATCCCCAGTGTTGGTGTCAAAGCAGTCCACCACTCCAACCCGGGAAATATAGCCTTTCACCAAGCACCGCCCCGTGACAATGTACAGATTCCGGTCACCCTTGGTGATCACGGCTGTGCCATCCATAGGGATGCTCATCTTCCCTGCCAGGCACCAGGCCTCCTTGCGCTCATCATAGCGATAGATGTTGGAGACATACCGCCTTGGAGCAATGCTCCCACCCACTGAGTACACTGTCCCCCCGCAGGTCACCATGGTGTGGAAGACAAGCCCAATCGGCAGGTCTGGCAACTTGGTCCAGGAGTTGTCATCCATGTCATACCGCCAAGCTGTCTTCAGCCCAGAAATCTGCTCAGTGGTACCACCAGAGATGTAGATGTAGCGACCAGCAGAGGTGGCACTAAGTGCTGCCGCCCGATAGGGCATCTCTGACAGCTTCAGCCACAGGTTCTCCTGGATGATGTAGGCAAACACTCCATCATTGAACTTGCCATGGGCCTTTTGGCCACCCAGGATGACCACCGAATCAAGCAGGGCCCCTTTCCGCTGGTAGCTCAACAGGCTGGATGGCCTCTCCTGCTTTCGGTCCATGAGGACACTCTCAATCAGGGTTGCATGGGCTGAGCTGTTCTCCATGCTCATCAACTTGTTGCTGGCAAACATCAGTGTCTTGTTGGAGACGGCATTAAGATTGATGTAGTTGAAGAACTTCTTGAAATACTTCTCCCGCTCATCCTTCCGGAAGTACACCCAATTGATGAGTGCGCTGAGAGCCTGGTCCTCATTGAGCACATGCAAGTTTTCATCTCGGAGCAGGCGGCCAAAGATGACAGGTGGACAGCGCATGAAGTGCATACAGCCCTCAGGACTGGCCCAGTAGTGGAAGTTGTCACGAATGCCAGAGTAGGCCAAGTCTGATACCTCTTTGAGCTCAAACAACTCAGCCAAGAAGAGGTAGCGCAAGCAGTTTGCACGGCGGATGGACTTAATCAGGAAGTCGTTACAGTGGATTCGAAGGCGTGGTGTGTTGAAATACTGGGCCCCGCGAAGGAGCTCCTCCACGTTCTGCTCCGAGATCACCACCTTGCCACTGTAGAAGTAGTCCAGGAGCTGGTCCACCGTGGCCGGACTCAGGTAGTTGGGGTCAATGGTGATGAAGAGCTCATCGGTGGTCTTCATGTCATTGCTGGAGATGAGGCTCTTCACCAGTGGGGAGACAGCAGCCAGCACGTTGCGATGTGCAAAGAAAACATGGTGGTCCACAGTCAGGGCCATGTCCCAGTACTCTTTGCGTTTCCTCTGTTTGTTCAGGTTCTGCAGCACAAAGCTGTTGTAGTTTTTCTCCGTGAATTCCAGTTTCATGGTGCTTCTTGCTGGCTGAGGCAGAAGATCAGCAGCAGGTACTGGAGAACAGACGTTCTCAGGCCTTTGGGATTCAGATTGATGGTTGTTTGCAGAGTAGTTGATCAGGGAGGAGGGGGGCTGGGAGAGAGGGTGATGTCATAGAATGGATGAGGTCATCACAATGCCAGCCCCTGAGGCCTTTCTCAGAGGCACAGGACCTTTCTCCCCTCTGATGGCTCCAACCTGCCAAGGCTAGATACCCTGCCAGGATTTAAAGCCCTGGGCCCAGAGCTCAGGAGAATCTCAGAGATGGGTTGCAGCTCTTACCTGGCGCTTTTAAAACTCAGTTCAAGGCTATTTTTGGAATGTCGGAGCCAGTCTGGGTGGGGGTGGTATAGGAAGGGAAAAGGGGAAGGTGGGGGAAGATAAGAGATTTTTGGATCTAGAAGGATCCTTCCATGTACAGGAGGGAAACAAGCCCAGAGAAGAGAAGGAACTTGCCCAAGATCACACAGCAGGTTGGAATCAGACCAGGGCATGGAAGCCAAGCCTTCTATAACTCAGTACTCTTCATCTTTCCAGGAAGCTCCTAACTACCTAACTCTCCCCAGTCTCTGATTCTCAGGCCTCTAGGTACCTTTCTCTGCCAAGGCTCCTGGCCATCAGAGAAGAATTTCAGGCTCTGTCCTTTGCCTTCTGAACTCTGTAGCCATGGACACCATTCTTCTTTAAAATAGAAGGAGATGGGCGCCTGGGTGGCTCAGTTGGTTAAGCGACTGCTTTCGGCTCAGGTCATGATCCTGGAGTCCCTGGATCGAGTCCCTCAACGGGCTCCCTGCTCCACGGGGAGTCTGCTTCTCCCTCTGACCCTAACCCCTCTCATGTGCTCTCTCTCATTCTCTCTCTCAAATAAATAAATAAAATCTTTAAAAAAATAAAATAAAATAGAGGGAGGTGTGGAGGCCACTGGCTGAGTAGGGATAGAGGAGTGAGCCACACACAGGGGGTGGGAGCACCTCTGAAGCCCTGATGATTTCAGTTCCACAGCAAACTGGGACCTTCTGTCCACATTTTCTTTCTTTTTTTTTTTTTTAAAGATTTTATTTATTTATTTGACAGAGAGAGATAGCTAGAGCAGGAACACAAGCAGGGGGAGTGGGAGAGGGAGAAGCAGGCTTCCTGCCAAGCAGGGAGCCCGATGTGGGACTCGATCCCCGGACACTGGGATCATGACCTGAGCCAAAGGCAGACGCTTAACGACTGAGCCACCCAGGCACCCTGTCCACATTTTCAAATCTGTGGTCATGCAACTTTGGGGGCTGTGGTGGGTCAGCTCTCTCCATCAAACGTCGACTTGGACAAGTGGCTCAGACTCTCTAAACCTCAGTTTCCTCATCTGTGACATGGGAGTAATAGTACCCGCTTAGAAGATTATTAAGAATTTAAATGAGATAGTGATGAGAGCGCGTTAAGTAACAATGTTTGGCTTGTAGTAAACGTTCAGTAAATGTTAGCTGCCGTTACTTTATTGATACCATCTTAGTTCACCCAGCGCCGGTGTCCTTGGCTGCTCCCTTTATACGTAAATACCTGTCGTGTCGTCTGGTTGGTGTTTGGGGGTGGGGGGGAGTCTGGAATCCCTCCGGAATCCCGCGCCCCGTTTGGGCGGGCTCCGCCAGCCTCGTCCGGCCACGCGGTGGAGGCGGAGAGCCATCTCGGGCTCGCAGGCCCCGGCGGCCCGCCCCCTGCGCTCGCCCGCCGCAGCCCCTCCCCGCGGGGACAGCAGCGCCCCCTCCCAGCCTCCCGGCCCCCTGGCCGCAGGGCTCCCTCGCGTCCGGCCGCCCGCGGCGACTGGAACGCCCGTGGCAGGGCCTCCCACGTTCACCAAAAAGCCGCCTGTGCCCGCTTTACAGGTGGGGTGCGGAGCCCGGCAGACAAGCCGACTCTGACTCGGGGCGTCACCCCGGGCCCCCCGCCGGGTGGGGTGCCCGCAGATTCCGCCGCCCCCGCGCGGGCGTGGGCTTCCGGGAGTGCCCGTGCCGAGGAAGGGCTAAGGGTCAGCCGGAGCCCCCACGGAGGGCGGACGGCTTCTGCCGAGAGTGGGAGAGCCCAGGGGCCCCACCCCGGACCAGCCTTGGGGGGCTCCCGGCAAGGGGCTCAACTCGAAGGCCTTTGCGGCGATGGCCACGTGGTTCCGAGAGGACCTGGGCCCCAAGCGCCACCCCTGACCCTTAGGTCGTCCTTAGCGCCCCTACAAGGAAGAGTGGCGCCTGACGCTTGGGGAATGGGAGCCCGCCTGCTCTTTCCTTCCCTGGCTTAGTCAGGTGATCGTTCAGCGTCTCTGTACCTCATTCTTCCATTTCCGACCTGGCTTTTTCTTTGGGATTTGGCAACTTGACAACTTCAAAAGCACTTAACGTTTTTTGTTTTGGGGTGGCTCAGTTGGTTAAGCGACTGCCTTCGGCTCAGGTCATGATCCTGGAGTCCCGGATCGAGTCCCGCATGGGGCTCCCTGCTTAGCAGTGAGTCTGCTCCTCCCTCTGACCCTCACCCCTCTCATGCTCTCTCTCTCAAATAAATAAATAATATCTTTCAAAAAAAAAGATATTATTTATTTATTTGACAGAGAGAGACACAGCAAGAGAAGGAACACAATCAGGGGGAGTGGGAGAGGGAGAAGCAGGCTTCCCGAAGAGCAGGGAGGCCGATGTGGGGCTCGATCCTAGGACCCTGGAACCATGAGCGGAGCGGAAGGCAGACGCCTAACCACTGAGCCACCCAGGTGCCCCAAAGTACTTACGTTTTAATGCTGAATCTGTTCACCTTGATTCCTGAATGGTATAGAGGCCCTCAGTCTCTTGACGGATCTCTGCACAAAGCTAAGAACTTCTGTTTTCCCCATAAAAAGGCTTAGATTTCAGCCTCTGCACCAGACTAGCTGTGTGGTCTGGGTGGGTTCTCCCGTTTTCTCCACGTGAGATTAACTGAGCTCTCAAGGCTTCGCCAGCCCTGATCTCGCAAGGGGTGGCAGCAATTTAGGCACAGGTGAGACCTCTTGGTGTTGATACCAGACACTTTTTCATTCCTATTGGCATCTAGGCCTGCCCTGGCGAGAGGCTGGCCGACCTCACCTCCTGGGGCATTCCAACCAAGAGTAGAGCATGGGTGGGGTCAGGCCTGTTGTTGCATCTGCCCCTTGGCCCCCACGTCCTGGGGCACTTTGGTGGAGTAGGCTGGGCCCCTTTGCTTTTGTTTCAAGGCCAGACCACCAGGGCAGGAAGGTCTCTCCAGTTGAGAAAGTTGGGCATAGGGGGTGTCACGGACCTGAGAAGGTCCAGTAGACTTAACTCCATGTGCCAGACCTTGTACAGCTGGACAGACTGCAGCCCAGAGTGGGGAAGGGAGCACAACTCTGAGAGCACAGGGCTAGAGCTTGGAGCTGGGGTCCCCGATTCCTTCCTCGGTTCTCTGGCTACAAAGGAGAGCTGGCAGTCTGGCTTGTCCTCTGCTCTAATTGAACTGTGGGAGTTGCTGTCTTTAAGAAATCCATTGAGGAGGGCGCCTGGGTGGCTCAGATGGTTGAGCATCTGCCTTCGGCTCAGGTCATGATCCCAGGGTCCTAGGATCGAGTCCCTCATCGGGCTCTCTGTTCCTTGGGAGCCTGCTTCTCCCTCTGCCTCTCTCTCTCTCTGTCGCTCAAGAATAAATAAATAAAAATCTTTAAAAAAAAAAAAAAAAGAAATCCATTGAAGAAGTAAAATTAGTGCCCACCTGCTCAGCCAGCTTTGTTGCCTGGCTTTTCTTCAGCCTAGAAAGCTCTTCTGGTCAGCTTTTATCTTTCTCCAGCCAACTGAGGAAACAGATGCCAGCCTCACGAGCTTGGCTGCAGGCCAGTGTCCACCCCCTGGTTGTGTATGTGTATTTCGCGCAAGGTCTCGCCAGGAGCCACCAGGAAGTCCACTGACTGATCATTCAGTCCCTGTTGCTCATGGTGGCTGCCCAGGTGTGGCCTCAGCCCAGTCTTTTTATTCCACCCACCCTCCACTCCCGGCCCAGCTCAGCATTTTTGGCTTAAGAAGACTCCCTCGGGGAGGGGACCCTCATATTCCAACCTTCTGGGGAACATCAGTTGACATATCCTTTTGCTGGGAAGCCCTGAAGACGAGGGGTATGTTTTAACGATACGCGGATTGGGCCCAGAGCTGGAAAGCTCAGGAGCGCCACCTCTTTTGTTCCTCTAACACTGGCTTTCTCACTTCCACTTATTTTCAACTGGCAAGTTGGCTTGCATATAGTTCTGGCTGGCCACGGCCCTAACCCAGACTCATGGCATCCTAATTTTTTTAGTTCCACTGGCAAACGCTCCGCTCATTTCTTAGCTCAAATTCCTGGTCCATGGCCAGCCCAGGGATTGGCTGCCCTTGGATCACATGTCCACTTCAGTCCAGTCAGCCGTGTGAGGGTAGGTCACACGGATCAAAACGCAGCTGCCAAAGGGGCGCAAGGTACCGGGGAGAGGTCGGACGTCCTGGGAAGCCTGAGTTACCTAAGACAGGAACGAAGAGTTATGATTACCTTAGTCACCAATCAAGAATCGGGCATGAATGACATGGAAGATGTTACACAAAAGAAGAAAACTTTATTGTTGTCTCAGTCACTATCCCTGGGTGAAGTGAAGGGCACAGCACGAGGCTGTGTTCACAGTGCAGCGCAGACCTTCGGGAAGCATGTTCCCTGACGGGCCTGCTCCGACTGACCCTAAGGCGGCAGCCTCCTAACTCCCACCCCGGCCGTCTCAGCGCTTGGACAGGCCATGCTTTCAGGACACCCAGCTGGGCGTCTGGGTCGGTTCCTCCCACGCGGACCACGTGAAACCGTTACTCAGGGGAACTTTGTAGGGTGTGAGGCAAAACAAAGAAGCAAACGGGCGAGTCTAAGCCCCCACGTGGGCTGTCCCCCTGGAACACTTGGGCCTGTCACACACCCCAGGAGGGAGCAGGGCGCAGCTGCTGCCACGGCTGCCGAACAGGCCGGGGCTCCCGCCCTGGGTGCGAGGGCAGGCCAGAGGCCGAGGGCTTCCTCCGGGGGCCCTGGTGAGCTCACACTCACCCCACGCTCGCTGACCTCATCGGTCAGACGCTTGGCCGAGAGCCCGGGCAGCGTGAGGGGCTTCCTCCCCGAACAGGCCCTGGGCCCCCTCGCCGAGGTGGGGGAGGGGTGGCTTTCAGACCCAGGCCCCAGAAACCAGGAGGCACATACCGAGCTCTGAGATGCCAGAGGATTTTAAGAAAAAAGGTGGGAGGAGGGCAAGGGCAGTGGTAGTAGTCGTGCTTTGCTATTTAAAGATAGAAAATGCAAGGAAGTGCAACTTTTCTCTCCATTTGTTCTTTGGCATTCCCATCAGAGAATTCCAGGAGGCATGCAGATGACATCATGTCTTACAATTGAGCAATCCCAATCATTCTGTGAAATGCAGTTCCTGCCTGTCCCATGTTTCCAATGGAAGCTGCTCTATATTTACGTGTTTAAAGCTGTTTTATGTTACATTTAAATGAGAGTTTACTAATCTTACATATCTACCAAAAGTAGATTACAATGCATGAAGATCACATAAAATGAACTTCACCTCAAAGCATCACAAACGTTTGGAATAGAAAAAGCCCAGGGATGGATATTATAAGAAATGTACAAAAGAAGTTTGCTTACAAAAACAAAAAAGTTTTAAAATTGATTCTTTCCCCCCTGCGTCCAAATAATTGTGGTCTAGGGAACCATCAGGGTAAAGGCTTCATAGGCTCATTCCTTTTGATAAGAATAAGTTCATACAGAAGCGTATATCCAAGTGCGTGTGCAAGACACACTCACATGCATCACACACACAAGCACATACACGCACAGGGACAGACACACAGCTGAGTTTTTGTTGTTCTAGGCACTTCGTATCCATGTTAAGTCTGCCACATTCCCATTACATTTAATGAATTACTTCTTTGGAGGCAGGACATTTTCTTCAAAGAAGCCCTGGTTGACGACATTCCCTGCTGGGAAGTATCGGGCCACCACGAAGGAAGACCCGTCACTTGCAGATGCCTTCCCCACTCCCATCTTCTTTGTATTCTTCCACACCATGGCTGTGAAGTGTCCTGGAGGGGCAGAGGCAGGGGGAGAGGGAAACAGGTTAGTTAGCAGGATCTGGAGGAGGATGTTTCCAAGGATCCTCGAACCCCTGCACCGTCTTGTCAGGTTTGGGAAGCTTGAGCTTCCCATACACCAGTCAGAGGCAGGAGACATAGAACACTCTGCCTGCCTGAGTTTCTGAGGCATCAGGTCCTCTCGATCAGCCACACAAGACCCTCCTCACCTCACCGTTTGCCGATGCCCAAAGGTTTCATGGTTTCCCAGAGATCACAGCAAAGCCGAGTGACCCCAACAGTTAGGATGCCACCCACCGGCACCTGCCTCCCCCTTTCCCCCCCTGACTGTATTCTTCAAGGTCACGCATGATCTCCATGTTTCTCCCCAAAGATCACTTTTTGTCTCTCTCTTACTTGACATCTCAGGAACATTTAATAGAGTCGACTCCTTCTCTTTTCGAAGTACCCCCTCTTTTGGTTTCCATGATGCTGCCCTCTCTTGGCATTCCCATCTTACTGCCTTTTCCTCCTCTTCCATTTCGCTGGTAAATGTTGGAGGGGCCTGCCCTTCCCAAAGCTCAGTCCTGGGCTTGCTTTTCTTCACTTGCTGTACTCTTTAGGCAATTTCATCTTTCCCTGGCTCCCAAATTTATTTTCCTAGCCCAGATCTCTCCTCTGTGCTCCAGATACAACTACTTACTTGACATTTCTACTTGGATGGCAACCAGGCATGTAACCTATCCAAACCTCACTCTTGATTTTGGTTCCCCCAGAGTTACTGCTCTTCCTACCTTTCATTTCCATTAATGTTCCCTCTATGCACACAACCCTAGGGCTTGGTCTGTATTCCTCCTTCTCCCTCATTTCCCCCTCAACAACCCATCATTCAATCCTGGAGACTCTAACTCCAAAATAGATCTTAAGTCCATCCACTCCCCAAACTTGGGTTCCAACCACAAACTTTCTCCCTCGGACCACTGTAATGGCCCTCGACCGGTTCCCCAGCATCCACCTTTGCCTCCTTCAATTCACTTTCTCTAAAGGAGCCAGAGTAATCATTTTTAGACATAAGTCATATCTGTTTTCTTTCCCACTTAAAAACCCTTCAATTGCTTCCAGTTGCACCTCAGATGAAAGCGAATGCTCTGGCCCAATGGCCTCCTTTCCATTCCTTGAACATGTCCGGCTATTTCCCACCATGGAACCCTTGCACACATTGGCCACTGTGCGGAATGCTCTCCCGATGACCAACATCTTCCTATCCCTTAGGCCTCAGCCTGAATGTCACCTGTGCAGAGAAGTCTTTCACAATCACTTATTTCCTGAACACCTCCCTCCCAAGATCATCTTTTTTTTTTTTTTTAAAGATTTTATTTATTTGACAGAGAGAGAGACAGCAAGAGAGGGAACACAAGCAGGGAGAGTGGGAGAGGGAGAAGCAGGCTTCCCGCGGAGCAGGGAGCCCGATGTGGGGCTCGATCCCAGGACCCTGGGATCATGACCTGAGCCGAAGGCAGACGCTTAACGACTGAGCCACCCAGGCGCCCCTCTCCCAAGATCATCTTATCATACCCTGTTCTACCCCTCATAGCATTCTTACCATTTGCAATGTTACATGCATTTGATTTCTTGTTCATTTGCTTGGCTCCTTCACTAGGCTATGAGACTCACAGAGGCAGGAACCAAACTGCTTTGCTCACCAAATTACACTCAGTACCCTGGCAAAGCCTGGCACCGGAAAAGTGTAAAATAAGGCTTTGTTGCATGAATGAGTGGAATGAATGAGGGAATGAATGAAAAGGTATACAGAAGAACCATCTTGGGCTTGGGTTCTACCCTCACTGCAAGTGCAGGCCTTCTACATTTTGCGCTCTTTGAGACATTGACAAGTTAGAGCCTCCTTCAATTCCCTCTGCTCTGAGCCAAACAGTCCAGTTCCTTCTCAAGCTACTACCTGACCCTCCACACACTTCTGTGGTTTGCTAAGCTTCTCAGCATCAGTGTCCCGCTGCTGAGGCTGCCCTCCCCTCACTCACTGCTTCTTTCAAACTTTTAATATAGCTTAGCTTCCAACTCCCCTTCCCCTTGGGGGTCAAAGAGTTGCTGTAATGTACTCATTGCTCAATGACCATAAATTCTTCGTCCCCAAGGAGTAGAAGGTGGAAGCTGATCCTTCCCACCTTTACTGTTAAGGACTTACAGAGATCCTTTGACAGGTCAATATTGACTTCTGTAGCACAGAATGGCATTCATTTGCTCAAACAACACTGAAGAGATTACGCTTCCTCCTTGAGGGGTGGGGACCACAGCCATCTTATTTTATTTTTTTAAGATTTTATTTATGTACTTGAGAGAAAGTGAGAGCAAGAGAGAGAGCACAGAGGGTTCTCTCTCTTGCTCTCACTTTCTCTCTCTCTTGCTTCTCCCATCAGGGAGACTGATGGGAGAAGCAGATGTCCCGCTGAGCAGACAGCCTGATTGCAGGGCTCGTTAGCAGGACCCCAAGATCAGGACCAGAGCTGAAGGCAGACGCTTAATCGAATGAGCCACCCAGGTGCCCCCGACACCTATCTTATTGACCACAATATCCCCAGTGTTTAGCACTGAGCTTGGCACATAGGAGATGCTCAACAAATATCAGATGAAGAATGAAAGAGACAGAGGGAAGGAGGAAAACTGAATCAGAAGTGGCTAAGTATCCCATAGGCTAAGAAAGAAAGAGGGTAACCATTTTACACCCATTTGGGTGGATTTTTTTTTTTTTTTTTAAAGAAAATAACAAGTGTTGGTGAGGCTGTGCAGAAATTGGAACACTTGTGCACTGCTGGTGGGAATGTGAAATGGCGCAGCCACTGTGGAAGACAGTATGGTGGTTCCTTAAAAAATGAAATACAGAACTACCATCTGATCCAGTAATTCCACTTCGAGGTATAAGCCCAAAAGAACTGAAAGCAGGGACTCAGATATTTGCACACCAATGTTTATAGCAGCATTATTTACAATAGCTAAAAGGGGAAAAAAACCCAAGTGTCCACCAATGGATGAATGGAGAAACAAAATGTTATATATACACATACAATATTATTCAGCCTTAAAAAGGATGAAATTCTGATACATGCTACCTTGAGGACATTATGCTAAGGGAAATAAACCAGACACAAGAGGACAAATATTACATGACTCCACTTATATTAGATACCTAGAATCACAAACTCATAGAGACAGAAAGTAGAATAGTGGTCACCAGAGCTTAGGGGTGGGGAGGGAGAGAGGGACGGATGGGGGTTATTGTTTAATGGGTTCAACTTGAGATGGCTGAAAAGTTCTGGAGATGGATAGGGAAGTGGTTGTACAATGATGTGAATGTACTTAATCTCACTGAACTGTGTTCTTAAAATGATTAATTTTTTAAAAGATTTTATTTATTTATTCACGAGAGACAGAGTGAGAGGCAGAGGGAGAAGAAGGCTCCCCGTAGAGCAGGGAGACTGATGTGGGGCTCGTCCCTAAAAATGGTTAATTTTGGGCGCCTGGGTGGCTCAGTCGTTAAGTGTCTGCCTTCGGCTCAGGTCATGATCCCGGGGTCCTGGGATCAAGTCCCACATCGGGCTCCCTGCTTGGCGGGAAGTCTGCTTCTCCCTCTCCCATGCCCCCTGCTTGTGTTCCTGCTCTCACTATCTCTCTCTCTCTGTCAAATAAATAAATAAAAATCTTTAAAAAAAAAAAAGGTTAATTTTATGGTAAATATGTTTTCCCAGAAAATGAAAGAAGGAAGGAAGGAAGGAAGGAAGGAAGGAAGGAGGCACCTGGGTGGCTCAGTCGGTTAAGCGTCTGCCTTCCCCTCAGGTCATGATCCCAGGGTCCTGGGATCGAGCCCCGCTTCGGGCTCCCTGCTCAGCGGGAAGCCTGCTTCTCCCTCTCCCACTCCCCCTGCTTGTGTTCCTGCTCTCACTATCTCTCTCTCTGCCAAATAAATAAATAAAAATCTTTTAAAAAAAAAAAGGTTAATTTTATGGTAAATATGTTTTACCAGAAAATGAAAGAAGGAAGGAAGGAAGGAAGGAAAGAAGGAAGGAAGGAAGGAGGCACCTGGGTGGCTCAGTCGGTTAAGCGTCTGCCTTCCCCTCAGGTCATGATCCCAGGGTCCTGGGATGGAGCCCCACATTGGGCTCCTTGCTCTGCGGGGAGCCTGCTTCTCCCTCTCCCTCTGCCCCTGCCCCCTGCTTTTGTGTGTGTGTGTGTGTGTGTGTGCGTGCGCGCACTCTCTCCCCCTCACAAATAAATAAATAAAATCTTTAAAAAAAGATTGTGTGTATTTTGCCCTACAGATGAACTCCATTTTTATAATTTTTAAATTTAGGTAATACTTTATTTTGTTGTCTATATCCATAAAAGATTTGAGGTTACCAAATTGTTTATAGAATACCAAACCATAAACAGTAATCAGTAGAACTGCTGTGATAAAATCAAAGCAAGAACTAAAGGAAAACAAACCCCAGGTATAATTAGGCATCTTTTCCACTTATCCTTAAACTTGTATTAACCACTGCCCACTAAACTCTGACTTTCACCTCAGAATAGAAGAGAAACACTTCTTGCCTATTCCCCCTTGGTCCTCCTACTTTTTGAGTCACAGCTCCAGGCTTTCCAGCAGCTTTGTGAGGAGTCGCCGCTTCCACAGGCTGTCTTTTCATTAAGGCTCAAGCCCTTTTCCATGCGAGCCTTTTCTCTCAAGAGAACCGGACACTTTGGCTACTGACCACCCACTCTCTCTGTTGCCCAGACAAGGAAGAACTGCCATTTATCCACTGGTTGCCAAGAAAATGATCACAGACACAAGGTGCCCATCAGCAGCTCGCATGCCTGTGGAAGCCTTTTCCAAACAGCTGAGACTAAGATTTTCCCTCAGGCCGGGGAGGTTTCTGTCCAGAGATAATTAAGTATGGGTATTTAGAGACAAGTTAAAGGACACGACTTCCTTAGCAACCATCAGATACACAGTGGTTTCTAAATAAATCACTGACACAAAACCTTTTTTTTTCCCTAAAGGGATCACATCCTCCTTTCCTGCAATCGACCCCAACTTCCTAGAATATACATTTGAAAAAACACATTTAATAAGTTACAGTATATCCTTGCAAGAGAATAATGATAATGTGCAACAGTAAGAAAGAATGACAAAGCTCTTTTTGTATTAACATGGAACAATCTCTAACAATCTGCTGGGTGAAGAAAGCAAGTGCAAAACAGATCATATACCAGGGTATAAAAAAAGTGGAGGGGCGCCTGGGTGGCTCAGTTGGTTAAGCGACTGCCTTCGGCTCAGGTCATGATCCTGGAGTCCCGGGATCGAGTCCCGCATCGGGCTCCCTGCTCAGCGGGGAGTCTGCTTCTCCCTCTGACCCTCTTCCCTCTCATGCTCTCTCTCATTCTCTCTCTCAAATAAATAAATAAAATCTTAAAAAAAAAAAAAAGTGGAAAAGAGAACATATTTACCTAACGCTGGTATAAGATCAGACCAATTCTAGGATGATACACAAGAAATGGGTATCACTGGTTGGAAGGCAAAGTGCTAGAGACCAGGAATGGAAGGACTTTTTACCTTACACAGTTTGCAGATTTCATATCATGTAAAAGTATTATTTACTCAGAACAAATGAACCAACCAACCTACTCGTTATGTAATAAAGGGGGCACCTGGGTGGCTCAGTTGGTTAAGTGAGCCTTCGGCTCAGGTCATGATCCTAGAGTCCCAGGATCAGTCCTGAATCGGGCTCCCTGCTCAGCAGGGAGTCTGCATCTCCCTCTGACCCTCCGCCCTCTCGTGCTCTCTCTCTCTCAAATAAATAAATTAATTCAAAAAAAAAAAAAAAAAGAATACAAAGGAACAGTTTCTCTCCGCTCAGCATGCAGCAGAGAACTGTGTCCTTCATCACAAGATGTGGACTCAGGGTGGGTGGGTGGGGATAGATTACAGGATATTTCAAAGGCTCTTTCCCAACAACACGGACTCAGGTCAGGGAATCCCTACACAATGGTGCGGCAAGAAGCAGCTCTGGGGGAGCCTGAGGCATGGGAGGGGTCTTGCAAGCTCTGATTCTACCACCACCCAAAGCTGTGCTCCTGTCTTAAGCTCAGGCTCCGTCTGTCCACAGGCATTGCCCACTAGCACCTGGGACAGCCTAGGGGCTAGTTGCTCTGGGGTTTTCCTCTTTAGGGGTGGGAGATGTGGGGCAATAGGTTGGACAGGTGGTCAGTGATCATGGCAAGTCCCATCCCAGCTCTGACACTTGCAAGAGTCCCACCTTGGAGCAGGAGCCATGGAAAAAGCATCGGATTGAGGATAGGAGATCTAAAAGAAGTCTCTTCCTCTTTCTGGGCTTCAGTTTCCTCTTCTGCAAAATGGGTAGAATAAAGCCCCACCTACAACTGGTGTTGTGAGGCTTACGTGGCTGGGAATGCAGACACTTTACAATTGCCAAGTGGCAGGCACACAGGAGCGACGCTAGTAACTTGCCCTGACACGTGTCCAGGTGCTCGGGAGCCTTGCTCATGGGAAAAGCAAATCCAGAGGCTGTGAAATAAAATGTCTTCTGGACACTGTACTTTATGAAAAGAAGCCAGGTTCTGTGTCTTCACAGAACCTTAATTGCTGGGAGGAGCAATTTAACGGCCACAGAACCATCGATTCATACTTAGGGCGCTGAGAGCAGCTTCCTTGGGCCTGGCCTGGAGAGCTGGGAGGAGAAATGCCCCAGCAGATGCCACCACCTCTGCCCCACAGTCCTGCCCACACTGTTGCAAGAACCCCTACCCAAGAGGGGTGAGCAGCAAACCACAGGAAACAGTGACTGGCTCCGAGAGCATGTCACTTCCTGCTTCGGAAGAATCTTCCAGACGGTGAGAGGCCATAGGGGCTCCACCCAGGGGTGGGATGGGGTAGGGTAGGGTAGGGTAGGGGGTGGACAGGGAACCCCCTTTTCAGTTTTCCTGGCGCCTTCTGGTCAGAGAAACTCTCAGCCCCTTCTAACCCATCCTGGGCTGTGAGTAGATCTGAGTCGGTTCTGAGGAAAGACAGGCAGGCGCCAGGTGAGAGAAGTCGGCTGAGGGGCAGAAGGGAGCCCAGAACTCAGAGTGGCTGCCTGGGGCTTCAGTCAGCTGAATGTTTTACTGCTCACCCTGGAGGCCTCACAGAAAAGCTGGATGGTCCCAGGGCTGCCGAGGCCTGCAGCTCTTGCCTGCATCCACACACCAGCTCTCAGAATGTCCCCTAGAGGCGACTGCCTTGCTCCTCTCCCTCTGGGACAGGGAAGGACAGAGTCAACCCAAGTTCACACAACTAATAGTGCTGGAGCTGGGAGCAGCTATAGGCTGTCTGCACTCCAAGCTCATCTGAACCGCAAACTGGAGAGAAAAGGTGAAGGGGGAGGTTGGAGGTGTGGGGAGCATGTAGGAAGGATGCAGGGTATTGGGGGGGGGCGTTCAGACTAGAAGGAGAGAGTGAGCAGTGTGGCCCTTTTCCCGAAGAGAGGGCTTTAGAATATTCTGGTTGGTAGGAGCAGGCTGGATTGGAGGGGAGCAAGACTGGCAATAGGATGACCGGTTATAGGACCACTTCTGGGAGGAGCACTCAGGAACTTTTTAAAATCCACAGCCTCCTTTGGCACACTCTAGTCATGTGGAGAACTTGGAGCTGGTGGGGCAGGAATCCGTGGCTCACATGTTCTCGGACGGAGGGGTGTGTGTGTGTGTGTTGGGAGAAGTGATGGGGAAAGAGAGTATTGATCCCTTTGGGCGAAGTTGAACCAGAGAAATACGGAAGAGGTAAAATAGGAGGGAAATGATCGATTTTCAGAGGGTTAGTGCCTTTCCAAACTCAGACGCCCAATGGCAACCCTGCCCAGGCCCAGGCCACTGGGGTGACCCCCTCACTCACCAGTCCCGGAGGTGAAGCCAGGCTGCTGGAAGTTGTAGTTCTTGATTTCACTGTACCATCGATCAGCCACCTCCTTTCCTGTATGGAAAAGACACTGTTTCAAACTCAGCAGCAAAATCAACCTACTCGCTACTCCTTCCATCTTCTCCCCTTAACCCCAAACCACCCACCCCACACTTAGACGTCTGATAAAGCACCAATGAGCTGAAGCAGGGACTCCTGCCCATGAGTGTATCCAGGCTGAAGAGGGGGCCTTGCTGGGGATTGGGAAGAGCCTTGGCCTGGCGTTGGGGGACCTGCCCTGCCACTAACTTACTGCCTGCCCCTCTTTGGGCCTCTGTACAAGGGTTGAATGCAATGTCCTCCAAGGGCTTCTAATGATGCTCTGAGTTTTCTGGACACTCTGTCCTCATCCCACCCCAAGTGTGTCTCCTGAAATATCCACAGGAGGAAAGGCAATTGGGCTGGTGGGTCCTCATTCTAAGCATCTGCTGGTCCAACCGGTGATGGTAGGCGAAAACCCACAGCATTTCCCTGGGAGCTGTTGATGTCAAGGCCATAGCAGGGAGCCTCCATTCCACAGCAGTAAGTCTCACTCTTAACTCCGATCTACGATCTACGATATCCGATTTCCGTATGGATCAGCTGGGGTGCTTGTTGAAATGCAGATTCTGACTTCCTAGGTCAAAGTTGTCTGCACTGATGACATGCAGGCTCTGAGTCTGCATTTCTCACAAGTTCCCAGATGCTGCTGCTTCCCCGTGGACCACACTTTGAGAAGCAAGGCCTCAGAGAAGAGAGGCCTTCCCGGGGGAGCCCTGAAACGTGGCTGACACGCGGGGCCTGCCACAGACGGCGTCAGTGTCTCTGGAGGAGAGACCCAGGCACTGGTCTTTTCTAAAAGTGCTGCAAAAGATCCCAATGTGTAGCCAGGGCGGGGATAAAGACGGCCTGCGGAGACAGAGATGGGGAAACCGGGGCCACAGAGGGTAGCGACTTGCTCAGGGCTCCACAGGGGGCCAACGCAAGGCTGGGACCAATCACGTCCACTGCCTGCTCGTCCCGTCCCTTCAGGGAGCCTTCTCCCCATCAGGGCCCACGGCCTGGGCCTGGAAAGGAGGCTGCAGGCTGCAGGCTGCAGGCTCCCGCCTTCCTCAGGAGCATGCACACACCTCTCCCGGAGGCCCGCTGCTCTGGGGAAACGGAGGGGACTGCAGGCCTCCCCAAGGAACTCCCAGGAATGTCAGGCTCAGCGGGGGGTGGGGGGCAGTCATCCTCCCGCTGGGGTCTGGACAAGGCTTCGGAGGGCAAAGTAGCTCTCTCCAGCACTTTTTCCTAAAAAGCCACGGCAGCCCTGTCAGAGCCAGGAAGCTCAAGAATGTTTGGTCAGTGTGGCGGGATCACCATTCCAGGCTGCGACCTCGGATGGAGGGATTGTCTTTCTCATTTTTTTTTTTCTAACGTGAAAAAAGCTCAGTTGCATTTTTCTGAGGATAAAAGTGAATACACCAACACTTTAAAAAAGAAAGCAAAATGTGAAGAAAGGAAAACTGTGCCTGGGGATACTTGAGAGCCCACAGGGTCAGGCTGAAACTCTGCACAGAAAGGGCACAGAAATGATTTGCCTCCCCCGCCCCCATTCCTCAGCTGGGAGCTCTTCCGAAGGGGAGGGTTGGGCAGTCTGACTCATCTGTGTGTCCCTGGCACCCAGCGCAGGCCTGGCCCTGAGCCAGCCGTCTGAGACACTGTGGTGAGCGGCAGGCAGCCCCCGGGAGCACAAAGAGAGAGTTCTGGGGCCCCTTTCCCCTTCTGGGCCTGTGGCACTAAGGCTACACGGAGGAGGGTGCTGGGGCCTGAATACTGGAGGTCCTGGGCCCAGCTCAGGCGGAGGAGAGGGAAGCCGAGAAAGCAACCTACCTGTCTGATCGTAGGAGGCCCATGCCAGGTTTTCTCCGCACTGGCCACGACTGGACTCCGGGCTGTGCTTGAGGATCCTCGTGCTGGCCAGGGCCTCTGAATACCTGCCAGAGTCCATGTGCCTCCTCAGAGCGGGCCAGCCCAGGGAAGCCCCAGAGTGTGAGCCCTAACCTAGTGTGGCTGAGCTTCCTTCCCTGCCCCAGGCTAGCTGTGCAAATCAGGAGCATCACGCCAGCCTCTCTTCTGCGCCCCACAACAGCCCCATTTTACAGAGGAGCAAACCGAGGCTCGGAGGAAAAGGACCTGCCTCGGTAAGTGGCACAAGGGTTATTCAAGCCTGGCTGTATCTGCCCCCCAAACCATGTCCTTCCGGCCACCCCACTGCCCCTCCATGACAGTGGCAACAGCGCCATGAAGGGCCGGAGTCACCCCGGGGCTCTGGGGGACTCACTGCTGAGCCTCCCGGTTGAGCTTCTTGCAGAGCTTCAGTGGGGGGACGCCATGCTGCTGCCGGTACTCGTTGTGGGCCTTCAGGACCTCATTATTAAACTGCTTGGAAGCTGCAATAATTTCAAAATGGAGAAGGTCTCAGTGCAGAGAAAAGACCCACCAAGAAAGTATGCGGGCCACGCCCAGCTCAACCCTCAGGCCACACGGACAGGCTGCCGCGCCCCTTCGGCACCCCGGCCAACCGAGCAACTGTGACGCCCTGCTCCACACCCCTGATGTCAGCCTCCCCGTCTCTGCACATCTGCACCTCATGGATCACGTGGGGCCCTATGGACCATGTGAGGGATTTGGGGCTTTATCCAGGGCAATGGGAAACGGCTTAATGGGCACAAGGGGCTGAGATGAGGAGATGTGTGTTTCTGAAAGACTCTGCTGGCTGCTGAGGGGAGGCTGGGCCACAGGTGCCCAGAAGGTGCAGGGGGGTGGGGGTGGGGGTGCGACAGGGAGACCGGAACCGCTGGAAAAAAATGTGTGGAGACTGGAGAACTCAGACTGGACCTATGGGGTGTGGTGGGGGCTGGGAAGGGCTGGAGGTGGGAGCCCAGGGAGAACAGGCCCGGCTGTGGTGAGGGTGCCCATGTTGTGCTGGGGAAACCAAAAGACTGGGACAGATAAAGAAGGGGACCAGGGGAGGACAGCACTGGGGAAGTGGAGTGAGGGGACAGGGTGGAAAAGAATGTGGTGGGGGGTGGGGGGGGCAGCTGGGCCCAGGGATGCAGTGAGGGAAGAGGTGGAGGCTGTGCCCAACTGGGTCATGACTTCCAAAGGACAAGCTCAAGGAGGACGGAGTTGGGGAGAGAATAAGGGGCGGAGGCAAGGTCAACGGTGGACAGAAGTCACCCCAGTTCGGCTCTGGAATGGAACCCCCTCCATCCCACCCCCTTCATCCATCTCCCCACCACTCATCCATCCCTCTCTTGGTTCATCGTCCTTTGAGCAGCAGCCAGCCAGACACCCATCACCCACCCATCAGTTCATCTGCTCTCTGAGCGCCGCCTCCGCTCCGGCCCCTGGATTGTGCGAGAGCTCCAGAGACACAGCCACCTCGTCCTGCCCTCGGGGAGCTCACACACAGAAGGGAGACGGCCTTGTAAACAGACACCGGCAGAGTGGCAGGGCCAAGGTGCAGGTGAGCATAGGTCAAGAGGAACTTGGAGAAAAGTAACCTACCATGGGCTGGGGGATCAGGAAGGTGGCCCCCGATTTGAGGCCCCAAAGTTGCCCAGACAGGAGCCAGTGAGGCTGATTGGGAAGGCACTGAGCACCAGCCATAGGACTCTGGGAGTCGCGTGGCTTATGAGTAAGAGCCACGGCAGCCCTGACACCAAGCTAGGCTCATGTGGCAGGGGCCTGTCCCTGAGGCTTGGCGGGGGGCAGTAAGGGTGCAACACGGAGGGTGAACACAGTGCCACTCCCCCCCCCCCGCCCCAGGTCACCAGCTGCCTTTCCTCTCCTCTGCTCTTTTCATTCACCCCAGAGGCTGAGATGACCCAATGGGGGGTCTTGCCCCTCCCTCAGCTGATTCCCCAGGTCTCCTGGGGCTTCGAATCAAATGCCACTGTGTGTCTGAGGAGATGCAGGAGAAGGAAGACCCGGGGCAGGGCCTACCCTCAGGGAGCTCTGGGCTAAATGCGGCCCAGCAGAGGTGAGGTGACTGCGGGCCACGCCCGTGGCCCGTGGTGGGTGGCAGTTGAGCCGGCCCCAGGGGGTTCCAATCACCGTAAGAGTTAGGCCTCTGGGGCCCAGCGGGGCAGTTCAGTGAGGTCTGGTCACAGCAGTGTGGGCAGGGGGAGGCTGTGGCTGACAGGCAGACATGGGGGACACCGTGAAGGAAGGGGTGATGGTAGCTGCTTTCTACCATCTTGTCACGAAGACAGAGGTGGAGCTGCAACCTGAACCCTTCAGGTCTTTGTGGTCAAGAGAGGGGCCAGGGTGCCTGGGTGGCTCAGTTGGTTGGGCAACTGCTTTCAGCTCAGGTCATGATCCTGGAGTCCCGGGATCGAGTCCCGCATCGGGCTCCCTGCTCGGCAGGGAGTCTGCTTCTCCCTCTGACCCTCTTCCCTCTCATGCTCTCTCTCTCAAATAAATAAATAAAAAATCTTAAAAAAAAAAAGAAAACGTACAAACAGCCAACAGGTACATGGTACTGTTGTGCTCAGTATCACTAATCATCAGCAAAATGGAAATCAAAACCTGAACGAGATATCACCTCGCACCTGTTAGAATGGCTTTTATCAAAAAGACAAAAGGTAAGTGTTGGCCAGGATCTGGATAAGAAGGAACCCTTGTACACTGTTGGTAGGAATGTAAACTGGTACACCCACTACAGAGGTAGGTTACTTAAAAAATTAAAAATAGAACTACCGGGGTGCCTGGGTGGCTCAGTTGGTTAAGCGACTGCCTTCGGCTCAGGTCGTGGTCCCGGAGTCCCGGGATCGAGTCCCACATCGGGCTCCCTGCTCAGCGGGGAGCCTGCTTCTCCCTCTGACCCTCCCCCCTCTCATGCTCTCTCTCTCAAATAAATAAATAAAATCTTTAAAAAAAAAAAAAAAAAAAGAGAGGGGCCAAACCCTTGTTGGTGTGAAAGATAAAGATTTCAGGTTTATGCGAGGGAGGAGGAAAAGGGAAGGTACTGATTCCTGGGCAGTTTCAGATTTGCAGGATGGAAAAGCTCTGCGGTGTGTTGCACAGCGATGTGAAGGTGCGGAACACCACCGAACTGTCTACCCTGCAATGGTTTTGATGGTCAACTTTATGTCCCGTGTTTCTTAGCACAGTCATAAAAAAGATTTTGGGTTGAGTATGTCAATGTGGTATTTGGGATAACGGAGTCACAGAGGTTCTTAAAGAATATCTCAGGGGCGCCTGAGTGGTTCAGTCGGTTAAGCGGCTGCCTTCGGCTCGGGTCATGATCCCAGGGTCCTGGGATTAAGTCCCATGATGGGCTCCCTGCTCAGCGAGGAACCTGCTTCTCCCTCTCCCTCAGTCTCCCGGCTTGTGCTCTCACTCTCTGTCAAATAAATAAATAAGATATTTCCAACAAAACAAAACAAAACAGAATATCTCAGGTGGAAGCCATAGGGACTGGTAGGAACCAGAGGGGTTCTTGTTGATGAAACACAAAGGAGTCAGCAGGGTGGTTTGGCAGCTAGAACCCCACCAGCTCCTGGGCAAGGCACTGCTTGTCCTGTAGGAGCCAGGGCCCAGCTGGAGTGCCCCACCCAGCCTGGCCCCCGCCTTGTCTGAGAGGCGGCAACCATCTGAAGTGTGTCCACAAGTGGTGACCAGGTGGAGAAGGGGCTGGAAATGGGTCTTATAAGGAATGGTGGCAAGTACTGGGTCTGTTCATCCTGGAGCTCAGACTTTGGAAGACACAGAGGAGACCTCTGATGAATTCTGGGGCTCCAGAGGGCAAAGTCAGGGCCAATGGGTGGAAAGGGCAGGATGACAGATTTTAGCTCAGCCAAAGAAAGAACTTTCAATCAAAGCTTTCCAAAAAATGAAAGAGTGACCTCACAAGGTAATGAGCTCTCCAGCACTGGGGGAATACAAACAAGTGACTCTTCTCAAAAGGATTCAGGCATTGGAGGCCCGTCAGATGACCTTCAAGCCCCTTCAATCCTGAGATCCCATAAGGTCCCATCAGGGTGGGGTGAGAGGAGACAAGTGCATGGCTACCCTCAGGCTTCCAAGGAGTTCAGAGCTTCTCTAAGGAGATGGAGTGATCACAAGCGTATGTGTCTGGTGCAGGGCCAGGTGTGGGTGCACATGGTCAAGGTGGCAGCGGGTCCCCATCTAAGGGACAGGCTTGGCGAGGCCCACACTAATGTCCCTGCCAGCTCCCATGTCCCTGGCAGGCCACAATGGGACACCACAGGAGGTGCATGGGGCTGAGTGGCACGGGCAATGGGGACCACCAATGTACCGGGGAAGGCTCCCTGAAGGAGGCAGGGAGGAGGCAAAGCGGGCACAGAAAGAGCCAGGGCAGACCAGGGAGCTGGTGGATCCGGGGCTATGGGGAGAAGGGGGAGATCCAAGGAGTAGGTGGGTAGCTAAGGTGAAGCCAGTTTAAAGGCAGCTCTGAGTGCCAGGCTCAGGTCGCACTGGACCCAGTAGTGCTATAAGTCCTGCAGTCTTTTTGGCAGAGAGGGACATATAAGGCTGCTAAAAACTAGGTCACTGCACTCCCAGAATGTGGGAAGTAAAAAGAAACAAAAGTGAAAGTTCCTGTGCCCAATCTAAGCTTGGTGCCCAGAAGCCAATGCTGGTTACTGTTGCCAGTGGGGCCAGTATGCTGGGCCAGGGTTTCTAGGAAGGGGTCAGGAAGACTTTTTGATAGGGGAGCCTTCTCTCCCTACCCCCAGCCACACTTCTGAGGCTAGTCTCCACCCAGGCGGCTCCTCAGAGCAGGGCCTCAGCCTCCGTGGGGTCAAGATATCACTTGTGAACACACCCAGCAAAACGCACACCTTATTCTGTAGAAAAACCCTAGAACACAGATAAACATAAAGATTAAAAGTCAAAGAAAACCCACACATCCCCACATTAGGCAGGGAGAGCCCTCACAGCCACCCCACAAGGGGGTAGGGTAGGAATGATGTCCTTATTTTGTAGGAGGGTAAACTGAAGCTCAGAGAACGACAGGCTCAGGGTGCCAGCCCAGAATGAAAGAGGTCCTTTCTTCGGCTGACCAACCATTTCTAGGTGCCAGGCCTGTACATGATATTATTTGCTTATTGCCACCTTTTGTGGGAGCCCCCACTACTGTGCCTTTTTTATTGATAAGGAAACGGAGGCTCCAGAAGGAAAGTAACCTGCCCAAGTTCCCACAAATGGTCCAGGGGTAGTAGACCCACGAAGAGGGAAACCCTGTCCTTAACCCCGAACTACCCCCAAGGCCCAGGACACAGAGGAAAGCACACAGAAGAGACAGTGGGGTCACCAGATCCAGGAGGAGGATCGGGTCCAGTGCGGTTGGGCCTGCCAGTCTCTGAGGAGGAGGAAGGAAGAGGAGAAAAGAACTTTCTCAAAAGCCTCCTCTGTGCCAAGCCCTTTATGGACAGACCTGTCTGAGGGGCCCCAGATGAAAATCAGGGGCTGCCGGGGACAGTTGTGGGGCTTAAGGTCAGAGCCACCGGAAGGTGGGAGGAGCTGTCTGGGCCTGGCTCCCTGTGGCTGAGGGACAGAGTCAGGGTGGGTCTGTCTCCACCACAGGAGGGGGCGATGAACTAGGATGGGGGCTCTTGAAGGTCCTCTGGGGCCCAGGCTTCTAACTGCCGGATAAAAACTCAGGTCCTGCCCCTCCTGCCTCTGGCTGTTGGCTGGGACTCCTCCCTCAGCGTTGGTCCTCTTCTGAGGCCTCCCTGGGCCCAGCATGACTCATTTCTCTGCCCTCTCCAAAATCCCCACCAAAGAGGCCCATCGGGAATCAGGAAATTGTGGACAGGCCCCTTCTGTCCCCTTAGCAAGAGGCTGGAAAGAGACCTGGTCCCATCTTTGGGGCAAAGCTGGTTTTGCTAATTTATCAGGAAGAAAAATTTTAAGTTGATTAAAAAAAAAAAAGGAATGAGTTCCAGACGGGTAGCCTGGGTGGCTCCTGCTCTTTCTGCCTGGGTTCCAGGAAATTCAAGAGGCAAATCCCAGCTCTGCCTTTTAATAGCTGTGTGATCTTGGACAAGTTGTTTAATCACTCTGTGCCTTTCTCCCATACATAAAATGGGGAGAATAGTTGCTACTTCACAGAGTTGTTGTGAGAGTTAAATGAATTAACTTATGAAAATGCTTTAGAGGGGCGCCTGGGTGACTCAGTCGTTAAGCGTCTGCCTTCGGCTCAGGTCATGATCCCAGGACCACTGGGATGGAGCCCCACATCAGGCTCCCTGCTCGGTGGGAAGCCTGCTTCTCCCCTCTCCCACTCCCCCTGCTTGTGTTCCTGCTCTCACTATCTCTCTCTGTCAAATAAATAAATAAAATCTTTAAAAAAAATGCTTTAGAATAGTTCCAGAACACAGTGAAGAGTTCCTAAATGTCAACCATAATTATTATCGTCACTTTTGGGCAGAGACCCTTTTGGCCTCTGGCCTTGGGAGAAACTGCCTTGTCAAAGCCTAGATTTTAGGGGCTCCTGGGTGGCTCAGTTGGTTGAGCCTCAGGTCCTGATCCCAGGGTCCCAGGATGGAGCTCCATGTTGGGCTCCTGCTCAGCGGGGAGTCTGCTTCTACCTCTCCCTTTGTCCCTCCCCCAGGTTTGTGCGAGCTCTCGTTTGCTCTCTCTCAAATAAATAAAGAAAATCTTAAAACAAAACAAAACCTAGATTTTATTTTATTTTTTTTTTAAAGATTTTATTTATTTATTTGACAGAGAGAGACACAGCGTGAGAGGGAACACAAGCAGGGGGAGCGGGAGAGGGAGAAGCAGGCTTCCCGCTGAGCAGGGAGCCTGATGTGGGGCTCGATCCCAGGACACTGGGATCATGACCTGAGCCGAAGGCAGACGCTTAGCAATTGAGCCACCCAGGCGCCCCCAAAACCTAGATTTTAAAGCGAGCAGGGCTGTTGGTATTTAAATTGGTCTCAGACATGTGCAGGGTGAATGAGTACATGAACAAATGAATGGAGCCCCCACACGGGCCTCGAGAAGGCACTAGAATGGGAACCTTCTCATTACAGAGGAGGAAACTGTGGTTTTCAGTTGGATATGTGAATTGCCCAAGGTCACACAATGAGTCCACATTACAGCCAGATCTAAGAATGTCCCTCCCTTCGCCTTCTCCCCTCCCTCATATCTTGCACACTTTCACTTCACATACGTCTTCCTCTCCCTAAGGGCAAAAATGACGTACAATGAAGAGTTGCCCAATTGCCCACTTGGGAACAAGGATGTCCCAGAGCGCGGCCCCCAGGCTGCCCCTTCGCGGGCAGACAATAGTCCTTGCAGGACTGAAGGAGCCAGGGAGAGCTAGCTCTGGCCTGCAGAGTGGCTGGGCATTCTTGGCCGGGCCTGCGGCCCCTCAGGCCTACCACAGGCACCGGGCAAGTCCCTGCCCCTTGGCCCGCTGCTTCCCCACCTGTGTGAAGGAAGGATGGATGACATCTGCGGATTTCAAAGTAGCTTCAAAGCAGGAAACCCTTTCTTTGAACCACCTCCTCCACCCTTCTTTTTTTCAATAAAGTCAACACATGAAAATGGAACTGCTGGAATGATCTGGTCCACACAGCCTTCCCCGCAGAGATGTGAGAGTCCCCGCTCGGTAGGAAATTCCTGGGCTAGTCAGTCCCTAAAAGGCCTTCTGCTCTGCTGTCCTCTGGTGCTGGGACATGTGGGTAGTGGGACACTAAGATTCTTAGAGGTAACCACAGGCTGTGTAGAGGTCCCTATGGAGCTGGAATCCAGGGTGAGAAGCAGGTGGGGAGCAGGCGGCAAGTGGTCATGTGGCAGAGGGAAAAGCACACAGCTGGGAAGGCAGAAACCCGGGTTCAAATCCCTATTTGTCCACTTACTGGTCAAGATATGAACTTGGGCAAGGTATTCAACCTCTATAAACCTACAAAATTGATAATACCTGCCCTGTAGTGTTGTTAACAAATGTTGGTACCATGTATAAAATACCTAGCTTCAAGTCTGGCATGCACTAGGAGCTTAATAATTGGTAATCACTATTATTAGGGACCAGAGGCTTCTACAGAGCCTGAGGCCAGTGCTTTTCTTCTCTGCCCCCATCACACCTACTGCAAAATGAAGCCCAGCAGGGAGACCAGGGCTAGGAGCAGGTCCTGGGAATCTCAAAGCACTGGGCCAAGTGTCCTCTGGAATTTAAGCTGTCAGTTGTGTAATACTTTTTCAGTAATGCCCACAACCCCAGGAAGCTCTGATGTATATCTGAGGTTAAAAATTAAAAAGAGATTGGCCCCTATGCAGTGATGAGGAAACTGAGGCCCGAAAGAAGCAGGGGCTGACTCCTTACCCTGGTCTTTCTGGAACCACATAAAGCCCCTGTGTGGGTAAATATCCGTGAGTGCTATGAGCACTGCAGGCACAGATAACCTCTGGCTGGTGGCCTGGAACCTCAAGGCTGGGCCTGTGTTGAAGGCCCATGCGGCCTGGGTCACCTAGAAAATTCACTTTCTCTTGGGGACCCTTAGGGGAGCCAGACACTGTCCTGGGGGCTCATAGTTTTTGGGAGAGCCAAGTGAAATGCATGTGCCTATGAGGGAGATAGGCCTGGACCAGCATTCTGGAAGGTCCCCGGGTATGTGTGGTGGGGGTGGGAATGGGGGGGGGACGCCTGCCTGAACCACCTCTTCCTGTCCTCTGCCACTGCCCTCCACCTCTGAGAGCAGCCTGACTGTGCATCTCTGGTCCTCCGAGTGCCACCACCAGCCTGCACCCAGACTCACCCTGCTGGCCCTTCCCTCATGTTCACAGTAAGTCGGTCACCAAGGCTGTTTCTGGCTACCATCTCAAATATCCATCTCCTCGTCCTCTGCAGTCCTTAGATGCCTCTATCATCTCTCTCCTGGGTAAATGCAATAGTCTCCCCTGACCCCCACCTCCACTCTCCCCGTCTTAGCCACCCTCCACCCTGGCACAACTCGGGCTTTCAGATCAATGTCTTTCAGTGGCACCTGAGGTCCCATGGCTAAAGATCCTCCAGGAGGTTCAATGATCCCCTCTGCAGAGGAGATTTCTCCCTCCCCTGATCTCCTGCCACTCTCCACCTGTACCCGCCTTGTGGCTTGAATCACTTCCCACTTCTTACTGGAGCCTATCCACCCCCACCTCAATCAGCTTTAGGATTCACTTCATGATCCAAATGAATACTGCTGAGGACAGAGGCCTGCCCTCCACAGCAGGGGGCCTGCAGCTTGGCACACAGCTAATAAATAGATGGGGGGAAGAGAGGGAAAGAGAAAAGGAATGAAGAGGGGAGAGAGGGAGGATGGATGAACAGATAGAAGAATGGGCATATAGCTGAGTATTAGAAGTTCTGGAAAACTGGGGCGCCTAGGTGGCTCAGTCGTTAAGCGTCTGCCTTCAGCTCAGGTCATGATCCCAAGGTCCTGGGATCGAGCCCCACATCGGGCTCCCCGCTCTGTGGGAAGCCTGCCTCTCTCTCTCCCACTCCCCCTGCTTGTGTTCCCTCTCTCGCTGTGTCTCTCTCTGTCAAATAAATAAAATCTTAAAAAAAAAAAAAAAGTTCTGGAAAACTGTTTCTTAGGGAAGAAGCCAGAAACAACTGATACAAATGTAGCTTTAGAGAATTTGTGGATTTTCTTTTTTTTTTTTTTTTTTTTAGATTTTATTTATTTATTTGAGACAGAGAGAATGAGATACAGAGAGCATGAGAGGGAGGAGGGTCAGAGGGAGAAGCAGGCTCCCTGCCGAGCAGGGAGTCTGATGCGGGACTCGATCCCGGGACTCCAGGATCATGATCTGAGCCGAAGGCAGTCGCTTAACCAACTGAGCCACCCAGGCGCCCCTGGATTTTCTTTTAAGGTACAGAGAAAGGAGTTGATTTCTCAAAATGCTTTTTCACATCTGCCATGCTCTTGCCTCATTACCGCCTATCACCCTGTTCTTGAACTACATGGCAACTCCTTATGTCACCTCTCCATACTGGAGAGCATATGGGCCACCCTCACTGTACAGATGGGGAAAATGAGGCACAGAGAAGGAAAGAGCCTTGTTTAAGATCACACAGCAAGTGATTAGCAGAGCCAGGGCTGAAAGCCAGACCTGTCACAGCAGGTCAGGATGAATGCCAGGGAAAGCCACTTACTCTCAACACCAGTACCTCATGAGCCTGGATCTTGAGAAGAGATTCAAGGAGGGACCCAGCCTCACCCACCCAAGGATGACAGCCCCAACTTCCCATGAAGCAGGACTTCTGAACTCTGTTGGACAGCTGTTCATTGAGAGTGTCCTGTGAGGCAGGAACTATGCTGGGATAGACTCAGCCCCTGGCCCCCAGCAGTGAGGCGTCTGTGGGAAACAGGTCCATGGCTGGGGTAGTGTCCCAAGCTGACTGCTGGGAGGGCTGCAACAAAGACACAGAGGGGGCCGTCCCGGGGGGGGGGGGGAGGGGGGCGGAAATCAGGGAGGGGAGCCCAGGCCAAGTTGAGCCTAGAAGGATGGAGAGGATTTGCAACCTCAGCAAAGTGGGAGAGGCAGAGAGGTGGTGGTGAGCGCCGGGAGAGGGAACCCAGGGGAAGGGACAAGGGTGCCAGCCTCCTAATAGCTGCGTGCAGGGGGAGGTAAGAGGTGACGATCAACTCCCAGGGGGCCCCATGCCCCACGGAAGAGTACGTACTCTTTAACCTGCCGACAATGGGATGAAGGGTGTTAGAAAGTGACAGGACAGAGCTGCATTTTAGAAAGCTCACCCGGACAGCCACAGTGGTGAGGATGAGCAGCGACAGGTCAGACATAAAGGGGAAGCGCGATTCTGTACCCGGGTGGAGCCAGACTGAGCCTGGCACAAAGGGGGCGCTCAGGGGAGGAGGGACAACGACAGAAGAAAAGGATGCTCAGAGCTGTCCTTAGGAGGGTTGGTTGGGGAGAGCTGTTTTGTAGCAACAGATGCGGTCATAGTTTGGAGGCTTTTTCCAATTCTAACTCTGCTCCAGAAACAAAGCAAAAGCCACGCCTTGGCCGGACGCTGAGCGCTAATCCCATCAGCGCCTGGAAACCCTCCCTGACGCAATCTCTGGCTCGCAGACAGGGGGACCCTCCCTCGGTCTCGCCTTCCCTCCTTCTCTCCCGGGGGCCCGACGGCCACCCCGGCTTCCTGGCTGCCCCGGAAACTGCCGGCGCGGAGCCTCCGGGCGCTTCGCCTCGCACGCCGCTCCAGCCCGCACCCGGGGTCCTGCAGCGCAGCCCGCGTCCTGACCCCGCGTGGCGGCGGCCGCCCCGCTCCCCCGGGCACCAGCCCGCCGCGGGGGAGGGTGAAGGCGGGGGTCCCGGAGCCGAGGCTCGCGAGCCCTCCCCGCACCCGCCCGGCCGCCCGCGGGCTCACCTGACTTGCCCATGGCCCGCTCGGCGCGCTCCCCAGTTCCCGCCGCCGCTGCGCTGCGCTCTCTTGCCGGCCCCGCGCAGCTGGACCCCGGGGGAGGAGGCCGGGCGGCCGCAGCCCCTCCCCCGGCGCGGCCCGGCCCCCGCCTTATAAGGCAGCGGCAGCTGCCGGCGGAGGCGCCTGGGGCCACTCCGCCGGCTGCCCGGAGGAGGCGCCGCGCGCTCCGCTCTCCGCGCGCCTCCCCGTCCGACTCGGGAGAACTCGCCTCGCGAAGGGACCTCCTCGACTGTCCAGGGCTCTCCCGGTGTGGACTGGGAGTCCGGGACCTCCCGGATCTCAGCCCCGAACTGCCCCTCTCGGGACGGAATGGGGGTGCTTAGGGAAGCCGCTAAGGCGCTGCGAGGAGCGCGGTGCTTACTGTGGCGGCACGAGAGAGACAGTTCCAGCCCGCATCACCAGGGGTCGGGGCTCTCCCCACTTCGGCCTGACCCCCACAAACACCCCAGGCTCCGAGTGCACCGCCTTCTGCTCCCCAGTGACACTGGACTCCAGGGGCATCTCTGTCTTCTTCACAGGACATACCCTCCGGTGCGAATCAGGGTTGGAGTCCGGCTCACCCTCCCAACCTCGCCAACCCTGCGTGGGCCCTCCCAGGGAGGCTGCGGCAGCCCTGCTCTGACCTGTGGGCCTGTCCGTCCTTGGCTATCAAACCAAGCCAAATCCCCCACCCCTGAAGTCTGACTCCAGACCTGTCTCTTCAACCCCCTAACTTCATCCCATGCTCCAGTCAAACTAGACTTGACATTCCCCAAACACGCTCAGAGACTTCTTCCCTCTTCGCCTTTGCTGGGCCTGTTTCCTCAGCCTGGGTGCCGGCTCATCTCTGCCCATTCGAGTCCTACCTATCCCTCAGGGCCTTTGGGTCCCTTTAACTTCCAGAGGCTCCGACCTTTCTTGATATTGGGGGCTGTGGTCAGTACACACCTGGCAATGGGGAGACTTGGTCTCAGTCATGGCCCCACCCCTGGGTGAGAACAGAGCACTTGCAGGAAGACACAGCCTGTGTCACCTGCGTCACTCCCCCAGAGTAACTCCTTAAGTAAAGGAAGCTAAATTCAGGTAGGCTCTTTCAATAAATGGGCACTGAAGTGAACTGACTTGCTGATCAGAAGGGGAGAATTTGCCATACGACCGGCTTCAGATGTCCAGTAGGGCAATGGTACTCTCTACTTCCTCCCCCTATGTCAGACTTTCAAACTGTGGTAGAGCGTTAGAAAGAGCGGCCCACCCTGAATCAAAGGGAATTTTGGTGCTAGATGAAGATCCAACCCATTGTGTTCAAAGCCCTCTCCCGTTTTGCCAACAAATGCCCATTGAAATGACCAAATACACCCTGTTCCATATCACCTCTAGAATCTCTAGAAGGCTGTCTCCATTGTAAGGAAAACTTCAAGGCCGGGAGTGGAGACAGCTGAGCACAATGGAGCCACTCACTGCCTGCTGAGAAGGACCACTGAGGTTCACTCCCATTTCACCCCCATACAGAGATAAGGGTGGGCTTGGAGGGGCTGGGGAGGACAAAATCCAAACTTTAGTGGCATCTTTGGAGTCTGTGCGGGGTGGGGTGCTGTGGGCTGTAGAGGTGGCCTTAGCTTATGGAAGGGACAGTGTGCTGAGTGGGGTTGGGGCAGTGCCAAAGTTGCCCCTTCCAAGGGCTGTGGGCTGGTTGGAGGGGGAGCCACTGGCCAGCTGGTCCCAACCGGTGCCCGGGCAGCAGAGATGAGAGAAATGGCAACAAAGGTCAGACACAGGGAGGGTTTGACCCGAGGTATCACTTCTTTTTCATTTTATGTCCTATTTAAGAACTCCTTACTTACTCCAAGATCATGAAATATTTCTGTTTTCTTCTAGAAGTCTTTTTGAAAGAATTTATTTATTTATTTATTTATAGCAAACTGGGAGGGGGGCAGAGGGAGAGAGAGAGAGAGAGAATCTCAAGCAGACTCCACCCTGAGCTGGAGCCAGAAGTGGGGTTCGATCTCACAACCCTGAGATCATGACCTGGGCCAGAACC